>NW_024543066.1:49866500-50538500 GCF_018167655.1 Microtus oregoni
AACAGCATTGTGCACTACTGAGAACATGTGTGTTATTTGTAACCACAAACATAGTCTGTTACAAGTCCTCTATCATGTCATCTCCCCCTTGAAGAGTGACAAATGGCATGGCAATTGTTGACAATATTGTTATTCTGCGTAGCAAGTAACCACAGATGTTCAGTGTAGAACAGTGTTTGTTGACTGACTCACTGTCTGCGTAACACTGTCTACGTAACACAGGAAATCCAGGCAAAGCTTAGCTGCGTGGTCAGGTCACTGCCCAGATTCACATGAGTGAAGTGTGAGCACCAGCACTCCACTGCTATGTGCCCTTTTCTGGATTGTAACACGATTTCTATTGGTCTCAATAATAAAAACCTGGACATATTAAGGGGTGAAAACTGAATGATCAGGAGAGCAGAAGCCACTAGTTCTTACCTCTACAAAATCCTCAGACTGAATGGGCTATCCTGCCTCTACAAGTCATCAAACTGAATGCTTTGAGTTCCTGTCTCCTCCCCCTTTACATTCCTTTCTCTGCCCAGTCAGAGTTCTTCCTGTCTCCATGTTCCTAGTGCTGGGATCAAAAGTGTGAGTCACTGTGTTTCTCTTTCAGACTGTATCAGTCTTGTACAACTGAGGGAGGTCTTGAACTCACAGAGATCCATCTGCCTCTGCCTCCCGAATGCTGGAAATAAAGGTGTGTGTCACCACAGCCCAACCTCTATGGCTAATTAGTGGCTTAACTTTGTTCTCTGATCTTCAGGCAGCTTCATTTGTTAGATCACAAAGAAAATATCACCATACTGGACCTTATATTTTCTCCAAAAGCACGTATGGTCATTAGGAGAACTCATATCTTTGTGGATTTAATACTTACGTCCTCTTTTCTTTCTTTCTTTTCTTCCTTCCTTCCTTTTTTGAACATTTTAAAATAATTTATCTATTTTTATTTTATGAGCATTGGTGTTTTGCTTGCATGTATGTCTGTGTGAGCTATCCTGTACTGTAGTTACACACACTTGTGATCTGCCATATAGGTGCTGGGAATTAAACCTAGAACTCCTCTAGAAGTTAAGAGCCAGTCTGCTAAGCCATCTCTCTAGCCCTTGAACATTTTTTCTTAATGATTCAGTTTTTATATTACAGTTTTGGATGCAGTTTTCTATTTTTTATTCTTCAAAATTTCATATACAGGCATTATGAATTATAATTATTTTATCACCCATCCTCTCTCTTATTCCTCTTCTCTCTCCTGCTCAAACCTTTTTTTTAAGTTGACTTTTGTTCAGGGTGAAGTTAGAATCTAGGTAGCTTCAGTCTTCTATATGTGAATATCTGCTTTCCTAATGTAGGTTTTTGACATTGAGAATCAGTTTACTGAACATTAGTTAGTTTATTTATTCTGGATATCCTATTCTGTTCCAGTCTGCTTTGTGCCAGTACCCTGCTGACTTTTTCACTGCAGCTCTGTAGGAGACTTTAAGAGTAGGTTGCAGTATCTTGGGATAAAAGAAAATAATAAGTAGAAAACAAAAACAATAGAATATTCAAAAAGTAGACAGGGAAAAGGGAAACAAAAGGTATGAAGCAAAGGTCCTAATTATGTTGATACAGAAAAAGTATGTATAAGGAGAAAAGAAAAGAAACTAGCTATGAGAGGGAAAGAAAAGGCGGAAAGAACAGCAAACAAATAAAAAGTCAAAAATGAGACAAAAGGGGACTATATATGTGTATGCTATACAAACTAACCTAGAAAGTAGGAGGAAAAAAGAGGAGGGGGATAACAGGCTGTGTGCTGTCTTCCGGGGTGGCCATGTGCATGAGGAACCCGCTCTACCAGGCTGTGTCCTTTCCTTGTCTGCATGGGCTCTGCAGCCCATGGAGAAGACAGCAGTTAAGGGATTTTCATTCGTGTCTTTTGTACATGATGTTTGCTTTAGAACAATGAGAATTGTTCAGGACCAGAGCTGGTTGGAATGGCTTTGCTTTCCTGATCACTAGTTCATGGTAGCATGGAACCAAAGTTCCTTCAGAGGGAGTTTCTGGAGGGCAGATTGGGTCAGTGCACTTGCAGCTCCTTTTTCTGTCTAGATCTCAGACATTCTACACAGAGGAATAAACCACAGACTGGGTGGAGGAGACACAACAGGTTCCATGCTGTTCCACTTAAGACAGCCCTGCTTCACAGGCTAAGTCAACTGGGTGGATCATGTGCTGAGCCTCCTTAGGGGGCCCACTGACTCTGCCTCTTAAGAATAAACTACATTCGTTATTTCCAACTGGAATCACCTGCCTATGTTTTCTAATGAGCTTATTTCACCATGTCTTATCACACACTGTGTGCTATGAAGACAGCATAGAAATATTTGCTGTGAATTCCAAGAGAAAATAAAACAGGGACTTTCCCCCCAGCAGCACACATTTCACTACAGCTGCCTTCTAAAACAGTTTTTATTGAGAAACAAACATGGTCCTCACGGTCTCTTCAAATTGTCCTTCGGTTCTATATCAGTTTTAGGCCACATTCTCCTCTGCTTGTCTCCCTCACAGTTCTACATCCCATACCCAGTAAGGAATTCTGTTATGTTGTTTGGTTTCTGAGACACAGAAACTGGAAGTGCTGCTTGCTTCTAACCCATCATCATGAATCCTCCATAACAGACATTTACTTAGCAAACATCAGTCTTGGTTTCACACAGCACCTACAGACTACCTATCTGCCCTGCTACATACTTCACTCCATAACACCATTGCTGTTTTCTATTTTGATGTGGGAATGTCATATATCAATCTGTTGATTTCATTGGTTAAGCAATAAAGAAACTGCTTGGTCCTGATAGGTTAAAACATAGGTGGGAGGAGTAAACAGAACAGAATGCTGGGAGGAAGAGGAAGTTAGCTCAGAGATGCCATGCTCCCCTTTCCTGGGCAGACGTGATATCTCTGCTCTCTGAGGCAGACACGATCGATGAAGCTCCGACCCAGGATGAACATAGGCTAGAATCTTTCCCGGTAAGACTGATGCTACACAGATTATTAGAGATGGGTTGATCGGGATATGAGAATTAGCCTGTAAGGGCTAGAGTTAATGGGCCAAGCAGTGTTTAAAAGAATAAAATTTGTGTGTTGTTATTTCGGGTAAAGCTAGCCGGTGGCGGGAGCTGGGTGGCGGAATGCAACCCGTAGCTCCCTACTACACTATTTATTATCTTTTCATCCCCTGTCATCATCTGAAGAAATGTCTCTTCAGTGGCCTTGCCTGCCTCAGCCCCTCAGTACAGCCCCCTTTCTGCTTAAAGTGTAGCCTAACACTGGACCCATATTACTATGCACACAGATTCTCTGTCAAATATCTGAGTGCAGGGGGGAACCTAGGGCCATGGATGCTTAGTCTATTAGAGAAAGGTGAACACAAAATGCAAATCAAATCAAAACTCAAGTTAATAATGAGCAAAATCATGAGTTTTAAATTTTGTTTTTATTTTTAACAGTTTTAAATATTTGCAGTGAAATATGACCATAGCCTCCTCTATCTCCCCATCCAATCCTCTAACAAAACTTCACATCGCCTTGTTTTTTGTGCTGTTGTTGTTTTACTGGAATTTACCAATGAGTAGATTTTAGCAGGCAGTATTGTAATCATGGTGTCAGCACATCCTTCACCTCAAAGAATACTGTTACTTTTTTAACAGTACAAATTAACCACCAAGTGTGCCAATTCATCTGATATGCTGTAATTCAGAGTGTTTGTTGTTCTATAATTACTTCAATTCCTAGTTTCAATGACTGAGATACTTTCCCCCCCAAATCTTGATTTGATTTGTGAGGAGTTGAACCAGTACCCCCAAAATAAAACTCATGAAGTAATGTCCCTCTGTTAGCATCAGCTGCCACATGTGTCATCCTTTTCTGTGTGTAAACGTTCTACAATTTCCTGGAACTTTCATGTACATGGTCTTAAAGAAAACACACATCTTAATTTTACTTAACCCAGAAAATAATATGTCAGCCTGAGAAATACTCATTTTTACACAGAGACTTCAAACTTCAGAAAACATGTTTGTTTGTGAGTTTGCCCTTTGACTAGCACATGCAAGGGTATCATGTGTAGTAAAAGACTCAATAAACACACAACAAAAGAATCATATAGGGAAAGTTTAAAAATTATTCCTAAAATAGTAGAACAGAAAAGGAAAGATTAAGCTATAGATCCAAATTTATAACTACTGTACTTGGTAAGAGATGTGACTTCAAGTCAAGGATGAATTTCATGTCCAATCAGTGATCTGATAAGTTTTGTGCATGCAATAAAGTAGTTTTGCACATGACAGCTGTTGTTTCTACCTCTACCATGGGACTGGAACATTCTCCAGACAAGCTCTAGAATATTGCACGTTGGGCACTTGGTAATGTCACAACTGTTCTGATGCCTGTAATCGTTCGTCATTTAAACATAGTGTTCCAAGTGTCCTTTGCCCTTCTTCAACATTTTCTCATTAATTTATATTGAATCCATGAGGAAACTAATCTGAAATAGCTTAAACTTACTTTTTGCTTGTTTTTGTATAATTTTATATGCATTCCCCCCCCCCTTCTTCCCTAACTGCTTATCTTCCCGGATTCCTTTTTTCCTTTATTTTCTTTTTCATTAATTTTTACGTTTTATCTTTCTTCTCCTTTTTCCCATTTTTCTTAATTATTGTTTTTCCCAAGCAGATATTATTCTAAATTTCCGAACAACTTATGTCAGCAAGTCTGGCCAAGTTATCTTTGAAGCAAGATCTATTTGTATCCACTATGTCACGACCTGGTTCATCATTGATTTGATTGCTGCCCTGCCATTTGACCTCCTGTATGCTTTCAATGTCACTGTGGTGAGTAGAAACATCTTCTATGTGGCCTTTATGTGCTGCGGTTGATTTGCATATGTTTGGTGTTAAATGTTGTTGGCAGTTAGTGCTCACTGGGGTCTGTGCCCTCTGTAGTAAGGATTCTGAGATAGTCGGTGGCACACAGGCCAGATTCTGCACTTGAAGAGATGAAGCTCTTCTGATCCCGTCCTTCAGTGCTCAGAACCAGATAAAGCACATACAGAAAGAAAGAAAGCCTGGATTTGTCATAAATTTCGACTCACTAAATAATCCTTTGGTACCAAAGCATCACTTTAGATTTCTAAAGGAAATCAGCTGGAGAATTTGGTGGAGAATTGCAAACATTTCTTTAACTCTGTCTCTGTTTTTTCATTATTCCTTAACACAGCTAACTGAAGGCTGATCAGACAAAAAAGAATGTTAGTCTTGGAGTAAAGGAATTCACCCGCTTAAATGACACAGTCTCATAAACTTCAGATTCTTGAGTTGATTAACACCTGCACTCCCTCTCCTTCCTGCTTTTCACCACATCTCCTCACAAGAAAGAATGACTTCCATTTGTAGTAATAACTATTTTTACATTCAGTAAGGGACATTTTTAAAAACTGTCTTATTTATAACCAGAGAGATATTTAGGAAGACCAATTTTGATTTTGCACATGGTTTGGCTGTGGTCACCAACTTTAACCTATAAAAAGAAAGTACTAAGAACATGAGTTCAAATTAAATAAATTCCCTTACCAGTTGATACGCCTTCATATAAATCATATCCTTTTGGTTTCCAAGAGTAGCAAAGAGATCAGAATTTCAAACGCAGATGTCATTGGTTTTAAGATGAACATACAACTTCTATTCCAATTGCTTAGTGCAGGTTGACATATTTGCATATTTACTCATTGCCTCTGTCATGAGAGTTTTTTGTCTTTTTTTTTTCTTTTTTGAGTTGGAAGTTTGAGAGTGACATCATTAGAAAAAAAAGCTACCAAGAAAGAAAAGTTAGCACATAGTATCAATCCACATGACACTGAATATTTACCTATTGAATTTGAGATTTCTTTCTTTTTGAGAATGAATTTATCTAGATAAGTACCACAATGAAATGCAATGAGTTAAAACAAGGATTTTGCAAAACTGAAATTAATCTAAAAAAAAGTTTATTAAAACATTCTGAATTCGCTGGCCAAAAGGTCAAATAAATTCTGCTTAACACAGATTGTTTTTAAATTAATCTGCTGCTTTGCTACTAAGTATGAATAGAATTTTTATGGTCTGTTTTTGGTTACTGAAATAAGATAATTTAGATATATAAATGTAATATAGATAATAAATATATACAAGAGATATTCAGTGTATGTTTCTACACAATTAACATCATTGCTGTCTAACTTAACAGGTGAGATTCTTGTATTTGGTGACAAGGTCACTGATCTCCTCCCCCTTTTGCTCAGTGTCTTGGAATCCTGGACCAATGCTTTGTGAATGCTGGAAATCAGAAAGAGAAACAAGAGGGAGAAGGGGCTTTCTACCAGAGTCACTGCTACTCCTTTTCACAGGCCTGCTCACCTAAAAAGCAGCCAAACCCGCTACCCTTAATTAAGTTAATAAGTACAAAATATTCTAGTTTAACAGAAAAACTTGTTCAAGATATTCTGTTCCTTTCCAACAAACCATATGATGAGGACAACTTATAAGAAATGTTCTTAGACATGGAAACTAAAACAAGCCTGCTTCTACCAGATTTTAAATGCGTCCAGTACACACATTTCAATAGAAGGAACTCAAAATGCAGTATGGAGATCAGAAAGTGCTCTATAGACCTTGACTCTCCCAGTCCTAACTGCCCTTGGCAAATGTTTTTAATCCACTCATATATTCACCCATTGAAATGTACCATGCATCTCACTAAAAGGTTCTGTGAAAGACAAAAATAGGAATGACAAATCAAGTGAAAGGAAATGGGATAGATCACTTACCAACATGGAATATCAAAACTTCCTACAGTTCTTGATCAAGTTAATAAAATATGTCTATCTAATGCTCTGCCTAATTTCAAACATCAGGAAAGATCTTTTATTCCCACCCCTCTGTCACACATACTTCTGCTTCCCCAGCTAGCAGCCAGGACAATGGACATGTCCAGTTGGTAAAAGTGGAAACTGCGACCAGTTTGAACAGATACGCCTGCCCACAACTAGTGTACAATTCTCATTCGTGATAATCCAGGGTAGCCATCCCAAAGGGAGTAAGAATTATGACCTCCCCCATTCACCAAAAACCTGAGTTGTCATTCAGAGAAAAAAGCCATTGACTCTGCTGAGAATACGTTAGTAATATTTTTGTTTGTTTGGACTGTCCCATATCACCAGAGATGACATGCCCTACTTGTGAAATGGCACATAGGGAAGTTCCATATTCTTTCCCAAACCTCCCTCTGAGGCCAGAGAAAATGAGCCATGTGCACCCATCCCACGCTCAGATGGTGTCCTCCACTGGGAGTCGGCACAGGCTCATTTCACTTAAAACTGTCACCTGTCCAACAAATTCAGATCAAACAAACTCCATTCACAATAGCTCTCTGAATCAAACTGTAGAGATTGTTAAATCCTAACGTGTGATGTGTGTTCCACAGCAGCTTGGTAAATGGTAGGTGAAATCTTGGTTCTGAAGGGAGAGAGCCAGTTAAACTCGACCATAGAGAGTACTGAGGAAACATAAGAACACGATATCCATCAGGTTCCAGGTGCTCAGCAGGTAAAGGTGCTTGCTGCTGAGCCTGGCAACCTGAGCTCCATCTCAGGAACACACATAGTGGAAAGAGAGAACCCACTTCTAAGGGTTATGCTGTGACTTTCCCACAGGAGGGGCATCTGTATGCATGCGGACAGGCAGAAGAAAAGAGGAGAGAAAAGAGAGAAGGGGAAGAAGAGGGGAGGGAAGGGAAGGAAGAAGGAGAAGGGGAAAAAAGGTTAAAGAAAAGATTGTATTATATTTAAGTGTGTAATTCACAAGATTAGGATTGACCACAATTTTGTTGAATATTTGTTCCTATGTTGAGATTTGAATATCTTACATCTTAAAGATCTGTCCATTCTTTATGTGTCCATTCATTCTTATATCAATTATTTTCAAACAGTGGCAAAAGCACTGTTTTTCAAAGAGATAAGGGAAGATGGGTAATTGAGGAAAGAATTTAAATCAACTGACCAGTTGGTTTCTAGGCAATCCCTCTGAAGATGCTGACCTTGTCTGTGATTATATTCTATAAAGGGCAAGCTAACTGTAGCCAGACTAACTGTAGCCAGACTAACTGTAACCACAAGCTACAATCACTCCTCCTCTGTTGTAGTCCTGGCCAAGGAGTCTATCCAGCTGTTCCTGGTTAGTTGATAGTCTATGCTTTCTGCTTTAGAATGCTCTCTGAAGTTCCAGGAAGTTGGTTATAGAGCAAGTAGTGGGTGTACCTCTTGTTAATACTAATTCTGACCGTGCCTGGGTTTACCAATGGTGGGATTCAATTTATGCCTAAATTTGGGGAAGTAGCCCTTGAGTCAGAAGTCTGAATATAGGGAAAGAGAGGGCATAGGAGAGGTACCAAAATTTCCCATTCCACTTGATTTTGGCTTCTGAAGACTCTGGAGAGAAGCTCCAAGTCTGAGTGCCTCACAATGTCTTCTCTGTTTATTGATGGTGGCAGAAGTCGGGTAGTTCAGCAAGTGACACAGAAGGTGCCACTGGGACTTGAGTGTGAAGTACTTACTAAGTTTTGGGGTCAGTTGACTTAAAGAAATGAGACTTTGCAGGTCAGGATGGGTTTTAATTGAACCATTAAAGCCTCAGGAAATGAATACCAAACAATTATTAAATTAAAATTACCTTTATAATGACTTTCTAAGATTTTATTCAATATGTATGGATTACTCACAACACAAATCTATTTCTCTGTATAGGGAAAGCAGAACTGACAGAAAATGTGTTCAAGGTGATGGAGACATCTTACACTCAGGGTGTTTTAGTTGCACAGCATTATATACACAATCATACACAATCAGGTGGAAAATCAAATCAATTTTTATGAATGAAGTGTTTGTGGGAACAATTAACCTTTAACCTACCTTGCCTCATCCTTTCAGCTCTTGATACAGTATCTGAGGTCAAAACACTCATCAGTATGACCACAGTGGTGAAACCGCCATCATTCTTCATTTCAGAAAATTTCCACCTTTGGTGTGGGTTCCATAAGACACTATGCTATGAGTGCAGCCACTGTGCCAAGCCATGCTTCTCTGTCTTCACCACAGGTGTCCCTTGTGCATCTTCTGAAGACTGTCCGGCTGCTGCGTCTTTTACGCCTTCTGCAGAAACTTGACCGTTATTCTCAGCACAGCACAATTGTCCTCACCCTGCTCATGTCCATGTTTGCTCTCCTTGCACACTGGATGGCATGTATCTGGTACGTCATTGGAAAAATGGAGAGGGAGGACAACAGCCTTCTCAAGTGGGAAGTCGGTAAGGGCTTCTGTAAAATTTTCCACTTTTAGTTAAAAGGGAATGTTGTGTAGAGTATGAGGAAGGTGAAAGGTGTTTGTGAAAATATTTGGTCTAGTCATTTATTTATTAAATTTTTATTACACTGAATTATGTAGACCATTCTCATCGGTGTATATAATGTACTTTCTGTGCATTTTCAGTATTCCTACAATCTCCTCTCCCGTGCCTTCCTCACTCGCATCAATCCTCTTCCCCATACAGCTTTATAGATACAGTCCTTCCTACTGATCTTTTCAATTTAAAACACAACTAACAAAATCTCCTTCAAAAGCTTGCATGGTTTTCTTTTTTTTTTTTTTTTGCCATTTTTTTCTATTGAGAAAAGGAAAAAAAAAAACAAGTTTCCGCCTCCTCCCAGGCTCCCATTTCCCTCTCCCTCCACCCACCCTTCTCCTCCTCCTCCCACCCTTCTCCCCATCCTCCCACCCTTCTCCCCCTCCCCCCACTCCTCTCCCCTCCCTCTCCAGTCCAAAGAGCAGTGAGGGTTCCCTGCCCTGTGGTAAGTCCTAGGTCCTCCCCCCTCCGTCCATATCTAGGAAGGTGAACATCCAAACTGGCTAGGCTCCCACAAAGCCAGCACATTAAGTAGGAACAAAGCCCGAGCCATTGTCCTTGGCTTCTCATCAGCCCTCATTGTTCGCCATGTTCAGAGAGTCTGGCCCTATTCCAAGCTTTTTCAGTCACGGTCCAGCTGTCCTTGGTGAGCTCCCAATAGATCAGCTCCACTGTCTCAGTGGGTGGGTGCACCCCTCGAGGTCCGGACTTCTTTGCTCATGTTCTCCCTCCTTCTGCTCCTCAATGAGACCTTGGGAGCTCAGTCCAGTGCTCCAGTGTGGGTCTCTGTCTCTATCTCCATCCATCACCAGATGAAGGTTCTATGGTGATATGCAAGATATTCGTCAGTATTGCTATAGGATAGAGTCATTTCAGGTTCCCTATCCTCAGCTGCCCAAGAAACTAACTGGGGACATCGCCTTGGGCTCCTGGGAGCCACTCTAGGTTCAAGTCTCTTGCCAACCTTAAGGTGGCTCTCTTAACTAAGAATTGTGCTTCCGTGCTCCCCTATGCAACCTTCCTTTATCCCAATCATCCTGTTTCCCCAAGTTCCCCCCATCCTCCCCTTCTCACTTTTCTCTCCACTTCTCCCCTTACCCCCATCCCACCCCACCCCAAAGATCCCAATTTACTTCCCGGCAATTTTTCTACTTCCCATAGCCAAGAGGATAACTATATGTTTTTCCTTGGGTTCACCTTCTTACTTAGCTTCTTTAGGTTCACGAATTTTAGACTCCGTGACCCTTATTTATGACTAGAAACCAATTATGAGTGAGTACATCCCATGTTCATCTTTTTAGGTCTCGGTTACCTCACTCAGTATAGTGTTTTCTATTTCCATCCATTTCCATGCAAAATTCGAGAAGTCATTGTTTTTTACTGCAGCGTAGTACTCTAATGTGTAGATATTCCACACTTTCTTCATCCATTCTTCCATTGAAGGGCATCTAGGTTGTTTCCAGGTTCTGGCTATTACAAATAATACTGCTATGAGCATAGTTGAACAAATGCTCTTGTCATATGATAGGGCATCTCTTGGGTATATTCCCAGGAGTGGTATTGCTGGGTCCATGGGTAGGTTGATCCCGAATTTCCTGAGAAACCGAAACACTGATTTCCACAGTGGTTGCACAAGATTGCATTCCCACCAGCAATGGATGAGGGTACCGCTTCCTCCACAGCCTCTCCAGCAAAGGCTATCATTGGAGTTTTTGATTTTAGCCATTCTGACAGGTGTAAGATGATATCTCAAAGTTGTTTTGATTTGCATTTCCCTGATCACTAAGGAGGTTGAGCATGACCTTAAGTGTCTTTTAGCCATTTGAACTTCTTCTGTTGAGAATTCTCTGTTCAGTACAGTGCCCCATTTTTTAATTGGGTTAATTAGCATTTTAAAGTCTAGTTTCCTGAATTCTCTATATATTTTGGAGATCAGAACTTTGTCTGTTGCAGGGTTGGTGAAGATTTTCTCCCAGTCAGTAGGTTGCCTTTTTGTCTTAGTGACAGTGTCCTTTGCTTTACAGAAGCTTCTCAGTTTTAGTAGGTCCCATTTATTCAATGTTGCCCTTAATGTCTGTGCTGCTGGGGTTATACATAGGAAGCGATCTCCTGTGCCCATCTGTTGTAGGGTACTTCCCACTTTCTCTTCTATCAGGTTCAATGTGTTCGGACTGATATTGAGGTCTTTAATCCATTTGGACTTGAGTTTTGTGCATGGTGATAGATATGCGTCTACTTTCATTCTTCTACAGGTTGACATCCAGTTATGCCAGCACCATTTGTTGAAGATGCTTTCTTTCTTTCATTGTATACTTTCAGCTCCTTTATCGAAAATGAGGTGATCATTGGTTTGTGGGTTAAAATTCGGGTCTTCTATACGATTCCATTGGTCGACTTCTCTTTTTTTATGCCAGTACCACACTGTTTTCATCACCGTAGCTCTGTAATAGAGTTTGAAGTCAGGGATGGTAATGCCTCCAGAAGATCCTTTATTGTATAGGATTGTTTTGGCTATCCTGGGTTTTTTGTTTTTCCATATGAAGTTGATTATTGTTCTCTCAAGATCTGTGAAGAATTTTGATGGGACCTTGATGGAAATTGCATTGAATCTATAAATTGCCTTTGTTAGAATTGCCATTTTTACCATGTTGATCCTCCCAATCCAAGAGCAAGGGAGGTCTTCCATTTTCTGGTATCCTCCTCAATTTCTTTCTTCAATGCCTTAAAGTTCTTGTCAAATAGATCTTTCACTTCCTTGGTTAGAGTTAACCCAAGATATTTTATGCTGTTTGTGGCTATCGTGAAAGGTGAAGCTTCTCTGATTTCCCTCTCTGCTTCCATATCCTTTGTGTATAAGAGGGCGACTGACTTTTTAGAGTTGATCTTGTATCCTGCCACATTACTAAAGGTGTTTATCAGTTGTAAAAGTTCTTTGGTGGAGTTTTGGGGGTCGCTTATGTACACTATCATATCATCTGCAAATAACGAAA
Organism: Microtus oregoni; assembly: GCF_018167655.1. Lineage (NCBI taxonomy): Eukaryota > Metazoa > Chordata > Mammalia > Rodentia > Cricetidae > Microtus > Microtus oregoni. Next base: position 49,878,949 of record NW_024543066.1, read on the forward strand.
GTTTCACTTCTTCCTTTCCAATTCGAATCCCCTTGATCCCCTTATGTTGTCTTATTGCTATTGCTAGAACTTCAAGCACTATGTTGAAGAGGTATGGCGAGAGTGGACAGCCTTGTCGTGTTCCTGAGTTTAGTGGGATGGCTTTGAGTTTCTCTCCGTTTAATTTGATGTTAGCTGTCGGCTTGCTGTATATAGCTTTTATTATATTTAGATATGACCCTTGTATCCCTAATCTCTCCAATACTTTTATCATAAAGGTATGTTGAATTTTGTCAAATTCTTTTTTAGCATCTAATGAAATGATCATATGTTTTTTTTCTTTCAGTTTATTTATATGATGGATTACATTGATAGATTTTCGTATGTTGAACCAGCCCTGCATCTCTGGGATGAAGCCTACTTGATCATAATGGATATTTTTTCTAATGTGTTCCTGGATTCGGTTTGCCAGTATTTTGTTGAGGATTTTTGTGTCGATGTTCATGAGTGAGATTGGCCTATAATTCTCTTTCTTGGTTGAGTCTTTGTGCGGTTTTGGTATCAGAGTAACTGTAGCTTCATAAAAGGAATTTGGCAAAGCCTCTTCTGCTTCTATATTGTGAAATACATTAAGGAGTATAGGTATTAGGTCTTCTTGGAAGTTCTGGTAGAATTCCGCATTGAAACCATCTGGTCCTGGGCTTTTTTTTGGTAGGGAGGTTTTTGATAACAGCTTCTAATTCTTCGCGACTAACAGGTCTATTTCGATTGTTCACCTGGTCCTGGTTTAACTTTCGTATATTGTATTTATCTAAAAAAAGTGTCCATTTCCTTTACATTTTCCAATTTTGTGGCATATAGGCTTTTGTAGTAAGACCTAATGATTCTCTGAATTTCCTCTGTGTCTGTGGTTATGTCTTCCTTTTCATTTCTGATCTTATTAATTTGCAAATTCTCTGTTTGCCGTTTGATTAGTTTGGATAGGGGTTTGTCAATCTTGTTGATTTTCTCCAGGAACCAGCTTTTTGTTTTATTAATTCTTTGGATTGTTTTCTGTGTTTCTATTTTGTTGATTTCAGCCCTCAGTTTGATTATTTCCAGTCTTCTACTCCTCCTAGGTGAGTCTGCTTCTTTTTTTTCTAGAGCTTTCAGGTGGGCTGTTAAGTCTCCAATGTGAGCTTTCTCTGTTTTCTTTAAGTGGGCACTTAGTGCTATGAACTTTCCTCTTAGGACTGCTTTCATAGTGTCCCATAAGTTTGAGTATGTTGTTTCTTTATTTTCATTGAATTCCAGGAAGACTTTAATTTCTTTCTTTATTTCTTCCTTAATCCAGGTATGGTTCAGTAGTTGACTGTTTAGTTTCCATGAGTTTGTAGGCTTTCTGGGGGTAGCATTGTTATTGAATTCTAACTTTAATCCATGGTGATCTGATAAGACACAGGTGGTTGCATGATTTTCTAATGATGAAGATGAACCTTTCTTTCTCCCATCATGAAAGTAAAGTACTAAAAGGTTGTGTCATACAGTAATGGCACAGAAAACAAGATCATTTACAAATATTTATAACATTTCATCATTCCACAATTCATAAAAGTTTAGGATTTCTCTTTCATGTGTTACACAGTTTAGCATAGATAAATATGCAATGCTAAGCGCAGGAACACATTGTAAAATATGTGGAAACTTACATAAAATACAAGTCCTCAAGAAGTAAATACCCTTTTATGCATACGCAGCCACCATCTTTTCCACACTCTGTAGAATTGCCATGGTACTATCTATTGGAGGGCCATTGATTTTACTCTTGTTTTGACATTTAATCAAAATTTCTTAGTTGGCTGAAATTTCACTCATCTTCTCCATAAAAAAAAATATCAATTTTGAACTTTTGAAAGAAGCTCAGCCCTTTGCAGAGGACTAAAGCAGAGGAGATTCCAGCAAGAGAAGTGCCCACTGTGTCCAGCTCCTGAAGCAGTTTGTGATTGGAGCATTCTGTGCTGGTTGTCATAAATGTCACTCTCTCACCACAGAGCATGTCCAAAACCTTCCCAAGGCATCCCTGAAATATATGCTGGAGATCTTGAGGATGCAGGGTGAAGAAAGGTAATTTTTTTACCAAGTTCTTTAAGAAAGAAAATGGTCTTACTCTTCTCAGCTGAGCTCCAAGAAGCAGCCAATGCACTATCATGGTTTTCCTCTCAGAAGGGTTTTTTTTTTCTTCCTTTCCAGGCCATGTTTTAAATATCTTGCTAGGGTTCTTATTTCTCAGAATGAATGAAGGACATAAATAAAACTGTAGGCTTGAAGCAAAACAAAGATATCTTAGATTTTCAAAAAAAGAAAAAAACAATGAGATCAGAGAGAGAGAGAGAGAGAGAGAGAGAGAGAGAGAGAGAGAGAGAGAATTGCCCTAATGTGAGTTTCAGAATTTGCTATCTGCCCTTTGGCTTTGGTCCATATGCACATTCTGTCTTGTGCTCAGCATCTGATTCTCTCTGATTTCCTTCAGGCTCTAGACCTGTGCATTCATATTAATTTGTAAGGTTTGTCATCTGAATCTCCAGCTGGGCAAATTCAGCTTCCTCACACTCTCAAAATCGAGTTATGTGAGGAATACTTTTTGTTACACTTCTACCATGTCAGCTGTGCTACAGACAGGAAATCTAGCTTTTGATTTTCTTCCCACAAATATGCAGAACTGTTTATTCTTTAAGAAAGAGGGAGCCAGCAACCTGAAGTTGCTGTATTAGCCCCAGCCTTGACCCTGGTGTTAGGGCGCACTGTAATAGGAAGGTGGTAAACTGGGTCTCAGGCTGTAAAGGCAGAATGATACACTACAGTGGCAGGAAAGCATAGTGCTTGCAACTGAAAACATTTTCTGCCCTCCCTAACCAACTCCTAGATTTTTAGTAATTTAGTTCTGCTGTCTGGAGCACAGTCCCCATGTCTACAAATTAAGAACCCCAGTAAGTAACTGAAAAGTCTTTTTCTGAATTCCATGATATATAATTTTCAAGAATACACAAATTTAAAACTGAACCTCCTAGGCATACATGGGATATGTATTCTTATCACAGGTTAGTGTCCATCCACTATCTGCTGCAGCCACCCGACATCAGCTAGTTTGAGGATGTATCTCCAGGTTTTACAAGGATCATGTCTTATCACAGAATCACTGTTTTTATTCAGCTAATGTGCAAGTAATCTCTTATGAGATTAGATTTTCTGTCTAAATATTTCTTGAAGTGTGATTAAAAAGAAGGTATGTTCATTATGCCTGTAAATATGTTTGGACAAGGTTTGGACATGGTCTTCCCCTTCCTCTAGAATTTCTTGTATTATTTGTGCCCTGACTAAATCGTTTCCCAGGTGAGATTTGTCTGAATATTAAACAATCAGAGCTTTTCTACCTGTTAGCTTATTTTTATGATTTAATTTCTTTTTTGGTAGTGGTAAGTTTTGTCCTTTTTTCCACAGTTACAATTCAGCACATGAATAAAATCCTGTTAGAGAACACATTGCTCTTTACTTTTGTGACTAACATATAGAACAGGTTCTTCTGCTCAAAGGACAGATCTCTTTCTAATCATTTTCAACTATCCAATTACTCTCCTTTTGTTCTTGGCAAGTTTAATACTGACAGCTAAAGTGCTTTGGTATTTTCTTTCCAAACATACACAATTTCATCTGTAAACCTCTTTAAGCCTGGTCAATGCCAGTTTTGCTTTTTAACTATCTTTTCACAGTTTACATGCCAGATCCATTTTCCACTCCTCCCCTTCTCCTGCTCCCTCCACCTTCTCCCTATCCCACTCCCCCCCCCCATTCCATCCTCATCCACTCTTCCGGGAGGGTAAGGCTTCTCATGGGGAGTCAACAAAGTCTAGCACATTGCTTTGAGGCAGGACCAAGACCCTCCCAACTATATTTAGGCTGCACAAGGTATCCCTCCAGAGAAAATAAGGTTCAAAAAACCGATACAAGCAGTAGGGATAAATCCAGGTCTCACTGCCAGTGGCCCCTCAGTCTGCCTCAGCCGTGCAACTGTCACTCACATTCAGAAGGCCCAGTTTTGTCCTATACTGGTTCCCTCACTCTCAGTCTACAGTTGGAAGGGTTTCATTAGCTCAGGTAAGCTGTTTCAATGGGTATCTTGACCTCTCTGCTCATATTCTCACTCCTCCCTCTCTTCGACTGGACTTTGGGAGCTCAGCCCAATGATCTGCTGTGATTCTCTGCATTTGTTTCCATCAGTTGCTGGATGTAGGTTCTATGATGACATTTAAGATAGTCATCAATCTGACTATAGGGCAAAGCCAGTTCAGGCATCCTCTTCACTATTGCACAGGGTCTTAGCTGGGGTCATCCTTGTGGATTCCTGGGAATTTCTCTAGGGCTAGGTTTCTTGCTAGCCCCATAATGGCTTGCTCAATCAAGGTAACTTTTTTCTTGTTCTCTGTCTCTGTCCTTCCCATATCTTGACCATCCCATTCCCTCTAGTTCTTCTCCCCAGCCCCTTCTCCCCTTCTCTCTACTCCTTTCCTTCCATCTTCCTCTCCATGTTTCCAGTTTTCTCAGGAGATCTTGTCTATTTTCCCTTCCCATGGGGATCTATGTATGTTTCTGTTAGGGTTCTCCTTGTTACTTAGCTTCTCTGGGGCCATGTACTATAGGTTCCTTATCCTTTGCTTTACAACTAGTATTTACCTATGAGTGGGTACACACCATGCTTATCTTCCTGGGTCTGGGTTACCTCAGGAACCTAGCCTCTGAAACTTATCTAGAAATTTCTCTACACTCTTGTATATTGGGAAAATTGCAAGGAAAGACTCGAAAGCTTTCTGCCTAAGACAGAGAGAACGAACAGGCAGATCACTATAGGTTTTCTCATTCACCTGAAAATAACACTTTTACATGTACATTGCATGATTGTTTTTCTCTATCAAAACCAGTATGTTGGATGTCATGCAACAGATCCTTAGACTATTTATGCTATCTCTACAGCTTGTGCTTCCTGCTAAGGTAGAACATCTCAGAGGATTCTTGAAAATTCAGAGCATAGGACAGCAGAAAACAGGAAGAAACCATTAACTTTGCTTTGTCTCTAATGTCTGTAAAATGGTAACAATGTCTCCTTGAGGTGTCCAGTATTAGGTTATCAAGCATACAAACTGACCTGGAGCATATTGGGAGCTGTTTCATTGCTTTATAGATTTCCATGTAAAAGCAAGAAGTGGTATAGAGGACCAACAAGCAAGGTTGTCATCTGTGCATCCACATTCACATACATGTGTGAGCATACATTTCCACATATATATACATCTCACACACATGTGAAGGTAAAAAAATGAAACAGTAAAGTCATGTAACTAGCACCTGGTCACTGTCAATAAGTGATGTCTACTGTAGCTATCATTAATATTATTATGACAACTACTCTTATGAAAGAAACCAATAAATATCATTTTATGTGAGAAGGTTATATAGAAGGTAATTGCAGAGTGTTGCCATTTGATTTAGGTATTATAGGATGTTCTGTTCTGAGTGTAAACTAGTTAAAATTAACATAATGGGTAGGTCTGACACCTGTCGCCTTAATAGTTCCCTCCTATTAAGGCAGGACAGATTTTAGAGGATGTGGACATTGAGTGTTAAGGGTAATATTTAACTCTACATTGAAGAAATGTATCATAAGTAACTTTTGAGAGTACTTTCTAAAGTTGAGTGTTTATTTGGCTGCAAGGAAATGTTTTTACTGGTGTCTTTCCAGGAGCTATTCTGTTTGTTTCCTACAAGCATCCTCAATACAAGCCAGGCAGTGGTGGTGCACATCTTTAATCCCAGCACTCAGGAGGCAGAGGCAGTTGGATCTCTGTGAGTTTGAAGCCAGCCTGGGCTACAAGAGCTACTCCGAGGATAGGCTCCAAATCTACAGAGAAACCTGTTAGGAATATTTTCTAACCCGACTCCCTGCTGATGCAAAAATTCCCAATCAAGATGAATCAAAACAAGCCATATTAAGAAATATCTAGGTTTAGTGGGAGATCTACACTCTCGGGTGTCCTGGAGGGGAAAACCAGGAAGCCACAGAAAAGCGACCCCCGGGGTGGAAGAAAGGGAGACCACATGTTCTTCTTTTGGGGGATCACTTAAATACCCTAGGGAGTGGTCCTGACCCCATCCCCAGAGAGGGGTCAGGATCTGGCCTGCTGGGATTTGGAGTCCAAACCAGGCCTAGGGGCTGGGATAGATGCGAGGGGCTGGGGCCTATGATCCCAACTTGACAAAACTGTCTCAACAAACAAACAAAAAAGAGCAAACTACATGAAATGGTCTTGGAATATTATTCAGTGGTGGAGCCCTTACTAGTCATGCAGGAGGCACTGGATTCACCCTCTGTGTGGCAAGCATAGGAGCTGTGAGATTCTCAGACTTCCGTATGTCTCATTTAATAAGTGTGCTTTCTGTTGTAATTATTACCATTTCTAGAATTCAAGTAATGGCACCTGTAAGGTTCAGTTGATGACATTGAGTTTGTTTTTAAAGAACTCTTTTGGGATCTTAATTAAGAAGAATTTAGTTTCAAACTCCTACAATTTAGATTTGAATCCACCTCAAAGATTTGCTATGCCTGTGACCCCAGTCGTGGCATGGCGGAACGATTCTCATTTCCTCATCTATAGCAGTGTGGATGTATAGCTATTCCTGGAAGCTGCCTCACAGAGTATCTGGGGCATGGATGCTCCTGCTTCTGGCTCCTGAGATTTCCCCCTGTGGTCTTACCAGGCCATCCTCCAGCTCTCTGGCATCCACATTCCAGTGAACAGTGCTAGAGGAAAACTGAAGCTCTATCCAGGTCTAGTGAGGACATGAGCTTTGTGCTTCATTCACATTCTGAATTATGAAACAAAACTCAGACTCATTGACTCATCAATTCACAGAACAAATATTGGGAAATGAGCTATAAGGATACAATAAACATGACAACCTTAACAACTATTCTGCATATATTGAGGTGGGATTTCCTGTTAGCTCTCCCTGCCTCCTCACCACTGCTTGATGGTTCCTGAAGGGTGAATACAGAATGACCAGACACTAGTCACATGCCAACAACTGTGTAATATCTTCAGACTGCCCTGACAAAGACAGACTTCGTTTTAATTTTATTTCTCTTTCTGTGAGAAAACATCCTGCTAAAAAGCAACTTAGGGGAGAAAGAGTTTATTTAGCTCATAATTCCAGGTTATAGTCTGTAACTGGAGGTTTCTCTCCTGCCTGCCACTTACTAAATAATCACTCCGAGGCTTAATACTACTTAAAAACTGTTTAACCTACTAGCCAAGGCTTATTATTAACTAGTTGCTACAACTTAAATCATCCCATTTCTATTAGCTTGATAATGGGGGACTTCAGCCAATCACATGCTGCTTAAGGTGTATCCCCCTGGGGCCACAGATAGCCATTAAAAACATCCATGTGCTCTTTTATATTGATATATTAAATATTGTATGTGAGTATGCTTCTACCTCTATTTATTGTATGTGAGTATGCTTCTACCTCTATTTAAAATTGATGTGTGTGTATATATATATATATATTGTATTGATATATACATATACATATATTTACCATATTGCAGTATACATTTCTACCTCTGATAATATTTATGTAATGACACTTGGAGGTCATTGTCCTCATTTATTGCACAGTTGTTTATCTCTTAGTCTTCAAGTTAGATAGGTATCAAGAATTATAAATCAATAGTCATATATGTTTGTCATATTTATATTTAGGCTAATCAGGTTCTTTAGATACATAGAGATTATATCTAATATAGATAGTATAATCTTCAACCTCTTTGAAAAGCTATGGAAAATGGCCTTTAATCTGCTTAGAATTCTGTGCTAACAAGACACAATCACTCCTGGCAACACCGCTCTACTCCCGAGAGAACATTGAGCACCAAAGACACTCCACTGGGAGTTTGTCTTCTTCTTGGCAGAACTGGCCTTTGGGCAAAGAAAAGCCCATACCTCGACAACTGACAAAGGTACAGAATATCTGTAAATGGATAAAAACAGGATTGTCTTATCTTGCCAAGACAGGATAGGAGAGTTCTAAAAAGTTCCTTAACTTTGAAAATGGTATGCCAGTTATGTTAGGCCTTAGCCAAAGTTGATTGCCTCAACATTGCAAACGAGACTTTGTGTGATTGCCCAGGTAGTCAGTTGTCTCTGTCATTTGTTGCACATTTTGGAAGTTTCTCGTTTGTACGTCCTGGTTGCTCAAGTAATATTACTTCCCTTCTCAGATCTTTGATGGAGTTGAAGATTAGATAATTGTAGTTACCTTCTACATTATTTAGACTCCTTGACATAGAATGCTTAGCAAAACTTTTGTTATATATTTCTTGCTTAATATTGTTTGTTGTTTGTAATTTTATATTTGGTATCTGTTCCTACTGTATATAGTTGTATTGGGTTTAGTTTGATCTTGTTTAGAGAAAGGGGGAGGTTATGGGGGACTTCAGCCAATCATATGCTGCTTAAGGTATGTTCTCCTGGGGCCACACATAGCCAATAAAAACATCCATGTCCTCTTGCTCTCTCTCTTTGTTTTCCTGCTCTCCTGAATCGCTAGAATCCTGGCTTTGTAAGTTTCCTTTCTTCTGTTTATTAAAGCTGAATATTATTTTAAGTTGGTTTGGTTAATTACAACTTCCAATCGGCCTTGCCCAACAGCTTATATTTTACCATGAAGCTCAATTCTTGTTTCCTGGTGCTTGCTGGTGTCTTCATTAACTCTTCCTTCTTTCTCCCTGTATTCAGTTTGGCTATCCTGCCTAGACATATTCTGTCCTGCCATAGAACCAAAGCAGCTTGTTTATTAACTAAAGATAATAAAACATATTCACAGCATAGATAAGGGCATCCCACATCATCTCCCCTTGTCTGTCTAATTGAAAAGGGAAGTTTTAACTTTAACATAGTAAAATTATGTACAACAAAACAGGTATCAAGCAAGAACTACAGTTACAATATTTAGTTTATCTGTATTTGGAAAAAATAAAGAAAATATTCCATTTATTTTATCTTCATGAGTCTAAAGTTTTCTATCCAATTTTATCTTTTAGCATAACTAAGTAAAACTATAATCCTAACCATCTACTCATCAACTCCATCAAAGATGCCAGAAGGATATAATATTATCTAACTAAATAAGAAGTGTTTTGTGAGCAATTTCCAAAACTCTAGGAATGACATAAATATCTGGCTGCCTGGACAATCACCCAAAGTTCTTCTATATCATTGGGGCAACTGTCTTCAGCCTATAGGCCTAGAGTGTCTGGCACATTCCTCAGGAACCAAAAAATCTAAAGGACTGTCCCAACTATTTTGGCAAGTTTAGCAGTTATTTTTCTATGGGTCCTGCATGACCAGTATACTCAGAATACTGACAATCAGTCCAGGCAAGAGTAGTTTCTTGCCCAAATGACTAACCCTTCCACAAGGAAAGCAAACTCTATAAGGAGCTTCTTTGATGCCCATTATCCTCTTAAAGTAATTGGTGCTGCCAGAAGCAGATGTGTCTCACTGAGACAAGTCTAAGTTCTTAAAACATTTTAATTGCCATTTTCTGTAGGTCTTTGAAGTGTTTGAAGCTCACCTATCTATTTGAAATATATCTCTGCATATCTAGAAAACTTAACCAACATAACTGTAAGTTTGACTATTATAGATTTATATTTCTTAACTATACATTTCATTTTTAATGAGCTGTGTGAACATAATCCCTTAAACAAGTGTACAAATATACATATAGTTTAACAAAATTGGCCTTAAATTTGCATTAATGGCCTAAAATCTATACCCATATAAAGTATTTTGAGATCAATTATTGTCTTTGTTTTGAGGATTTAAATTCAATAATCTACCCTTTTTCCTCATTTCGTTAGAAAAAAATTGACTAAGACCATTAACTGCTCCCTTTAAATGAAAAAAAAAACATTTATAACAATATTTGGGGAATTTAGGTATAGTTTTTCATACTACTTCCTGTTTGGGGGGATGCTGATAATCTTATGGGGATCCTGAGAAAATTTAGAATTATGTTTAAATCTTGGTTGTAGTTGTCTGTGAGGCTGCATCATCTCAGCCAGTTATCTTGAAGCTGTTCTGGATGTTGGAGCACCTGGGCCATTGCTCCCATGGAAACTTCTCAGGGGTCTAATTTGATCAAACCATTAGACTTGAAGGAAAGCCAAAGCTTCTCTTCTTCTCTGGAAGTAAAAGCACAACCTCTTTCCCAAAGCAGCATATCTTTAATACCCAAATTTTTAAGTCAAACAACCTTAAAGTTGGTTTAGCTTAGCAGTCCCACAATCAAATGTTTCTCTGCAGTTAGCTCATTAACAGTCAAAAATGAAAAGAAAACACAATAGTATACATAATACAGACTCTCTGTGTATCTTCCACCTTTATATGACTTTTTCCTTTTATATTATTTTTACTATCTCTTTAAAACTTTATTTGTTAAAACTCTTTATTTTTTTAATTATCTTTCTACACTCTTTTTCTCTCTCTCCCATGCCTACATACTTTTTTTAAACATACTGTGACTTATTTAGAGGGTTTGTTTTTTTTTTGTCTGAACCTGTCTTTATTGCATATCTGTAATCATTTCTTCATCACTGTTTTAAACTGGTAAGCAGGCATGGCTAGGACCAGAGCAGCTGTGTTGACTGTTGGTTCCACACCATTCGGATTTCAACATGGTGGGGGAGAATCCTACTTACCCTGCCACCAATGCTGACATCAGGTAGCATGCAGCCATCCCACAAACATTTTTATCCACATGAGCAAAAGCTAAATCCACCACACAGCGCAGGACCAATTAGCCTCTCTGTACCAAGTCCTGTGAGAGACTGTACAGCATAGATCATGGTGGCTGGCTCCATCTTGTAGGCAGCTGTTAGGAGACATGTCTCTACCATGGCCAACATGAGAGACTAGGAAGCCCAGTGTGGCTCTGTTTCTGTGCATTTAGAATGCTTTTAAAGGTTTTTTTTTTTAATGTCTTATGTGTATCCATGCCCTATGTGGGTCACCATTTTTAATTGGAGGCTTCTTTCCTGCCTGTCAGTTCCTGAATAAATACTCTGTGGCTTAACATTAGTTATAAACTGCTTGGCCTATTAGCTCAGGCTTATTATTAACTAGTTTTTGCAACTTAACCTATTACTATTAGTTTATATTTTATCATGAAGCTCATGGCTTGTTACCTCATAACTTGCTTCTTAAGTGTCTGCTGGTGTCTCCATTAACTCTGCCTTCTTTCCTGCCTTGCTATATTCTGCTCTGCCATAGGCCAAAACACCTTCTTTATTAGCCAGTAGTAATAAGACAGCACAGAGGGGCAACCCACATCATAGTCCGTGATTGAGGGCAAGTCAAAACATGAATTCAAACAGCTAGTCACGTCACATCCACAGTCAAGAGTAGTGAGAAATGAATGTAGGCAGGCTTCCTTGCTTGGTTGATTACTCTTAATTTCCCTCGACAAACTGTACTCCTCACCCAGGGAACAGCGCCACCCATAATGGGCTCAATCTTCCTAAATCAATTAACAATCAAGACAATCCCCCACAAGCATGTCCACAGACCAGTATGATCAAGATAATTGCTCATCAAGACTGTCTTAGCAGGTGATTCTAGGTTATGGCATCTTAGCAGTTAAAACTAATACAGACTCCTGTCCTTTTATCCTGTTTTTCCAGTATATATGCAGTAGAGAAACTCCCCATTAAGTAACAAAGACAAATGTCTAACACCTTTAATTTTATATTTAAAAACTTCAGAAAAGTTGATGAAATATTTATTAGAATTTCTCTTTGAATCATCACAGCCTTCACAGACACCATCATATCTGCTTGCCGCAACACAGTCTATACTCCTTAGGCCTGCGCAACAGTGAGCTCCTCCTTAATGCTTCTTTCCTCAGCTAAACTGATCGAAATCAGTGGGCCAACCTTGTACCGAAAATATCATTTTATATTCTTTCTCAGATTTCTCAACTTAAGATCCTAACAGGCTGAACTTTGAAATAAATGATCTACCAAGGGATAGCAGACAGTTTATAATGTAAAAAGTAGTTTATAGCATAAGAGGTGATTTCTCTCTTAATTCTCAGGTTGGAGTAGGCTTATCATTTGTAGTTGTATAAAATGCACCTATACCAATCACAGACAAGGATCCACATTCAGTTCCAGAAATGACATTTAATGACCTCCAAACACCTGTAACTCCAGCTCCATGGAATCGGGATTCCTCTTCTGGCCTCTGTGGGCACATATATGCAATGCATATAGCTCTACACACACACACGATTAAAAGTCATTAAAATGCAGGTCAGTAGGTCTGTGGGGCAGCCCAGTCCTTTTCTTTGCACCCAGTTCCTAGGAGACTCTGCCCTTTGATTAGAGATGTTGTAGAAGTCTTGAGGTTGAAGGAATCATATGCAGCCAGTAACAATGAGCTCTAATCTGAAGCGGCTCAGTGCTTCTTTCTTTTTCCATTGTCTCCACCTTTTATAATCCCCAGCTTCTTTACAAATGTCTTTGTTCCTAAGATTGTGGAGGTCTACTAGAAAATAGCAACCATCACTGTTAAAACAATTAAACACAGATCTGAAGGCCATCATTAGAAAGTGTTCCTGTTGCTGTTAGTTCTGGGAAATGAAGACAGCACCCAGTTCTCTATTCAGCTTTGCAAGGAAGCTCCACGAAAATGGAAAATATTTCCACCCTTTTGCCATAGAGAGCAAATGGTTTGTTTTAAAAATCCAGACTCCCTTATTATTTTGAGGAGCATACAACTGTATTTTTCTCATAGATACTGGAGAAATAAAAGAAATAGAAACGTTCATCGCTGTTGCTGCAGTCTGATCTTCTGTTTAATTCAGGCATTTTGAAATAACAAAGCAAAAAGGAAATAAAGAAATGAAAGAAGGAATGAGAGAAAAAGGAAGGACGGAAGATAGAGTTTTCAATGACATGTGACAGTCCTTTCTTAAAGAACTTCTGTTTTTCAAAGAGCATGGAGGAAACTCACAGGATTGCAGAGCTGCTGGGAGAGAAGGGCAAAGTGGCATCACATGGAATCTTTTTTTTTTTTGGATGTATTTTTTTTTTTATTGAGGAAAGGAAAAAAACGTTTCTGCCTCCTCCCAGCCTCCCATTTCCCTCCCCCTCCCCCTATTCCTCTCTCCCTCTCTCTCCAGTCCAAAGAGCAGTCAGGGTTCCCTGCCCTGTAGAAAGTCCCCCTCCGACCATATCTAGGAAGGTGAACATCCAAACTGGCTAGGCTCCCACAAAGCCAGCACATTAAGTAGGAACAAAGCCCGAGCCATTGTCCTTGGCTTCTCATCAGCCCTCATTGTTCGCCATGTTCAGAGAGTCCGGTTTTATCCCATGCTTTTTCAGTCACAGTCCAGCTGGACTTGATGAGCTCCCAATAGATCAGCCCCACTGTCTCAGTGGGTGGGTGCACCCCTCGAGGTCCCGACTTCTTTGCTCATGTTCTCCCTCCTTCTGCTCCTCATTGGGACCTTGGGAGCTCAGTCCAGTGCTCCAGTGTGGGTCTCTGTCTCTATCTCCATCCATCACCAGATGAAGGTTCTATGGTGATATGCAAGATATTCGTCAGTATTGCTATAGGATAGGGTCATTTCAGGTTCCCTATCCTCAGCTGCCCAAGGAACTAACTGGGGACATCGCCTTGGGCTCCTGGGAGCCACTCTAGGTTCAAGTCTCTTGCCAACCATAAGGTGGCTCCCTTAAGTAAGAATTGTGCTTCCGTGCTCCCCTATCCAACCTTCCTTTATCCCAATCATCCTTTTTCCCCAAGTTTCCCCCATCCTCCCCTTCTCACTTTTCTCCCCCCCATCTCCCCTTACCCCCATACCCACCCCACCCCAAAGATCCCAATTTACTCCCCAGAAATTTTGTCTACTTCCCATAGCCAAGAGGATAACTATATGTTTTTCCTTGGGTTCACCTTCTTACTTAGCTTCTTTAGGTTCACCAACTGTAGACTCCGTGACCCTTATTTATGACTAGAAACCAATTATGAGTGAGTACATCCCATGTTCATCTTTTTGGGTCTGGGTTACCTCACTCAGTATAGTGTACAATGGAAGAAAGAAAGCATCTTCAACAAATGGTGCTGGCATAACTGGATGTCAACCTGTAGAAGAATGAAAATAGACCCATATCTATCACCATGCACAAAACTCAAGTCCAAATGGATTAAAGACCTCAATATCAGTCCGAACACATTGAACCTGATAGAAGAGAAAGTGGGAAGTACCCTACAACAGATGGGCACAGGAGATCGCTTCCTATGTATAACCCCAGCAGCACAGACATTAAGGGCAACATTGAATAAATGGGACCTACTAAAACTGAGAACCTTCTGTAAAGCAAAGGACACTGTCACTAAGACAAAAAGTCAACCCACTGACTGGGAGAAGATCTTCACCAACCCCGCAACTGACAAAGGTCTGATCTCCAAAATATATAAAGAACTCAAGAAACTAGACTGTAAAATGCTAATCAACCCAATTATAAAATGGGGCACTGAACTGAACAGAGAATTCTCAACAGAAGAAGATCAAATGGCCAAAAGGCACTTAAGGTCATGCTCAACTTCCTTAGCTATCAGGGAAATGCAAATCAAAACAACTTTGAGATATCATCTTACACCTGTCAGAATGGCTAAAATCAAAAACTCCAATGATAGCCTTTGCTGGAGAGGCTGTGGAGGAAGGGGTACCCTCATCCATTGCTGGTGGGAATGCAATCTTGTGCAACCACTGTGGAAATCAGTGTTTCGGTTTCTCAGGAAATTCGGGATCAACCTACCCATGGACCCAGCAATACCACTCTTGGGAATATACCCAAGAGATGCTCTATCATATGACAAAAGCATTTGTTCAGCTATGTTCATAGCAGTATTATTTGTAATAGCCAGAACCTGGAAACAACCTAGATGCCCTTCAATGGAAGAATGGATGAAGAAAGTGTGGAATATCTACACATTAGAGTACTACGCTGCAGTAAAAAACAATGACTTCTCGAATTTTGCATGCAAATGGATGGAAATAGAAATCCACATGGAATCTTTGCCCCAGAGTTCCTATCCTCAAACTTTAGAACACAAGCTCCCAGTTGCAAAGCTTCTATTGTCATAGAAATTTGAAGAAAAGCAGTCCAATTTTACCCCTGTCCTGGAGGACTTGAAGGCATAGGGCAATCTATGAAATCCTGAAGAATGCGCTAGCTACAACTATATTTAACCAAACCTTTGGCACATATTGTTAGTTTCTGCTGGCAACATGTAAACTTGGGGTTAAGAAGAAAATGTCATGGGAAATATTTTTAAACTCCATATTATAATATGAAAAAAAAACCAATGGTTTTTATCTTTTTATAACAAAGAAGACTACATACATTATCTCATAGTAAATCCATAGTAGAGATTTTCCTCATTTATATAATAGAAACAATAAATAATGCCTCACTGGAGAGTCACAAATGAGCTTAAATAAGATCATGTAAAAGCAGCTTGCTCTTTAGGAATGCCATGGGATTGCAGTGTGGTAGTGTGTTATAAGCAACTATATACACCCAAGTATATATGAATACAGATGTGTGTGAATAGACATCTATGAATCATTTTTATGCCACAAACATGTGCTCTATGTCATACGGACTGATCTAGGTGAGAACAGAGGATCTTATACTACCAATAGGAGAAGAAATTCTAAAGTCAATATCATTGTTCAATGCTTAGAAATAAATCACACCATTTCTATATTTCATAATGATACCTAATTCTGTGTGGTTAAAGAGCATAATATTCATTATTCATGTGGATTAATGTGAAGTGTTATGAAGTACAGACAATGAAAGCAGAATATGCCTGTTGTGTGAAGTACGGGCCAGCTTTTTGTCCTGGCTGCCCCACTAGCTTACTCCCGAAATAACCACACAGAAATTGTATTAATTAAATTACTGCCTGGTCTATAAGCTCTAGCCTTTTATTGGCTAACTCTCACATCTTGATTCAACCCATTTCTAATAATCTGTATGCCACCATGAGGTTGTGGATTACCAGGAAAGATTCAGCATGTCTGACCTGGCAGCTCCATGGTGGCTCGGCTCTGTCTGCTGCTTTATTTCTCCCAGAATACAGTTCTGTCTTCTCTGCCTATCTAAGTTCTGCCCTTTCTGGCCAATCAATTTCTTTATTGATTAACCAATGAAAGCAACACAAATACTGAAGGACCTCCTACACCAGATGTCAAACATTGGGATTCTGTTGCTGTTAAATTGTATTTTTGTTCTGGAGACTTTTGCTGTCTCCATTTTTAATTCTCCAGTATTCAATACCACTTAAGAAGGAATTAGTTTGTTTCTCTCATAGAACATGGTACACATTACAATAATTACAGATATAGTTAAGTATCATATATATTATTATGAAGCCATTTTATTTTTCTGGTTCATAAAACAATGTCTAGGTTATTGCACCAATGTCTGCATTATAACACCATAACCTGATTCCTGCTCCCTTTGAATATTTACCTCTGCCCTTTTAAAAATATGTTATTAGAAATTTTTACATTTTTATATTTCGAATAAAAAGGGGTATTTATGGTTTTTTGGTTTGTTTGTTTTTTGTTTTTTTGAGACAGGGTTTCTCTGTGTAACAGAACTGACTGTGCTGGAACTCCCTTTGTCGACTAGGTTGGCCTCCAACTCATAGAGGTCTGCCTGTCTCTGCCTCCCTAGTGCTTGGATTAATGGTGTGTGCCACCACTATCTAGCAAAAAAAAGTAATTTTGATAAAAAGAAAAATATATTTTGTCATATTCATTCACCCCCAAAAGCATTTCAGATCCTTTCCACCTCCCTACCCACCATTTATGTTCTTTCTCTCTATAAAAAGACAAAAAAAAATCTAAAAACAGAAAAACAAAAGTTAAAACAAGCAAATAAAAATGCCAAAACAAACAAAATTGGAGTCTGCTTTGTGTTAGCCAACCAGTCCTAGGTATGTGATCTGATCTGGACTGTCGTTGATCTATCCAGAGACACACTATTGAAGAAAATGGATTTTTTTTCCATTTCTTAGCAGGTATCAATAGCAAATAGTTCCTGGATTAGGGGTAGGATTTGCTGCCCACTGGTTCGCATCTGTGAGGGTCCTGTGCCTGTTGCCGTTGTCTGTCTGAAACCACATGTGCACCAGCCTTATCACGTCTGGGAGTCATCCACCACCTATGGCTCTTCCAATATGTCTGCCTCTTCTTCCACATAGATCCCCAATCTTGAGGGGAAGGGTTTGATGAAGACATTCCTTTTAGGGCTGATTGCCCCCAAATCTCTCTCTGCACATAGTCTAGTTGTAGGTTTGACTGTTTATCACAATCTACCCCTGCAAGGTTCTTTGATGAGGGTTGACTGGTGTTCTAACTGAGTGCCAGTCAGGTACGACTGTAGGTCCCAGTAGAGAATGGTTATGTGGGTTGAAGGAGTCACAAAGGTTTAGAGATGGAATGGAAAGAAAGGGAAATCAGGGAAGGACTAGAGAGAGGTCCTGAGTCTTCACTAAAAGGCAAAGTCCCAAAAGGATGAAGGTGATCTGGGCTGACCTCTTCTCTTCATTATTCCTATTCATTCCTCGGTCTGAAGCATGAATTCCAATTGGTCTCATTAATAAAAATCCAGAGTCTGATATGGGGGTTAAGACTGAAAGCTCAAAAGAGGAGTGCAGCATACTATAGAGAGTTCTTTTCTCTACCAATGCTTCAGCCTGAATGGGGAGATACTGTCACTATGAAACCTAAGATTAAAAGCTAGACTGAATGCCCTGAGTTTCTCAGCACCCCCCCCCCACTTATAGTCCTCTCTTTGCCCAGCCATTACTCCTGTCTTCACCTCCCTAGTGCTGGGATTAAAGGCATGTGATCCCAAGTGTTAAGATCACCTTTCTGCAAGCTCTGTTTTGCTTTTAGATGGATTCAATCTTGTGTAGCCCAGGGTGGGCTTGAACATCCATTTGCCTTTGTCTGCCAAGTGCTGGGACTAAAAGTGTGAGCCACCACTGCCTGACCTCTGTGGTTAACCAGTGGCTTAGCTCTGCTCTGTGATCTTCAGGCAAGCTTTACTTGGTAAATTATAAACAAAATTTCACTACAATAGAAGTCTAACAATGCCATGAAAAGCAATTGCTTACTTTCAACTGTTTGTTTCCCTTTGAATTATTACTTGTAATTATTACTGGTTTTGCATTTAATTTAAGTTGTTCACAAAGTTATATATGTAACAAGCCTCACTTATGACCTCAGTAAAGGAAAACATCAGTCATTGCTCTTACATTATTGATTATTTATTATTTATTGTGAAAATTAATTCTTAGAATAAAAGACTATGAACACTTACTACTGTTATTCTCAGGCTAAATCTCTGATTTAAAATGTAAAGGATGACACTTCAAAATACTTCCAAGAAGGGCTGGGAAGGTGGCTAAGAGCATTGCTTGCTGCTTTTGCAGAGAAACAGACGTCAATTTCCAGCACCCATGATGGGCAGATAAAAACTATATGTAACTCCAGCTCCAAGACATTTGATACCCTCTTCAGGGCTCTGTGAGCATCCATACCATCTGCACATAGACACACATACAAGCATGCATACACATAAGCAAAAATACTATCTGTCTATATGTATGTATTTAAAAATATTTCTGGTCTTTGTATCATTCACACTAATATACTTTACCCAGTTTAGACAGATAAACTTTATTGGTAGAATTAAACTCTAGAACCTTCATGTCATATCCCTGAGGATAAAAGATTCTTGAGAAGATAAGATTTATAATTCAGATTAATTATTACTATCCAGTGATGGCACAACCACTTGAGCTCTATTAAAATGTGTGTATTTCATTAAAATCCTTATGTTATCTCTCATATCTTCTCTGAAATTTTAAAATATTGATTTTAGAGATATGATTCTTTAATGCCTTTATATTTTTGACATTTCACTGAATTTTCTGTTGCTATTATAATTTTTATTAATAAAATTTGTTCTTAGACATTGCACATATTCATATTATATACTAACCACTCTCACCACCCATCTTCCTACCTCCCACTCCACAAACCTCTCTCACATTCTTGTATATTCATTTTGTTTTGTGATTAACCAGGGTCATCTTTGTTACCATGGGTTAGGCAGTATTCACAGAGATCTGGTATACTTGACAATGGCACACACTAAAAAGAATGATTCATTACACCTTTCACAGAATCTAGTTCAGAGGTAAAGAGTAGGAGCCTGTGACTCTCCCCTTCTTTGAATGATTGATGGTTCATCTCATGTGAGGTTGTTGTGAGTTACTGAGTGCAAGGATTGAACATAAATCATAGCCTTTTACCCTGTCTTTCAGCTCTTACATAATTTCATACTGCATTGTCGCATTGAGGTAGAAAATTGCAAGCCAAGAGTTTCAGTCATGTGTGACTTGATTACTCCCTATCATGTTGTGCCACTCTTTTGTATTATCTGTTAGAGTAAATGCAAACATAGGTCCATCTTCAAAGAGGAAGTTTGTGTTAGCACTATTCATAGCTCTTCAGTCCACAGTTCTCACCCACAGAGATATTCCTTGTTCTTCAATCTTCATAGATTGGTCTTGGATCTTAAATATCGTGCCTACTGCCCCAGATTCAGACTTGAAAGAGAGTCTCCTTTCAGTATATTTTCCACTGGCTGGCTTCCTATTTCATGCTTACGAGAGCCTGCGGTATCAGTCCCTGGAAACAATCTTTCTCACCTCCTCCCTTCTACTCTTTGGTATTTTCCTGTATGAACTGATGATCAGTGACGATGGTTCTCAAACTTGAAATATGTCACACAGAAAGTGCTACCTTTTCAGTGTCCCCAAAGGCTAGGAGAGCTTTGAAGAAAAGCTTAGTTTGGGAGCTCAAGGATGAGCCTGGTTTAGCTGATTTGAGCCTGGGTTATATCAGGTTAATTAACTAATTGATTTTCAAATGCCCAACTAGTTTCCCAATATCATTTTTAGAATGGTTCATTCATTATCATTAATTTAATGTGGCATTTTAATCATATTTAATTATGGCTTATGACATTATTAGACTTCATTCTTCTTACATTGAATCTAATTTTTGCGCTTTTATTTCAGCATTTTAATTATTGTGCTGTTTAAAACTTCGTAGAATAAGCAGAGTGGGAACCATTCTAATCTGCCTTTTTACTTAAATCAATATTATAAGAAAATTACTTCCATCAAAATCCAAATGGGATTTTAGTTGACATTCATTTTAGAAACAAGATTGAGAATAATTCTTGTGTAACACTGAAGTATTTTTGGCAGAAAGCTATGGTATTCGGTCTCCATTTATTTAAAATATTATCTAAAAATTAAGTAAAATTAGGCCTTTTCCTTCATATCAGTCACATATAATTCTTGAATTTATTTCTAACCATTTTTACACTTTTGTGCTTCTATGAGTGAAACCAATTTTACATCAATTTTGTTATAATTATGATTGAATAAAAAATTGACTTTTAAATATTTCATAGAATTTCAAGTAATATATATCTAATGTGTTTCATACGCTTTAATTAGTTTTTTGTAGCTTCAAAAATAATCAGTTCACCTACAAATACTAATATTTCAGGAAGTTATTTGCTTAATTAACTACTAAAAGATTTGCTGAAAATGGTTTAAATACCAACATATTATTATTGTTGTTGTTTTATAATTCAGAAACGTTTGGTTCTTTATAAGAGAAAATTTTATTGTATTTATTTATTTGTGGCACACGTCATAAGACACTGGCAAGAGTAGAGTCTCTCCTTTGATCATATAGGTCCAAGAAATTAAAATCATGTCATCAGGCTTGATTATAAAATCCTTTACCTACTGAGTCATCTCTCTGCTCTCCACCCCCATGTATGACTCTGAGAGTCTGAGAGATAGTTTTTTTCAAGCAAGGAATTCCCCAATTGGTTATCTAATACCAAATGTTCATCCCTGACATCATGTACATACAAGTAATAGTATATCAATTGAGCAAGTGTTAGTTATATATTGAGGAACACGTGCGCGCGCACACACACACACACACACACACACACACACAAGCAATAATTAAAGAAAAAGAGGTCATGTATCTGGCATTTGAAAGAAAGCGGGGGAGTGTACATGGGTGCAGTTGGAAGAAGGAAAAGGAAAGTTGAAAAATAATGCAATTATATTTTAGTTTCAAAAATGAAAAGTGATATTTATATACTTCTTAGAAGAACAAAGAATGATGGGTCAATTCTTTGCCTGGAGGTTGACTTCTTCTAGCCAAATCATTCCATTAATTAGCTGTATGACGTTAGACTTTCCATTCCATTAAACCATGATATCTCTCAAAATTTTACATTTAGTTAATTCTCAGTGAATCTGGGCCTTTCTTGGGCCATAAACCCTTTAGAAAAATGAATGAGAACCAGAGATCTTCTCTAATGACAAACTTATCTACCCATATATAAATAATACTTTGCATGAAGTTAGAAGTTGCCTGTCTATTCCACTGAACTTAAAAATTGCCTGCCTATTTATTCCATTATGTTCATTCATGGGATCCTTATAAGGAAATGGAAGAAAACCACTCTAGAAGTAGTTGACCTTTCAGATTGTTTTCAGCTTAAAGATTTAGCCTTTAAGACAATTGTCTTGCCCCTGAGTCTCAAGTTCTTAGCTGTGTGGAACACTTGACACCAGGCCTTTGCACACATTTTGTTGGCAGTAAAGCTGGTATCATGGACTCTGTCCTTTCTCTATGCCCAGGTAGTTGAGATCCTGCATTGGGTAGCCCTTCACTCCACGGGATGCTGTCAGCCCTGTGCTGGATGACTTTATAAATTGATTTAAACCACTCTTTCACCCAGATTAAGCTTCTTGATTCGCACATTCACTGACTGTGGATGTCACTCGGATATTAGAGATGAGACATTCTAAACCTTTGATTTTTTTTCCCTCTACCATAAAATCTCATTCTGAAAAGAATGTTTGGAAGTGAAAGGTCTCATCCTGGTTCAAGAATTTGTTTCCCCTCTGTATAATTCACTGACCACCACCATATGACACTCAAAGCAAAGTTCTGGCAAAAGGACTCAGTGAGTCAATGGACTTGCTGCTAAGTGTTCCCACCTCCTCCTTCTCCTCCTCCTTTTTCTAAAATTGGTATCAGAAAATTTCTTAGATGCTATGTCTAAAAGAAAAATATATTACAAAACTAATGTATACTACTTGTCAAACTATCTATGTAAATAACCACAAATGGTAAATGCCATAGTGGTAATAATAAAAGTATTTATTATTAATAATATATAATTCAGACATACAGGCCTTGTTTCCCACAAGTGATGGAGGAAGGTCATTGGCTAATAAAGGAACTGCCCTGGCCCATTTTATTGGTTAGAAGATAGGTGGGAGGAGGAAACAGAATAGGACGCTGGGAGGAAGAGGAAGTGAGCTCAGAGACTCCACAGCTCTGCTCTCCGGAGCAGACGCCTGAGAGAGACGCCATGCCCCGCCATGCCCGCTCCGGGCATGAAGCTCCGACCCAGGATGGACTAGGCTAGAATCTTCCCGGTAAGACCGGTTCTCACAGATTATTAGAGATGGGTTGATCGGGATGTGAGAATTAGCCTGTAAGTGCTAGAGCTAAAGGGCCAAGCAGTGCTTAAAAGAATACAGTGTCTGTGTAATTATTTTGGGGCATAAGCTAGCTGAGCTGGCGGCTGGGGTGCTGGGGAAGCGGCCCCGCCGCCCTTATTACTACACACAAGTACTGTTCTAGGTGATTTATGAAAATTGATTCATTTGGTTGTGAAATAATGCTTTGAACCAATTATTTTTACTAATTAACTTTCTTTCTATTTATTCTTTGTGTCTTGCACATGATTCATCTCAATCCAACTCATTTCCCATCCCTTTGTAACTGCTCTCTGCCCTTGCAACCCCTTCCAGAAAAAAAATAAAATTTAAAAGGAAAAAAGGAAAATTTTTATTATGGAAGCTGTAGTTTCTTTCTTTCTTTCTTTTTTTTTTGCTGAGACAGTGACAGGAGTCTCTCTCTCTCTCTCTCTCTCTCTCTCTCTCTCTCTCTCTCTCTCTCTCTCCCCTCTCTCATTTAAATGTTTCTAGAAACCCTTACATCTGAGGTCCTTTGGTGACAGTGACCTGATGGCTCATCTCAGTGGTGGCTAGTCTTTTCTTTTTGTCTCCTTGGTTTTGCCTTTTGCAGAGCAATCTTGATTCTCACCTTCTCTGCCACCCCTCTGGAGACACAGAAAGGGCCCTGTGTACCACAGTAATTGACACAGTATACCTTTTTACCATATATATATTTACTTACAAGTGCTCATTGTGAAGAGTCACTGGTCTAGTTTGAGGCCTCCAGTTTCTACTATACTATGGATGCTAGGCCCTCACTTGGACTCCTCTTGGATATCCTGCTGTTGCCCCGTGTTATGGAAATCATGGAGCATTGAGTTACTTCATGTGCTCCAGCAGATTACAGAGGGGATGGATGTTGGGGTGGTCCAACTCATAGCCCTAGTTCAGGACTTGGGTGTTTGCACAGTTGATCGGCCTGCCAGCTCCTCCCAATCTTCACAACCAGGGTGACTCTTTCAACATTGCCTGGCTAGTTCACCCCTTGCATGGATGAGCAATGGCCTGCTTAGAGACCCTCATGGCTGGCTCTCCCACACCCACCCCTTTAGGGCCATCTCTGTGTTGGCCAGGCAAGGTGTAGGGGTCACACTCCTACGCTCACATTCTTGGGGGTGATTCACCCACACCCATCAATAAGGTCAGCTCTACTGTACTACAGGGCTGCCCAGGAGAGGTGCAGGGTCTACCTGCACCTGAGTGCTGCAGCTGCTAAGGAGAAAGGTCAACTCCCTTGCCCACTGCAGATGGCACGGCCAAGGAGAGAGAGAGAACCTTTCCCTTGTCCTCACTACCACATAGCAGACAAAGGGGGTGTGGCCAGCTCTTCCATTATCATGTTTGAGGACCAGCTCACCTATACCTCTGCCAACACTGTAAGCTCTACTGTGCTACCTGGGTAAGGAGCAGGACCCACCTTTCCGAGTACTACTGATATTGAGGGGGAGGTATAGCTCTCCCATTCTTATGACCTCAAGGCCAGCTCTCCCACCTGCTTAAGGCATATTGAAGGGCATGTCACCAAATGGCAGATAAGGGGTGGGGTCAGATATTCTATGCTCACATTCTCGGGGCTGGAGAGATGGCTCAGTGGTTAAGAGCATTGCCTGCTCTTCCAAAGGTCCTGAGTTCAATTCCCAGCAACCACATGGTGGCTCACAACCATCTGTAATGGGGTCTGGTGCCCTCTTCTGGCCTGCAGACAGACAGAACATTGTATACATAATAAATAAATAAATATTTGGCCGGGCAGTGGTGGCGCACGCCTTTAATCCCAGGGCTCGGGAGGCAGAGGCAGGCAGATCTCTATTAGTTTGAGGCCAGCCTGGTCTACAAGAGCTAGTTCCAGGACTGGCTCCAAAACCACAGAGAAATCCTGTCTCGAAAGACAAAAAAAATAAAAAATAAAAAAAAATCTTATATGATGCTTATTTTTAAAGGATGTGCATTTAAAATTCAGACTTTAAAGCCTTGCTTCTTTATTTTCCATGTACAAATATGAGTGCTATATGTCTAAAGTACAAATTATAAAATAAAGACATTAGTAATTTCATTGTCTTAAAAGAGATAAGTACAAACTCAATGATATTTGGTGTGTTTTAGACATTTTCTCTCAAATTGCTTTCTTTGAATATTTTTTGGGTTTTTGGTCTTTTGCTTGCATATTTTGATTTCTCTCTATGTGTATGTTTAGTGTGTATGAGTTTCTTGGTTTTTTTGTTTGTTTCTTTGCTTTTTGTTTGTTTTTTTTTTTTTAAGAGATCAGGAAAGGACATGGAGTTTTGTGGATGGAGAGGTGAGGAGGATCTGAGAGGAGTTTGGGGAAGGGAAACATCACCAGAATATATTGTATGAAAAATTCCTTTCAATAAAAATTAACAAGGAAATGCAGGGGGGGGGGGGGGACTTAAGTGATGCAAAAGGGGTTACAGACCATCCAGCCTGTGTTCAGGACCATTGTTGGTATTGACATGGTGGGAATTCACTGATTCTGACAGTTAGACTTGCTCTCTAGGAAGCTATGCATAACTTGTTAATATATTCAAGTCAATGGTCCAAACTTCCTGAAGTCTGTACCAACAACCTGCTGCCCATGGTCAGGGTTATAGGCTTATTTTTAGCAATCTTTCAAGACTGAGTTGGAATTCAGTCAAGGTTGGCTTTTTTGAGCATGACACACAGAAGGCGGGCAGCATTTCTAATTTTATCATCTGGCCATAAAATTATGTTCTACTGCTAGCTAATTTCATTGATTTTTAAAGTGTACTTGTATAGGCTTACAGTTAGCAAGACTGCTCTGTGGCTGAAGCAGTGTATTTTGGGATATATGAAGATGCTTTGTGACACACTGGGGAAGGACTCAGAAGACTGTTCTAAAAATCAGTTAGCAAGTGGGTCATATTGTGAGCTTATCATTCACGAGAGGATGTATTACCACACTTCAAGAGGTGATGCTACAGGTTTCAGGATGTCACACTGCAGTTGAGGGGGCTCTGTGGGTTTTATACAAAAATGTTTCTCAACAACTGTGCAGATATATCACCATCTGAAGCATATTGTGTTGGAATTTAGAAAGGTTAGGGATAAAAAATGAATAAACCAGTGATATTAGGTTGCCAACTGAGAACATGAAGTGTTCTGTAATTTCTCTGTTGTCTGTACATATGATATATTGTTGAAATATGAGCGGCGGAGCTGCTTCCCCGGCACCCGGCGGCCCACATGGCTAGCTCTAGCTTATGCCCCGAAATAATTACACGGAAACTGTATTCTTTTAAACACTGCTTGGCCCATTATATCTAGCCTTTTCTCGGCTAACTCTCGTACCTGGACCAGCCCATTTCTAATAATCTGTTTAGCCCACGAGCTGGCTTACCAGGAATGATCTTAACCTGCGTCTGCCTGGAGTGGGAGAATCGTGGCGACTCCTTGACTCAGCTTCTTTCTCTCAGCATTCTGTTCTGTTTACTCCTCCCACCTATGTTTTAACCTATGAGGGCCTAGCAGTTTCTTTATTGCTTAACCAATGAAATCAACAGATTGGTATATGACGCTCCCACATCAACAAATGAATGGGAGTCATCTGTTAATGGAGACCATGGCCAGTGCATGTGTGTGCGTGTGTGTGCGTGTGTGTGCATGTGTGTATGTGTATACATGCATCTATGTATGTGTGTATGCATGTGTGTATGTATGCATGGGAGTGTGTGTGTGCGTGTGTGTATATGTATGTGTGTATATATATATTGTGTGTGTGAATGTGTGTATGTATGTGTGTATGCATGTGTATTTTTATGTGTTTGTGTTTATGTGTGTGCATCTGTATATGTGTGTGTACGCATGTGAATGTGTACATTTGTGTATATATGTATTGTGTGCTTGTGTATGAATATGTGTTTGTATGTGTTTGGTGTGTATGTGTGTGCATGTGCATGCATGTGTGTATGTATTGTGTGTGCACGTGTGTCTGTGTGTGTGCGTGTGTGTGTGCATTTGCGTGCGTGTGTGTGTGTTCATGTGTGTGTGTGGCAAGCCAGTACAGGGGTGAGAAAAAGCAGTGAGAGGGCAGTTAATTAACCACTGACACTATTAGTAAAAATTTTACTCTTTGAGACTTTCACTAAGTACTCCTGATCCTCCTGCCTCAGTATGCCATCAGGCCTGGCTGTACTGGCAAATTGAATATTCTATCTTTGAGTGACATGCTTTATGGAGTTATTTTTGTGTAACTCTCAGTTTTCTGTGTGTCTCTAATTCAAAAATTATGTGTTGGACTATTAGACAGATAGTCTCTGATCAAGTACTGAATTGACTTTGGTTAAGTATAAAATGTCACTCTGACATTGAAGCTCTTGTTTTAACCTATGCACTTTGTCCCCAGACTCTTGATCATTGAGCACATTTCCCTGTGTGCACTAATTCAGATATTTTCATTTGTCTTTAGAGAAGTTTCCAGAATTTCACAGAGCTAATCTAACTTTCAGATTACATATCTGTAGGAGGTTTGTTTTGTCATAATCTTTTCAGTTCTGTTTCTTGTTTACTACCATAGCTTTTGTCTGTGATTACTTTACAGCAGAGCTTTAAACCTCCTGCTGCACCTGCAATAAGGCTTTTTGCATGATACTTTGAAATCTAATTTTCTCAATTTAAGCTTTACAGATATGATTATCCCATCAATAAATGATTTTTGCTATGGCTTTAACCACTGGTACTTTTACTTTTGGATGATGATGCTTACTGAATAAAGCCAGTCAGGTTTCTGTCTTCAGTGCTCCTAAGGATATCTGGTAAGGGCTCTATGCGGGCTGAGCACAACTGCTAAAAGAATAATTGCACGGTTTCCTTAGGAGGCTGAAATATGAGATGACAAAACTCTTTGAAATAAGATCACATCACATAAAATAAATCTTGAAATATTCTCAAAATGTGTGTAGTTATTGCATCATAACAATGATTTGCAGTTGGAAGTTGCCATCCAGAGTCCAGCATAAGAGTTGAGTCCCAACAGTATGGAAGGTTTTGTGTGAGCCTCTCTGGAGACTGAAGGGTGTCTCGTGCTTCTGTGTTTGGCTTTTCTGTTGCACAGAAGCACCCATAACAAACCCAACACACTTTCTCCACAGTTTCCCCAAGTTTCAATGCTATTTGCCTTACTATTTATTAAAAACTTCTGTTTTCTAAGTTGAAAAACAAAATGTACATTAGCTTTTTACTGTTAATTATCTTCATGGTAAAGTTCAATAAACTCTCTGACTGCAGGGAGAGGTATTCCAAACCCACATAATCTTCTCTCTCTCTCTCTCTCTCTCTCTCTCTCTCTCTCTCTCTCTCTCTCTCCCCTCCCTCCCTCTCTCTCCCACTTTTACACACACACACACACACACACACACACACTCACACTCACACTCACACATACCCAGGGTACTATTACCTCACCATTTTTCCTGTTACTTTTTTTTCAGTTTTTGTAAGATGCCAGCCATTATACTGAGCATCTGTCTTTGCTCTCGCAGTTTAAATCCATGTTTCCCTGTAACTTCTGATTTTGATACCTTTGGAGAGGAAGCTATTTTTAAACTTGAGAATTTGAATGTTAAATGTATTTGACATGGCTTCTTGCGCCATACTACACAACAGTCCTTGAGAACCAGCTGCCAGTGGCAGAAGGTGCTGCTGATGAACTGAAGACACAGACAAATCCAGGACTGCACAAAGTGTGCTTAACCAGTGATGTGTGGTCAGAAGTGTATCCCTGATGGGCGCAAGACAGGGTGATCTCTGCACCTGCACTTTCTCAGAAACGTTAACACTTTAACAGAAGCAGGCTCATCATCCAAAACAGGAAATTGTTGCCTAGGTATTATAGATTTTCTTCTTATCCTGTATGGGTTCAGTTTCTTGTCAGGGGAAGGAAGTCAGAAAGATGGTGGTTGCATTTGAAAGGGTTTTATGTCACTTTCTCAGGTCAAATTGTTACGCTCCCAAGTCAACTGTGTTGTTCTGTACACATCTTCCTGGCCTGGTGCCTGTTACTAGTGTATTTTCAGAGGCCTTGGATACACGTTGCCTCCACTGCAAAGTCCTACTGACCTTGGACAGTAATGTGACCCTGTCCCTCTCAAGCCCACAGTTGGATGGAATTCTGATGGACAAATCAGAGATTTGGTCATCCCAGAGAGGGAACAAACAATAAAAAAATATACATAAGAAAGAAATAATTCTACCCATGTTGAATTTGAGGATTCAATTAAGTTACTTGGGATCACTTGTAGGAACAGAGTTGAGGGGTCACTTTCACAGAATCATGGGAAACTTACAAGTGGCTACACCACTGTAAAAAGAATATCTTCCCTCTGTTTCAGTGGGTGGGTACACCCCTCACGGTCCTGACTTCCTTGCTCATGTTCTCCCTCCTTCTGCTCCTCATTGGGGCCTTGGGAGCTTATTCTGGTGCTCCAATATGGGTCTCTGTCTCTATCTCCATCCATCGCCTGATGAAGGTTCTATGGTGATATGCAAGATATTCATCAGTGTGGTTATAGGATAGGGCCATTTCAGGTTTCTTATCCTCAGCTGCCCAAGGCACTAACTGGGGACATCGCCTTGGGCACCTGGGAGCCCCTCTAGGTTCAGGTACTTAAAAAGCATGGGATAAAACCGAACAATGAGGACTGATGAGAAGCCAAAGAAAATGGCACTGGGGTATGATCCTACTTCATGTTCTGGCTTTGTGGGAGCCTAGCCAGTTTGGATGCTCACCTTCCTAGACCTAGATGGAGGGGGGAGGACCTTGGACTTTCCACCTGACTGCTCTTTGGTCTGGAGAGGGAGGGGGAAAGGAGTGGGGGGAGGGGGAGTGGAGTGGGAGGAAGGGGAGGGAAATGGGAGGATGAGAGGAGGCAGAAATTTTTTTTCCAAGAAAAACAAACAAAAAAAAATATCTTCCCTCCCAGCAAGTGCTAAACATTTGTATATATTCCGATAGGGATCAGTGTCCTGAGTCCCGCTCCCCATGCCCAGCCAATGTTAAATGTCAATATTTCTTTGAAGGAAGGTGGGACCTTGTGAGCCCATCAACCACACCATGATGTGAGCTCAATCTTGCATGATCCCCTGTGGGCATCATAGCTATTCAGAGCTCACGAGGTCTTCGAGGATGACATAGTGTCCTGTAAGATTTGTTCTCGTTGCTCCAGCCAGCACTTCATTTAGTCCAGTTATATAATATTACTTACACATGTACAGACTTCTCCTTACAGGATACAGGATATTGAGCATCCATCTCCCTGTCTTTGGTTCTTACAAAGCATAGTGAAGAATATGGCTTATGCTAATTGGACAAAGAAAACACTAAGTTAATATTGCACTTTCCCTGGTTAAAGGAGATAGGTCAAAAGTAGCTGGAAGAAAAGCAAATGGCATTGATGTGACTGTCAATTGGCTGGGAACCAAATGTAAAAACAGAGAATTTAGGAATTAATCATGTCATGAAGGGACAATTGCTGCTGAAGCCCTAAACAACATCAGTAAACACCACCAAACAACAAAGAAACAAAAGAACATTGCCTGAGACAAAGCACCAAGGAAGACTTTGTCAGTCTACATGATTACAGAATGCTCAAAGAAAAAACCCTAACATGATAGCAGCCTTATAGGATTTTGAAAAATGACCTCAAAGGGCGATGGGCTCTGGTTGCTCCATCATTGAGCACTGCTTTCAAAGACTGCTGTTGATCCAGGTTAGATTTATGATTAAATAATGTGCTTCCTTGGGTTAGATTGTGAGTTAAACCAACATGTGCGCCAGGCTGGAGATTAAACACTTTCTCTCTACCTTATCCTCTCTTTAAGGAAGCATTAGAGCAACCAAATACAGATCTGTAGTCAAATAGTTGATGTCTGTGGCTGAAAATAGAAGTCAAATAATAATGAATGATAGGGTTAACAGGTAATTTGGAAGATCTATGTTTTCTAATAACATTAATAATGTCAAAGATATTACATGAAAAGTCAGGCAATGGTGGCACACACCTTTAATCCCAGCGCTTGGGAAGAAGAAGCAGGTGGATCTCTGTAAATTCAAGGTCAGCCTAATCTACACAGAGAATTCCAGGATAGCTTAGGCTACACAGAGAGATCCTATCTAGAAACCTACCCCCAAAAAGAATTTACATGAAGAAGTAGATTTTCATAAGAAAAATACAGTCCTGCAGTGTAGGTCTGACCTATATAAAATCTTTTGCAAAGTCAGTAAAAGAGTAACCCAAGTTCTATTTGTGGGAAATGAAGCCTCAAAAAGATGTTGGAGTTCAATCTGTGGTTCTAAAAAGCTCTTCTAATAACCATGACTGCCAACATGGAACATTAACACATCACTTTCTACCTTCAGAAAAATAGCTAGGCCTCCCAAGGGAAGGAGAGAGAGAGACCTCATGAAACTTTCCATCCACAGAAAGAACAGAAGGTCCACAAGTCATATGACCTTGTGTGATAAAAGTAAGTAGTGGAGAAATGACATAATGAGACAGACATTTCTATATGCAGGGAGAAGAGGAAATTGATACCAGAAAAAATTGTCAAGGGTCACCATCTCTGTGAAAGAGATTAGAAGTCATCAGGTGACTGTGGATGTCAAAATCTTGACTGACAAAAAAGAGAGGACATAGAACAGCACACCAGACAATATGAGTTCAATTCTGACAAGTCCAAATCCAACACCTCATTGTTCTTTCCAGCACGTACCGACCTTTGGTTGTGTTTTATTTCAACCTTCTTAATCATCATGATTTTAATATTTACATCAAGGACAGTAACCATTTGCTCTTACAATTTCGATACATTAAATTATATGGTATAGGATTAAACAAAATAGTCTATAATTGCCTTATATAATCAGTGCATGAGCTCATCATGAATGCACACATGAAAATATTGCAACACACAACTTTTAGCATAGGGTGTTGGGGAGCAGAAAACAAACTGGTAATATAAAATTTTTTTACGTTTTGTTCATTTTTGTGATAAAAACTGTCATTTGGAAGTGTGACTGACAAGCCCTTGACTCCCAAGAGTAAGGCATATGTATATGTCATTTGTTTTTTATTGAAACACTGGGTTGATACTTTAAGTTTTCCACCTCTTTAAAACAGCAACCTGTTGTCGTCTATATATGTTACCACGTGCATTCCTCTGGGCCCTTTGCATGAACTATGTCACTTAACCTCAAATCAGCCTGTGAAGTGAGCTGCTCTCATCTTCTCCATTTTAGAGTGGAGACTAACAATTTCAGCTCTTAAATGGCAGGAAAATTGAAACTATAGATAGCATCCTTCTAAAATAGGCATCCCATGCTCATCTACATCTGATGCTCTGGTTCTGGATTTGTCACATGTTTCTGAATGCCTGGCTCTGACACACACCATGACATCCATGCTTCTCTGCTATCTTTCCTGTGTCTCTTGCTTCTCTGCCCAGTGTTCATTCCTAGGCACTAAGTATGTCATTTAAACGTTTTATATCAGACCTTCAGATCTGCTCAGTATTCCCACTTGTTGTGTCTACTTTCAGGCCAGTCAGTCAGTCATGGCAAAGGATATTGAGGGCCTTTGGAGTCCTGCCCAAAGGTCCACTTCAGGATTTAGATCAGGTGCTACAGCAAATGAAAGAAACGTAGGGTATCTGAGGGTGAGTGAACTCTTTCACACGTAAACTGTTTCAAACATGTTTCTTTATTCTTCTAACTCTATTCTAATTTTCCTGTTCTAATTCTAATTCCTTCTAGTTTCTTTTCCTCTAGCCTTAAAAAAAATCTCTCCCTGTCTCCCCCATGTGTGCCTTGAAAATGGCAATGAAAAAAAATAAGAGTTACCTCTCATTGATCAAAAACATATTCCTAGGGTACGTAATAAGGAGTCGAGCCATTTACCATGGAAGCACAAAGTTTCAAGGTTTCATGAATAAGACTGTAATCAGAGCCTTGTAGTGCACAGCCCAGTGATGAACTTGAGACAGAGGTCTTTTGTCAGCTAGACTTGTCAAGGGAAGAATAAGCATGCTTTTCTTAGGGTGCTTTGTGCAGTAACCTTGGTTAGACACCTGTGACTCTGACCTTGGGCATAGCTGTAAAGTTTTAAACTTGTGATCTATTTACAAAAAGCCTTTAGTCTAGTTTGAACTTGCTGTGAGAATTGAGCTAATTGTGTGCAGTTAGTCTGAGCCAAAGGAACAAAGCAGGCTTTTAAGTGTCTACAGTCCTCATGGGACAAATAGAACTAGTTATGAAGCATGCCCTAATATCTTTTCTATATATCAAAATTATACAGGAAGTGAAAAGCCATCTTCCTCACCACCCACAGACATATGTGTCCATAAGATTGAGATGACATATGCACATCACATGAGATTGCGTGCTACAAAGCAGGTATTTTGAAGACACCACACTGCCTTAGCAAATGTGGGCAAGAGTTTTGTCCAGAAGGTCTTGCCTAGATAAGATTAATCTCTGTCAGAGAATCACTCCTCTGGTGGGTTGACATCTGAACACTAGTTGTCATCTACTGTAACTGTCATGGCCTCCAAAAAATGGGGAGGGGCATTTTAGAATGTACTTAAGCAAATTCTCACTATTGTAATTTCTAACCAATCAAGTCACGAAAGTTCTAGATGTATTATTAGACATAAGAGTCAGAATATACCCTTCTAAAAGAGAATAAAAATCAATATCTCAAATACATTTAGACATTTCCTAGAAACATGAAGAAAAGTCTTTGGAAAGAACATGACACTAAGCTATGGTAAAGAACATCCAATGGACCATTTGTAAGAGTTTCAAAGGTGTTGCATGGTTTAATGTGCTTTGGAGTACATCTTGTAATGGTGCAATGTGCCTCCCTTTAATCACTCGAAAGAAATATTTTTAGAACTTCAAGTTTTGCCCATCTGGGCAACTTAAGACTCCTTTAACAGAAGACAGAGCTTTTAGGTTAAATGGCTGTGAGACAACTGGGTAGAGCAGCTGAAAATTGTTCACACCTTGGAAACATGTTACTGAACTTTTCTCTAGTTTTTTGTCATTCTAAATTCTTAGAAAAATGAAAATTCAAGAAGAAAACTACTATCAGATCATACACCCTTTAGTGCATCAATAATGAAATGATGTGATGTGGCTGGATTCAATTATATTTATTCTAATCTGTATCCTTCATACAAATTTTTTGACCTGATGCAAACACCAAGTACCAAGTGCTTTATATTTAGCTATTTCTGAGTAAGAACTCATCTTTGGGAATAATACACCAAGCTCAATCATAAATGTATATTCCATAAACCAATTACGCTATCAAAGCAACTAACCAAAGGAAGACTCGTCTACTTTGGGGAAAAACTCTTATAGTACTATCAACAGCACATGTTTTATATAAGAAGGCTGAAGCAAGCAGACCATCTGTGCTCTGCCAACTTACCAATGGTCCTAATCTTTACTACAATTTCCTCTATTTTTAGTCAAGATTTTGAAAGTATCTGGAAGTGCCCTAGTTAGCTGGAAACATATGGTATGCTCTGCTTCTAGGCATGATCAGTCAGGAACTCCACAGTAGCTGTTCAACTGTACTTTCAGATGCTTCTCATGCCTACCAGGCTTGTTTGAGGTGGTGGTTGGTGGTGGCAGTGTGTGTGTGTATGTGTGTGTGTGTGTGTATGTGTGTGTGTGTGTGTGTGTGTGTGTGTGTGTGTGTGTGTGTGTGAGAGAGAGAGAGAGAGAGAGAGAGAGAGAGAGAGAGAGAGAGAGAGAGAGTTTCAAGATGACCTGTTTTGGCAATGTAATCCATAAATTAATCATATTATATTAGTGACTTCTTCTCGTGCTATGGTAAAATACTCTAACACAAACAATGTAAGGAATTAAGGGTTTATGTGAGTCTGCAGTCTGAGGGTACAGTCCATCAAAGCAGGGAAATCATGGCAGCAGTGGCTGATGGCATCTTGTCGTAGTCCTTCTGCAGTCAGGAAACAAAGAAGAATGGATACTAGTGCTCACCTTGTTTTCTCCCTTGTACTCAGTTCAGGACCCCAGTCTATGGAATAGTGCAGCTCCCTTCAGTTAAATTAAATATAGATGATACCTCACAGGCCTTTGTAGAGAATTGTCTTCCCGATGTGTGTAGGAATCAATACTAGCCATCACACAGTGCTTAAGTGAAGGACTCCCCCAATCAACATTTAGAGCTTTTTTTATTGTGCAAAATTTTCAAGTTATCAGAAGTCTACAGAGACTGACAAATGTATAAGTAGTTGTAGCATAATTGGTCAATTGTTCTTGATTATTCTAAGAGTGCATATTATCCTATGGTCTAAAGGGTTGTTTGACCATGGAAATATGGCAGAAGTATCATGTGCTCCATAATGTAATAGCCTTTATCTTTATCTCAGCAGTAGCTACTGGTGAGACTTCAGTCAATAAGAAAATGTTAGCTTTTCAAATAGCAGAGTTTTCTGGGAACCAGGTCTTTGTCACTATTGCACAAGTCATCTACACATTCTGGGTGAGACAATATAGACTTCTTTTTCTGCCTCCACACTATCTTCCTTCCCTCTTTGAAGTTATGACATTATCATTATCTGGCCTTTCCAATTTCTATTTGTTTTATAATAGAATAGCATGGTCACAAAATGTAAACTTTGTTTTGCCCTCTGGTTGGCACATGATGACCATGAAGAAAACTTGGGGTAAACAATGAATAAGCATAATCATCTGGGTTTCAGATTCTGTTATAGGAATTATGATTTCTTAATATTGAGAAAAATACTTATTGGACATGAAATAGTTAATAATCTATAATATTAGCTTAATTAAGGAATTGAGCTAACCTTACTTCCCTTTGTACCTCATTTTTAATGCATTCTAGTTGATGATATACTGGTGTGGAACAAAGATCCCAGGGAAATTCATCATAGAACTGAAAGATAAAGTCATAATCACACCAGCATTTGATCTTCTAAGGCATTAAACACTTTTGAAGAAACATTACGATAACTTATTTCATAAGTTCCTAGATATGAAACAGAATCTAAAGATTTTTTGATATTCTTTTACCTCATATCCAAGTCTGACTAAAAAGATCTAAAAAGCTAGTGGTGCATAAAGAATTGGCTGTTGTTTATTGACACGACCAAAAACAGGATCTCAGTTTTCTGACACACAAAACAGTGTCCAATGGTGTCTATTATGTTACAATAAATTATTTTTGTTTGCCTCAAAAGTGTACTGCTTAAAAATGTGGAAAAGGAAGAGAATTAGTGGCACCTACAACTAATGACTGCTTCCCTGCCACCAAGTATCACTAAATGTCTTCTTCAACCCACTATTACAGCCAAGATGTAGTGCTCTTCCAGTGATGAGGGCCAAATCTGTGAACAAATTCTAGCTTATACCAAAATGTGAAAAGTCCACAGCCTAGTCCCTACGGTGCTAATTTCACATTTTTTTGACAAATGTACATGATAATATAGAATAGTAAAATTGGGGAAATTGGGAAAAAGGCATATGATATAAAAGGAACTCTATACTCTGATTCTTTTTAACGTTGTCATTTGGGACAGGGACTTTCTGTAGCACTGGCTAGTCTGAAACTCCATGTGTTGACTAAAGTCATCTTGAACTTGCAGAGATTCTCCTGCCTCTATCTCCTAAGTGCTAAGATTGCAGCCATGCATACCTAAACTATAAAAAATTAAAAAGGATATTAAAGAAAAAACTAGCTTGTGGCAGGCACCTGGGCGATGACTGGTGTGTTTCTTCCACACTGCACGCAATAGAGATATAAGATACAACATATAACAGACAACAAAGATGAAATGAAACTCAGGATATTTACCCTTTTTGTCCTTTTATAGAAAATAGGTCATATAATCACCCTGACTACAGTTTTCCCTTCCTCTAATCCTCCCCGTTCTTTCTGACCTCTGCCCCCATACAGATCCTTTCTGTCTCTCATTAGAAAACAAAAAGGCTTCTAAGTAACAAAATAAAATAAGATAAAGCAAAAGCAAACATATCAGAATAAAAGGAAACAACCCAACAGGAAAAAAAAAGAGCTCCAGAAAAGGAGTGAGAAACAAATATAGATGCAGAGACTCACTTGTTTAAACACTCAGCAAACCTCTAAAAACATTAACTGGAAGCTATATTATGTACTCAAAAAACAGGAGAGGTAAAAAGGAAGAAAAATATATATGAAATAAAAATTAAAAATTAGATTAAACCATCTTGTGGGCCCCACTTGTACAGATTGTTAGTGCATACATGTAAACACTACGGCTACAGTTATTAATGTAGAAACCCTAGAGAGAGAAATTTTCAATCTTTTCAGGGTTAAGTGTTGGTATTATGATAAACTATGGGTCCACAACAAGTTGACAACTGTATATGCTGCTGAATCATCATGAAAATTATGAGCTTTAGTGGATGTGCTTACCAAGAATCATTCTGTCGTTCAGATCCACTGCTTGCTTACTTCAGAAATCTGCTCTTCAGCGGCTCTGTTTGATGAGCAAGGCTATTTACAAACTTTTGCTTTAGTCAGAAGACAGTGTGTTCCAAACATTCTATGCCTTTCTGTAAACAGCTGTTTCCATTCTTTAGAAGAAGGAAGACCTGAGCAGAAGCAGTAGATTGTTCTCAGACATCCCTTCTCTTTAAAAATATGTTTCCACAGTGTAAAAACAGATTGGAATCAAAATTGGCTGTCTTTTGCAGGGAGCTGTCTCACTGTAGAACAGGAGCGCTCATTTCAGGCAAGCTGTTCTGTAAAGTTTATTTAGGCCAGACAGTCTCCAGCTTTATGGGTGTGAACTTCCTTTTAGCTACTAAGGTTTACTTCCCCTTATCATTATTGCCCCTGCTTCTGATCCATCAATTAGAAGTAACCCTTTGGAAAAACAAGATGTTTTTCAGAATAGGTTCGTTGAACAGTTGGCGAGACAGAAAAGAGATACAGTATCAACAAAAGGAGGTCTGTTCTCTTGTGGTGTGCTGCTTGCCCAAATGTAATCTCATATGTGTAAAAGACTGGGCAGGGAATGAAAACAGTCTGTGTGTGTCCTAACTTAAACTGCCATTTTACTAAGGAAATGAGCTGCTGCAGAAATGTAAACGGCTCAGATTGAGGCATGTAAGTAAAGAAAGCTCTTAGTGCTTTGTTCACGTCTATTTTTTTATTTTATTTATTTATTAAAGATTTCTGTCTCTTCTCCACCACCGCCTCCCATATCCCTCCCCCTCCCCCAAACAAGTCCCCCTCTCTCATCAGCCCAAAGAGCAGACCCAGTTGCCTGCCCTGTGGGAAGTCCAAGGACCTCCCACCTCCTTCCAGGTCTAGTAAGGTGAACATCCAAACAGCCTAGGCTCCCACAAAGCTAGTATGTACAATAGGATCAAAACCCAGTGCCACTGTGTTTGACTTCTCAGCAGTCCTCATTGTCCGCTATGTTCAGAGAGTCCGGTTTTATCCCATGCTTTTTCAGACCCAGGCCAGCTGGCCTTGGTGAGTTCCCGATAGAACATCCCCATTGTCTCAGTGTGTGGGTGCACCCCTCGCGGTCCTGAGATCCTTGCTCATGCTCTCTCTCCTTCTGCTCCTGATTTGGACCTTGGGGTTGTAGTCCAGTGCTCCAATGTGGGTCTCTGTCTCTGTCTCCTTTCATCGCCTGATGAGGGTTAATATCCAGGAGGATGACTATATGTTTGTCTTCGGGTTCTCCTTCTTATTTAGCTTCTCTAGGATCACGAATTATAGGCTCAATGTCCTTTATTTATGGCTAGAAACCAAATATGACTGAGTATATCCCATGTTCCTCTTTTTGGGTCTGGCTTACCTCACTCAGGATAGTGTTTTCTATTTCCATCCATTTGTATACAAAATTCAAGAAGTCCTTGTTTTTTACTGCTGAGTAGTACTCTAATATGTATATATTCCATACTTTCTTCATCCATTCTTCCATTGAAGGGCATCTAGGTTGTTTCCAGGTTGTGGTTATTACAAACAATGCTGCTATGAACATAGTTGAGCATATACTTTTGTTGTATGATAGGGCATCTCTTGGGTATATGCCCAAGAGTGTTATTGCTGGGTCCAGGGGTAGGTTGATCCTGAATTTCTTGAGAAACAGCCACACTGCTTTCCAAAGTGGTTGCACAAGTTTGTATTCCCACCAGCAATGGATGAGGGTAACCCCTTTCTCCACAACCTCTCCAGCAAAGGCTACCATTGGTGTTTTTTATTTTAGCCATTTTGACAGGTGTAAGATGGTATCTTAAAGTTGTCTTGATTTGCATTTCCCCGATAGCTAAGGAAGTTGAGCATGACCTTAAGTGTCTTTTGGCCATATGAACTTCTTCTGTTGAGAATTCTCTGTTCAGCCCAGTGCCCCATTTTATAATTGGGTTGATTAGCATTTTACAGTCTAGTTCCTTGAGTTCTTTATATATTTTGGAGATCAGACCTTTGTCAGTTGCGGGGTTGGTGAAGATCTTCACCCAGTCAGTGGGTTGCCTTGTTGTCTTAGTGACAGTGTCCTTTGCTTTACAGAAGCTTCTCAGTCTCAGGAAGTCCCATTTATTCAATGAGGCCCTTAATGTCTGTGCTGCTGGGTTTATACGTAGGAAGTGGTCTCCTGGGCCCATGTGTTGTAGAGTACTTCCCACTTTCTCCTCTATCAGGTTCAGTGTGTTCGGACTGATATTGAGGTCTTTAATCCATTTGGACTTGAGTTTTGTGCATGGTGATAGATATGGATCTATTTTCATTCTTCTACAGATTGACATCCAGCTTTGCCAGCACAGTTTGTTGAAGATACTCTCTTTTTTCCATTGTATACTTTTAGCTCCTTTATCAAAAATCAGGTGTTCATAGGTTTGTGGGTTAAAGTCCAGGTCTTCTATTCTATTCCATTGGTTGACTTTTCTGTTTTTATGCCAATACCAAGCTGTTTTCAATATTGTGGCTCTGTAATAGAGTTTGAAGTCAGGGATGGTAATGCCTCCAGACAATCCTTTATTATATAAGATTGTTTTGGCTATCCTGGGTTT
Source organism: Microtus oregoni (assembly GCF_018167655.1). Classification (NCBI taxonomy): domain Eukaryota; kingdom Metazoa; phylum Chordata; class Mammalia; order Rodentia; family Cricetidae; genus Microtus; species Microtus oregoni. The sequence goes on from NW_024543066.1 coordinate 49,918,840, forward strand.
TTTGTTTTTCCATATAAAGTTAATTATTGTCTTCTCAAGGTCTGTGAAGAATTTTGATGGGGATTTCATTGAATCTATAGATTGCTTTTGGTAGAATTGCCATTTTTACTATGTTGATCCTCCCAATCCAAGAGCAAGGGAGATCAGATCCTTCCATTTTCTGGTGTCCTCTTCAGTTTCTTTTTTAAAGACTTAAAGTTCTTGTCAAATATATCTTTCACTTCCTTGGTCAGAGTTACCCCAAGATATTTTATGCTATTTGTGGCTATCGTGAATGGTGCTGCTTCTCTGATTTCCCTCTCTGTTTCCTTATCCTTAGTGTATAGGAAGGCAACTGATTTCTTGTAGTTGATCTTGTATCCTGCCACATTACTAAAGGTTTTTATCAGCTGTAGGAGTTCTTTGGTAGTGTTTTTGGGGTGTTCACGTGTATTTTTAATGTAAAAGCTGAGTTCTGTAGATTAGTAGCTACTCTATCAACTAGAGTCAGCAGATGGTTCTGGTGTCAAGTTCCAAGTCTGACTATACAACTTCCCCAGAATGTGAAGGTTTCACTGTGGCAATTTTTTTTTTCCTTTTGCTTTGACTTAAACCAAGAAGTAGGTCGAGTAATATTTACTCTCTGGCCAGGGACATCTTTCCAACTTCCTGTAGTTAGCAAGGATGACCAAAGAGCAGCAACGGGACTCACTTCTCCAATCAATTCTTCATCGAGCAAAGATAAAGTGATGCTTACAGCACAGCTTGGAGCAGTCCTGAGGGAGAACCTGGCCCCAGCTACTCAGCCTCCGACTACTGTCCCCAGAGAGTCAAATGCTGCACAGGCCCCATCCTGAAAGTGATTCATACAGATGTGAGGCCTGTTCCAACCTCACTGCTGTGTCTGCCTCTTCCTACAGCACAGCAAGATCCAGTATACCAGGATCTGTTGTTCATGTGTATTGCTTGTTTCCCTCCAGGCCCTCTTGCTAGATAAGAAATGTGGCCCCATTGTTGTATAATGCCTGCCTTCTACACATGCACTTTCATTTCTTTTTCAAAAAATATTTTATGCATACTAAGTATTCTTATCATATCACCATCTAGTCACCCTTCCAAGCCCTCATATAACCCACCACTGTGACATTTCCCTCCGAACTTCCTCCTCCTCTTCTCTGTAGCTCACTGAGACAATTAGCACTACTCTTGTACATATAGGTATATGGTTGTTTACTAGAGCATGGGCAATCTATTATGGGCCACAGCCCTGAAGAACAGTTACTCCTCCTTTCCCTAAAAACCATCAGCGGCCAATTGCTCCTGAGCTAAGGTGGAGCATAAATGCACATTTGAGTTGTGCATTTGCGTTCTCTCTTACTGTTGAATAAATTGTCATTATTTCTAAGCTTTGTTTCATAAGACAGTTAACTAAATTTTACCAAACCATACTTTATCAGTTCTTCTCCACTTCCTCCACTTAAAATTCTAGAGCAGAATTTTTAATCCGGGCACTTGGATGGAGCATGTGTGAAAATGTATAGGAAGCAATCGACTACAGACGAATATGCAAAGCTACATGTATACTTCCACACTCACACAATGAAGAAAAGGTCCTGTGCTTCTTTTATATACATACATGGAGCTGTCCAAATATGAAGAACTGTTGTTCCTTGGGTTTTCTCCTCCATGAGTCCTACATTTAGGAACTGATAAGCTATACTACCTGTTCTCCTGGGTTTTACGAACGAATTTTACTACTCCTTCTCTTTTTCATTTTAGTTCATTCCTAGTCTCATATTTTCTCTTACTTTTCTGATTTCTATGCCTTCTGTATTTCAGTTTAGGAAACAGTGTAAGTGGTGAGGACAAGAAAACCTGCCCCTCGGCAGCTGTGGTGGTCTAATCTCTCCCAAGCTTTGGTCAAAGTGGGATTTTCTGCTTTGATTCAGAAAGGAATCCCAAGTCTAGTCTCTTTGGAAAAGAGATGAATATTTTGTTAAAGATGGTGTTAATAGAGGCCCAAGAATGAAGACTGGGATAAAAAGAGGACATTGGGGATGGAGAAGACACACTCTGACAGTAGCCACAGGCTTCTCTAAGGGACTCATGGAAAGTGAGACATAGCCAAGTGTAGGATGGGCTTCTGGTGGGTGAATCTGTTAATTGTGCTGCATTCACCATGCACACCATTTGGTGGCTCTTAAATTACATTTTAAAACTTGCTAGGAAACTTTCATTTCCCTTCTCTCTTTTGAGAATATAATTCATAGGGTGGCTGTGGCGAGGCTTTGGATGCCATTACAGTCTGATAAAAATGAAAGCAGAAGCAACTAGAACTGCACAAGGGGCTGGAGCCCATGCACTCTCTGTGGAAGTGTGATTTGTTGGTGGAGCGCACCTCTAACCCCAGAACTCAGGAGACAGAAACAAGTGGAGCTCTGTAGGTCTGAGGCCATATCTCAGAGAGAGGAGTGGGAAAAGGAAGAAGAAGGAGAAGGGAAGGGGATTGCATTGCAGGCTCATAACAGGAAGGATGAAGGTAGTGAGCAATTGCAAATGTGTGGAAGTTCTTGCTTCTCTGCAGGCGGATGGCTTCAGCAAGCTTCCCAGATCAGGGGGTTCCTGACACTTTTGTTTCTCTAATTCTCCTGTCCATTCTTCTGCCTGAAGAAAAGAAGGGAAAATGAGAAACCATATCCCAAGACTCTGCAAGTAAAGGGGTTGATATTGTCTTCATGTGACATCTTATTTAATGTCACTGTAATCCCATAGGTTAAACCGAATGTTTAAAATGAGAAATCAAAGAAACCGTTTGTTTCCACATCATGTAACTGTCAGTGTTTCAATCTATGAACACTCTTTTCATGAAGTTTTTCTAGACAGACTGAATGGCCATACCTTAGCAATGTCATACTTATATCCCATTGCTTATCTTTCATCAAAAATCCTTTTATTACACTTTATGTATAAATATAATACAGATTCTCAAATGTCCATGCATTGTTATGTCCACTGTAATGTTGTCCTTGTTCTCACATTAGCATAAAATGATAACTGACTACGCATTTATTAGTGAGACCCTCCATAAACTGAACTTCATGAAATCCTACTGTTATCAATGCCTTGCTAATGCTTGAAATGTGGTGCTCCAAGCCCAGTCCTCACGTTAGATCCCACTGGGAACATTTAAAGTCTACCCGCAGCTATTCTGATTCAGTTAATGCAGGTAGGACTTGGGTGGACTATGTTGTTCTGTGAAAGTTTTCCAGATGCAACTGACCTAAGAGCCCTCATTGGAAAAAGTGTAGTTCCAAACAACTGGGACATTTACAAAAGCAATTCCTCTGCCCTCCCCCACGTGGTGAACAGGAAAGGCTGAGCTTGGATAGGTGGGGACCCCAGCAAGTCATACCAGCCATTCCTAGATACCATCTGCAGGCTAAGGAGAGCTTCTCTGGTCACAAGGACACCAGCACTGATGATGCCTCCAAACTTCTCCCCTGCTACCAAGAAATCCTCAGCTACTCCCAATTTTCACTTTATCCAACTCAGCTCAGCAAACTATAACTTATATTACTACTTTGTAAAAACTTAAAAGAAGAATTCCATCTTTTTCTGGGCAGCCATTAAATGAAGTTGTTATAATCGGTAGTTTTTCAAAGTCATATGAAGCCTGAATGTTTATCATAGAGAGAATTATAAAACAGAAAATCTGAATGGCAAGTGTTTCAAATAAAATGTTTTATGCTTACTGAATTGTTTAATTTATTTAACTATGGTTATAAAAATTGTGATTTTAAAAGATACTTTCTGCTCTTGTATTATTTTTCAGTTTTTGAGATTATAACAATTTTCCCCTCCCCTTTCCTTCCTCAAAATCTCCCCATATACTCCTCCTTCCACTGTTCATATTCCCAGCTCCTTCTTCTTCAACTGCTGTTGCATGCAGATGCATTCTTAGATACATAAATGCAAGCTGTTCTGTCTATAACGTTACTTATTTGCATGTGTTTTCAGGCTTGATCATTTGGTATTGGACAGCCCATTGGTGTGACTGTTCCTGGGGATGCCTGTTTCCCCTACTCATAGCATTGCTTAGTGGCTCATGGTTCCTTGTGTAGGACCGAGGCCTTTGTGGACTTCCCTCATCCACGCTGGTTATAGCTATTTCTGTCCTTGTTCTGCTCATAGTTAGGGAGTCTCACCACAAACTCTCCCTTCCTCTGAATCTTACAATCTTTCTTCCCTTTCTTTAGCAATGATACCTGAACCTTTTATGCAGGCATTTTATTGTAAATATATCCACTGGGACTAGGCTCCATAGCTGCATTTTGGGTGGTTTTGATTTTCTGTGGCGGTCTACGTCTATTGCAAAGAGAAATATCCTTGATGAGGGATGAGGACTTCACTAATCTGTAGGTATAAGGATAAACACTTAAAATGCAGTCAGAAATTGTGCTGACCTAGTAATGTGGTGGTTGTAGCTTCTCCTCCAAGATCCATAACTTCACTAACCCTACATAGTTGCCTAGGTTTAAAGTGATTTTGTGTTGTGTTTCCATTGTAGATGATACTAGCATTATACATACTATTCTCTCAGTTAATATAGATTTTATAACTGAGTAATAATAACTAGGACTATTTAAAGAATCTCCATTGATAATGTTACAGTGGATCCTAAAACCATGCTGGGGCATCAAATTATGTTCCAGTACCTCTTATATGTCCAGGTTCCCTGCTCTCCAGCCCCTAAGCAAGAGTGAGTTTAGGAGAGATCAGCAGAGTAAAGCAAGGAGGCCTATCATAACTAGCTGGTGATTAGAACGTGATTAGAAGGTCACTACGTATCCGTGAATTAAAGAAATGGAGAAGGTTTTACCCAACAGAAGTAAAGACCCTTTCTGTGAATCTGTTTACCATGTAGAATTAAAGTATGTGCTCACGAATAGGCTGTAGCTTGAGCAGTGGTGGGGCTGCCTGGAAAGGCAAGGTGCTCTCCATTTCAGCACCAAACAGACAAAGTAAAGCAAAATGCGATTCCGCCCTTACATTCCTTTAAAATGGCAGTTGAGATGAGTTTCATGGGACATGAGTGTCACTCACAGGTGCTAAGGTCTCTATTTCATCTTCTGTAGCCATCAACCACTTTGATCATCTAATTATCATATTTTGTATTGCAATGAATAAAAGTGATACTTCTGATTTTATGGCAATGATATATAATGTGCATTTAATTTCCTTTTTAACTATTTCCCCCCTTAATCACACTGACAATTGTCCATATGTAGATACTGACATGAGCTAAACTGGGACTTGTTTTCAGTCCGAAACCTATCTTTTTCCCTCCTTTATAGGCTGGCTTCATGAGCTGGGAAAGAGGCTGGAATCTCCATACTATGGCAACAATACGCTGGGGGGCCCGTCCATCCGAAGCGCCTACATTGCTGCCCTGTACTTCACTCTCAGCAGCCTCACTAGTGTTGGATTTGGGAATGTGTCTGCTAACACGGATGCAGAGAAGATCTTTTCCATCTGTACCATGCTGATTGGAGGTAAGGAATCTTCTTCTAGAGCAGGAAAAGAAACTGAATCTCCAGGTGCCCCCTTGAACGTTTTGCTCAGTTCTGAAACACAATAGCATACATCGACTGATCCTGGAATAGAACCTAACTAGAAGCACTAATTAGGAAGTAAGCGACAGGAACTTTAGGTTTTGGTTTTTTTTTTTTTTTTTTTTTTTTTTTTTTGGTTTTTCGAGACAGGGTTTCTCTGTGGTTTTGGAGCCTGTCCTGGAACTAGCTCTTGTAGACCAGGCTGGTCTTGAACTCACAGAGATCCGCCTGCCTCTGCCTCCTGAGTGCTGGGATTAAAGGCATGAGCCACCACCGCCCGGCCAGGAACTTTAATGGACATGTGAATTGGCAGACACCAAGGTGGTGTTGATGCATACACCTTCCGGGCAGATGAAAGCCTATTTAGGAAGAGCAAATGCTGTTTCTTAAAGTATCATTCATCACTCATGAATTCCCTCAATGTGAATTGTAGGTAGATGCTAGAAATGGCCGCCAAAGTTAGTGTTAGCAAATTTAACTCATTCTAGTGCAGTGAACATAGAATGCTTAATATATTGTTGTTAAAAAAATAATAAAAACTGGGAGAAGCTAGTAATTTGCCTGTTTTCATCATGGTGCAGTACTGGGGGGTACTTGAGGCAGGTCTGTGGGGTCAGCACTGTTCCGTTTAACCAATACGTTACTGCGCCATTTCTTACGAGCCTTTGGTATTCTGCTTTAAAAATCCAGGGTTTGACTTTACAAACCTTTCTACTTTGGCAGCCATCTTCACTTCTGCCAGTAGGGACATGAGTGAGAGACTGGTAGGCAGGAAGAGGGGCAAGGCTCTGCCTGCTTCTGGGGTGCAGGCTTTCCTTCAGGGGAGACAGCCACCCCTCAACATCAGTAACTTTCAGCTTCCAGTCTTCACACACTCCTAAGAGATCTCTGCATTCTGCGGCTGCCCACCACGCCTCAATTCACAGTTAGGGCTGTCTAAGCCTCTTCACCTAGTGTGTCCTGCTCTAGCACCTTCCTCAGTTATGTCCAGTGACCTCCACAGTTCAGCTTTCTGCTTCAGCCGCCTGCTACCAACCAGCCTAGCTCCCATGTAGAGTGTCTCACTGAAATATTCAGCATGATTTCTCCTTTCTGAACCTGAATTGACAGAATTGTCACTACTGTTGCTGAGCTTTCAAATGACTCATCTAAAGCTTTGGGAATTAGAGTAATTTCACAAACTTCAGAGCCAGTAAGTAAAGGTGGAACTATTTGAACCAACATGAATATTTCTCTGTTTCAGTGCAAAAAGGGAAACTTTACAGGTAAGGAGCAAGTTCAGAGCTGCACACCCATTTGGGTAAAATAAGCGTTCTTAGACCAGACTTTGTTAGCACTGTATTTACCATATCCACTACTGCCCTCAATCCCACACATCAGTCAGCATCACGGGAGTCAGGATGTAGAAAGTATATCAGTTAGCACCACAGATGACAGGATACAGAAAGTCTGTCTGTTAGTATCACAGGTGATAGTATGCAGAAAGTATATCTGTTAGCATCATGGCAGATAGGATGTAGAAAATACACAGTACTTACAGAGGTCTTCATCCACATGGTGAGACCAACATCTTAACACAGACTTCCTTGGGGAGCTTATGACCTGGCTTACAGGAAGAAGCTGGAATTTTTGGAGTTTGAACAGCACCAGGCAAATATTTAGTGCCAATTCAGTGAGGAAGCTGAGAAGCAATAAACAAGGAGAGCCAATATCTGCAGTCCTCGGAAAGAGCTGCTGAGGCAGCATGCTGGGACTACAGCAGTTTTAACAGACTCCTTGTTGTTGCCAAGCACCAACAACCTAGAGAGCAGAGAACAAGAATTCTCATTTCTAAAAAGCTATAACTTGCCAGAACCCATGGTGGGCACTTCACATCCAGACTCATGCTTCCCAGAATCCTAATCTCTGTCTAACAAAATGAGATGTACTTTGCAAGTAAGCAGAATCTGTACCTACTGAAAGTTGCCTATATGTCTTCTTACCCGGATGGAAATGGTGTGAAATGCTTAATGTTAAAACCTACTAGTTTGTACATTTGAGAAATCTGTTAGACAACTGGGCATACTGTTTTGACCAACCTACCATATTGAGTGATCCTTGACCAGAAATTGCCAAAACATAATCTCTTCCCCACTTCTCACTGAACAGGGAGCCATACTGGTCACAAACTCAAAATATAGGGGATATAATTGGATAATGTCACTTAGTTAATTCTTTGTTAAATTTATTTTGATCAAACTTCCTGTTGCAACAGCAGTATGTAAGAGCCATTGGAACTTGCGGTGACCTAACAGCAGGTATAAACAGCAGATTGCTCTCATGTAAAATGACCTAAGTACATTGAATTCTTAAGGCTTTTTATTTATGTTTCTGGGAATAACTGTATAATATTGTGAGAATTAAAATTTAAAGTGTATTAGGATCTGTAATTCCAAACAGAGCTGCAGAAGCTGGTAACAGTAGAATTTTTAACTATAATTCTGCAAAAGTATACTGAAAACTACAAAGCACTTTTTTACAAATTTTACAAATGGTTTTAGATTTTGGAAGTCATACAAAGTAAGGAGTCCAACGTCACAATACTGGTTTTACCCAGTTAAATTAAAGTTTCCATGTGATCTCTAAAACAAAAGTCAAAGCAACCTTGTGGGGCTGCAAATGGACAAGTGTTTTTAAAAGACACTGGGAATTGGAGCATAAACTACCAAAACAAAGCATGAATAGACACAAAATCAGAAGATCTACATTCAAAGTACCAATGTGTATTGGAATGTTACAGTCATTAAGAAAGCACGATGTGTGCTAGGCGGTGGTGGCGCACGCCTTTAATCCCAGCACACCCAAGCAGAGGCAGGTGGATCTCTGTGAGTCTGAGGCCAGCCTGGTATACAACAGCTAGTTCCAGGATAGGCTCCAAAGCTACAAAAAACGCTGTCTCAAAATAACCAAAAATAAAGAAAAGAAAGGAAGGAAGGAAGGAAGGAAGGAAGGAAAGAAGGAAGCAAGGAAGGAAGGAAGGAAAGAAGGAAACAAGGAAGGAAGATGTGGGGCAAAGGGCAGACACTGAAGGTCACTTCAGGTACGGCAGTGACTCTAGACTATAGGTCAAGGATGATGGCATGGCCGGTGTGTGGTATTGGGAACCAGACAAAGGTGCTTGCTGTAGGAACCCACATGGTGGATGGAGAGAACAACTCCAAAGGTGGCCCTCTAACATTCACTCATGCACCATGGTACATTCACACTCAACACTCACATCCACACCCAATAAGACATACACACAAAAATAAATAAATAAATAAACAATAAAATGTTGTTTTAAGAAAATGTTGCTGTGTCCAATATATAACTACTTGTTTAAGGTAACCTGGACTCCTACTAAACAACATGAAAATTAACTGCAAATGAGATTTTGAGATAAACTTTAAATAATCACCAAAAAGACATCATTAGTGCATATTCTCATGACCCTAAATTTTGTGTTTCTAAAGTATGACACAAATATCTCTTTGTTTTTACAAAGAACTATAAATTGAACTGCAGCATCTTTCCTTATCAGAATGCATTACTTAGAGCTTGATCAAGAATCTGCAAGAGTTTAGATACTGGCAAACATTTACCATCCAAAAGACTGCTTCCTGGCATATTTTCTTAAAAGGTATACAAATTTGAAAGGAAAAACTAATGCACATTTGAAAATCTGTTTCAAGAAAAGATTTTCAATATTTGAATAAACAATAAGCTTACTAAAACACTGCTCCATATCATTCATAAAGATGTAAAGTGAAACCCAAAGTAAACACCATACTGCATTCACAAGAAAGCACTGGAGTCTGCTGTGCTTTGAGAGATAATCCATGCTTCAGCCTCCCTGTGCTCTTCGTGGTCATTTCTATCCAGTCAACAATAATGTTATCAACATCCATCAAATCTGAATACACCTGTACTCGGTGACCCAGTGATTCCCCTTCCATGGATATAGTCAATAGAAGTGTGTGTTTGTGTCCAAGCGAGCACGTGTGTGTGCCTAAGATGCATTGTGTGCATTTATGTGCATTTTTGTGGATGAATGTGTATTCATTGCATCTTGGTTTCATAGGTTTCAATACATTATCATCAGTTCTACTACTTTGGGTCAGTGAGTCAGAGCATCATGATGCCAAGACCCTGTGGAGAAGGAGAGGAAAGGGGAGTAGCTACCTTTGAAAGAGTTATTTTCATATCCTCCAGCAGGAAATGCCAGGGTGATAGAAGAATGCCATCAGCAGAATAAACAAGAAGTTTATGAGACAATTTTATCCCTCAGAACTATACCAGAATGAAGATGAATTGTCCTTCAAAGCTATAGATGAATCACAAACTCAATGCTGAGCAGAGAAGTTAGATTACATCCTGTATCATTTTGAGTAGAGAAATCTCAATAGTTGATCAATTTATTGGTTGCAATGTGATTTGTGTCACCTTTGGTAAGAAGGGTGATTGGTGGCTCTGAAGGACATGAGTTTTACATGATGGGCTCTGGATCTAAAAGGCCATTCCATGCTCATGATCACTTTGTGAAACCTTATTGAACTATACACTCAACATTATGCATCTTTCTCTGTATGTGTATGTGAGTGTGTATGTGTGTGTCTGTGTGTGTGAGTGCGTGTGTGTCTGTGTATGCGTGTCTGTGTGTGTGTGTGTGTGTGTGTGTGTGTGTGTGTGTGTGTTTGAGAGAGAGAGAGAGAGAGAATTAGTTTAGTTTTACCTTGTAAACTGAAGGCAGGTGAGCTAAAAGCAATGTAGCTATCAAGTGAGAATATGAGCTGCGGAACAGAGCCAAATTCTGATTTATCATATCAGGCTGTTTTCCATTTGTGTCAACAACGTGATCCACGTAATTGGAGAAAGACATATTACTTAACATATAGATGATAACCACAAGGACATAAGATTTCAGAAGGCTGCCTTTTTCAAGGGACGTGGGCATGGATTTTCTGAACCAGTCATAAAATTTTAGCTTCTTGTTTACAGTTATAAAGCTATAAATGATGCTACAGAGTTGCAATAGATTTATTCAGCTCAATAAATATTTATACTGCATGGGAACTATGCCAAGTGTGCTGGGTGGTTGGAACAGAGATCACTAAGGACAAATGCTGCCCTTCGAGTTCACAACTTAGTGATAGGTACAGGTGTTCAAGCAGATCAGAGACCTATTACCTGGCTTCTTTAGAGCTTGTTTTGTATTGTAATACACACTTAGAAAAACTGGTAGACATACAAAAATTCAGAATTATGCATAATGCATGACCAAAATGTAGTTTTTATGTATCTTTTTCTGAAATAGTTAATAAAACAATATATATTATTGCTGACACTAAACAGAATTTTTTTCCAAATCTTTGAATTTTTTTCTTTAAAACTTAGTACTAACTGCCTGGAGTTACCTGATAAGTTTACTTTGGTTTATGTGCCAATCAGCTCAGCCTTGATGGCCAGATAAAACTTCCTGGTCCAGATGGCTCACCATTGAGACATGCTTAGTTGCAATGGAGCATTGTTTTCACACTTCCTTTGGGTATGCCAACTCAACACTCCCTGGCATGATTTTATGTTTTGAACCTAGATATAATTCCTTAAGTTCAGGCCATTCTTAAGATGTCTTGGAAACATTTAATTCAACCTTTAAGGAATCCTTCTCATTTTGTTTTGTATGCCTCCTGACATTCACAACCCAGTATTAACCCAAGGATGGTTAATAAAGAACAGAAAATTCCAGGTCAATGAGGAGGTAGGAGAAAAGACAGGAACCAACAGGGTTATCTGAAAGTTGAGATCTGATCCCCTATACCATCAAAAGAAAAGAGCCCCTATACACAGTCTGCAACCACAGTAAAAATGCTGTTAAAAGCACTGGTAATAGTGTCATATGTGAGAAAACAATGGTGCCCAAGTTCAAGGAAGGAAAGAGAATACAGCAAGGGAAAAGAAGAGAGAAAAGGCAATAGCCAGTCCCAGGATGTAGTGAGGTTTTCCACCCCTCTCAGTCCTGTTTACCTCTTCCTGAGATCACAACCGGGAAGGTTCTTTCAAAGACCTGATACTAAAATAAAATTGTATAAAATGCATTTTATGTAAAGGTACCACACAAAGTGAAAGAGCCTCCAGCTTACTCAGTAGGTTGAGCACTCAAAAAATATAGATGATAGATAGATAGATAGATAGATAGATAGATAGATAGATAGATAGATAGACAGATAGATGATAGACAGACAGATAGTTTTCTGAGAGAGAATGAGAAAAGTCAGTGATAATTTCCAAACTGACCTGGATACAGAAGTTTTGAGTCAAACTTTCGCAAAAGATGAAATGATTTTGCCTGACAGTTACACACACACTTTCTGCCAAGACAGAACGACAGAATGAGTGTCAGTACCCAAGTGGGGGGGGGGGGCTATGAGAACTGGGTTTTATTTTCTAACTTCTTAACTTAGAAGTGGTTTTCTATGCAGAAATAAGACTTTGAAATTGTGGTGACTCAGATGAGATCTTTCCAACAACATTTATGAATGCTACAATTAATCCAGTAATTTATTTTATTGATAATGTACAATTAGGATGCTAAACGGTCTGAACGTATTACTTCTCTCAGTTTTAGTGCTTTGCACATTATAATTAAGCAAAAAAAGTTAAAATCATACTGATAATTAAGAAACACGGTGTTAAAATAAATAAAACAGGCTTATTCTCTGGAAGAAAACTACTACACACAGTGACAGATGACAGAGCATCCAATCCATACCCATCAGCTTACTGCAGAGCCTGAGATCTCTGTCTAATTTTTTTGATTTGGTGATTAATCCGTTTTTTTAACTCAATGAATTTTTTGCCAGTAGAGATTTTTTTCTTCAAAGTAAAATATTTAAGCCCCTGAGCTATTCATTGTACTTGTAAAATCACACAGAATAAACTACTTAGAATCCATAAACCCATACACCATAAAGTTGCTAATGACTATTTGTTTTCCTTTAGATCTTTTTGGATATTTAGGAGCATTCTACTTTTGTGTTTTTATGTGTGTCTACATGCAGCAGGCACTGAGTATTTTCTTGAGTTCTTTCATCAAGAAGTAGTTTCTATCAAGAATGATGTAACTCTTATAAAGGGGGAGGGTTGAAGGGTGAGGGGAGAGGCAGGGAGGAGAGTTGAGAAAAATATAGAGCTCAATAAAAATCAATAAAAAAGAATTATAACTCAGCCCTAAAAAAAGAGTTACCAGCAATCTTAAATCTTTTCTTCCAAATCTTACTCCCTGAGTGCACTGACATTTGTAATACTTTGCACATTCAAGGAAAAAGTTAACATGAACAACTACTGTTTTATACATATACTAGATACTTCTAAGCAAATTGGGATACTCTATTTTTTATAGCTCAGAGTAGTCCTATACTTAAGATAATTGTCTATTTAGCATATAAGGGAAATGAGGGCCACATAATGACATTTTTATGTTTTAATATTTACTTACTAGTATGTGTACATATGTGTATAATCAGATGATAAGTTTATGCACTTGATTCTCTTCTCATACTTTACAAGGGTTTCAGGATCAAAAATAGGATGAAAATAGCAAGAAATAGCCATATCAAAAGCCCTATTCTAATGTTTTTATTGTTTTTAAGGATTTAACTTGGTACATTCACACAATTAGGAGGAGGAAAGCTGGGCTGCAGATCTAGTTTTGTCTGCTTCTGTAACTTCTCTTCTCCTGGATACAGATTCCAAAGTTAACTCTATTCAAATCACTTTCTAAAGAAGCTAAGATCTTGTAATTAAAATGTGACTTTATAGGCATGATGACCATTATTCTATTAAAATTATGATATATAACTTGATGCAGAATTTTAGTCCCAGTGTTAGATTAAAATGGAATTTATACCTCAGCATCTGGCAATCCCTGGTGGCTATGGGTGAAAAATGAACTGGAGCTGTCTTAAAATATTCAGGAGCTATCTTTGTTCATGCATTTGTATATTTACTGTGTATACAACTTGGTGCCAAGATGTGGCAGAGGCTGCTTGTTCATTTCCCATTTAGCGCATTTCTGGTTTACTTTTAAATCCTAAATTAACCCATTAATCTCCATTAATCTGACTATCGCCATGTGGCTATGGCTTACCATCACAATTCCATCACATCTGTCTCTGGTGGCAACTACATGGCACCTCCTGACTCCACCTACTCTCCCTATATAGCCCTTCCAGCCTGGCTTTACACAGTTAAGCCATTGGCCAAAAACAGCTTCATTTATTAAACAATAAAAGCAACACATATACAGAAGGACATCCCACACCATTAAGAAACTTCTACTGTTGTTCCCTCCACCCTGACATTATGGTACTAGCCCCATCTGATAGGTCCTCACAGATATGCTTTTATCTTTTCAGTCCCTTTATAAGGAAAAAAAATGAAACAGGAGAATTTACAGAACTTCTGTGCTTTTTATCTCATCATGTCCTAATTCAGGGTAGGGACCAGGGATCAAATCTAGTGTAACTACGAACTGATCTGCTTGTGAGAATAAGAATCCAGGCCTCCCTCTGTCTTCTAATTTCATAGCCCTAGGTAAAACTGAGCCTTCTTGAGTCAGCTGTTAGTATCTACACAAACCATTCTCATTCCATTCTGCCAATCACTATGAGATGCAAAGTCTTGTCTTTTAAGAGGATGTCTGTTAACTGTAAATTTATAGCTTATCCTATAAAAGTTTTGATAGAATTATATCATAGCTATTAAACCATGTGTAACTACTAAAGTAATCCTTTTGCTGATAGAATTCAAATTACAAGTTTTTGGAACCATAATGACAAGTAAGGGATTGCATGTGTGTCAAAGAATCAAATCCATGTTTTATTCTTTTTTTTTTAAATCAAGCCATATGAAGGCAAAATGACTGCTTTGGGATTGAGTGAACTTATGACAGAGTGGCTTGCCTACATCTTACTTGCAAAAGAATCATATCAGTATGGCTATATAATTATGCTGTACTCTAATACATCTATAAGCTACACTTATATGCACAGGGCCTCTGTCTTACTATCCTGAGATCTGTTGTGCTCTATAGCCCTGATGCATGCCTTGGTGTTTGGGAATGTGACCGCCATCATACAGAGGATGTACTCCAGATGGAGTCTCTATCACACCAGAACCAAGGACCTAAAGGATTTCATCCGCGTGCATCACCTTCCCCAGCAGCTCAAGCAGAGGATGCTTGAATACTTTCAGACAACCTGGTCAGTCAACAATGGAATAGATTCAAATGAGGTAATGTGCGCTTCATATCTTGATATTTTCAGGCAAAAAACACATATCATTAGGTAAAGGCAAAGAGTTCTAATGCAGGCATAAGAGAGGGACACATTTACCAGCCTCTTTATCTCCTTGTCTTTGTCAACATAGACTTACATCCCACCCTGCATCATGACTGGAGTTTTTAAACTGCTATTCTGTGATGACAGTCTCATAAGAATTTACTACTTTATTCAATCAAATGGATTTATTTTTATACTTGTGTTTTTTGAAAGGATTCATTTTCTCTCTTATTTTAAAAGAGATAACTTGATCTTTTCATATGATCATGACACATTAAGAAATATCAGTGGTCCAAGTCCCCATATCTAGAAGAGTAACAAGTCTTCCTACCAGGATACTTTAGAATTTTAAAAAATTTCTCCAGATTTATTATCACCTGATTATTCAGTGGTACATAGCTAAGGTCATACTCACTATATAGTCCTGGAGATTGTGCAGAGAAATCTCACAGAATATATCAACCTCCTCTTGTATAATGCAGTTGACCATGTAGGAAGAGTGCCACTGGTATCTCACAAAGTCATTGACTAGACCAGACTCACCACACTTTTCTTTCTCCCTTCCTCTTTCCCAACAGCTTCTGAAAGACTTTCCAGATGAGCTGCGCTCTGATATCACAATGCATCTAAACAAGGAGATCTTACAGCTGTCGCTGTTTGAATGTGCCAGCCGGGGCTGCCTCAGATCTTTGTCTCTTCATATCAAAACTTCATTCTGTGCTCCAGGAGAGTATCTGCTACGCCAGGGAGATGCTCTGCAGGCCATCTACTTTGTGTGTTCAGGCTCCATGGAGGTTCTTAAAGACAGCATGGTATTGGCTATTCTAGGTAGGTTTTGGCTGAAAAGTTTCTCTGAAATTTTACTTTGGAGTATGAGGAATACAAAGTAGGGAAGGGTACGATAGATACTAATAGGAGATGGCAAATATGGACTCCATATTGGATTCAATTTACACCATTTCATGATTCTTATATAAACAAAGTTCAGGCAATATAAATATTATCCCCATCCTACAAGTGAGTAAATGTTCCCTTACTTAACTGTACCCATATATAAGTCTTTCTGAGTTCTAATCACATCCCATACAGTCTTCAATGCAACATCAGCCCTATTTTCATAAAGAATTTTTTAATTTTTTAGAGAGTCCATCCAAAAAAATGTTATAACCAAGTTTTATCTGTGCCAGAAATAGAGCAAAAATGATTTAACTTGGAGAACAATTTCCATCACTGCCATTAACCTAATACTGCTAGGGTGGACACATGCTCTTTTCAGTGCTTCAAAGACAACTCATAGCTGTGAAAACTCTGTGCCATTTGATGTTGACTTCAAATGCTAATATAATTATTTTTCAGTGAAATGTAAAGGGAAGCTGGCAGAAGACGATATATGACTTAATGTGGAAAAAAATTCACTCCCAATTTTATGAGTTTCTTTTTGAATTCACTCTTATTTGTTTGTTCAGTCAACCCTTATTGCGGATCTGTGAGTGAACTGGACAGTGGTCTGAGCACTAAGATTGTGGAAGAACAAAAATTGCTAGAAGTTTTGCCCTTATAGGGATTAAACTCAAGGGAAGGATAAGATGGAAAATTTGCCCAGGGTGGGGGTAGTTGAGCATCAGATGAATTCAAAGCATATTTTAAACAGCAAAGCAATACAGAAATGTCTAAAATCATGTCAGTAAATGGCTAATGCAGTACTTTTTGTTCTAATCTTCTAAGAAACTGATTTGTGAACAATGCCTTGTGAAGTATTTTGGCACATGTGACATTTAAGCCTTCACAGAATGTAGACACAGATGTAGAGGCATTTTCTGATTCTGGGTGGCTCCGGAGCCTACTTCCCTTTCCTTATCTAAAGAATACATATCATTTTATGTCAGTACTGTCAACCTGCTGCTGAGGTGGTGAGCTTCCAGACAGATTATATTTTATATGAGAGAAGTGATAATTCTGGGTCCCAAGTATGAGCTGATGCCTTAGGGGCATTATCAAGTCTTGAAATCTTGTCAGATCTGAATGTGTTTTCCAAATTCATTTCCTGAAACACATCCTTGAGGAGATGAAATTAGGTTGTGGGAACCTAGGATATGATTGGTACCTTCAAAGTGGAAGCCTCAGAGAGCCACCTAAGTTTTTCTGCCATGATATCACAATGATAAGTCAAGAGATAAGAAGGAGAAAGTTGGCCCTTATTATACACTTAAGCAGCCAAAGCCCTGACCTTGAATTTCTCAGCTCTAGAACCATCAGAAATACATCCTTGTTGCGTATCATACCTTAGCTGCATTGTGCTACAGCATAGCTAACAGACTATGACAGTGTAGCTGCTTCAACTAGAGAGGACTAGCTGGTGACTATGTACCGACAGAACCTGTGGCTCTGGCTTTCCCTGCTTCCTGAGGATTTCAGTTTCACTTAATGAAGCGAAGATGGGATTGCCCTTCAAAATTTGGTTTAGTTTTTATTAGCCTTCTGTGATGTTATCTTCTAGGTAAGTGAAGAAGATGTTAAAGCAGTTGGTTCCTATTCTTGACTTGCAAAATTAAAGAACAATCATTCTACCACTTTATAATTCTGGCTTAGAATTGACAATGGTTTCTAATTTGCTTCTGAAACGTGGTTTAAATCGTATTTTCCTGGAGTTTCCCTAGTACCACTGAAACTTTTAAAGCCTGCTGATTTGCCTATTGACACAGCCTACTTTTGAGGATCTGATTACTTTTTAGAACCTTATGATATAACATACATGCAAGCAGATATAACACACCATTTAAAAATAATCAGGCTTTTCTTTTAATTCTCATCCACTTTTCAATTTGTTGACTAACAACAGTTTTAGGAATGGAAGAAGAAGAGATCATCCATGACATTAGAACAAAAATGTGAAAAGTTAATAGCTTTGATATGACTGCTATAGCTTATAAAACATGATCCAATAGTAATCACTCTTATAATTAAAATTACTTATTGCTGAAAGATTTACTTTGTTGCTGTTTTGCTTCCTGCTCCAAATTTCTCCATAAATTGTGATTTTTTTTTATGATGGTATTTCACTGCTATGTTCCCACTGTGTATGTTTCAAAATTGGTGGAAATCCAGCTTGATCATTTCAAACTCTGAAGTGTCAAGATTAACATATAGGTGGGATGATGTAATTCTCTTCATCATAATATTACTTCACGTTGACTAATTCAACCTACACTGATTTACTAAGCATATAGCTTCATATTTACTCTCTAGTTACTTAACAGGAGTTCATTCTGTAACTGATATGAATTAGTGGTATTGAGAGGAAGATGTTTTTAAGCAAAACCTCAAGCAACAGCATCTTCCAATCAGCATTTCCAGTTCTCATGCTAGACAGAATTATCATAGGAATTTGTGATGAAGGCAGAAAATGGCAATGACTGATGAGCAGTGCCTCAGCGGATGATATTCATCTGCCTCTGTGTAATTCAATATCCCTATTTGTTACTGTGGTTGATTCTCAGAGACAAAGCACCTCCGAGGAGATGGATGCCCCCATCATCACGCAAGGGGGCAGAGAAATAATTCTTTTCATTCAGGATTAAGAATAGTAAGACCTGGAGTAGTTAAAGAATAGTTCAGAAATTTTAACAAAAGCAAGAAGGAATCTACAGGGCAGTTAGGAGGCAGGGAGGCCTGGACAGAACTCAATACATTATCCATGCTCCATAAATATTCACCAAATCCAAACGAAAAAAAAAGCTGGAATTCTTTCCAAAGTGTCAAATTTAGCTAAGTGTTTGTGGTATTCATTTGCTCATAGTCATAACACAGCAACCATAAATATGAAAGTATAGAGGGCTTAATGTTCCTCCAAATATCCCTGGCATAATAGAATTCTACCCATAACGCTGTCCTGATAATCATCCTCAAAAAGACAAAAGTAAAGAATCGCTGCATTGATTACTTCCTGTCTGTGATTCTATCTTATATCTGCCTTCAACTGTGGAGATTTTAAACAAAACGTACAGAAAACATAATTTCAAATTTAGCAATATTAGTGACTATAAGTCAGGTTTAAATTCTTCCAGAAAATGTAGCCAGGAACTAAAAATATGATATGTTTTGTTTTCTTCTACCAAAGTAACCTTAACTTTAAAGTTTAAAATCTAATATTAATTTGAAATTAATATTTGATGTAACTAATAATTTACCTTAATTTTTATTTTATACATATTCTCAATATATCGATCATGTGTGATTAATTTCATCTTTCCTTCTACTGATAAATTAAATAGAATGGGCTTTTATGAGTTTAGTGTCACGAATTTTATTTCCGAAATTCTGGGCACAATGAAGTAATCATTTAGAAATTAGATGTAAGAGCTGAGGCCACCACTGCACAACCAGGACCCAAGCAGGAGCCAGAGCGCTGCCAGGCGGTGAGGAACAGGACTTGGAATTTTGTCTCTTACAAGTAATGTGGTGGCAGCTGTCAGAACCCACAGGGCCTCAGAGCACCTCTAAGGAACACGAGAGACACACGGAGGCTTTGAGGAACAACTAAAAGAAGGCAGGTCTTATGGGAAGATGCTTTTAAAAGGTGGTTTCATGGAAGTGGAAAAAAAGGATGGCATATTGAAGCAGCAAGGTCAGCAGGGGCAAAGTGGAGCTAGAGATGTGGATTTGGAGACAGGTGTGGACTTGTTGCCATGGTAGAAAAAGAAGCATGTCCTTGCTGAGTATGGTTAGTCTTTGGGCCACCCAGAGGCTCAGGCCACCATTAGGCTTGCCTTGCCCCTTCCTCATACACCAGGGCAGTGCTCCTGCTCCCATGCAGCGCTGACCCACAGCATGAAGCCTCAGCTGCAGCTGTGGCCCCTAGAGCTGCTCTTGCTGCAGAGAGGAGAGCTTGAGCCCACACACCCGATGGCCATACCTGGGGTGGCCAGCACCAAGTGCAGGATGGCATACAATATTCTGGAACTGGAGCAGATCCTCCCAGAGGAGACACTGCCCAGCCAAAGATCACCTTGACAGAGCAACAAGGTATCTGAGATAAAGAATGGTTCATTTTGTGTATTAAGTTTCCTTGAAAAACTTGTGTGGTCCATACTGCCACAGCAGTCAAGTTGACATCTGCGATCCATGATGCTGCTGGAAACCAGGTAGTAACCAGTTGGAAGTGCATGACCCATGCTGCCAATGCATACTATGGGCAGCTTCTTTTGTAGCAGTATCATTGACTGCAAACTTATAACTGAAGATGAGAGACATTGAAGACTATGAACGAAACAGTCCAGACAGAAACCTATTGAAGAGAGTTTTTCAAAATTGTGATAAAGATGCTGGTGTGTAGCTTTTCACAGCTCACGGGTTCTGACAAGAGTTGGGGTGGGAGGGTTGGACTCGGTTTTCTTTAAGGAACTGGCCACTGGGCATTTGATCATGCCCCCAAAGAATATATGGGCAACACAAATTGGACTTGATGAGTTTTTTGGTTTGGGGTTTTTTGGGGTGAACAAGGGTAGGAGAGTGAACATGGGAGAAATAGGAATCAAGTGTGATCAGGGTGCACTGTACAAAATTCCCAAATAATTAATAAAAATATTATATTGGGGAAAATTAAAAAGAAAATAATTGAATGTGAAGTAGAGAAGTTTACTTGTAATATTTTTAAATAGAGACTTATTTATATATTTTATGCATACAAGTGCTCTGTCTGCATGTACTTGTGCACACTACTTGGATCCTCTAATAGATGTTGTGAGCTACCATGTAATTGCTGCATGTGTCACTGGGAATTGAACTCAGCACCTCTAGAAGAGCAGCCAACAGTCTTAACAGCTGAGCCATCTCTCCAGCCCTCTTGATAACATTGCAGTGGCTTGTCTTCTTTGTTACTGAGGACTGCAGCTGTTTGCCTTGGTTGCTTACAACATAGTAAAAAAGCTTTTCAGATAGTCATGATAAGATGATGCCTGGGAGCGATGCTCTTTGATGGACAGACTCAGAAACCTCTCACTAGAAACCTGAGTGCCTGGTGCTATGTGAATATACTGTTGTTCCTCTGGCCTTCAACGCAAGTTTGTCTAAAAATTAAATGCTTCTTCATGTCTTTTGTGTTGACTTTGTGGCTATGTCCAAAGAATATCAGAAGTTGATTTCAGTGATTTCTTGATATTTGAGGCTATTTCTCCCTTCTGGTACTTTCAACTTTTGAAATCACATAAAGGATTTTTTAAAATTATAAATGCTTGGCTGATAGCTCAGGTTTCTTACTAGCTAACTCCTACATTTTAAATTAACCCATATTGCTTTTCTATTCTCTGCCATGTGGGGGGTTACTTTTTTAATTAAAAATTTCTACCTCCTCCCCTCCTCCCACTCCCCTTCTCCCTCCCCCCACTCTCCCTCCCTCTCCCTCTCCAGTCCAAAGAGCAGTCAGGGTTGCCTGCCCTGTGGGAAGTCCAAGGTCCTCCCCCCTCCATCCAGGTCTAGGAAGGTGAGCATCCAAACAGACTAGGCTCCCACAAAATCAGTACATGCAGCAGAATCAAAACCCAGTGCCACTGTCCTTGGCTTCTCAGTCAGCCCTCATTGTCAGCCATGTTCAGAGAGTCTGGTTTGATCACATGCTCCATTAGTCCCAGTCCAGCTGGCCTTGATGAGCTCCCATTAGATCAGCCCCACCGTCTCAGTGTATGGGCGTAGCCCTTGTGGTCCTGACTTCTTTGCTCACGTTCTCACTTCTTCTGCTCCTCATTTGGACCTTGGGAGGTCAGTCCAGTGCTCCTATGTGGGTCTCTGTCTCTATCTCCATCCATCGCCAGATGAAGGTTCTATGGTGATATGCAACAGGAGACACTTCCTATGTATAACTCCAGCAGCACAAACAATAAGAGCAACATTGAATAAATGGGACCACCTAAAACTGAGAAGCTTCTGTAAAGCAAAGGACACTGTCATTAAGACAAAAAGGCAACCTACTGATTGGGAGAAGATATTCACCAACCCCACAACAGACAAAGGTCTGATTTCCAAAATATATAAAGAACTCAAGAAACTAGACTTTAAAATGCTAATTAACCCAATTATAAAATGGGGCACTGAACTGAACAGAGAATTCTCAACAGAAGAAGTTCAAATGCACATAAAGGGTTTAAAAGATGAAATTGTCCAATATTAGCTCATCAACAAAGAAGCAAGTTAGTTCCTAGAAGGCAGCCTAATTACTGTAGACAGCCACACTGCTGCTAGACATCAAGGGGAATTGGGGAACACTGGTCCCACAATAGTCCTGTGAGACCCTAGCTATTGGTTTATCCACTCCTTGACTGTGTGAGAAAGTGCGTTCTTACACTGTCACTGAACTTGACAACTGGGAGATGTGCTCTAAGGTTACACACATATGCAAACTATGGCCCAAAATGTTCAGTTCTTACCCCTTTCTCAGTAGAGGGACAGAGAGTTTCTCCTTCCAGTTTGCACTTCTGTCCATCTTGTAGACACAATCACAAGTAAATGAAAGAATCTTAGTCTGCTGAATATCATGCTTCTACCAGAAGTCTGATTCCTATCAAAAGTTCTAGACTCTAGGCAATAGGTTTGCTGCAGCACTGACCTGAGAAGCTCAGAGCCATTTGTCTGCCTAGGAAAATCAGTCATTACTAGCTTGAATGGTTGAAGAGACTGTCACAAACTGACTGGTTCAAAGTCATTTTCCAATTTCTGCCAGAGAGCTGCTTAGAGCCCATGGGTGATCTGTGATGCCTAAGCCATCCACATATGTCCTCTAACTAGTGCTCACAACCAGTGATAGCTCTATCTACAACAGGACATGTGACAATGTTTTATGGTATTTTGCACACCAAAACAAAAGAGCAATTGAGCCCCAACTCCCAGTAATGCTGAAATTGAGTATCTGTGCTCACATGATCTTCACTTTCTTGTACAATCTGAGAGAAATAGAGTCTGTAAAGCAAATGAAGTTTCTTGGCCGCAGCTCTGCTTTTCTTCCAAATGATGTGATTCTTTCTTTTCACTGTTCCTAGGAAAGGGGGATTTAATTGGAGCAAATCTATCAATTAAAGACCAAGTGATCAAGACCAATGCTGACGTGAAGGCACTGACCTACTGTGATCTTCAGTGCATCATCCTTAAAGGGCTCTTTGAGGTCCTGGGCCTTTACCCTGAGTACGCACACAAATTTGTAGAAGACATCCAGCATGACCTCACATACAATCTTCGAGAAGGTCATGAGAGTGATGTAAGTCCCCTTTCTAATATAATATGTGGGACTGGGAATCAGATAGAACAGCAGAGGCAAATGTCATAGCCTTCCTTCAAAGGACTCTGCAGGTAAGATATTCAGCCCCTAGTTAACTGATATATCCAGTAGAACCTGCAGTTCCTTACTAACATGCGAGGAAAGTACTATTTGGGGCAGGTTCTTGCTTGCTCGTCTTCATGTGCTCACGTCTAATTGCAGCTTTGATACACAGTACTTACCTGGAAATAAGTGACACCCTTCAGTGTTTGACAACTTCAAGGGAAAGTCTGTGGGTCAGAGCTTGTTGTGTGCTTGTTGTATGTTCAGCCTTTCAACTGCTCGACAGAAAATTTCCTCTAAACTAATCTTTTTTTCTAAAATGGTACCACAAACAATAATCTATCTCAAAGTGCAAAATTTTCATAAATTGATTCAATCCCAAGATTGTCACACTTAAAGCATAATGAACATTTTGTGCAAATATATTTGTTTCATGTTTCAGTTTATACAACAACTTTCCTGTTAAAATGTGTACTATACTGTCTTGTGTTTAAGCTCATTGTGGACATGACTTTGTTAGATGTGTCAGTGACAATGACTTAATAGGAATGATTGTTGAAAGTCAAGCCAGAGCATGAAGTTCATTGTGTAACAGTCAGTGTCTTGTCATGGATATTTGTAGCACTAAGAACTTTAAGAAACTGGAATTGTGACCACTTCAAAATATACAAACATTTTGGGTAATAATTAGCATTCTCTCTTTTGAAAAATTGATAGAAAATGAGAATTGCATATTTTTTCATTTAGGTATGAGATATAAGTGATGTTAGATAAAGATATGATATCCCATCCTTTCCACTGTTGATAGAATATACCAATGAGGTCAATATTTATTAGCTACCTATTATGCTAAGTATTCTTCCTATACAAACACTAATGATTAAATGATCCCTTAAGATTAGCGTCAATCCATTTCCATGGCAGAGCAAACAGGATAAGAGTAGCTGTGGTTATGCAAGTGAGCAGGCAACTAGAGCAGCACCAGAGAACAGACCCAGGATTAAAGTCTGCAGCTGGGTAGCAAAGGTCCTGCCTTCTGAAAGTGCTCCCATGCATCTCATGCAATAGACTGAATCTTAAAATTCAAGATACAGCTTTTCTCAGTAATTGTATAAAATGACTGTTTTAAGGAGTATAGCATATTGTTTTGAAATATGCATACATTATTAAATACATAAATCAAGCTAATTATTATGTTGTTTCTTATATTCATATTCATTATAACATTTAAAATGCTCTCAGCAATAGTCAGGTGGACAACATGCCATTGTTTAAGATAGTCAGCATGCTGAAATAGCAATGAAACTTTTGTGTCCTTAGACCAGTATCTCCTTCCTTCCTCAAGTAACTTCCATCCTTTTCTCAGCTTCTATGATTCCAGCTTTCTCCACATTTCCCATAAAGGTTGCCGCACCAGTGCAGCTTTGATACCCAAACTGGTGTGGGGTGCCGTGATTCAGACATGGAAACTTCAATGCAGGAGAAAGAACCCTTTATTTTCCCCAAGCTTAAGCCTTTTATATCTTTAGGCAGCTTACCCTAGCCATGCTGAGCAGCTAGAACCTGAGGTCAAGGTCAGGGCATTGTGTACTGAAGAACACTTCTGCAAAACACCACACACCAGAAAGAACACAAACATCCTTGTCAAATACAGGGTACAAGGATGTTCAGCTGTCAGGGCGAGTGAGGGCAGCCAAGCCATCTATCTGGGTGCAGCCAGATCACAACAAAGGTGAAATCATATGGGATCATGTCAGGCTTACTTCACTAAGCATAATGCCCCCACACCTGAGTTCATCAATGTTGTAAATGATGGAACTTCCTTCTTCGTCGAGCGTCAATAGCACTCCAGAGTGCATAAATACTGTGCTTCCTTTATTCATCTGTTCACTGATTCACATTCACGTTGATCCCAAGTCTTACCTATTGGGAAGAATGTGACAATGAGCATGAACACACATATCTCTGACACATACTGATCTCAGTTCATTTGTATACATAGCAAGTAGTAGAATTATTGGATCAGTAGTAGCTATACTTTAGTGTCTACTGTGCATTTCATCCTACAGTATGTGAGGATTCCCCCTTCTAATCTCACCTCTCAGCTCTGTGAGATTATACCTCATTGCAGTTTTATTTTGCATTTCCATGATTACTAGTGCTGTCCAACTCCTTTTGTATATCTACTTTCAAAGAGTATCTTTACTGATTATTTTATTAAATATTTTTTAAAAATAAAACAAACTATCTTTTTTCTTCATTTTACATACCAATCCCACTCCCTCCACTACTTCCATCTCCTCCACCTTCCCTCCCACCCCACCTCACTCCCATCCACTCCTCAGAAAGAGTAAGGAATGCTTTGGGGAATGTTGAAGGCCCTTCCTACTATATCTAGGCTGAGCAAGGTATCCATCCAAAGATAATGGATTCCCAAAGAGCCAGTAGGGATAAATCCGCTGCCGTGGCCCCACAGTCTGCCCCAGCCATACAACTATCACCCACATTTAGAGGGTCTAGTTTGATCCTTATGCTGTTTCCTTCCCTGTCTGCCCATTTTTAATCAGGCTATGTTTTTCTTGTCATTGGCTTGTCTGAGATCCACACGTATTTTGACTACCAAACTCTATCAGATGTGTGGTTAGCTACCATTCTGCAGTGTGTTTCTTACTCCGTTGTTTGTTTCCCTTGCTATGAACCTTTAAACTTCACATAATTTAACTAGTCTTTCCTTACTGGGTGTTAGAGTCACATTCAAAAGAAACATCATTGTCCAGATCAATGTCTGGAAGCTTTTATTCAGTGTCAGCCTCTAGAGTTTGGTGTCTGACATTTAAGTCTCTTATTTTAGTTGATTTTTAACTATGTTGTGACATTATAATCTAATTTCATCCGATATATTACCACTTCTCCCTTCTTTGCTTTTCTTCTCCTGTCTTCTCTCCTCTTCTCCTCTTGGTCTCACTATCATTTTTCCTTTTTAAAGCAGTGTCAAAACCTTGTTTAAAGTATGCCTCACCAAGGGAGTTTCTCCCCACCATTTTCCGCTATGTGGAATAAGTCTTCTTCTGGTGATGGAGCATCAACAGGTCACCTCTGTCATGCCTACAGCCATCTCTTTCAGTTTGTCCTTCATCTTGAAGTGTTTCCCTCACTCTTGAAATGTTTTCTCTGGACTCTGCTGACACTTCAGCATATTTCAAGTCCTTTTCTCTTGGTAAAACTTGACTTCAGATTCCAGGTCCTCAGGCCAATGTGACTATGAAATCTATGTTCGGCAACCTAGCCTCCTCCTAGACACATCTTCAGTTTAAACTTCTTGGTGCACTGTGCCCTTCATATGAAAGTTAGGTGTTGGCTAATACTCCAAGCCTAGCAATGATGCAGTTACCCCCTCCCCAGGTATTTTATCCCCAAATCCTACACAAAATGGCTTTTCTGACCTTCATCTTATCTCCTTACCTTGTGACACTGCTCCTTTCTAGTTTGCTGTTTCATCTTGCAAAGCAACAGTGGACATTTTCCTTCCCCTACCCTGAGATACCTGTCTCAACAGTATACAGGCTGGTGTGCCTCCCTTTGCACAGATCTCAACACAGTGTGCAGGCTGGTGTGCCTCCATTTGCACAGATCTCAACATGGTATGCAGACTGGTGTGCCTCCCTTTGCACAGATCTCAACAGTGTACAGGCTGGTGTGCCTCCCTTTGCACAGATCTCAACACAGTGTGCAGGCTGGTGTGCCTCAATTTGCACAGATCTCAACACAGTGTGCAGGCTGGTGTGCCTCCATTTGCACAGATCTCAACATGGTATGCAGACTGGTGTGCCTCCCTTTCCCCAAACATCGTAGTCACTGAAATCTCACTCCGTGTATTGCATCGGTGAATTTTGTCCAGTTTTATAATTCTTTTACACATTATTCTTCAGCAGAAGCTGTACCATTGTGGCTGGAACCCTAAAGCATTGCTTCTTTGTAAAGAAGATCCCTAGTACAGAACAGCAGTGTGAGAAGACACACTTGGAAAGAAAGATGAATGCAAGACCATAGAAATTACAGTGCTGCTCTGGCCTAGGCAAGCTGCTGTCCCTCCCTGAGCTAATGTCACCATGGCCTTGGGAGAAGCCAGGCTGCTACTTAGTGACAGGGATCCAGTGACTGAGATGAAAATACAATAAAGAGAAAGCCTTTGGGAAACATTGGCAGTAGTGTTTTTGAAAGAGTTTAAAAGAAATGTAAACACTGAACACTAAATAAAATTCAGCTAAGTTAGACTACATATTTATTTATTTTTTTTACATATTTATTTTTAAAAAAAATATGAGAGTACATATGAACTGAAGCTGTCTTTTGAGATTTTTATCATTCTGAATTACTTGAATCTCAAAATGCTTATTTTTATATACACATACCACAACACACACACACACATCACAAACTTATCTCCAAAATCTTGAGATACAGTTCCATGGCTGAATAAGTTTGGACCACTCTTTGTGTAATCCACAACCCCATGGAAAGCCTTCCAACTTCTCCAGCATTCTTTGACTGTCGGGAAAAGTTACATTCTGGTACCAGCCTGTGATGAAGGACTCCTGTCCTTTGCTGTCAGCAAACACCTTTCCTTAGTTCCCACACATACACACAGAGGTAACCAGTCACCAAGCTTCTCTGGGACAGCAATGCTTATGAAAGATGAACAACTTCCATAAGAGACTGTAAACTGCAAAAATGTAACTACCTGAATTCACTGACTCTGAAAACTGAGTGGCTACTTTTACAAAGACTAGCAGAGATCCTTGGATTTCTCATTACATAGTGCGTGAATCTGTCTAACTATAAACAATAAATACAAAATAATGAAAACAAGACTGACATCAGCCCATTTCGAAATAAAACAGAAGCTGAAAAGAATTGTCCCCATTGAGAAGGAATCTCAATGCTGGGATTTCTGCAGCTCTATTAGACTGAACAGCTTTAGAACAAGATCTCACTTCATTCTCACAAGAAAATTAATGTATATAAAATGTTTTTTTAAGTTTTTTGAAAGACTAGATATTGCTGTTTTGACATTATGGTAATTATGTATCTCACGCTATTGGAAAATTTTCCATATTTGCCCCAACTTATAGCTCCTGGTGGCCCTCAGTGATTGGTTAATTTAGCTATTACTGCTATTTAGATTGTGGTGAGTTTACCTCACAATTAGTTATGGTAAGCTTTACAAATTGATTTTAACACAAATTCATTTGATTTTAAGAAATCTAGTTTTCCTTCACATAAAGAGATTTGAACTTGAGATAAACAAATAAAATGATTGGAGAGCATCCAAAAGAACTGTTTTCAAACATGAAGACGGCTAAAACTCAAGCATTGATCTATCTACACACAAATATTGTTTTGCTGTGCATAGTGGGTGCTGGCTTGTTTTGATGCTGTGATCA
The DNA here is from genome assembly GCF_018167655.1 of Microtus oregoni. NCBI lineage: Eukaryota > Metazoa > Chordata > Mammalia > Rodentia > Cricetidae > Microtus > Microtus oregoni. The sequence continues at coordinate 49,947,536 of NW_024543066.1, forward strand.
CTATGCAGCAATGAATGCCAACAATCTGGGGGAGGGATCAATTTTTTAATGCTGTCATACTGGAAGGTTTCTAATAATGACTAAAACATATTAATGTTATAAATGTGCTCATCTCTACTTCAGTTTGCACTCACATTATCTAAGAATCATAAAATGCTAAGCCACCTCTTTCTGTCTCCCTGCTGTTTTGTTAAGAGGGTGAAGAGGTCCTGATTTGGTGGCTCCCAGTCTTCACGGTGACAGCCTTTGAGTTGCTATTTACAAGAAACACAGGCAGTGACCCCAATATTCCGAGAGAGGCTCTGGACTGAAAGCAAGAGGGTGTGACCTCAGCATCTCCTAACAAAACTTGGGTGGTTCCTACTGCAGACTCACAGTGGCTTAAAACCTGATTATTCATCACAATGTCTGAGTCCTCCCACTGTTCTGAACACAATTACCATTATTTTGTAATGTGCTTGCAAAACTGCTTTGTTTTGCTGAGAGTGACTGCACACTCCTGCAATCCCAACTACTCTGAGAATGAGGCAGGAAAACTGCAAGTTCAATGCCAACCTGAGCAAATGTGAAAGAGCCTGCATCAAAAATAAAAGACTCGGGGGCGGGGGCAAGGATATAGCATATTATATTCTTATAAGGGGTACAGTTGAGAGAGAGAGAAAGAAACTCACGAAGCAATGTGAGGCCCATGTTTCAATTCCCAGTACTACACACACACACACACACACACACACACAAAGTTTCAGCATAGTCACATGTATTGAATGGGGAGTTGTAACGCTACAAGAAATACTATTGTAAAATGAAGAAATGTAACCAAATGTAAACAATAAATTATTTGTGAAAACATATACATTAGCAATGTATACATTATACATTATTTTACAAAATAAGAAATAGGACCACAGGAATCTTGTCTCTATGCTTTTGTCTTTGGCAAGCTCTGCTCTATATGTTGAACTGCTGAGGTCAGGCCCCGAAGACTTAGTATGTTCAAAGTATACTATCTTCCTCTACAAACTTACCTTGTTGTTTCTTCTCCCCTTTTCTCATCAAACCCAGTGCCCACCCAAACTCACTTCATGATCTTGTTTGTTTTTGTCTGTGTGAATGAATACTCCCATAGAGTTTGACATGTGTTGCAGGGCTTTTACCTGCATATGTGAAGGTCAGAGGTCAATGCCAGATGTCCTCCTCCTTCAATTTCCACCTTATTATTTTTTTTTATTTTTTGAGACAGAGCAGAGTCTCTTAGTGAACCAAGAGCTCACTCTATTTATTTATCTATTTATTTATTTATTTAAAAAAGAAAACAAACTATCTCTTTTTTTCATTTTACATATCAACCCCAGATTCCCTCTACCTTCTCCCCCACCCCACCCCCATCCACTTCTCAGAGATGATGGGAAACATTGCTTTGAGGAAGGATCAAGGCCCTCCCTGCTATATCTAGGCTGAGATAGCAGGTATCCATAAAAAAAGAATGGGTTCCAAAAAGCCAGTACAAACAGTAGGAATGAATCCTGGCGCCACTGCCAGTGGTCCCACAGTCTGTTCCAGCCATACAACTGTCACTCACATTCAGAGGATCTAGTTTGGTGCTATGCTGTTTCCTCGGAGTTGGTGAGCTCCCATCAGCCCAGGTAAGCTGTTCCATTGGGTGAACCCATCATGGTCTTGATCTGTTTGCTCATATTCCCACTCCTCCCACTCTTCAACTGAACTTTGGGAACTCAGTTCAGGGTTCTGCTTTGGGTCTCTGCCTCTGTTTCCATCAGTTTACAGACACACGTGATGTTGAAATGGTACCACATACCATGTTGCAAGACTCCCTCCACTGGAGTCAGCATTTCTTCCAAGATTGACTCATCCATGCTCTTACAAATAGCCCTCTCTCCCTCACTACCACAGCTACCTAAAGCATCCATTCTGTGAATATGCAAACATTTAGTGCCATTTAACACATAGATAATACTGCTTTCATAAATCAAATTTAAAAATATTTTCTTCTAAGGCTAATTTTATCTATATATTATTTTTAAAAAATTATTCCATAATGTTGGAGACTAGCTTCAACAAAAATACCACTTACCACTGTAGGGGCATAGGTATCAGAAAAAATAGTAAAGAATATGAAGACACAAGTGAAAATAATAAAACAGAAACATAGAATAGTATTAGGAGGGAGTTTCAGTGAATATTGAAATCCCCTGTATTTAATTTTCCATACACTTTTATACCCCAATACAACAGGGGGAAAGAAGACAAAAGATTGCTTTAATATAATACAAAAAATAACTACAACATTTACTTGCTTCAATACTTTGAGGCATCAAGCAATTAATCCATGAGAAAAACATTCTGTTGTTTAGGCAGTGAACCCACCCTAGACCAAGTATCCTGAAAACAGCTACTCTCAAAGTCAAACCTCCTATTTCAAAAGAAGGAGCAGAAGTATGCTTGAATTTCCTGACCAGTGGTCGGTGTTGTACTTTCCTGTGGCTTTAAGGGACAAGCCACACCCACTCCCATTACCTCTGACCTGCCCAGGGACAAGCCACGCCCACTCCCATTACCTCTGACTTGCCCGCCGCCTTCTTGGCCCCTTCCTTTTCTGCTTCCTTGACGTGTGCATAGAGCAAGCTCATGCAGGAAGCTGAAGATCAGTCTATCAGTCTGCCTCAGCAGATGGGGAGGGGAATGGGTGTGGCTTGTCTCTTAAAGGGACCAAAACCATAACAGTCGGGGTGGAATTTATCTGCCTGTATGGGCTATCTTAATGTCCAAAACATCAAGTAACCACACCCTAGGTCAGAGTGTGTAGCTATACTTGTCAACACCTTTGACCTTTAGACAAGGTGGAAAGATAGAATCACGTTTTTGGGCCTCCATACCACAACACGAAACCATAAATATATTTGATTTTATTTACTTCTGTTATTTTAACACTTATTTGCCCTTTTTATACCTTTCTTTAAGCTATCCAGAATGGTTTTGTTAATGAATTGATGTAAGACTCTTATTTTTCCATACAGTTAATGAATTTTCTCAGCATCATAATTTAATGGGTCCTCACTTTCCCTACTTACCTCAGTGCCATGCTTCCTACATGTTACATATGTGTGCACTAATTTCTGGAATCACTCCAAGGATACCTCCATGGTGTCTTGTGTTTTCACAGAGCACTCCATGCTTATTATTTCACCTTTGTGATAAGATTCAGTTTATAGGGAAGCAGGGATCCCTGACTTTTCTTCTTGCTTGGAAGTACGAATTTCTTTTTTTTCTCTCATTTCTTCAAAGTTACTAATTTGACTTTCTCCATTATGATGTGAAATTTTTATGAATCTAATTGTTGCTTCTTTAAGTAACTTGTCAACACTTCTTCCCTGGGTATTTTAAGGCCTTGTTTTTGTCTTTAGTGTCCTTCTGATTCACTATTACATGTCTAGGTCCTGTCCCCTCTCCTTCTTCCCACCCCAATGTCTCTTGCCTTTCTCTCCACTCTGTTTCCCCTTCCCCCTCTTTTTCTTCCTCCCTCCCTCTTATCTGCCATTTATAATCCTGTCTATCAGTCATTATACTAGCTGGTTTTTTATCAACTTGACATAGGCTAGAGTCATTTGGGAAAAGAGAACCTCAGTTGAGAAAATATTCTCACTAGATGAGCCTGTCAACAAGCCTGCAGTGCATTCTCTTGATTGATGATTGACAAGGGAAAACGGAACCCACTAACTTACGTCACCTCTGGGGTGGTCATCTCAGTGCTGAAAGAAAAGAGGTTGAGCAAGCCATGATGAACAAGCCGATAAGCAGCACTCCTCAGTGGCCTATGTGTCAGTTCCTGGCCTCTTTGAGTTCCTGTTTTGACTTTCTTTAGGAATGAACTGTGGTGTGGATCTGAATTTATTCCTTGAACTGCTTTGGGTCATTGTGTTTTAATACAAAAATAAAAACCATAAGAAAATAATTCAGCTATGCACATACCTATTGTATTGACCAACTTATCTGGTTTTACTTCACTGGTCTACCATGTGTCATTAACTACTTTGGTGTAGCAGAATTTCCCTTGGGCCTCCAACCAGCTCCAAATTCATGACAGGGACTTATTACTAGTTATGAAAGCTTATTCTTGTCTTGTGCTTGTCCCACTAGCTCATAACTTATTTTAAGCTGTTTCCTTTCATCTACATTATGCATCAGATCTTTCCCTCATTCTGTATGCCTTCCTCTGTTATCGAGCTTGCTAATAGCTGCCTGGCCCTGGGCATCTCCCTGTCTTTCTCCCTTGTTCTCTCTTCTCTCTTCTCCTCTCTCTATTTATTGTCTCTGCCTGCCCCATCTATCCCTTACTGCCTAGGTATTGGCTGTTCAGAATTTTATTAGACTAATCAACTATTTTAGGCAGCCATAGCAACACATATTTACATAATTAAAAAGCTGAAGCATAAAAATGAACAAACCATTATATACTTAAATAAAATGCAACATAAACAAATGTAACATATCTTTACATACTTAAACTAATATTCTATTTCATAACATGTGTCTGAAAAAAGTCTGTGAACCTATGAAATATGTGAATATGGTATACCATATTATTATACCACACTGCAGGGTCTCACAAGGAACTCCCAAAACACATATGGATTACTGGCAACTTCACAGATAGAGATTATTGCAGAAGATCACAACCAATAAAATTTCAGAGTTGCAGAGCTGAGTCCTACCCTCTACATCAGCAATACAATTCCTGATCCGAGATCATGGAAGAAGAGAGGTTGGAAAACTTGTAACGTCTAAATACTCAGTTTGATATGAGATTGTTTTTCCTATAAATGTCTCACCAGTATGACTCCTAAGTATGAGTTGAACAAAAACAGCATGTTAAGGTGGACATATAAAAGCCAAAGAGACCTCAGCCCTGAACAAAGAACCAGCAAATCTAGACTTCTCACCATAACAGTCTTGGTCCTATGCCTTCTTCCCTGCCTGCCTTGCCAGGTCACCTGGTGCTTGTGGTGTTGGCAGGAATCCAGTCTTTCTCGCCTCACTGGATCCTGCTGCCTTTCAGGATTCCTGGCTTACGCACTTCCTCACCTGCTTTCCCCAGGCAGTGCTGCTTCTCTGGCCTTACCTGACCACATGATGGTATTTATCTCCTTCCGCTTTCTTGTCATATTGTCGTGTTTAAGTTTTGAAAAGCATTCAACAGTTTACAAAATTATTTGAATTATATATTTTCTTATTTGTGGACAGTGTTGCCTAATAGAATGCTTACTTTGTGAAGACTTTCTTATATTCTACACTACTACCCCATGTGGCCAAATGAAATACTGACATAAGGCATCCTGATGAGACTAAGGGTTTACTGGTTATAGAGTCAGGGCATTGTCTAAAATGAAATGCTACAGAAATTTAGGTTTGCATCCCTCAGAAGCAGCAAAGCCCAAGAGGATGTTCAAAAGAAAAACAATGGAATAAAAAACAGTTTCACTGAAAAACGATAGATTTTTCACTTACCTGAAGTTCAGAGTACTGAATTTTCAAGAGCCGTGTGAGGGATTTAACAGAACAATGGGAACAAGAGTTTGCAGTCTGAGAGCTGTAAGACCTCCTGGTTGAAGACGAAAGAATATCTGTCTTTGAATCCTAGCTAACATGCCGTGTTCTATAGAAATAGGTCAGACCATGAAACACTACTGCCCCAGAGAGCAAGAAACCAGCACTGTAACCCACCAGTCACTTTTTGTGTTGCCTGGGTCATGACTCTACTAATTTGAGGGTGCCATCAAACCTCTCCCTGCCCGGCTCAGCAAACAGAGAAGAAGAAACAGAAAATTTGAAAAAGCCAGAGGTTAGGGAGCACAGCTTCAAAACAGTCTCTTTAGACAGGAGAACTCTTGGAGCTTTGCTGCTAATTTAAAGCCTGCACTAGTTAATCTAGTCCATATTCCAGTGTGGGTGCTGAGGGGGGTGTAGATTTCAAGACCCCACTTTTTGTTTGAGAAGCTATTGGCACTTAATGGCTGGTTGAAAAGAAAAATCAGTTTCTTAAGAGTTGGTACCTCTTATAGATTTCTCATGCTGTAGTGGACTCATGCCATATACATACTGCGTAAAACCCTAGTTGGACTCAAAAGGGGTGTGTGTGTGTGTGTGTGTGTGTGTGTGTGTGTGTGTGTGTGTATGGAGGTTTCTGGGTGTGGGGGTGACTGGGTGTGAGTGTGGAGGGTGTCTGTCTATGTGTGTGTGAGTGCGTGTGTATTTGTGTGGGGAGTTTGTATTGGATGTGTATGTGTGTGTTCTTTAAAAAGAGACTATGAAAGTTATGGGGCAATTTGGAGATAGACCCAGAATGAGTTGGAATAAGGAATGGATTTGGATCCAAAGAATGCATTCACATATGAAAGAAAAGATAAAATAATTCTTTAGAAAAAAATTTGAGAGGAGAAATGAATTTAAATTGATGAAATCACATCTCTAGAAAAGATTGCTTACCTGCAGTTATAAAATAATTCAAGAGTGTGTAATCCATCCTTCTGTTGTGCTCAGTAATGAGTTGTGGGAACAGATCTGCAGTACATGTGAGGAAATCTTCCCAGGCTTCTCCTCACATCCCTGCTTGGTGTTAACTTCAGGTATCAAAGTGGAAGTCCATATTTATTGTCCAGGTTATGAACCCCGGGTCTGTAATACACAGACTCAAGCTTTAGCTCCATTTTCCTTTTCCCTTTTCCTTATTTTCTTTATTTGTTTGTTTGTTTGTTCATTGTGTGAGTGTGCAGTTGTGTATGGATTCAAGTGTGATGGCATCTATGTGAATATATGAGTACATGTATCTGAGCATGGAAACCAGAAATCAGCTTCAAATTCTCTTCCTCAGACACTGTCCATCTTGATTCGGGGGACATTCTCTTGCTGCAACTTAAGGCTTACTGACTTGACTAGATTGCCTGGCCTGAAAGTCCCAGGTATACCCCAGCTCCTTCTTTCCAGCACAAGCTCACAGCAACATGCACAGATATTTCTATGGAGGCTGGGAGTTAAACTCAAGTCCCCATCCTGGCTCAACAAGCACTTTGCCAACTGACCCATCTTCCCAGGCACAGTTTCATGCTTTTATGCCAGCCCTGCCAAAGGCAAGTGTCACTGGGGAAGCATTGAGTTTCATATCCTGTTGAGTCACATCTGGTCTATGCACTTTCTTCCCTCACTAAGCTGTCCTAAAGCCATTGCAATCAGCTCCGTGCTTCCTAGAATGGAGACTGGGTAGATCCTTCAGGTGAGAGCTTTGATTTGCCATCATTGTGTGCTGTCGGTGTGGCTATATTACGATGTAACTCATTTCAAGACTACATAAGGAAAGGAAGCTTTTGCAAGGAAGGTCCTTGGTTTAAATTTAGTTCTTGTTTCAATGTGAAACAAAATCAGGCTGCTTGGAAGCAATTTTCATTTAGTGGTTTACCAAATAGTAATAATTTTACAAATCACATTTGATAGCCTAGATTCTAAGTTCTCCAAGAGTAGCCTTGTGTAAGTGCACATCTGCTAGCACAGGTTAGGGTAGGAAGAGAACATAATTAACACTTCCCCACTCTGAGAGAGTGAAGTCTCAGAAAATTGCACACTGAACGACTCACATGTCATTTTATCATGTCAACTTCCCTTGTCATTTGTGGCCCAGCAAGGTGTCTTGGTTTTTCACTTGTCTCTCTTAGAGTTTCCTCCTTTAGGAAACAAAAATAAAAAGTCTTCAAAATTCCCCACAGTCAGCCTTTGACCAACTGTAGGCTGCTACAGAGCTCACGGGAGTCAAACAGGGAGAGCTCAGTGGGGATGGCCTGGACATGTTCTTGTATCCAACTTTATGTTTGGAAACTTTTCTCATACTGGAGTTTTTAGGTGATTTTAGAAAAATTGATGCAAGCATGGTACCTTGAAAGCAAAGACATCTCTTTTAGCATCTCCAAAGCCAGGGTTGTTTTCATGCTCATGGTGTTTGAATCAACTTTATAGTTAAGTTTCTCACAATTGACACCACCTAGTCTGACTCTAGAAAAGTAGCCCAGTGCCTCTTTCTATTGTTTTTAACAGTCTGTGTGTGTGCGTGAGTAGGTGTGTGTGTGTGTGTGTGTGTGTGTGTGTGTGTTTTGTTGTGTGTAGGTTAGAGGACAACTTTCAGGAGTTTGCTCTCTCCTTCTACCATTGTTTCCAGGTATTGAACTTGAGTCACTGGGTTTGACAACCTGAGTCATCTCAAGGCCACCACCCAGCCCTAATTTTTCTTAATGATTACTCGTTTTTGTTTTCATCATCCTTTACACTATGATTGGCCTCATCCACTTCCACTATTAAGAATTTCATTGAAGCCCGGCTCAGTGAACTTCAATAAACTCTGAATGCATGTTGTTGTCTAGTCCTGATACTCTGTTTATCCTGCCTAGACCACTGCTTCAGCCATAAAAGTTTATAATCCCCAAAGATGGCAAAGGCAGAAAGTTATTTTTATCTTGCCTCAAGCACATCAACAAACACATTCTAGATGTTAGGGTTAGAGCTAGTCTAAGGACATCAACAAACATATTCCAGATGTTAGGATTAGAGCTAGTCTAAGGACATTAACAAACACATTCTAGATGTTAGGGTTAGAGCTAGTCTAAGGACATTGACAAATACATTCTACTTCAACTCCATCAAAGACCCCAGAAGGATATATATATTACCAGAGTAAATAGGAAGTGCACTATATGACACTTCCAAAACTCTAAAATTGACAGAGACAACTTGCTGCCTGGGCAGTCACTCCAAGTTCTTCTGTAATGTGGGAGCATCCATCTTCAGCCTATAGGCCCACAGTATCCAGCAGACATTTTTTTGTGAAGCAGGAAATTTGAAAAGACTGTTTTGCCTATATTAGCAGTTTGTCAGTCATTTTCTTCTGTGTTCTGCAGAATGTCTGGCATACTCTTTCATGAAGCAGGAACCCTGAAGGACTGTCTCACCTTCTCTAGGAAAGTTCAGCAGTCATTTTTCCCTGTAGGTCCTGCATGTCCAGTTTATACAGCATAAGGTCAAGCAATCCAGGGAAGAGTACTTTCTTGCCCAAATGACTAGCCTTGTCATATTGAAAGCAAATTTCATAATGAGTTTCTTGGATGCCATAAACCTCTCCGAAGTAATTGGTGCTGCCAAAAACAGAAATGTCTCATTGTAGAGATAAGTCTAAGTTTTTAAAACTTTTTAAATGTTGTATTCTATAGGTCTTTGAAGTTTTGGAGATTATCTAACTGAAATACATCTCTGTATATCTAGAAAATCTATCATGAGTAAAAAGTTTGATATTATAAATGACCATCTGTTAATTTGTATTTCTTAATTACACATTACATTTTTAAATAAGCTATATAAACATATCATTTTAAACAAGAGTAGAAATATAAATATAGCAAAATTGAACTTGGATCTTTATCAATAAATCAAAGTACATACCAATGTAAAGCATTCATTTATCTAGTGTATCCCTCTTTAAATGAAGACAAACATTTATGAACAATCATTTTGGGAATTTGGGTGTAGTTTTCTCCAAATTGCCTTCTACTGTTTGTTGAGTGACGTATTTTTAGGGTTCATGGAGACCTTTCAGGGGATCTTGTTCATTCAAACCACATTAGTCTGGAAGGAATCCACAGGTTCTCATCTTTTGTGGAAACAAAAGCAGAACTTCTTTTCCAAAGTAACATATCCTTAGACTCAAATTTTTAAGTCAAGATACCTTTAAAATATGTATGTTGGTTTATCTTAGCAGCCTGTACAATAAAATGCCTCTCTGTACTTAGCTCATTCACAGTCTTAAAATTCAAGGAAAACACAGTGATATACATAATCCAGACTCTTTGTGTATTTTCCATTTTTATGTGGCTTATTTTTATTCTTTTACTTTTAATATTCATTTTATTATCATTATTCATTTAATCTATGACTGTCTGTACTTTTATATTACTTTTACTGTCTCTTTAATGATTTTGAGTTTTTTTAAACTATTTCTTTTTATAGCTGTCTATACTCTTTTTATTCTCTCTCTGAAGCCTACATACATGCTTTTAAATACACAGTATCTCATTTAAAGGTCTTTTATGTCTTAATCTTTATTGTATATCTGAAATCCTTTCTGACCAGGAACATTTTTTAAAATGGTAAGCAGTGTGGTCACAGTGGTCCTGGATGCTGGCTCTGCCAGTCTCAGCCTTTCAGTATGGTAGAGGTGCATTTACTGCCAGCTCTAAGGCTGCTGGGTGGGAGCCGTGCTCACTACCTTACCTCTGGGGAACACTGTGAAACACATAACCGTTATGTAAATGGAAACTACTTTTTTTTGTTTTCCAGTTACCCAGACCTGAAAAACACAGACAGATAAGTACACACACACACACACACACACACACACACACACAGCACAGCATAGCACTAACAACCTAGATCTCAGAAACTCAGTCCTCAGAATCTCAAACCTAGTAAGCTCTCTGCTTCTGTGACAAAACACCTGTAGAAAGGTTAATTTTAGCTGAAGGCATCAGAGATTTCAGTCCATGGCTGTCTGACTCTGGTTATGGTTCTTTCTTGGCTGTGGTGAACAGAGTAAACAGTGGAAAGGTGTGCTGAAACAAATGGTGGTGGTCAAGGAGACAGGAAAGGACAGGTACGCTCTCCAAGGGCAAACCCCAATGACCAGCCTTCTTCAATGGGAGCCACCACCTTACAGCATCCCTCTGATTTGTAAACAGTGGGTTAACCCATCTGTCAGATCCCAGTCTTCATATTCTACTCATGTATGAAAGCCTACCTGTGCAAAAGAAGCCAAGCCCTCAACTCTTGAGCATACAAGGGACAGTGGCTATCCCCTGGATTTTCTTCTGTACAGCCCCTTGCTGTCAATTAAAGACCACACCTACCCCACAACAATCAGCAACCCTGTTTGGTGCCACCAAAGTTTTTCAAGCTGTGCTTGCAGTGTGACTCCTGAGAAACTAGATTTAAGCTCCTTCAGAGGATGGGGAAGTAAGTTGAGCTGGGAAAGATAGAAGAAAGGTCACCTGCCATTCCATAAATAATACCAAAAAACAAGTTTCCTTCCCTGGTTGTATCCACCCTGTAGGAAAGAGATGTTTAGACTGAAATAATAGAGTTAGATTTGCTGCAAGCTAAAACCAGTACAGAATTCTTCAAAAAGTAGGCAAGGGAGATGAGAAACTTGAACTTCAGGCACAAACTGTCTGACTCTGAATCCCAGTTTGAGCTTAGTATACATTTAATATAAAGCTGCAAATGCTTGCCCAGTTTCTTGATCCTAAAAGCATGGGGTGCCAGATTCACATTAGATAATGGAGTATTAGAAAAGTTTCCACTGCTGAAGCTTTTTGGGGGTGGGGAGTTATCTATACTATTTTATTTTATTTGAATTTTTGACTGCAAATGAGCTAAGTACAGAGAGACATTTCATTGTACAGGTTGCTAAGTTACACTAACATATACATTTTAAAGGTACCTTGACTTCAAAATCTTAGTCTAAGTATATGGTGTTTTGGAAAAGTTCTGCCTTTGTTTCCACAAAATATCAGAATCTGTGGATTCCTTCCAGGATAATGTGGTTTGATGGACCAAGAACTCCCTAAAATTACTTTGCCCAACAAGCAATTTCTGCTTTTGATTAAAATATTGTGTTTGTGCAAGTCATTTAAAAATACAATGTATAATTAAAAAAATACAGTTTAGTAGATAGTCATCTTTAATAATCAAGCTTGTAGTTATATTAGGTTTCCAGATGTACAGAGATATAGTTCAGATTAATAATTATTCTTAAAACCTTTCAAAGACTATCAGAATATGATATTTAAAATGCTTTAAGAACTTAGGTGTTTTCATGACATCTGCCCTTGGCAGCTCCAATCTACTTCAGGAGGATCATGGTTATTTAGAAGGCTCCTTATAGAGTTTGTTGGTCATTTGGGCAGGAAGTTGCTCTTTTTATTTAACTCCAATTATTTATTAATATTTAAAAGCATTGTATAGCCTCTTCTGTTATTTTTTATTAATTTATTTTTCCATTCAAAAATTTACACTTCCTCCTCTCCTCCCATTGCCCTCCTGCTCCTCTACTCCCCCTCCTCCCTCCTTAATAGAGGGCAGGGTACCTTGCCCTGTGGAAAGTCCAAGGCTTTCCCCTGTAGTAATATGAGCGGTGGGGCTGCATCCCCAGCACCCCAGCTGCCTGCTAGCTTATGCCCAAAATAACAACACACAAACTGTATTCATTTAAACACTGCTTGGCCCTTTAGTTCTAGCCCTTACTGGCTAATTCTGATATCCTGATCAACCCATCTCTAATAATCTGTGAGCACCAGTCTTACCGGGAAGATTCTAGCCTATGTCCATCCTGGGTCAGAGCTTCATCGCGTGTGTCTGCCCGGGAGCCGGCAGCATGGCGTCTCTGCTCCAGAGAGCAGAGCTGTCCATCTCTGTCTGAGGCGTCTTACCTCACTTCCTCTTCCTCCCAGCATTCTGTTCTGTTTACTCCCCACCTATGTTCTAAGCTATGAGCCCAAGCAGTTTGTTTATTACTTAACCAATGAAATCAACAGATTGATATATGACACTCCATCCTTTCCAAAGCAATCCAGGCCTAGGAAGGTATGCATTCAAATAGACTAGGGTCCCAAAAAGTCAGTACATGCAGTAGAAACAGGTCCCAGTGCCATTATCGATGGCTTTTCAATCTGCCCCCAACAGCAGCCACATTCAGAGAGTCCAGTTTGATCATATGCTAATTCAGTCCTGGTCAAGCCGGATTTGGTGAGCTCCCGTTAAATCAGGCACACTATCTCAGTAGGTGGACCAACGATCCTGACCTCCTTGGTCATCTTCTCCCTCCTTCTGCTCTTCAATTGGACCTTGAGAACTCAGTCCATAGCTTTGATGAGGGTCTCTATCTCCATCCTTCACCGGATGAAGATTCTATGGTTATATTCGATATAAATCCTCAGTGTGATAGTGGGGCAAGGCCAGTTTAGGCACCCTCTCCTTTGCTGCCCAAGGACCTAACTGGGCACATCCCTGTGGACACCTGGAATCCCTTCTAGAGCCAAGTCTCTTGCCAACCCTAAAATGCCTCCCTAATGTAGATATTTTCTTCCCTGCTCCTATATCTACCCTTCCTCTATCTCCATGCTCTCCCCTGTCTTTCCCTTCTTCCTTCAAGGCATCCTACTGAATGGGAAAATATCTTCATGAACCCTGCATCAGACAAAGGTGTGATCTCCAAAATATATAAAGAACTCAAGAACTAGACATTAATATTCTAATTAACCCAATTAAAAAAAATGGGGTACTGAACTGAACAGAGAATTCTCAACAGAAGAAGTTCAAATGGCCAAAAGACACTTAAGGTCATGTTTAACTTCCTTAGTGATCAGGGAAATTCAAATCAAAACAACTTTGAGATACCATCTTACACCTGTCAGAATGGCTAAAATCAAAAACACCAAGATAGCCTATGCTGGAGAGGATTTAGAGTAAGGGGTACACTCATCCATTGCTGGTGGGAGTGCAAACTTGTACAACCACTTTGGAAATCAGTGTGGTGGTTTCTCAGGAAACTGAGAATCAATGAACCTCAGGATCCAGCAATACCACTCTTGGGAATATACCAAGAGATGCCCAATCATACTACACAAGCATTTGTTCAACTATGTTCATAGAAGCATTATTTGTAATAGCCAGAACCTAGAAACAACCTAAATGCCCCTCAACGGAAGAATTCATAAAGAAAGTGTGGAATATATATGCATTAGAGAACTACTCATCTCTTCCTTCAAATGCTGTTAGAGTCTTAGCGGCTTGGTCTGATTTATGTTGTGGCTAACTGTGTACTTTGGAGTTGTTATTGGTCTTCCCTCTCTTAGGTTCCCTCAGCACTGGAGTTGGCTCTCAGATCCTCTCCACCCTGAAGTAGGCTGTGGTGGTGGATCCCTCTGGATGGATCTACTGGTACTGGATCAGGGCCACTTGCTGCCCAAAAACCTTACAGACAAAAGGGCAGGCTTGGTAGATGCCAACTCGGTGGAACAAAGAAACCCCTGCAGCCTTGCACTCACCACTGTGTCCCCAGACTCTCAGCCCCAAAGCAGGCTGAGTTGGGGGATCCTAGGACCCTGCAGATAGAAAAGGGTGCTTGGGGGCAAGCTGGGGTGGGATATGTAGAGAAAGCCAGTAGTCAGGGAGAAGCCCCACTGAATGGCCAGAAAGTTTAGGGGATTGGAGGGTACCTGTGCTCCCTTTCCGGGGTGTCTGGCCAACCGGGTGGGGACACACTTACTTCCTGCTGAAGCTTTATACATCAACCTTGGAGGTAAAGGAACCACTGCACTTTTTGACAGTAAATCAAGATATATGCTTTATATTTGTGAACATCTTTTGTATGCTATAACTTCAGTGAGCCAACCTGTGAGTGGAGACTTTAGTTTTATTTGCAAATTTTTGTTATATTCAATCTGTTCCTGGAGTAATCAGTAGAACAACATATTGTATGTTTGATAAATACCTATAGTAATTTATACTTCACATGTATGAGTGATATAAATACATAGATAATGCATGGATGGAGAGGTAGAAAATAGATTATAGTTAAATGATAACAGATAATAACACATACATAATTGGATGATATATGTATAATATATAGATAATAGACATGCTATATATAGATAGATGATTGATAAATTGATCACAGAAAAAAAGACATATGATCAATCAATAGACAACAGATATATGATAGATTGATAAATAATAGGATATAGATGACAGATGATAGATATAGATAGATAGATAGATAGATAGATAGATAGATAGATAGATAGATAGATAGATGGAGACAGACAGATCAATTTTCATGTCTAGAAAATAAGAGAATCTTAGAATGGAAGGGGGGTTTGTGTGTGAGTCCTTAAAACTGTTTTTTGTTTGATCATTGCTTCCATTAACTTACTCAAACTAGCTTAAAGAGAAGCACCAGTTTATTCATTCCTAGAACTAAAATCCTGTCTTCGGTTAGGTGTCTGACCTGAGTAGTTATACACAGTATGAGAGGAATTGCTCACTTGGATAAAATCCCCCATCAACCACGTCAAGTACATGCTTCAAATAAAAATAAATCTCACCAAATTTTATTTTCTTCTTTCAAATGACTGTTTAGTAGCACATGTAACAAAGAGGAAAAATGCCAATATCTACCAGCTGTATACCATGTGTGAATTGCTACATTATATCATTTAATTTGCTTTTTAATCTCTGGGAGTTTGAATCATGCTCATAGACATGACAACTGAGTGTCTGAGTGGTATACTCCCTAAGATTTTAGAATTAGTGAAGGATTTAAACATAATCAAATTCTAGTCTTCTGAATAAAACCTGAAAGATTTGTCTATGAATACCTTCCACCTCAAAAGTGAAAACCCTGGTCTAATCTAGCCATACTGCAGCCAGTGTTCAAATCACCTTTACTTCAGTATTTTAGTATGAATTCTATTTCTTTTCTTAACCCATAAAAAGTTCAGTGCAACTAAGTATTTCAGGAAACATATCTCACAACCAGAAGGAAAGAAATATGGCGGCAGTACTATGTCTTGGACTTTCTTTTATTTTCTCCCTGTTGTGTTACTGTTTGTTTGCAGGCATCCATTCACTAGTAGTTCTAGGACTGCAGTCTTGCCCTGGAATAATTTCTTCCTATTAAAGAATGTGTTTTTCAGAGTGCTATTTACATTGCTGTCCATTTTTCCCTCCCTTATCTCACCCCATTTTTAAAGAGGAAACATATGAAATCTCCATTGCACTGTCATTCCAAATATACCAAATATTATTAGATTATTTTTATGGTCTCAGATTTCTTCTAGTAAGAATTTTAAAGTCTTCTTAATTAAACTGAATAAACCCTCTTAAGAGAACTCTTTAAATATGAATACATCACATTTGCCAACAAATAACACTTTATCAGTATATCTTAGAGACACCCACACACTCATCTACACACGTCTGTGTTGAAGGACTGAGTTCGTAAGTGAACAAAGCTTCTCCTTTAGGTTTTGTTCACACTTCTCAGTCAAATTGCAAATCCTTACCTGTGAGTATATTAGAACTTTCTCAAAATGCAATTTTTATTGTGTTCTTTGTCCTAGAATTTACTTTCATAGGAATCCCAACTGCTTTGTTGCAGCCAAAGTTTTATTGAATGGAGCTGTGTGAGTCTAGGAGTGTTTCCCAGTTCATCCTTGGTCACCTGGGACATTTCCTGTTAGGTCCCTATCTGAAGCCCTGGTTCAGCTGTTACAGCGTAAGGTTGTGGTAAGGTTGTGCGTTGCATGGTTGAAGCAGCTGTAAGTGAACTAACTTGGTAGACATAAAATTAAAGTTAAAAGCAAATTACAAAACCCTATGATAAACAACGTTAATGGCACTTTTTCTGTGAAGTTCCCCAAAAGGACGGAGGCAACAGAGAGAGCAGCATATGGCAAAGACAGCTGCTTACAGACTGAGCTCAGCAGGCAGATCTGACAGTCTACGGTCTGATAGGATTTGAGAAATCTGGTTTGTTTGCCATTTAAACCCAGTGTTCTGGGACCAGTGAAGTGGTAACTTTGAGTGGAACAAACGGCAGCCAAGGAGTCAGAAACATGACTCAAACAAGATGCTAAGTCTGGGAAAAACTTTACTTCCTTAAAATTATGAACCAGAGAACCAGCTTGATGAGGGGGTGGGGTAAGAAAGTGTATTTCAACAATGAATGAGATTTAAAGGCCTTTGGTTCCATGTCTTTGAGGAAAATGATTAAGGAAAACTCTAAAATAAGCATCTGTAAGATGTTAAGCTTTTCATGATGTGGTAATCCCACTTACATTTTCTTCCGCTAGATTAGAGTCCCTGAAAGTAAAGCCTATGGTGACTGTTCAGTGTCACTGCATTTCCTAGCATAAACACTTCCAAATCTGGGCACCAAGTAAAATATTCTCATATCCTACTTATATAGTTTACATTTTCTTTAAGACTACTAGCCACATTTCCATCCTGGTGATTAATAACAAATGCTGGCATCATATATGGAAGAAAAACAAACAGGATCCTGTCAGAGAGTCATCAATGAGGATCTTTAAGCCTTAGGTATTAAACCTATAATTAGGGTTAGGGTTGGGATTAGGATTAATACTCATAGTTCCAAAGCCAGAGTCATTCCTTCAGAAAATGGGATGTTGCAGTTTCCCTACATACCCTAACTAAACAGGCTAGCAAGTGGTCCGGTGTAATAGGCTGAAAGGCTAAATAACTGATATTGAAGAGCACAGGTTTCTAAAAACAGTCATGAATGTGTCTTCCCCATTAGAGCAGATTGTCCGTGTTTAGCACCATGGACATAATCTTAGAAAACAAAAAATTAGGAAAACTCTTTTTAAAAGAACAAGACACACACACACACACACACACAAAACACACACACCCCACTCAGAAAAAAAGCAAGCATAATTGAATTAAGCCAATTTAAGAATAACCCAACTTAAATAAATGTTTATACCCATTTACAATAAACTTGTCCTGTTTTTTACATTTATAAAAGAAGGTACACTTCATTGTGTGTCACTGTGATTCTCCTTATACTTGTGAATGGGACTTGTCACTATGTTTCTCTCTTCGTGTCCTTTCCATTTTGTGTGACTAAAGCAAGTTAGGAGAGAAATGGTTTGTTAGCTCACAATTCCATGTTATAGTCCATCATTGTGGGGAAGCCAAGTGTACACAAACTTAAAGAAGTGATCATCTGAGGGGAAAACGGAGGCATGAATGTTTAGTGCCCAGCTAGCTTACTCCTGACATGGCCACAGGCCAAGCTGATCCAGACAGGCTCTCTTCCTGGGTAGTTCTCCAGTATATCAAGTTCATTACACTGCTCATGTATATCTCTAGCTTGTCCATACAATAAAATTCAGGGAAGAAGTTATAGCTCACTTTTCTTCCCTTAAACCTCTTCCTTGGAATCTTCACTGTTTATTTTAAAAGATTTAGGCAGTGTGTAACTTCCAACTAAAGCTCCGGATCAAAATACAAAGTTGCATAAGAAAAGAAACACATTAATGTGTACATAACTGAAGAATAACTTTTTTCCCCATAAATCAGTTTGTGTGGAAATATTGAAAGGAAATCCAGGGGGAAAATTGGAGATGTGTCACGTGTTTTATGATCCAATTATTTATTTTGTCACAACTTCCATCCTTGATCCCAGTGGGAAAGTATAAATGCCATTGCAGCATGGCTCATCCTAAGTTTCACTGTCTTATAATTTTATTGAAAAATTTCACAGACACACATTTTTAACCAAAATGCATTTAGCTAATATTAATTCCATACTGTGCGTGTATGTCATCATCCTGAGTCTAACAATACTAAGCTTAGAGGCTTTATGTCATACTGACTATGGGGAGCTAGCATTGAATATCTGGTAAAACATAAAGAACATGACGAACACCTTCTCAGGCTAAAAGTCCTTAAGCAAATGTCCATGTGCATTTGGCCATGTAAAGCATGCCTGTTACCTTCTACGGTAACTTTCTTGTGGCTGAGCTCTACTGTCTTACTATATTCCAGATAAGCAAAGTACGCCATGTCAGTCTGCTGACTCCAACAGTCTACAACACAAAGAACTGTTCAACTCTCCAGTTCACTGTTGGTTTTCTGAGCAACATGCTATGTTTTATGTTTTACATTAATATTGGGAGAACCATTGGGAAATTGGATGTACAGATTTACATACCAAACTGAGCATCTTAACTGACTCGGTTCAAAAAGAAACTGCTCAGAGGATATCCTGAATGCCTTCTGAACCCCACTCTTGGGCTTTCTTACTGTGATAGTGTTTGACCTTACAGACTGATGTAGACCAATGTAGCCTCATCAGAAACTGATCACAAGGATGTGGGATTCAGTTGAATGTAGTTATTTTAAGCAGTATAAATTCTTTTGGTCAGATGACTCTGCTTAACTTCCAGTTCAGTGATTTGAGAAATAGCTTGAGATGTTTAAAATTCATAGAGCATCCTCAAGTGATTTCTATATAGTTATATTTTTGTATATATTTTTGTTGAGAATTTTTTAATACAATCTTTTCTCATTTTACATACCTATCCACCTAGTTTTAAAAACATAATTTTGTATATTTCCACCTTTCATTCTATGATGACATGAACTACATCTTCATAACACCATCTTTCTAAAACCATCCTGTATTTCCCATATTTTAATAATTATATGTATGAATGTCTCTGGGTGTTTTTGCCACCAAACTTTATATTTATTGCACCTGAATTCAGAGATAAGCATGCTTGACTTCATTTGTGAATAGTTTCAATGTCCAACAAATGCAATTTGTACCGATGGACATTTGAAGAATCTTCCTCTTCCTCCTCTTCCTCTTCTTCCTCCTCCTCTTTCTCCTCCTCCTCCTTTTCATCTTCTATTCTTCTTCTTTCTTTTTGAGACAGGGTCTCATTATGTAGCTTTAGCTACCTTGGCACTAACTATGTAGACCAGGCTAACCTCAAACTCAGAGAGATCCATCTGCCTCAGCTCTTTGAGTGCTAGGATTTAAGGCATGTGCTACCATGCCTGGATTCTGTCTTTTTTTTTTAAAAAAAAAAAGTGAAATAACAAAGTTGACACAAAATACAGGGCAAAGTCAAGTCATTTCATTATTTGAAGGCCTTCATTTGGTATTGTGCTGACAAGCATGACTCTGTGGTATGGAATGATACTCCTTTATCTAGGAGAATGATTTGGTGGGAATTGACATGTGAGAAGAGTATGGCTGGTTTGTGAAGGCCTCTGCATGTACTGATCTGAAGCTGTAGGAGCCTATCTATGTAAATGTTAAAGTAGCACTGACCTCAGTTACTGAGATGAAGTGGCGTAAGGCCCTGGTCCACACATTAATGAAACTTTGGTTCATTGTTGTCATATCAGAAAAAAAAAGTTAACATTTATTGGCGTGAATTACTCTTGATACAGACAGTAGACAGCATGCTTAACAAATGTAACAATACAAGAATATTTTTGAAACTTCAATTCTATGTAAGAATCCTTTGTGGATGAGGAAGGTGACGTGATGAGAAGCAGGCCACAGACTTCAAATGCAAGGCGTGACATCATCTGTGACAGAAGTCCTATACATTCTGTCCAGAGAGAGACAATGTATATTTTGTTCATATTTTCTCTGCCCATGGAAATTCTACTAGAATAATTGAGGATTTGAAGAACTTTAAGAAAATATGAGTTAAGCAACCTGGGTCAAGTATGAACATTTCTTCTTTCCTGGCTTCTTCAGGCATTGCAAACTACACACAATTCTGAAGTGTTGACAATATGGTTCAAGTAAGCTGTTAATGTTCAGTTATCATACTGATGTTCTGTAACCTCTTGGTTATGCTACGCTTCTCCTCAGTTCTAAGTATTTCTTTTAGTATTCTCTATAGTGTCGGCTTGGTGGATATGGATTCAGTTATCTTGGAAAGTTTTTCTTTTTCCTTCAAACCTGACAGATGGTTCTGCTGGGTAAAATAATCTGGACTGGCATGTGGGATAATTTAGAACTTACAGCATATTGCTGCAAGGTCTTTTGGCTTGAAGTTTTTCCATTGAGAAGTTAGATGTTCTTCTAATGGACTTGTCTTTTCATGAGTCATTTACTTCTCTCCTGTAGCTTCTCTTACCCTTTTATTGTTTGTCTACTTAACCATAGCATGCTGTGGGATGTTTATTTTCTGATCCTCTCTGTTTGGTTTTCTGTGTGTCTCTTATATCAAACAGGTATCTCCATCCTTAGTTATGGCAAACTTTCTTCCAAGGATATCTAATCTATATTTTGCCCCGGAATTTTTCTTCTTGTGATTTGGTTTTTTTTTTCATGGTGTTTCAAAATTCATGCATAGTCCACTTGTGAGAATTTACTATTACTTTTTAAAACAATTTTTTCTCATTTTAAATACAAATCCCAGTTTGCACTCCCTCCCCTCTTTGCAGCTCCCACACACACACACATTCTCCCCCGACCCCCATCCACTCCTCAGAGAGGGAAAGGCTTCCCATGAGGAGGACTCAACAAAGTCTGACATATCACTCTGGGGCAGGATCAAGGCCCTCCCCTCTATATCTAGCTTGACATAGGTATTGCTCCAGAGAAAATCACTCCAAAAAGCTAGTTCAAGCACTAGGGATAAATCCCGGTCCCAATGCCAGTGGTCCCACAGACTGCCTAAGCCACACAACTGTCACCCACATTCAGAGGGCTTAGTTTGGTCTTATGCAGATTTCCCTGCTGTCAGTCCAGAATCAGTCAGCTCCCACTTGCTCAGGTCAGCTGTTTCTATGCCCATCAAGCTCTTGACCCCTTTGCTCATATTATCATTCCTCCCTCTCTTTGACTAGACTCCAGGAGCTTGGCCCAGTGCTTAGCTGTGGATCTCTGTATCTTAGCTGTGGATCTCTGTATCTGCTTCCATCAGTTGCTGAATGAAAACTGTATGATGACAATTAAGGAAGTCATCAATCTGATTTCAGGGGAAGACCACATCAGGCATCCTCTCAACTGTGCTGAGATTCTTAGCTGCGGTCATCCTAAAAATTTCCCTAGTGCCAGGTTTCTAGCTAGCCACATAATGGCTCCCTCAGTCAAGGTATCTCTTTTCTTGCTTTCCCTCTCTGTCCATTCCCCATCAGGACCATCTAATTCCCTCAATTCTCCTTCCCCTCCCCTTCTCCCCTCACCCTCTTTTTTTGCTCTCCCTCCAATGCTCGCAATTTTCTCAAGAGGTTTTGTCTATTTCCTCTTCCCAGGAGGATCTATGTATGTCTCTGTTAGGATTCTCATTTTTACCTAGCTTCTCTGGGGATGTAGACTATAGACTGGTTATCCTTTGCTTTATGTCTAATATCCACTTATGAACGAGTACATACCATGTTTCTCTTTTTGGGTCTGGGTTACCTCACTAGGGATGTTTTTTTTCTAGTTCCATCCATTTCAAGTGTCTTCTTTTTTGTTTGCTTTTTGGGTTTTTTTTTTTTTGTTTGTTTGTTTGTTTTACCGCTCAGTGGTACTCCATTGTGTAAATGTACCACATTTTTTTTTTTATCCATTCTTCAGTTGAGGAGCATCTAGGTTGTTTCCCGATCCTGGCTATTATGAATAATGCTTCTATGAGCACAGTTTAGCCCTTGTGTTAAAAAAAAAAAAAAATGTGCATCCTTTGGATATATGCCCAAGAGTGATATTGCTGGGTCTAAAGGTAGATTGACTCCCAATTTTCTGAAAAATCACCATACTGATTTCCACAGCAGCTGTAAAAGTTTGCACTCCCACCAACAATGGAGGAGTCTTTCCTTTGCTCCACATCCTGTTCAACATAACCTATCATCATTAGTGTTTTAGATCTTAGCAATTCTGACTTGTGTAAGATGCTATCTCAGAGTCATTTTGATTTATTTGCATTTCTTTGATAGCTATGGACGTAAGCAATTTCTTAAGTGTCTTTCAGCCATTTGAGGTTCTTCTGCTGAAAATTCTGTTTAGATCAGTATCCCATGTTTTAATTGGATTATTTGATATTTCGATGTCTAGTTTCTTGAGCTTTGTATATGTTTTGGAAATGAGCCCTCTATCAGATGGGGCTTTGTTGAAAGTTGAAGGTTTTTCCCATTCTGCAGGCTGCTGTTTTGTCTTGTTGACTGTGTCCTTTGCTTTATAGAAGCTTCTCAGTTTCAGAAGATGCCATTTATTAATTGTTGCTCTCGGTGTCTCTTCTACTAGTTTTGTATTTAGAAAGTGGTCTCCTGTATCCACATCTTCAAAGGTACTTCCTATATTCTCTTCTATGAGATTCAGTGTGGTTGGACTTATATTGAGGTTTTGATCCATTAGGACACACATTTTGTATGTGGGGTAAATAAATATAGTTCTATTTGCATTCCTCCAGTTGGTTTTGTCTAATTATGACAAAACCATTTGTTGAAGGTGCTTTTTTT
The DNA here is from genome assembly GCF_018167655.1 of Microtus oregoni. Taxonomy (NCBI): domain Eukaryota; kingdom Metazoa; phylum Chordata; class Mammalia; order Rodentia; family Cricetidae; genus Microtus; species Microtus oregoni. Next base: position 49,970,645 of record NW_024543066.1, read on the forward strand.
TAATTGTATAATTTTAGCTTTTGGTCAAAAAATAGGTGTTCATGTGTGTGTGGATTAGTATCGGGGTCTTCTATTCAATTCCATTGGTCTACCTGTCAGCTTTTATTATGTTTAGATACATTCCCTGTATCCTTGATCCCTTCAAGACCTTTATCATGAAGGAGTGTTGGATTTTTAAAAGCTTTTTCAGCTTCTAACGAGATGTTCATGTGGCTTTTCTCTTTCAGTTTAATTTTATGGTGGATTACAATGACAGAGTTTTCTTATGTTGAACCATCCCTGAATCTCTGGGATGAAGCCAGCTTGATCATGGTAGATGATTTTTTATGTATTCTTGGATTCAATTTGCCAGTATTTTATTGAGTATTTTTTGCATTAATGTTCAAGAGGGAGATTGGTGTATAATTCTCTTTCTTAGTTGAGCCCTTCTGTGGCTTGGGTATCAGAATAATCAGAGTTTGACAATGTTCCTTCTATTTCTATTGTGTGAAAGAATTTGAGGAGTATAGCTATTAGATCTTCTTTGAAGTTCTAGTAGAATTCTATGCTGAAACCATCAGACCCTGGATTTTTATTGTTGTTGCTGTTGTTGGAAAACTTTTGATGAGTGCTTCTGTTTCCTTAGGCCTATTTGAATTGTTTAACTAACTGGTCTTAATTTAATTTTGGTATGTGGTATATCCCAAAAAATGTGCATTTCTTTTAAAATTTTCCAATTTTGTGGAGTACAGGTTTTTGAAGTATGACCTACTGATTTTCTGGATTTTCTCAGTGTCTGTTGTCATGTCCCCCTTTTCATTTCTGATTTTGTTAATTTGGATATTGTCTCTCTGCCTTTTAGTTAGTTTGGATAAGGGTTTGTCTATCTTGCTGCTTTTCTCAAAAAAAAGCAGCTCTTTATTTCTTTGATTCATTGTATTGTTTGTTTCTATTTTATTGATTTCAACCCTCAATTTAATTATTGCCTGTTGTCTATTCCTGGGTGAATCTGCTTCTTTTTGTTCTACAGCTTTCAGGTGTGCTGTTAAGTTGCTAGTGTGAGATTTCTCTATTTTCTTTATGTAGGCATTAGTGTTATGACTTTTCCTCTTAGCACTATTTTCTTTTTTTATTATTTATTTATTTTTTATTAAAAATTTCCACCTTCTCCCCACCTCCAATTTCCCTCCCCCTCCTTCAACTCCCCTCTCCCTCTCTCTCCAGTCCAAAGAGAAGTTAGGGTTCCCTGCCCTGTGGGAAGTCCAAGGTCCTCCCCCCTCCATCCAGGTCTAGGAAGGTGAGCATCCAAACAGACTAGGTTTCCACAAAGCCAGTACATGCAGTAGGATCAAAACCCAGTGCCATTGTCCTTGGCTTCTCAGTCAGCCCTCATTGACTGGCATGTTCAGAGAGTCCGGTTTGATCCCATGTTTTTCAGTCCCAGTCCAGCTGGCCTTGGTGAGCTCCCATTAGATCAGCTCCACTGTCTCAGTGGGTGGGTGCACCTCTCGCGGTTCTGACTTCCTTGCTCATGTTCTCACTCCTTCTGCTCCTCATTTGGACCTTGGGAGCTCAGTCTAGTGCTCCAGTGTGGGTCTCTGTCTCTATCTCCATCCATCGCCAGATGAAGGTGATACGCAAGATATTCATCAGTATGGCTATAGGATTGGGCTATTTCAGGCTCCCTCTCCTCAGCTGCCCAAGGAACTAGCTGGTGTGGCCATACTAATTTCTTAGCACTATTTACATAGTTGTTCATAGGTTTGGGTATGTTCTGCATTCATTTTCATTGAATTCTAGAGAGTTCTTAATTTCCTTATTTTGTCCTTGACCCAGAGGTGATTCAACTAAGCATTGTTTAAATTCCAGGAGTTTTTAGACTTTCTGCAATTAGTGTTGTTGTTATATCTGTTGAGGTTTGCTTTGTCACCAAGAGCATTTGCTCAATTGTAGAGAAGATTCCAAGAGGTGCTGAGAAGAAAATATTTTCTTTTGTATCTGGGTGAAATGTTCTATAGATGTCTTTTAAGTCCATTTGAGTCATGACATCTGTTAGTTCCCTTATTTCTCTCTTAAGTTTCTATCTAGTAGACGTGTCCTTTGGTGAGAGTGGGGTGTTGAAGACTCCTATATTAGTGTGTGGGGTGTGATGTGGGATTTAAGTTTTAATAATGTTTCTTTTACATGTGTGGGTACTCTTGTATTTGAGGTATAGATGTTCAGAATTGAGAGCTTATCTTGATTGATTTTTCCTCTGATTAATATTAAGTGTCCCTCTCCATCTCTTTTGAATGATTTTAGTTGGAAGTCTATTTTCCTAGATATTAGAAGAGTGATACGTGCTTGTTTCTTAGGTCCATATGGTTAGAAAACCTTTTCCCAGCCCTTGACGTTGGGGTGTTTCTTATATACAGCAGAATGATGGATCCTATTTTCGTATCCTTCTGTTAACCTGTGTTTTGTTATAGGTGAATTGAGTTTGTTGATATTAGAGACCTATGTTTGGTAATTATTATTTCTCAGTGGTAGTGTTTGCATGCTTCCCCTCTTTGGACTTCGCTAGTGTGAGGTGTGAGGTTAACTATTGCCCGAGTTTCTGTGGGTGCAACTAACTTCCCTAGGTTGAAGTTTTCTTTCTAGTGCTTTTTGTAAGGCTAGATTTGTGGATAAGAATAGTTTAAATTTGGTTTTGTCATGGAATATCTTGTTTTCTTCGTCTATGGTGATTAAAACTTTTGCTGGGTATAGTTCTCTGGGCTTGTGTCCATGGTTGTTTAGTGTCTGCAGCACATCTGTCCAGGACCTTGTGGCTTTCATGGTTTCCAGTGAGAAGTTGGATATAATTCTGATAAGTCTGCCTTTATATCTTACTTGGTTGTTGCGGGAGTTCCTTCTGCTCTTCCAGCCTATAGCCGCTGAGATACCAGCCCATTGGGGTGTGGTCTCTCTCCCTTTAAAAAAGCGGCTACTTCCCTTCTCGCTTCTCTTTGCTTCCTGCTCCATTTCCAGCGACTAGGCTCCTTCCTGATTACGCAGAGGGCTGTTGTCTGGGATGGTTATCTGTAAGTTTTTTCCCCTTTAAATAAATACCACCCTATTAATCATAATTCCAAACTGGTATGGCATTGTTTATGACTTACGCCTTAACCTGGCGCCCAACGTTTGGTCTTAGGACATCTCCTTCCTCTCGCTCGGCTGCCGGCAGTGAGTTCGGCTTGGCGCGAGCCCCTCCCTTCCTCAGCCACGGCCTGTGCCTTGTGCGTGGAGCCAGCAGTTTAATATAAATTATCACGAAGTGGCTTTTCTTGCTGCAGTTCTTTATATTTTCCCTTTAGACACCTCAGATTGACTTCAAGTCCCCACGCACCCTATCGTCTGCCTCCCCACGTGGATTTAAACTCCACAGGCCCGCATAGTCTCTGCCCACGTAATTTGCTCTTTTCTGAGTCATTTTTAAATCTCCCTTGCAAGCACAGCTCTTAAGTGGCGTGAACCAGAGCACGCGGTTGCTGAAAGCTGCAACCCCTCAGGGTGACTCTGTCACATGGAGGCATAAGCGGCTTCCAGGATGCTCTTCTCTACTCCTGGATTCTTCGTTTCTGGTTCCGTCTATGCAATTGATTTAATTACATTTACTTTGTTGAGAAACTTGCATTTTCCAGTTTTTAACATCTACTAAGGCACTGAAACAGGACCCCGTTTTCATCGCTACTCGGCAACAGCGCCACCTGATGGATAATAGGTAATATGGCAGTTTTCGTTTCTAACACAAATTTTACTGCTTTGTTTTCACTAATACAAGGGATTAGTAAATTTATATTTACTAATACAATGGATTACGTCATACAAGGTTGATATGATTATGGGAATACCTTAATTGGCTTGTTACTAGGTTTCAGTTTTCTTTTCCATATTCTATCATTAAGGAAGAATATGGTACTCCTAAGAACAATAGAATCTTTACAAACTAATAATGAACAGAAGAATATGGCACTCCTAAGAACGATAGAATCTTTACAAACTAATAATGAAAAACTAATTGACAGGATTAAAATTATTGAAAATCAGAGGTTATCTGAACAAGTGGATACTATGACAGACAAAATTGACTCCATATCCAAGGGTCTTAGAAAGTTACATGAAGGGATTCAGGCTGTTGAACTTGATGTTCAGACTTTATCACAAAGTTTTGATAAGGTAACAGACAAAATTTACCTCCAAGATGGGAATCTACATGATATACAAGAAAAGTTTAAGGAGGATATGTTATCTTTGAAGGAAAAAATTAAAGCTTTGGAATCACAGGTGCAAAATGGGGACCAAAAAATTGATACTTCAGTGAAATCACTGGAAATATATACAAGTCAGGAGATTCGGGATTTAAGAGAGACAATGATAAAAAGATTTGAAAAGATTAGAGAAATTAATGCACCTGGTGAACAGAGTAAGGAGGCACAAGGACAGGATACAATGCCTTCACAAACTATTAGAACTGGCTTACCCAGGGTTCTAGTGACATACACTTAATTCTGACAAAAGCGTCAACTTCTAAAGACTCAAAGGGAGTCAAAGAAGCTAGATGGACGCCAATAGCAATGAATGATCTGAAAGAAAATATGCAAGCTATTGTTAATTTTGGCTTACATTCTGCATATGTAAAGGAAATGATAAGGACTTGGGCTTCTAATGCTAGAGCTACCCCCATGATTTCCATCAGTTAGTGTCTGCAGTTTTAGATAATGGACCTTCCTTGATGTTTGGAATTTATTTCAGAGAAAAATCCAAACATATGGAACAGCAAGGAAGAGCAAAATGTATCGAGGTTTCCCAAGATCAAATTCTTGGTACAGGAGAATATGCTGATCCACAGGTCCAAGCTCTTTATGACGATGAAGTACTGTGTCTATGTAACCAAGCAGCTTTAAATGCATGGAAAAGGATACAAGATCCAGCAAAAAGGGTTGAATCATATACCAGAATTAGGCAGGGACCGAGAGAACCCTTTATTGACTTTTTGCAAAGATTAATTAAGGCTCTGGACATAGGGGTAACAGACCCAGAAGCTAGACAAATACTTCTTGAATCTCTAGCTTTTGAGAATGCAAACATAGAATGCAAAAAGATGATTGGGCCTTTAAAGTCTAGATCAGCACCTATGGATGAATGGATTCAGCATACGATGAATGTTGAGACGTTTAGCTATATTAATGAATCTTGGGTAAGAGAAGCAGTTTCGAAAGCAATGAGGAGACATCAAACTGCCAGGTGTTTTAATTGTGGCAAATTAGGACATTTGCAAAGGGATTGCAGGCAAAGAATTTCTAGGAATAATATCTCTTCTGGGAATGACAAAAATAGGATACCTCGGCCTTCAGGTATATGTAGGAGATGCGGTAAAGGCCGACATTGGTCCAACGAATGCAGGTCAACAACAGACAGACGGGGCAATCCGATATCATCGGGAAACTCCTTGGGGGGCCTCTCTCAGGCCCCCAAGCCAACAGTGGCCCAGTCATTCCCAGTCACAGTGGAGAACGTGCCTCACCAAGAAAATTAAAAGCTCCAATTTCTGCTGTAAAAAGTAATACTGGTCTAAATGATGAATTATGCGTGGAGGATGAGTCAAAAAACCCAGTAGGACAGAGCAAACGTATATTTTGGCAGAGTTCTATTAACGATCAAAGACCAAAGCTAAGAGTCTATAAATGGCACTTATAGTGAAGGCTTATTAAACACAGGTGCAAATGTAAGTATCATTACCCCAGAATCTTGGCAACTGAATTGGCCTCTTCAAGAGGTAGATGTTCAGTTCCTGGAAATTGGAACCCTATCTCGTGTAAAAGAAAGCACAAGATGGGTTGAATGCAAAGAGCCCAAAGGGCAAATAGGAAGACTAAGGCCATATATAGCCAATATTGCCATAAATTTATGGGGCCATGACCTGCTACAGCAATGGAATACCCAGATTAACATTCCTGTAGTTCCAGGAACTCATAATTCTGGGAAGGATATGATGAGGTATTATGGAAAAAGGTCACCAGCCATTCAGGTTGTACAAGAACATACAGCAAATACCAAATCTTTAGATACCAAAAGCCCTACCTTTAAAATGACTAACTGAGAAGCCAATATGGATCAAACAGTGGCCTCTAGCTGAAGATAAATTACAGGCATTGGAACAGCTGGTGCAAGAGCAACTAGATGCTCACCATACTGAAGAATCAACCAGCCCTTGGAATTCTCCTGTGTTTGTTGTAAAAAAAAAAGAAATATGGTAAATGGAGAATGGTGACACATTTGAGAGCTGTCAACAAGGTAATTCAACCTATGTGCCCACTACAATCTGGAATTCCTTTGCCTTCGCTGTTACCAAAAGGATGGCCTCTTATAGTTATTGTTTTGAAAGATTGTTTTTTCACTATACCATTACAAGAAAAGGATAGAGAAAAATTTGCCTTCACAGTGCCTACTTATAATAATTCTCAGCCTAATAGGAGATATCAATGGACTATCCTCCCACAGGGTATGCTCAATAGTCCTACATTGTGCCAATATTTTGTAAGTAAGCCATTGGAAATAATTCGTAAACAATTCCCCAAGTCCATAATTTATCATTACATGGATGACATCTTGTTATCTGATTCAAATAAAGATACTTTAGAAAGGATATTTGAAGAAGTAAAGAAAGTCTTGCCTAGGTGGGGATTGCAAATTGCCCTGAAAAGATTCAAAGAGGAAATTCTATTAATTACCTAGGTTACAGAATAGGGTTAGAGAAAATTAAAATGCAAAAGGCACAAATTAGGGGAGACCGGTTAAAGACTCTTAATGACTTCCAAAGATTGTTAGGAGACATTTCTAGTCTACGACCAGCTGTTGGGATAACACCTGATCTAATAGTTCATTTAAACAAAACCTTAGATGGTGATAAAAATTTGAATAGTCCAAGAAAACTGACAGCTGAAGCAGAAAAGGAACTGACAATGATTGAGGAAGAATTACAGGAGGCACATGTGGATAGGATGAACCCAAATCTTAGCTGCATCCTAGTCATATTGCCTTCCAGAATTTCTCCTACAGGGATTCTAATGCAGAGGGAAGATAGAGTGTATATTTATACCTAATAAACCAAGTAAAAAATTAAAAACTTATGTGGAAAAAGTCTCTGAACTAATTATAAAAGGTAAGCTGAGACTTCATCAACTAGCAGGTATAGACCCAGCCGAAATTATAGTGCCTTTTACTACTGAAGAATTAAAAAAGTTATGGGAAGACAATAAACCATGGAAAAGAGCTTGTGCTAATTTTTTGGGAGAAATTAATAGCAACTATCCCAAAAGTGGTAGGCTTAACCTCATAAAAAGAACTTCGTGGATTCTTCCTAGAATTGTACGTGATGCTCCAATAACTGGAGCCTGTACATTCTATACTGATGCAAATAAACCAGGGAAAGCAGGTTACAAGTCAGATGAATTGAGTAAGGTGGAACAAAGCCCTTATGATTCTGTCCAGAAGGCAGAATTATATGCCATTCTTATGGTGCTAAGGGATTTTAAAGAACCTCTTAATATAGTTACAGATTCACAATATGCAGAAAGAGTTATCTTGCATATTGAAACCGCTGAATTTCTACCAGATGACACAGAGTTGACTTCATTGTTTATCCAGGTACAAGACATAATCAGGGACAGGCTTTGTCCGATGTACATAACACACATCCAGTCCCATACAGGTCTGCCTGGTCCTCTAGCACAAGGCAACGCTGAGATTGATCAATTATTGATTGGAAGCATGTTGCAGGCCTCAGAATTTCATAAAAAGCATCATGTCAATAGTAAAGGCCTAAAGGAAGAATTTTCCATTACATGGCAACAAGCTAAGGACATTATAAAGAGATGTCCTACTTGTTCTTTCTATAATCAAACACCATTGCCTGCAGGGAGTAACCCAAACTGTACTAAGAGAAATGAAATCTGGCAGATGGATGTGTTCCACTTTATGGAATTTGGTAAATTAAAACATGTACACCATACCATAGACACGTATTCAGGTTTTCAATGGGCTACTGCCCTGAGCTCAGAAAAGACTGATTCAGTAATCACACATTTATTGGAAGTTATGGCCATCATGGGTATACCTGCACAAATAAAGACAGATAATGATCCAGCATATGTATCTAAGAAAATGAAACGCTTTTTTGATTATTATAATATAAAATACATTACAGGTATACCAAATTATCCTACAGGTCAGGCAGTTATAGAAAGATCAAATCGTACTATAAAGGATATGCTGAACAAACAGAAAGGGACTGAAAATACCCCCAGAAATAGATTGCATAATGCTTTATTAACCTCGAATTTTCTTAACGCTAATGAGAAAGGAACGACAGCAGCAGAAAGACATTAGATAGTTGAAAAGTCTGCTGAACTAAATCAACTGATTTATTTCAAAGATGTGCTGACCTCTCAATGGAAGCCAGGAGATGTGCTATGTTGGGGAAGGGGTTTTGCTCTTGTTTCCACAAGAGAAGAAAAATTGTGGATACCATCAAAATTAATAAAGTTTCAATTTGAAGAGGAGAAACATCTTGGAAAGGAGAAATGACAACTCATCCACAATGATGATATTCATACAGGTGGTAAGAAAAACATATAGAATGGGGGCAGGATTCTGTTCTTATCTCCACAGGAAAACACTCATCTTTGAAAAATTCAAGGGAACCTGAATGTTTGGATATGACAGATGGAAAAATACCTGCCCAATTGGAAATATCAAGAAAACTGAATGGGTTGTGTAAGTAAGATATATTGTACCATATTTCTAAATTTATAGAGCTGGTTTTGAAGTTGGACTCTGGCTCAGTCCCTCTCCAGTTCCAAGCCTGTTAGTAAGAGAAAAACCCAGCGTTTCTGGAGTTTCTGTCTCATGTCAAGAGCCATGATATGGGACAGAAAGAAATGTGAGTTTAGAAAACATCTTTGCTTTTATTCATACCTATCATACTTTTCATTGAATATATCTATCATGCCTTTCAGTGAATATATATATATATATATTTATATATATATATTATATATAATATATATGTCTATATGATTAATGTTTAAGTTTTTCACAATGAACAATGAGTTTTTCCTCAAGTGACATTTGAAGTTTCCAGGAATAAGATGGGGCTCCATAACAACAACTCCACCTGGTTGATATGACATGATGATACTGATAGCACTACTTCAAGACCTGCTTTGGGTACCAGCTGCACAAGACAGTTCCAACTTGGTTAGCTGAAATGGTACACATCTTATACAACATTTTGGCCAGACCTGCACAAAATACTCAGAGACTATTGGCAATTTTAAAAGACATTGATCTTGAAATTTAACCATCATTTTACTTTCACAGGATCCCCCAGAAAGAACGTCGCCCCCATGACAGCTGGAAGTAATTCTAGAGGACGACGGCCCCTCTCCCAGTAAAGTTTGCCCTTGGGTTTAGGGACATCATTTAGGGGTTGATTATAATTAGTATATGGTTGAGGGTTGGGGGAGGAATTTTATAAGCTCAGGGATCATTTTGGAAAAAAAAGAGTGATGATGGGATAATAGATTTGTAATTGTGAGTTACTGTTTTTAGACAAATATATTGGTATCGATTCTTGTATATTGAAACAAAGTTAAATTATATTAACTATTGTATGCATGCATGTTTCTACCTCTGTTTAAAATATTTTTAATGTATTGACATATATTGTATTGATACATATATTGTATATATTTACCATATTGCAATGTACATTTCTACCTCTGATTAAGATACTTATATAATGTTTGTGTATTGATATATATTTACCATACTGCAATGTATATTTGTACATTGTTTATATTTTGAGGTCATTGTCCTCATTTGTTTCACAGTGGTTGATTGTCTTAGTCTTTAAGTTAGATAGATATTGAGAATTATATAGATTAATAGTCATCTAAGTTTGTCATTTATAATTAGACTAATCAGGTTCTTTAGATATATAGAGATTATACTCAGTACAGATAGATAATCTTCAACCTCTTCAAAGAGCTGTACAAAATGGCCTTTAATCTAACTCAGAGTTTTGTGGTAGTGAAACACAATTGCTCCTGGCAACACCGCTCTATTCCCGAGAGAATGTTGAGCACCAAAGACACTCCACCTGGAGCCTTTCTTTTTGGCAGAACTGGCCTTTGGGCAAAGAAATGCCCATACCTTAACCACTGACAGAGATACAGAGCATGCATCAATGGATAAAACAGGACTGTCATATCCTGCCAAGACAGGGTAAGATAGTTTTGAAAAGTTGCTTGCCTTTGAAAATGGTATGTCAGTTATGTTAGGCCTTAGCCAAAGTTGGTTGCTTCAACGCTGCTAACGTGACTTTGGGTGATTGCCCAGGTAGCTACTTGTCTCTGTGATTTGTTGCATGTTTTGGAAGTTGTTTTACTGAACGTCCTAATTACCCAGGTAACGTTATTTCCCTTCTCAGATCTTCAATGGGGTTGAAGACTATATAAATGTAGTTACTTTTCTCTCATGACTTGGCCAAGTTATTTATTATACAAGCCCTAAGCTAGTTAGAATAGGATATTTGTACTTATTGTATATAATTTCATAGTAGGTTTAGAACTCTCTTACTTAAACAAAAGGAGGAGGTGTTGCAAAAGGTCCTTCTGCTCCTCTAGCCTTTAGCCACTGAGATACCAGCCCATTGGGGCGTGGTCTCTTTCCCTTTAAAAAAGTGGCTACTTCCCTTCTCTCTTCTCTTTGCTTCCTGCTCCCTTTCCAGCTACTAGGCTCCTTCCTGATTGCTCAGAGGGCTGTTGTCTGGGATGATTATCTGTAAGTTTTTTCCCCTTTAAATAAATACCACCCTATTAATCATAATTCCAAACTAGTGTGGCATTGTTTGCGACTTACACCTTCACTTGGTCTTTTTCCTTTGCAAATCTTAATATTTTTTCTTTATTCTGTATGTTTAGTGTTTTAATTATTATATGGTGAGGGGACTTTTTTTTTGGTCCAGTATATTTGGTGTTCTGTAAGCTTCTTGTACCTTCAAAAGAATATCCATCTTCGTGTTGGAAAAGTTTTCTTCTATGATTTTGTTGAATATATTTTTCTGTGCCTTTAAGATTGAGTTCTCTTTCTTTTATCTCTATTATTCTTAGGTTTGGTCTTTTCATGGTTGTAGTAATAAGGGCGGCGGGGCTGCATCCCCAACACCCCAGCTGCCTGCCCGGCTAGCTCAGTCGGTAGAGCATGAGACTCTTAATCTCAGGGTTGTGGGTTCGAGCCCCACGTTGGGCACCAAAATGAAGGCGTAAGTCACAAACAATGCCACACCAATTTGGGATTATGATTAATAGGGTGGTATTTATTAAAGGGGAAAAAAACTTACAGATCACTGTCCCAGGCAACAGCCTTCTACGCAACCAGGAAAGGAGTCTAGTCACCGGCGGAGCAGGAAGTGAAGAGAGAGAGAAGAGGGAAGTGGCTGCTTTTTTAAAGGGAGAGAGACCACGCCCCAATGGGATGGTATCTCAGCAGCTATAGGTTGGAGGAGCGGGAGGACCTCCCGCAACACATGGTGTCTCAGATTTCCTGTTTATTTTATGTTAAGAATTTGTTGGATTTGACATTGTCTTTGACTGATGAATGCATTTCCTGAATAGTACCTTCAATTCCCTAGACTCTCTCTTCCATCCCTTGTAATATGTTGGTTATGCTTGCATCTGTTTCTGTTCATTTTCCCAGATTTTCTATTTCCTGAGTTCCCTCAGTTTGTGTTTTCTTTATTGCCGCTATTTCAATTTTCAAGTCTTAAACTATTTCCGTCATCTGTTTGATTGTTTCTTGATGATTTTCTTGGTTTTCTTTAAGAGACTTATTGATTTCTTCCAATTTTTTGTTTGCCTTTTTTCCAAATCTTTATGAAAAAATTTTGTTTCCTCATTAAGGGTTTCTATCATCTTCATCAAGTTATACTTTAGGTCGTTTTCTTCTGCTTTTTCTGATTGAGGATGTTCAGGTCTTCCTGTTGTAGGACCACTAGGTGTTGATGTTGCCACATTGCTTTTTTGGTTGTTGAATGTGTTCTTGCATGGGCACCTACCCATCTCTTCCTCCACCTGGTACATGCAGTGTCTTTGCCTCTTGATCCAATCCTTGTAGTTGCTGTCTGTGTCTCAGAAAGCAACTCTTGGTGTGCTCTGTGCAATCTTTGTCTATTTCTCTGGGAACCACTGAGTTCTCATGGGATAGGCGAGTTTGAGGACAGACTAAGTGTTAGGCTGGGAGCCTAGGCCCCAATCCCTGGCATCTATCTCAGCCCCTAGGCCTGGTCTGGACTTCAAATCCCAGCAGGCCAGATCCTGACCGCTCCCTGGGGGTGGAGGCAGGACCACTCCCCAGGGTTCTTAAGTGATCCCCCAAAAGAAGAACACGTGGTCCCCCTTTCTTCCTCCCGGGGGTTGCTTTTCTGCGGCTTCCCGTTTCTCCCTCGGGGCCACCCGAGAGCGCAGATCTCCCATTAAACCTGGATATTTCTTAATTCGGCTTGTTTTGATTTGGCTTGATTGGAAATTTTTGCGTCGTCAGAGAGCTCGCTTAGGAAATATTCCTAACACTAAGAATTGTCGATGACAGCGTCCAATGGGGATGGTGCTGGAGCATTCTGCCTGCAGGAGGCTTGCCCATTGACCAGCTTGTGAGGTTCTTTTTTTAAACATAATTTTCTTTTTTATGATTTTTTTATTTTTGTTTATGTATGTGTGTACATGTTTGTTGACCTTATGCATGTGAGCATAGATGTCTGCAGAGGCCACAGGTGTCAGATCTCCCTGGAACTAGAGCTCAGGTAATTGTGAGTCCCCCAGTGTGGGGCTACTAACTGATCTTGGGTCTTCTCCAAAAGAAGTGTGGATTCCTAACTGGTGAGCCATCACTGCAACCCCCTAAATGTATCATTTTCTTTGACAGAATGGTCTACTTTTTCTCTGTGTTCTGATATTCTGTCTTCTTTGTGATCTAGCCTATTGATTAAACTTTCCTGAATCTTTTTATTGAGTTGTTGAATTTTTTATTTGTTTCACTTGGCTTTTTTTTTCCTTTAGTATTTCATTCTCTTTGTTAAACTCACTTTTCATATTCTGAACTGATGTCATTTATTTTATTTAGTTAATGGTTTGTAGTTTGTTTGTTTTTGGGGACTTCAGAGGTTTTCTCCTGGCCTCTAAGTTTATTCATCTCCTCTTTAAACTTCTTGAACTCTTTCACTGTGTCTATCTTTGTTATTTCAAATTTTGTTTCTCCAGATACATCTTGGTTTGTCCTTGTTAGGGAAGATTCTTAATGTATTAATGGTCTTTGGAGAGAGATATTGTCTTGGATTTTATATTCCTTTTGTTTTGTGCTAGGAGCTAGGACTTGAACTTCTGGAGTGAAATTGTTGGTAGTATGTTTGGTATCAGTTTCTTGCCCCCCTGTATTGAGTGGGAGTTTTTTGAGTGGAAGTTTAGTTTTGCTGCTCGCCATCTTAGACGGCTTAGAATCAGGTAAAAGGTGTTTGAAGCTCACTCTTTTTTATTTTTATTTTTGGCTCTTGAATGCTTTTATTGATTTTTATTGAGCTCTACATTTTTCTCTGTTCCCCTCCCTGCCTCTTCCTTCTCCCCTACAAACCTCTCTCAAGATCCCCATGATGCCAATTTACTCAGGAGATCTTGTCTTTTTCTGCTTCCCTTGTAGATTAGATCTATGTAAATCTCTCTTAGTGTCCTCATTGTTGTCTAAGTTCTCTGGGATTGTGGTTTGTAGGCTGGGTTTCTTTGCTTTATGTTCAAACTCCACCTATGAATGAGTACATGTGATGATCTAAAATGGCTGAAAGACACTTAAGGAAATGTTTTACATCCTTAGTCATCAGAGGAATGCAAATCAAAAACTCTGAGATTCCATCTTACACCTGTAAGGGTGGTCAAGATGAAAAACACTGATGACAACTTATGCTGGATAGATTGTAGGGAAAGGGGAACACTTCTGCATTGCTGGTGGGAATGCAAGCTGGTACAACCCTTTTGGATGACAGTATGGTGATTTCTCAGAAAATTATAAAACAACCTTCTTCAAGACACAGTAATACCACTTTGGGGTATATATCCAAAGGATGCTCAGTCATGCCACAAGGACATGTACTCAACTATGTTCACAGCAGCTTTGTTTGTCATAGCCAGAACCTGGAAACAACCTAAATGCCCCTCAACCAAAGAATGGATAAGGAAAACATGGTACATTTATGCAATGGAGTACTACACAGCAGGAAAAATAACAACATCTTGAATTTTGCAGGAAAATGGATGGAGCTAGAAAACATTATTTTGAGTGAGGTAACCCAGACACAGAAGCTCACTCTTTCAGATAATCAACAGAGTCTGCTGTTAACTTAACAGATGACATGGGCAAGTTACTTATCTCCCTGATCTCTAAGATTAAGGAGTTTCTCTAAATCTCTGGTTTCTTTCCTTTTCTATTTTTTCTTATTCTTTGAGAATTTCATACATAGATACAATGTATTTTGGGCATATACATCCTCATTTGCCAACTTCAGCTCTTCCCTACCACCTTTCCCTTTTCCTTACTTCATGTTCTCTTGGTTATCTTTTGAATGTATAACCTACTGAGTCTAACTTGTGCTGCTAAGTATGCACTTGGGGATGGTATCATTCAAGGAACCATAAGCAGCCTGTGGAGGGACTATGCATCTGAAGAAAACTCACTCTTCCTCACCCAGAAACCATCAATTGCCTATAGCTCCTTAGCTATGGATGGGGGCCTCATAAGGCTCTACCCTTTGGATGCTGAAATGGATTGGGTTTATCTTGTACAGTTATTATAACCTGACCTTAATATTTTTTAAGCCTGGGTTATTATATCCCACCCATTACTAACTGAAAGAGATTTCCACTAGAATTAACATGCTAGAGTCTGATTTGTTAAAGACATACTCTCAAGTTCTCAAGGTAACCTGTTACCATATAGTTATGAAATCCTTTGTGCCAGAAGCTCGAGGGTCAAATTTATCTGTAAATTCTTGGATTTCCAATACATAAACTAGAAGAGCATGAAGTGTTAGCTACTAGAATGAATGTATCATGTACTCTTCAAAACATGAACTATTTATTTATTCAAAGAGTTTATCTTTGCTGGAATTTTACCAAGCATAAATTCATAGTGAATTACATATATGTGTGTATTATATTATATAGTCTACTTAATCCCACTTGACGCTAGACCATAAATGAGTCCATGGTGTAGGAGACCCTTCTGTATTTGTGTTGCTTTCATTGGTTATTAAAGAAACTGCCTTGGCCTAGTTGATAGGGCAGATCTCAGGTAGACAGGGAAGACAGAACAGAATTCTGGGAAGAAGGGCAGAGACGGGCAGACACCATGGTTCTCCTGCCCAAGATGGACGCTGGTTAGACTCATGCCGGTAAGCCACAGTCAAGTGGCAATACACGTTAAAGTAGACGGGTTAAACTAATATGGGAGAGTTAGCCAATAAGAGGCTAGAAATAATAGGCCAGGCAGTGATTTAATTAATACAATTTCTGTGCGATTATTTTGGGGCTTAAACTAGCCAGGTGGTGGGACACAGCCTGCTCCTCCTTACTACAAATTGGGGCCTCATATTGGGCATCATTCAAGTCCAGTAAGAGATGAGATAATGCCATGTTTGTTAATCTAAGAAAATAAATGAATAAAAATACACCTCATGCAGGTCATATTTTAATATGACCTAATATGGTTGGGCACCTAAATAAATAATTACAGGCAACTAAGGCATGTTGAAAACAAGAGAAGTAGCCTTCCTTCATGGAGGAATACTCTAATTGGTTATCCAGTATCAACTGGTCAGTCCTGATATCATATACATGCAACACTGGACAGACTCAGCAAGTTATGTCTACATTTGTATATTATATACACGCAACAATAACAGTTATGGAGGAGGGGGCCAGTAATTTGCTTGATATCAAGCTGGGGAGCCATGGTGGGGGTGTTGGAAGAAGGGAAGGGAATTGGAGGAAATGCTGTAATGATATTTTAATAAGGATACAACTAATATTATTTAAATTGAAAATAAAAGTATGTGGTCATGTTTGCTACCTGTAGCTGCTAATCTGCTCTCACTTCCAAGCTGCCTTGAGACCTTGAGATAGTCTTTATATTGTCTAGTACTTTTATTTCCTATTTAGAGGTATGGATGTTTTAAAGTAGATACCTTAGAGGATCAAAATGAGAGTGCACAGGCATTGTGCCTGAAAATGCTTCTCAAGATGCTAATCGCATGCTGAATGCTAAACTGACAGACAAAGAACGACAATAACCATAATGTTAGCTATAATGTTTTGCCCTCCAATTTTCTCATGGTCAGCAGCATCGGTAGAATTTACAAGAATAAAATGTATTCTCAAACTCAGCCCAGGCCTCCTGCATCAAAACCTATCTTCTAATGAGATCCCATGTTTACTCATAGGCACAAGGATGACTGAGAGGTCCTAATAGAAAAAATCCACCTGAGACGCACTCATGCCAAATCTTAAGTCAAGAGACTTGGAGTTGGATACCCACCCACATCCCAAGACTTTAAGTTCACCATCTCATCTTTTCACCGACATCAAAGCTTCCTAGATGTCATTGTTCTTTCTTTAGCCCAAGTTGCAAATAACAGGATTTTTTGAAGCACATTTTCATGTCTGCAATAATGTCAAGAGCGCCATAATGTTGTCTTGTTTTTCACATTTTTAATTATTCAACTGCCTTTATTTGTCTCTGCTTTGAGAATTATTGCAAACTTATGCCTAAAATGCTTCTGATTAATGCATATTTACACAACTAAGCAGATGCAGAATGGGCTGACTGCTTTCATAAAATTAAACATTGATGAAACATGTATTTGTATACATGCAATAATGATGCCACATGAGCATAAGTAATGACACATCTTCTCTAAACATCTCAGGATGTAAATGGTGAATGGGAGACAGATTTAGAAAACATGTCTGACTCACCATATGAGCTATTTAAAGTGTATTTGTACATGTGAATAAAATTTTGTTAATTTATAGCATCTATTAACACAAAAAAATAAAAGAAGCTGTAATTACATTAAAAAGATATGGATAATATCAGAGTGTGTTTTAAGAATATGTCATAATTTCCATAGATTTTTAATAAATAATAGAAAATGTGTATTTTAGGGTACTCTTCTGCTTTATACAAGATATATTCTGGGATCATAAGTCATTCTAAGGTGTATCTTTGCATGTCTGAGATTTGAAATATTTCTTGTATTTGATGACATGTCTCAATTTGATTGGCAGGACTTTTTTTCATTTTGTGAGTGATATGATCTTAAAAATTCAGTTGTTGAGTTGTTATCACACACTTCATTGAAATCTCTAAAATGGTTGTTAAACAGTCTGCTGTTTGTTCTTTCAGGTAATATCAAGATTATCAAACAAAACGGCAGTCTCACAGGTATGGCTGGCTTTTGATTTATATTTTTTTATTTTCTGTTTTTTTGCTATGCTGCCAAAGTTGACCTAGAACTCAACCATTATTCTGTGTGTTTAGTACTTACCAAGATCTGGTATCATGATAAAAGTGGCATCATAAAACGAGGTTTGGTAGTGTTCTTTCTTTTTCCATTTTACAGAGCGTTTTGAGGAATGTTGATGCTATGTCTTCCTTAAAGGATAAAATTGATAGAATTCAGCAGCCAGTTCAGCGCTGGGGTTTTCTTTGTAGAGAGACAAAGGCAACTCTTTAAACCCCATTTCTTGCTTACATTGTTAATATCTTGGAAGAGAATAATGTCTAGGATTTTATCCATTTCTTCTATATTTTTTAAAAGAAAGTTTCTGAAATATTTTTTCAATTCCATGGATCTCATTTGAATTATTTCTAATTTTATTAATTTGAGTTTTGTTTTACTTCTGGTTCCTCTGAAATAAAATAAAAATAAAAATGGTTGCCATTTTTATTATTTCAAAAAGCTGATTTTTTTTTGTTTGATTGATTCTATGCATTGTACTTTGGTCTCCATTTCATCAATTACCTCACTTTTCTTTATTATTTCTTAATGTCAACTGCTTTTGCATTTGGCTTGTTGTGGTGATGCCACATTAAATAAATGAATATACGGATTAGTGTCACAGAAATAGAGCAAGCCTAGTTTGATCTGTTTGCTTCTTTCCAAGTGTCCCCATCTGTTCTTTTTATGTCTGCCACACAGATGGGACTGCTTCTTATTGTTGAACATGCTATGCAAAAGGAATAAGAAATATTTGGCTAAAACTTTTTACCAGAGTTTTACAGGAGAAGTATTTTACTGACTTAAATAACATGCAAAACTACAAGCATATGCTATCCATTTGCATCTTCATGTTGAGTCCAATGTTTATTGTGGCTGCATCGGTGCTTACAATGTCCACTGCTAGACACACACACACATACATACACACACACACACACACACACACACACACACACACATACACACACACATTATTCTGTTAGAGGCAGTAAAGGGTCATAGTTTAAAATTAAAGCATTGCATTCAGTGTACCAGGCTTTTTGTTTAGGCCACCAACCAGCTCCCAAATCATGACACAGAGAGTTCTTATTAGTTATGAATGTTCTTCCTTATCTTAGCTCTTATTTTAATGTTTCTCTTTGCCTGCATTTTGCCTTGGGATTTTTTTCCTTTCTTTGTTTATATCTTACTTTCCTACATCCTCCAGTGTTTGACAGCCTGACTTCTGATCCAGGGTGTATCCCTCTTTTTCTCTCTCATTCTCTCCTCCTTTTCTTTCCAGAGCATAGATTTCTCCTCCTAGTATCTCTGCCCATCAGCCCAACCTATCCCTCTGTACCTAGCTATTCAGGTTTTTATTTGGCTAATCAGATGCCTTGGGCAGTGAAGGTGAAACAAATACAAGACATAAATACAAATGCAGCATAGAAAAAATGTAACACATCGTTTCATCACTAATCAAGGCAGCAGAAACAAAAGTAACATACCTTCACATAATTCAAGTAATATTCCACAACATAAACAAATGTAACACATCTTTGCCAGGTTAAAATAATAATCCACAATAATTCAGTTAAACTTGTAAATGCTAAGCTCACAGTTAGCAGTGGTCACCCACTACTCTTATATGACAGAATATATAAACTTTTATGCCCATTAATATCCACTTTAAGAAATTAGGGGTCCCAATTTTGAAGCATTTGTATTTATAATTACACAGATGCCTGAAGAAAGTAACTAGTCACTTTAGTGACTTGCTGCTTCTGTGGTAAAATCCCATGATCAAGACAACTTATAGGAGGAAGAGTTTTTTGGGACTACAGTTGCAGAGAGACAAGGGTCCATCATGATAGGAGCATAACAGGCATACTTGGTGACCAGTGCATGAAAATGAGAGATTACATCTTCAGCCACAAACAGTAAACAGAGAGAACAAACTGGAACTAAGGCAAGACTGTGAACTCTCAAAGCTCACCCCAGTGACTACTTTCTCCAGCAAGAATGCATCACCTCCCCAAATATGCCATAAATTGATAACCAGGTGTTCAGACATCTGGGGCACTCAGAGACCTTCCCCATTTGAACCACATATGAGTTCTCCTGAATAGATGAGACTAATTGCAGGCTAGGTATCTAATAAAGGCATAAGTTTAGGTCCAGTCTACAATGATGCTTGGAAGAGAATGAATTCTTGATATAAGTAGGAACTTTTGTCTTAATTGTAAGAGTCAATTTTCAAGAGACTTGCTCAAAGCAATAGACTCCTTGACAAAGTGGAATTATGAGACGTGAGTGAACCAGCATAAGTACAAACAATTTATAAGTTATCAGTCAGAGGATTTTAATAGAACCAACGGAGACTTCTTCAAATAAAGGAATGAGTAAATTTTCAATGCCATTGTATCTGACCTAATTTAGATTGTATTTAAGATTTTTCATTTCTTTGGATTCACCTTCTTATTTAGCTTCTCTAGGAACATGAATTATAAGCTCAATGTCCTTTATTTATGGCTAGAAACCAAATATGAGTGAGTACATCCCATGTTCCTCTTTTTGGGTCTGGCTTACCTCACTCAGGATAGTGTTTTCTATTTCCATCCATTTGTATGCAAAATTCAAGAAGTCCTTGTTTTTTACTGCTGAGTAATACTCTAATATGTATATATTCCATACTTTCTTCATCCATTCTTCCTTTTAAAAGTTTGCCCTGTTGTATCTTTAGCATGGCAAGCTAATTTTTCTTTCCTACAATAAAAGTATAAAGTGATCCTGTACAATTCCATGAGGGTCTAATTTTTGCTAAAACACAAAGTATTAAATGCTATTGAAAACAAAATAAACAAGGAAAAGCAGTATCATGACTTTCCAATAAAGAATGCAAAGCGGCAAAGTTGATTGAAATAATTATATGTAGCTAGAAAAAAGATGGAGCTAGGAACTATTAAAAAAATTGAGGTATTTAGATTAATAAAAAATTGAATAACTAATACTTTGTTTCACTTAGTGGCTAACACCTAAGCTAAATGAGCCAGGGCCTTTAAGCCACCACAGTATTTTTGTTGTTTCATTATACCTATTATAGATATCACAAATTCAAATATACCAATGAACCAACCACTGGTTGGCATAATCACAATAGCAGCTCATGAAAATCAAATAATAATCTCAGCTGCTTTCTATTATTTTCACTAGGAACTATTTGTAATTGTGTATACACAACTGGATCTAGAAAGGAGACTGAAGCACAGAAAATGAATTTATTTTCTGCAAATAAACTGACTAGTGAGCATACCCAGAGATCATGTCTGTGTCTAAGAAAGAAGCACTCTACTGCCCTACCCCACATCAGTTATTGTCTCTATTGTTTTTTAATTGTAGTTATTGAGCAATATGTTTCTCTCCACTCCACTCTCTTCCTTTGCCCTCCCCTCCAACCCTCTCCCCTGGTCACCATGCTCCCAATGTACTCAGATCTTGTCTTTTTCTACTTCCCATGTAAATTCGATCAATATATGTCTCTCTTGGGGTCCTCTTTGTTGTCTATCTTCTCTGAGAATAGTAGGCTGGTTTTTCTTTGCTTTATATCTCAAAGCAACTTATGAGGGAGTATATATAATATTTGTATTTCGGGGTCTCGGTTATCACACTCAATATGATGTTTTCTAGATCCATCCATTTGCCCAAAATATTCAAGATTTTTTTTTCTGTTGCATAATATTCCATTCTGTAAATGTACCAATTTTCCTTATCCATTCTTTGGTCGAGGACCACTTAGGTTGTTTCCAGGTTCTGGCTATGACAAATAAAGCTTCTATGAACATAGTTGAGCACAGGTCCTTGTGGCACGATTGGGCATCCTTTGAATACATACCAAAAAGTAGTATTGATGAGTCTTGAGGAAAGTTGTTTCCTAATTTTCTGAGAAATCACCATACAGATATCCAAAGCGGCTGTACCAGTTTGCAGTCCCACCAAGACTGAAGGAATGTTCTCTTTACCCCACATCCTCTCCAACATAAGTTGCCATCAGTGTCTTTGATTTTGGCCATTCTTACAGGTATATGATGCAATCTCAGATTTGTTTTGATTTGCATTTCTCTGATGACTAAGGATGTTGAACATTTCCTTAAGTGTCTTTCAGCCATTTTAGATTCCTCTGTTGATAGTTCTCTGTTTAGGTCTATACCCCATATTTTATTGGATTATTTATTCATTTGAAGGTCTTTTTTTTGTTGTTGTTCTTTGTATATTTTGGAGATCAAACCTCTGTCTGATGTGGGGTTGGTGAAGATCTTAACCCATCCTGTAGGCTGTTGCTTTGTCTTGATGGCCTTGTCCTTTGCTTTACAGAAGTTTCTCAGTTTCAGGAGGTCCCATTTATTAATTGTTTCTCTCAGTGTCTATGCTACTGGGGTTATATTTAGGAAGTGGTCTCCTGTGCATTCAAGTGTACTTCCCACTTTCTCTTCCATGAGGTTCAGTGTGGTTGGTATTATGTTGAAGTCTTTGATCTATTTGGACTTTAGTTTTTGCATGGCGATATATATATATATATATATATATATATATATATATATATGGATCTATTTTCATTCTTCTAGATGTTGATATATAGTTATGCCATCACCACTGTTGAGTACGCTTTTTTTTTATCATTTTATATTTTTTGTTTCCTTGTCAAAAATCAGTTGTTCGTAAGTATGTGGATTGATATCTGGGTCTTTGATTCGGTTCCATTGGTGGTCTTGTCTGTTTTTATGCCAGTACCAGGCTGTTTTCAGTACTGTACCCCTGTAATAGAGTTTGAAGTCAGGGATTGTGATGCTTCCAGAAGTTCTTTTATTGTACAAAATTGTTTTGACTATCCTGGGTTGTTTTTCCATATGAAGTTGAGTATTGTTCTTTTGAGGTCTGTGAAGAATTTTGCTGGGATTTTGATGGGCATTGCATTGAATCTATAGATTTATTTTGGTAGCATTGACATTTTTACTATGTTAATTCTATTTACCCAAGAGTATGGGAATCTTTCCATTTTCTGATGTCTTCTTCAATTTCTTTCCTCAGAAATTTAAAGTTCTTGTCATATAAGTCTTCCACTTGTTTGGCTAGAATTACTCCAAGATATTTTACAATATTTGTGGCTATTGTAAAGGGTGATGTTTCTCTGATTTTTTTCTCAGCCCGTTTATTATTTGTGTAAAGGATGGCAACTGATTTCTTGAGTTGATCTTGTATCCTGCTGTTACTGAAGGTGTTTCTGAGTTGTAGAAATCTATGGTAGAATTTCCGCGTCACTTATGTAAACTATCATATCATCAGCAAATAGTAAGAGTTTGACTTCTTCTTGTCTGATTTATATCCCCTTTATCTCCTTTTGCTGTTTTATTACTCTAGCTAGGACCTCAAGTACTATATTGAGTAAACATGGAGAGAGCAGGCAGACTTGTCTTGTTCCTGATTTCACTGGGATCTCTTTGAGTTTCTCTCCATTTAGTTTGATGTTGGCTGTTGGCTTGCTGTATATTGCCTTTATTATGTTTACCTATGTTCCTTGTATCCCTGCTCTCTCCAAGATCTTTATTATGAAGGGATGTTATATTTTGCTGAAGGATTTTTCAGTATCTAATGAGATGATCATGTGGATTTTTTTAAAATTTGTTTATATGGTGGATTACATAGACAGAGTTTTGTATGTTGAATCTTGCATGCATCTCTGAGATAAAGCCAACTTGATCATGGTGGATGATTTTTCTGATGTGTTCATGGATTTGGTTTGCCAGTATTTTATTGGGTATTTTTGCATCAACGTTTATAAGTGAAATTGGTCTATAATTTTCTTTCTTACTAATGTCTTTGTGTGATTTTGGTATCAGGGTAACTGTAGCTTCATAAAAAAAGTTTGGCAATGTTCCTTCTGTTTCTATTGTGTGAAAAAAAATTGAGGAGTATTAATATTACTTCTTTGAAAATCTCTGACTTGAAACCTTCTGGCCCTGGGCTTATTTTTGGATGGGAGTCTTTTGATGAATGTTTCGTTTTTCTGGTTGATGTTTCTATTTCTTTAGTAGCTATAGGTCTATTGAATTTGCTTATCTGGTCTTGATTTAATTTTGGTATTTCGCTTAAGTTTTCCAATTTTGTGGAATACAGGTTTCCAATTATCTGTATTTTCTTCATGTCTGTTGTAATATTCCCCTTTTCATTTCTGATTTTTTTTAATTTGGATATTCTCTCTCTGTCTTTTCTTTAGTCTGGATAAGGATTTGTCTATTTTGTTGACTTTCTCTAAGAACCGAATCTTTGTCTCATTGATTCTTTGAATAATTTTCTTGGTTTCGATTTTATTGATTTCATCTCTCAATTTGATTATTTCCCATCATCTAGTCCTCCTGGGTGAGTTTGCTTCTTTTTGTTCTAGAGTTTTCAGGAGTTCTGATATCTCACTTGTGTGGGATTTTTTTTCAGTTTCTTTATGTAGGCATTTAGTGCTATGAACTTTCTTCCTCTTAATATTGCTTTCATTGTGTCCCATAAATTTGATTATGTTGTGTTCTCATTTTCATTAAATTTTAGGAAGTCTTTAATTTTTTTCTTTATTTCTTCCTTGACCCATTGATGATTCAGGTGAGCATTGTTTAATTTCTTTGTGTTTGTGGGCTCTATGGAATTAGCATTACTGTTGAATTCTAATTTTAAGCCATGGTGATCCAATAAGATACATGGTGTATTCCAATTTTTTGTATCTGTTGAGGTTTACTTTGTTATTGAGTATGTGACCAATTTTTAAGACAGTTCCATGAGGTGCTGAGAAGAATGCATATTCTTTTATGTTTGGATGGAATATTCTATAGATATCTAAGCCCATTTGAGTCATAACATCTGTGAGTCCCCTTATTTCTCTGTTAATTTTCTATCTGACAGACCTGTCCAGTGGTGAGAATGAGGTGTTGAAGTCTCCCACTATTAGTGTGTAGGGTTTAATGTGTGATTTAAGACTTAGTAGTCTTTCTTTTACATATGATGGTTTCCTTGTATTTGAGGCATAGACATTCAGTATCAAGATTTCTTCCTCATAGATTTTTTTTCTGTGATTAATATGAAATGATGTTCTTTATCTCTTTTGTTAATTTTAGTTTGAAGTCTATTTTGTTAGTTATTAGGATCACTACACCAGCTTGTGTGTTAGATCTATTAAGTCTATTTATATTAAGGCATATTAATGACCAGTGATTGCTAGTTCTTGTTATTGTAGTTTTCATTGTCAATGATGTTATTGTGTATGTTTTTACTTTCTTTGGGATTTGCTACTGTGAGATCATCTATTGTCTGCAGTTTTGTGGATGTAGCTTTCTTGGGTTGGAGTTTTCCTTCTAGTATTTTATATAGGACTGGGTTTGTAATTAAGTATTGATTAAATCTGGTTTTGTCATGGAATATCTTGCTTTGTTCATCTATGGTGATTGAACGTTTTGCTGGGTACAGTAGCCTGGGCTGGCATCCATGGTTTCTTAGTGTCCACATAATGTCTGAACAGGACTTTCCGGCTTGCATTTTTTTCCACTGAGAAGTCAGGTGTAATTCTTATAAGTCTGCTTTTATATGTTACTTAGCTTTTTTCCTTTGTGACTCTTAATATCTTTCTTTAGAGAAGGCAAGCCTGGGTGTAAAAACTAAAGAACCTTTTAAAACTTGGAAATTAAGAGCAAAACATACAAAGGTTTACTAATCTCTAAGGATTTTGATCTTTTTCAGTAGGACCTTTGGCATGAATGATATGCCTCTTGGTGATATGTACTAATCTGTATTATCCACTGATCTAGGCAGAACCCAAGGGGAATGGAAGCATCAACAAGAGACTTCCATCCATTGTGGAAGATGAGGAAGAGGAGGAAGAGGTGGAGGAAGAGGAGACCACATCCCTCTCTCCCATCTATACAAGGGGATCCTCTGTTTCATGCAATAAAAAGATTGGAAATAATAAGAGTTGTCTAGGTTTAAGCCTAAAGCAACTAGCCTCAGGGACAGTACCATTTCACTCACCAATCAGAGTCTCCACTGCCACCTCCCCTAAAACCAAGCAGGAGACTGACCCATCTAACCATGGCAGAAGGAAAGAGAAGCACCTAAAAGTACAGCTTTGCAGCCTGAATACTGCGGGAACCCCAGATCTCAGTCCAAGGTAAGAATGCACTGGTACAACAGTTTCCCAGGTGAGTGTCCACACTTCTGCACGTGCTCAGAAACAGACTAGCACATGCCTTATAAATTATACAGCTTTTGAGCCTTTCTGTCCCGTAAGTAAGGTCACCACCTCAATTCTTCAGTTTTCCTGAACCATGGGGACTGTTTTCATCTATATGTACTCACACATGTATCCTTGTGCTATGAAAATTGTACTTGTAATCATTTAAAGGGGTTCCAGGAAATATTTATCACTTCTTTGTACTAATTTATCTCAACTTCTCATGATGCAACTTATAATTGAATTCACAATAAAAATGGAATACAGGTTGAAATGATAAATGATTATGGTCTGTTGTCCTTGCCACAATATTCTGCTTGTTATCCATGGATAACTAAAACTAGTTTTACTCCTCTTCTATATAATAAAACCGCTTTTATTCGCACTGAAACTAAAGTCACTTTAGAACTGATTAAAGGGAATTGAGATGGTAGAAAACCCATGTTGTGGTGCCAGAAAGGCACTAAAAACCATCAGAATCTCCAACACCTGAGCACCCACATGAGGAAAATATCCCCAGTACTTTCTAGTTTCCATGCACCTTTTGAGGTGATTTTCCATCCATTTTTGTATTTACTCTTCCTGGAGTCAAAAGAAGTCATTTGTGTTATTTCTTCCTATAGTGTTGTGAAAATAAAACTCAAGACTTAAATATTCTGTCAAAGGCCTCAGCAATAGTAAGGACTGGAAGCTGTATTCAAATTTTTCTCTATTTGTAAACCAAATATTGACTTTAATATACTCGTTCTTTAGTCACTTGCAAAAAAACACATTGTAGCATCTGTGTACAGCACATTAGGCTGAATGGCAATGGAGCATGATAACTTTTAATTAGAAAAGTCTTGGAGCTGGAAGAGAAGGGACAGTAGGATCATACACTTCTCCCATGAATGTGTGTTCTTTTACATGGTGAGCATTTCCTGAGCATTTGTAGTAAATGATTGGGGACAGTCATTTTTTTAATTTTGTATCATTTCGTATATATTTCCACAGAATACTTCCATTCAGCAGTAAGCAAATTAGACCCCATTTACCAAGGAAAAAGACTCAACGCCTCTCAGTGATTTAAACATTTGGGCTGGGGCCAAAGCTAGGTTGAACACATTTGCCTTGTATACATGTTATTCAGTTTCCAGAATAACAACATAATAATAACAACCACAAAAACGTTGAGAAAATAAAAATTTTTAATACTCAAATAAATAGTTTTAGGTCTTTGTCTAAAGTTATCATTGAACTTATTTTCTGCGATGTTTCAGTCATTGAGTTAAAATGTTTTCTTCTAGATGGAGGTAAAATGTATGTGTGCTGTGTGTGTGATATTTTGTGTTCTGACAAATAAAGCGTGTCTGAAGATCGGATGGTGGAGCTAGCCAATAGTTAACCATAGAGACCAAGCAGTGATGGCATTTAATCCCAGTGCTTGAGAGGAGAAGGCAGGAAGATCACAAGTTCAAGGCCACCCTGGGCTACAAGAGATTGAACTAGTCTAGAAGAGAAACAGATCCCAATGATGGTGGCCCACACCTTTGATCCCAGCACTTGGGAGTTCAACCTTTGATCC
The DNA here is from genome assembly GCF_018167655.1 of Microtus oregoni. Taxonomy (NCBI): domain Eukaryota; kingdom Metazoa; phylum Chordata; class Mammalia; order Rodentia; family Cricetidae; genus Microtus; species Microtus oregoni. The sequence goes on from NW_024543066.1 coordinate 49,998,056, forward strand.
TAGCACATGGGAAACTCCCACCTTTAATCCCAACTCTGGGGAGGTAGAGACAGAAATATAAGGTGCGTAGAAACAAAATTCTCCCGTTCAGTCTGAGAATTTGTAGAGGCAGGACCCCTCCGCATTCAGTCTGAGAAATTGTAAAAACAGGACTCCCTCCCCATTCAGTCTGAGAATTTGTAGAGACAGGACTTCTCCCCATTCAGTCTGAAGTTTAGTAAAGGTAAGAAGTTTCTGGTGGATGGCTGCTCTGCTTCTCTAATCTTTTAGGCAAGTTTTATTTGTCAGAACACAAATAAAATATTATAAAACGCGTATGTGTGTTCTTTGCCTGGTTTTTAAGCCTGAAAATAAATAAGTCTAATTTCTATATCATCAATGTCCAACAAAAATAAAATGTAAGCTAAAATGTGAACCACATCTACAGCTTTAAAGTTTCGAGTTTCATATTTTAAAGTGAATAAGCCCTAAGTGCAGTTAACTTTGCTTACACTTCATGCTGTGCCATGTGTCCCATACACTGTAATTCTAATTAAGAAAAATACAGAAATCCTTAAATGACACAACCTTCTTTTTAAAACTTGTTTTCAAGCTCTGCAGAGCATGTTACAAACACATAGCTAGCAGTCATGCCCCCAAGCGTTATCCCAGAAAGCAGTTACTGTGGGGCTGGCACCTTATGGCACCCGGAATTTAGAAATTGAATACAAGTGTCCTAGAGGTATTCTATAAATTTTGGAATTCATAAAGCTAAGTGCACAGTCAACTAATTTCCTGTACTTGACGCAGGATTGTTGATGGAACTGAAGATGGCAATAGCAGTAAGGAGACTCAGACTTTTGACTTTGGCTCTGAACAAATCAGATCGGAGCCCAGAATTTCCCCTACCCTTGGAGGTAAGCACCTGTTAATCATCTTTGAGAATGATGTTTTCTCTAATGTGTGGTGTTTGACACTGTAGCCTTTTAATCCTATGGGTTATATAAGACACTTAGTGATTTGACTTGAGTCGGAGCCACTTCCAGGTACCAAAGTAATTGTTTGTCATTGCTCTCTAATCAGGCCCATGCTCACCATTTACCATCCTTGACAGAGTAATCATCAGGGGGTGCCCTATTTTTCTATTATACATCCAGATGAATTCACAAAAACACTACCTAGCAGAAATATCATGTTTGTTTGTGTGCTCCGGAAATATTGGTAGTCCTTAATCATTTATTTCATGAGAGGTTTTTTTCTTCAGACTAGCAGAATAAACAACCTTGAAATGAAGTAAGACAGTTGACTCTGAGACACCAACCTGGAAGGATGGTGAATTAGTGTGAAGACACCTCCAACTCGAGCCCAATTTGACCTCTTTCCACTTCTGTCAATCTCATCCACAAAATGGATCTGTCAATATAATCAGGTCCAGAAATAAGAAATAAACTCTAAGGAAAACAGCTTCATTTAATAAAGACAGGACACTGAAAGGCTGTCAAATACTTGTAGATAAAAAACAATGAAGAAAATTGGTATGTAAGACCTTGGCCCAGTCATTCCCTGCTTCTGACCAAATGTTAAGATCTTTGTATTCCATTCTTTTGCTAGCTAGCCACTCCCTGCATAAGCCCAAACCTGAGGAAGACAAGAGGGAGGAAGCTCCACTCTTTAGTAAATTTAGAATTTTATTGGAAATTAATCCTTTCTAGCACTCACTGCCTCCTGGGAAAACAGAGGGTCCACCTAAGACTTGATGCAACTGGAGAAAGAATAGAGTCTAAGGTTATTAACTCAACTAAATTTTGCATGTTGGCTTTACTTTGGAGCAACAGTCAAGGAAATAATAATTACATCAAACTTTTGTGTTTGCCACAAAAACCAGTTGTGAATCTTAGCAGCAGTGTTTTCCTTGTGACCCCCTGGGGGCCATGTACAGAGCCTTGGCTTTTCCACCCACCTCTTAACTTCTTCCTTTTCCTTGTCCCATCATTAAGCCCCATGCTCAAATATTTGAGCAAAAATTTTTCTTTTATTCTACTTTTTAAATGATTCTCAGTTCTGCCTAGACCTGTCCTTCTTCTATTATACCGTGTCTTTCTTCTTCTTATACCATGTCTGAATTGCCACCAAATTTCTCCTGTCTTCATACTGCTTTTTAATGCAGAGAGAACATTTTAAAAGTATAAATGTATTTGTATATCTCAACTTCAGTGCTTAAAACCTAGAACTTTTCATATCAGCCTTTATCATGAAATCCAAACCCACTGCCTAATTGTCTTTAAATTTCTTTTCCCTTTGCTGGGTTCTTTATTCACTGATGTCTCCCATAAAGTAGCATTGGCCTATTGTATATGATGGGAATGGTCTGTTGACTGTCTGCAAACATCTCTATAAAATCAGCTCTCCTATCTACTTTGATCTGTTCTGAGTGATTTTTCTTCTTTGCAAACAAGTATTCTATTCACAACTGATCAGTGGCAGGCTAATTCTGTCACATCATCAAATCTTTTCCTTGCCAAAGACATGACTGATTTGTGCTTCTCATCCTGGACAGAGTAGGGAGAGGTAGAGAAGAGAACTCAGAAATGAGAGCAGCGGAGTGGGAAAAATATGAAGCATGCAAGAGAGATTAGTCCCTGAAACAGGACTGGAATGAAATGTTCTCAGGGGCAAAGCAAATTCCTTTTCCAATGGTCAGTGTGGGCGGCATAGGGAGTGACGATGAGAATGAAAAGACCCAGAGATATAGTGTTAGAACATGCTGATGGTGGTGTGTGGGGACACACGCAGCCAGTGCAGTCCCAACCACTGTGCTGTGAGTCTGCCCCTCAAAGAAGGAAAAGAGATTTGTCTAGTCCTGGGAAGAAAAAACCCATGAGCTCAGGCAGCAGGGCTGTTTGAGGTGACAGCCTTCCTTCCACACTGAAGCCATCCCAAAGCCTGAATACACACTGTGTTCCTAAAGGCTACTTTGTGCATGCTGCTTTTCAGATGCAGAGATCGGAGCCGCTGTTCTGTTCATCAAGGCTGAAGAAACCAAGCAGCAGATAAACAAGCTCAACAGTGAGGTATGGAGAGAAGTATAACGATATTTCATTTGTATTTTAATAAATAAAGCTTTCCTGAAGATCAGAGAGTAAAACAGCTACCCTGCTCAGCCTTATAGACGAGGCAGTGGTGACACACACCTTTAATCCCAGTAACCACACTAATTTCCATAGAAACCTGGTGGTAGTGGTGCACACCTTTAATCCCAGCTCTAGACAGGAATATAAGATGGGAGGAGACAGCTCTCAGACACAGTCTCATTCTGAGATTCTTGGAGACAGGATTGCCATTTCAGACTGAGGTAGAGGTAGAAGCTAGTGACTGGTTGTTTTGCTTTTCTGACCTTTTGGTTGAAGCCCAATTTCTGTCTCTGGGTTTTTATTAATCATATTACAAAGAAGGATATCAGAATTCTACCTAAAGCAGAAGCACTGTGACATAACAGCCCCCTGTGCCCCTGGACATAACTCACCAGCAAGCTCCATTTCCCCTCGTATAAGTAGGGAGACAGGAATACATGCTCTTTAACCCATTGTCCAAACAGAAGTGACAAGCAGACAGAAAAGTGCAGTCCCATCAGTCCCTTACAGCACTCAGCAGAGACAAGTGGAAAAGGAAGCAACATGGCATTGGTGCCCATGCTCACAAAATCCAGCAGAAATACACCAACGAGCCCGAGGGCATTCTCCACTCTCCCCGCTCAGGGACCTGTGCAGAGCGGAGAGATCTCTCCATGGGTGAGCATCTGGCTTCCTATTCCCCCATAGGTGTTTTTGTAATAGCAACCTCTCTTACAAAAGAAATGGCTTGTCTTCTAGATGTTCTGAAGGGAGCATTTTTAATCTCTTTATTTGATTACTGTTTTCCCCCTTTTCTGTCATAGATCAATGAGCCAGCCTGCCCCAGAACAGGCTTTTAGAGAACACGTTACCTGAATGGACTTGAATCTGACACCAGACAGGGCCTCTTTGATGTTACAGTGCTTTCCACAACCTTGACAGCACGTAGCAACTTTTGTTTTCAGTATAAGTTACATTCTGAGCAGGCGTATTATTTAACTGATATCCGTCAGTTTTAATGAGCTAAAGCAAGATTTCTAGTCCATGGGGGAATGTGACTTCTCCTTTTGGCCTAAGTATTGCTTTTTCTCCAACACTCATTTCCTATGTAGCATTTTACCTCTCTTAATCTTAGGATTGTCCTTATAAAAGAAAATAATTTTTGACAACATTACTAAGATGTATTTGGGTATTATAAAATTCATCCATTTTAAAATATGTGGTGGTTAAGTAAATTTTTGTCTTGTATTCATTTAACCATCACCAAGAGTCAGCTTTAGAATATGGTTTGTCTCTCCAGTAACGCCTCTCATTCAGGTTGACATTTCATCTAGGAAACCATGCCTTGCGGAACTGTGAGCCTACTTTCTGATAGTTTTTTGGTTGCTGTCTCAGTTTTAATTACTTTCCCCCAAACAACAGTAGTTTAAAACACATTCTGGGACATTTAGATGCAAATAATTATTTCGGAAGTAGTGAATGAAGCATGATGGAGAAACAGAGAACAGAAAAGCTTGAGGGTGAAGAGTAAATGTGTGTTGATGAATTAACTTGTGGGTAATTGGAGGTCAGGCCTCCGGGGGACCTCTGACTGCAGGGACAACTCAAACATGTTCATCCCAGAAACAAAGAAAAGAAGGGCTGAGGGTCTTTAGTAGCCTAGCTATAGAGCAGTCTGGAGAGACTCACATGAAATTTCAGGAAGCTCTGGGATGCTTTTGGACCATGGGATGGACATGTGAAGAGGAAGAGGGTAAGAGAGTCCAGACTGAAGTTAGAACTCATACGTCATCATCCTGAATAGAACCAGCATGTGCTGTTAATTATGAGAATTTTATGAGTGAAATTCCTGTGAACACACAAACTTACAATGATCTGTAGTAACAGCCGGACACAGCCCAGGTTTCTCCTAAACTTGGGTTTTCTCTTAGTGAAGATTTGTAGTCAGCTGCCACCTCTCCTTCCATCCCACTGTTTCCAAAGTGAAACAGTGACTAACAAGAGGGGAAAGTATCAGGAGGACAGAAGTGACAGTACAGAGAACTCCCTAACTGGACTGACATTTCTTAAATCATAGTGACTAGTCCAAACTATATGGGATCCCCCAAATAACATCCCACTGGAAACTACAGAAGAAGCTGGAGAGATGTCTCCAATGTTAGGTATTAGAAACACTGGCTGCTCTTTCAGAGGACCCAGGTTTGGTTCCTGCCACACACAAGTGCACCTTTCAACTGCCGGCAAGTGTAGTTCCACATGTTCCAGGACCTGTTCCAGCCTCTGTAGGTACCAGGCACACATGGTATGCAGACTAAAGATCTAAGATTTAAAAATAGAATGCTTTATAAACAGGAGGGGAAAAGAGCAACTAGACATATTGTTGGTAATCTGAATATCAGCATTCCTTTGCGCAGTTTCACGTTAGAAAGTGCCTGTCTAAAACTACCCATATTGCCAGTGGGCTTCTTCCCACTCCCATTTGACACAAACACGAAAGAGTTCTAAATGTTTGATCTATTTCATAACTGAATCTTAGAGTCAGTGATTCTTCTTGGGAAAGGAAGCTTATCCCTTCTGAGTGTGGACACTGTCCAAGTCAGGCTAAAGAATTATTGCTGTATTATTATTCTTTGATAATATGGCCCAGCAGTCTGTGTAAACAGAGATCCATTTTGAAAACAAAGGAGCCTTGCAATTCTAGATATTCCTCATTGTTCTTCTGTTGAGAAATACTCATTGAAGTAAGAAGGACAAGATAAAATTATTGTGGACCAATCACCACCTTCCAAGGATTAGATTTTCCTTATAGTAAAATATTTGATTTCCTCACAGTTGTACTTTAATTGAAACATAAACTATATAAGCAACTTTACCCTTTAGACATAATTTAATTTATATAACCTTGACCCTGTTTGTAGTGTACTAAAAGCCAATAAGCCATGTACAGTGAGAATACAAAGTAATTTCAAAATGTGCACATATGTTTTCCTCACACCTCCTAAGAGTCATATTACTGATGTAGGGCAAAACAAAACAATCAAGTCAACACCTAAGGTTCTGCTTTTTATAAATCCTACTTTTTGTAGATTGAACTGGTTGATTGTTTTACTTTTACTTTATACTTTGGTTACTCTCAAGCAAGAAATGTATTGGTAGTAAATGTGGAATTTACTGCATGACTCTTGTTTGTTACCAAAGTGCCAGACAACGGTATAGAGACTGTGGAGCAGACTGCAGGCACCAGGTGACAGCCAAAGCATTGATGAATCTGCATCTGATATTTGCTCTAAGATTTAGCATACAGGATGATCTGGAGCAATGACTCAGTGGTTAAGAATACTTATACTCTTCCAGAGGACCCAGGTTCAGTGCCTACCACCTATGTTAGCAGCTCATGAACCCTTATAGCCTCCTGCAACTGTAGCTCCTGAGGATTTGATGCTGTCTTCTAGTCAATTTGGGTACCTGCATGTGCACGTGCACACACTCACATACATACACACGTACACGCATGCATGCACACACAAGAATACAATGAAATAAATTATATGTTTATGTATATAATTCATACATAGGTATGAGATTGTTTCCATTGTGTACATTTTATAATGAACTGATTAAATACATTTTAAATGTCAGAAAAGGCTGTGGCTTACCAGATAAATTTCTGGCATCTGTCTTCAGTAAGGCTACATGGCTTCTCCCTGACTCTGCCTTCTTTTTCCCAGCATTCAGTTTAGTTTTCTCCACCTAGCTAAGTTCTGCCTTGTTATAGGCCAAAGAAGTTTCTTTAACCAATAACAACAACAAATAAGCAGAAGGACCTCCCATACCTTTTCCCCTTTTGTTTAAATAAAAAAGAAAAATTTTAATTTTACATAGTAAAATTACATATAAAAAACAGGTGTCAAGCAAGATGACAGTTACAATATTTATATCGACTTTATCTTTTATCATAACTAAGGAAAACTATAATTGTAACTATCTATTCTTTAACTCCATCAAAAACCCTAGAAGGATATAATATTACCTAAGTTAACAGAAAGTGTATAGAAAATGTATTGTAAGCAACTTCAAAACTCTAGAAATGACAAGAGACACCTTGCTGCCTGAAAAGTCACCCAAAGTTCTTCTGTATCTTTGGTACATCCAATCGTCAGCCCACAGGTCCATAGTATCCAACTGACTTTTCCATGAAGCAGGAAATTTTAAAGACAGTTCCACCTATATTGGCAGTTCATCAGGCACTTTCTTCTGTGTCCTGCAGAATGTCTTGGAGACTCTTTAATGAATCAGAAATCCCAAAGGACAGTCTTACCTTTATTCAAGTTCAGCAGTCTTTCTTTTTTCTGTGGGTCCTACAAGTCCAGTTCATACAGCATGACATCAAGCAGTCCAGGCAAGAGTAGTTTCTTGCCCAACTAGCTAACCAACTCCATAAGGAACCTCTTCAATGTCCATCATCCTCTTGACATAATTGGTGCTGCCAATAGCAGATGTGTCTCATATCATGAAAAGTCCTAAGTTATTAAAACATTTAAATGCCATATTCTGAACTCTCTGAAAGATTTGAAAAATACCTGTCTAACTGAAATATATTTCTGTATATCTAGAAAACCTAACTAACATTACTACAAGCTTGACTATTATAGATGATTATCTATTAAACTATATTTCTTAATTATACATTACATTTCTAAATGAGCTGCACAACACAATATCTTAATCAAGACCAGAAATATACATATAATAAAATTGACCTTAAATTTGTATCAATAAAGCCAGATCCATACCAATGCAAATCTCTACAGCATATCAACATTTAAATGTAAACAGACACTTATAAACAATCATTTAGGGAATTTGTGCATAGTTCTCTCCAAACTACTTCCTTCTTTTTGTTGAGCAAAGTAATTTTTGGAGGTGTTCATGGGTGGCCTTGGTCCATCAAACCACATTAGTCTGGAAGAGATCCACAGATTCTTATCTTCTGTGGAAACAAAAGAAGAACCTCTTTGCCAAACCAATATATCCTTAGACCTATATTTTGAAATTAAGATACCTTTAAAGCATATGTGTTGGTTTAGCTTAACAGTCCCCAGAACCAAATGTCTCTCTGCAGTCAAAAATTTCAAAAAAACAAAACACAATAATGTACAATGCTGATGGGTCAGTAACCAGGCAGAAAGTATAGGCAGGGCAACCAGGAAGGAAGTAGAGGCAAGACAACAAAAAGGAGAATTCTGGGAGAAGGAAAGAGTCAGTCTACAGCTGACACAGAGGAAGCCAAACACAGAACAAGCAAGATGAGACTGCCTCACTGATAAAAGGTACCAAACCATGTGGCGAACATAGACAAGAATAATGGGCTAATTTAAGATGTAAGAATTAGTTAATAAGAAGCCTGAGCTAATCAGCCAACCAGAATTTTATTAAAGTACAAGTGACAAGTCTTTACAAAGTACAAGGCCATTGTCCCACAGCAGGTAAAAAGATCTACAATAGGAGTTTGTATGTGAACTTAACGAATGTATGGAGGATGTAGACACCAAATATGAAGTATGGTGGCCTCTTGAATACAAGAGAACTGGATACTGGTTCCTTTTGTGTTAGAGCTTCCTAACAGGTACTTACACTATATCCTTGCCTGTGGTTTAGTCATTTATCTCTCTTCTTTTCAGAACTGTTACTTTCCAACTTTTCCCCAGTTTCATTTTGGCTCTCTTTTTATTATTAACTCTCAAGAGTTCTTTATGATTTACAGAACCAAGTCTCTTATGAAGCACATGGTTTGTGATTTTCTCCTCTCATTTTGTAGATTGACATTTGACTCCCCTGAAACACATGAGTCTTAATTGTAGAGAAAGCCAACCTGTCTTCATTTTTCTTCTTATATTTTTAGAGTCATATCTGTGAGAAATCCAGTGTAATGAATATTTATTCCTCTCTTTTCTTCTCAGAATTTTATACTGTAGTCTCTTGGGCTTGTGCCTTTGATCTATTTTGGATTAAGTTGTATATATTGTATGAGTTTTGCATTTAGCCTCATTTGTACAAAACACTATTTCCAGCTGAGAGGTCTGAAAGTGATGTTCATAAATCAGTGGATTATGAATGTGATGACTAGTGCATGTGTTACTCTTCTGGTTGCTATAACCAAATATCTGACAAGAAACCATGCTAAGAAGGGACATTTGTTTGGTTTGGAGTTCATGAGGAAGGTACAGTAGCAACTGAGTGAGGTGACCATTACACTGCATTCACAATCAAAAGGCTCAGGAAATTAATGCTGTTGCTCAACCTGCTTCTCCTTCTATTCACTCAAGGTTTCAAGTCCATAGGACACTGACAGCCACATGTAAAATGGATCTTTTCTCTTTAAGTAGTTTTTCTAGAACTACTTAAACACATAAACATACCAAAAGATCATTTTTATTGCAATTCTAACTCCAATGAAGCTGACAATTAAGATTAACTATCGCAGTTTACCTCAGAACATAATTTTTTTTTACTTAGAGTCTTTCTAGAAAACTCAGCATAGTCTCAAACTTATGGTCTTTCTGCTTCAGTCCCCTGAGAGGAAGGAGTGTAGGTGTGTACTACCATACCTACCTATTTCTGGCCTCAAAATTATATTATGCTGACTATGTCTATCTGTATCCCAGCTCTTTGCTGTCTTTATTACTTTGCTTTGTAGCAAGTTCCAAAATGGAAAGATAAGTGTCCTCAATTTTCAGTCTCCTCTTTCAAGATAGCTTTGGTAGTCCAGGACTTTGTGCCAACTTAGGAAACATCTGTTTCTACAAAAAGGAGAGTATGCTTTCTTTTGTAATGCTATTTTATTTATTGTTTTAAATTTCATACATGTATACAATCTATCTTGATCACATTAGTCTCAACTAATCTCAGAATGACTGATCACATCTCATCTCCCTCCCAACTTCATCCACACCATTATTTATTTACTTACTTATGAATTTAACCCACTGAGTCCAGTCCATGTTCCCCATATATATACATTGCCATGGTGTCATCCTACTGGTAGCCACATTCCCAAAGAACTTGTCCTCCTCCAGCAGCCATGACATGCTAATAGTTCCTGAAATGGGGTGGAGATTTGTGAGCCCCTCCCCATACCATGCTGAAATTTAAAAAAAATTGAGAATTTCATATTTCAAAATTATTCAGCCCCATTCTTCCTCCTAACTTCTAGATCCACTTCTACCTCCTACCCCTTATATAAGGTCCTCTCCTTTTATTTCATCCCCTTCAACTCCAATTTACGCTGCCCATATGATCCTGGGTATGGGGACATCCATTTGAGCATAGTCCACTTACCAGTAGCCATACACGTAAAGAAAACCGACCGTCCCTCCCTAAGCAGCTACCAGCTGTCCACAGCTCACTAATGAGGAGGGTTCTTGTCAACAACTTCCTGCTCCATGCTGAAATGCTGGCCCTTCCTACCCCAGTAACTATGAACTGTACACAGTCTCCAGTTAGGAGGGTTCTTGTCAATACCTTTTTGCTCCATGATATACTGTGACCCTCCCTCCCCCAGAAGCTACCTACTGGCCTCTGCTCCCCAATGAGGACAGTTCTTCTCAATCTTCTCAACACCTTCCTGCTCTGTGCTATAATGATGAATGACTTGATCTTGTACTGGTTTCATGCAGGCACCCAAAGCTGCTGAGTCCATGAGTGTGAAGGCCCCATTAAATCAAAAAAGACACTCCTTTTCTTGAGTCCTCCCTGACCTCTGGCCGTTATAATCTTTCTGCACACCCTTTCATGATGGCCCTTGAGCCTTGGGAGGAAGTGTGATATTGATATCCCATTTGTGACTGAGGACTCTGCTGACGTTTATTCTCTGCACTCTGAACAGCTGTGAGTTTCTGTGTTAACCACCATCCACTGCCCAAAGAAATGTGATCTCATGACTTCTGAGATCTGTACTATTCTACAGGTAGATAGACAAATTTACAGGACAGTTTGATGCTATATCCATTTAGCAGAATAATAAGAGTGAGTTCACTTTGGTCTTGACCAGCAACTGCTGTGTTCCCATGTAAAACAGCCATGTCAGATCAAGAAGACAACACTTCATGACACTTCTCTCTAGCCTACAACTCTTAGGTTCTTCCTGTGATGTTTCCTCAATTTCTGGAAGTAAGTATATTGCCCATGAGCCTTAGTGAGGAATACTGTCATCTGAAGATCTTCTCATTCATGAACTAAGGATCTCATTATGTATCTAGGGTTTTTCCAAGCAATATTTTAAAATTTTCAGTTCCCAGCTTCAGACCTACATGTTTCACACATACTAAGTTCTACCATTCCTTTGGTTCTACCATAGATGAAACTATTCTTAGTAGTTTTGGGGTAGTTCTGGACCTTAAAAGTTCCCCAGACCTCTAGTCAATGGATTTCTTATAAAAGACTCACACGGAGAGATGAGCAGACTCCTTGTTAGACTTTGAAGCACCTATACTCTATGAAGGAATACAGTAGTATATTGTTTGCCATCTTTTTCTGAGAAGACAAACAGGAAAAAATCAAACATTTACATTTTTTTTCCTGTATTGAATGGGAAGTCAGATAACCTGTAAGGAAATATCTTTTTATAAAATTACTTCAGCTAAGTGAAACTGTATGATTGAATATACTGAGACCTGAATCCCATTGCATTTCTCATCTTCCCTTTCAAGGAAATGCCTGCCAACATCACAGTAAGAAAGCTGCCAGGAGCCATGTGCACACAGCTCAACACCACCTAGAGATTCACCAACAGGACAGAGAACAAGAGGGGTTATCCAAAGGATGCAATTCTGTAGAACTGGGTATTAACTACAGGAACTGAGAGCCAATTGGGCTACCATGAACTGGGAGGATGGGGTGGTAAGCAAAGGACACAAGGTTTCAGTTGGACAAAGAAAGGTGATCAGGGAATGTACTGTTTGGTTATAGTTAAGCATGTGATTGTGTGTGTGTGTGTGTGTGTGTGTGTGTGTGTGTGTAGTTAAGCATGTGAGATTTATATGTATGTATGTATGTATGTATGTATGTATGTATGTATTATTTAGGTCCTACATCATTGTACTTCTGGGAAAATGATGCAGTGGAAGGAGGGAGACAGGTAAAAATACATCAGTGGAGCTGATTAAACACAACAGTAGTAAACAATGTACTTTAGAAATATAGGCCAACAAGGAAAGAGAAGTTCTAAGGAATCCTGGATGTGAGTGAAATAAGGAAGTGTGGTAAATTGGTGGTTCCTTTCTTCAGTGTGTGTCAAGGTCAATGCAGTGTGTGGATCATCGCTCTGGACAAGTATGATGCCCCATGCTGTGTAACAAGAGGGGATGTCTGCGAAACAGTAGAGACATTTCCAACACTCCTTCCCGGTCCTAGTGAAGTGAGACTTTAATGCATGATCCTGACACAAAAATAAAAGAGGGGAGTCTTTGGATGCTCTGGTGCAGGAGTAGAGAACTGAGTCTCTTGGGAGCACAGATAGTTCTTTCCTCCCTCCCTTTTTCTGACAGGACTTGGAGAAAAAAGGAAATGTTAGTGTGAGCACTTTGCTGGAAAGATGGTGATGGTGAGCTGCTTTGGCCAACAGGTTTAAATTCAAGACTGCTGGATTTTCATCCAGGAGAAGGAAGAGGGGGACAAAGAATAGGAAGGAAGAGGAAGAATGAAAAAAGAAAAAGTGAATGGACAAAAACATACATATGGAGAATACACATCAAATAATGTTCATTTTATACATTCTCTCTACCTTAATCAGAAGTCCACATCGACATAGCCTCCTCATGTACAAAGTTTCACAAAAACAAAAACAAATATGATAGAAAAGAGGTGGGGCTTGGGAAGACCCTTATGTTTTCTAATATGAGTGACAAAAATATAAGGGTTTTAGGTTGCTGTTGGGGTAAGAAGAAAACTTGCCTTTGTCTGGTCAAGATGATTTTTTGACTGTATTACTTCACTTCACAGTGCTCTGGCACTAAGTTCTATGCTGAAGACACAGCCTCAACAGTCTTCATCGGCAATTCTATTTTTCTTAATCAGGTGGCGACTTGAATTCTACCACGTTCAAAAAGTAAACTCTTTGTTTCTTATGCTTGATCAAAGCTACTGTCTTCTGTATCTTAGAATAGACTCAGCAACCCAGCAGGGGCCAGCACACACCACTGCAATAAAATGTATTGTGTCTTCTGTGGAAGTCACTACCCCCGTCAGTGTCATCCTTGTTTCCACCTTCAGGAGATGCTGTCTCTTTTTGTGGCAACTGACTTTGTCCTTGAAAAGAGATTATTTCCCTCATGGAACTTTAATAGGGTCCCAGGGCGTGTCCCTGGGCACATAATGATGGAAATTTTCCCTCACATCACTTGAAAGTTCTATTTTCTTGACTTCTCTGTTGTTTTTAGTTCCAGCTAAGACAGTAATTTGCATTTTGGAACAGTTATATGTGTTGATGTTCCTGGAGTCAGTGGAGTCCATGAGTTCCCTTCAGAGTTCATGGACTCAGGGTTGTTGTTATTGTACAGTATAAGTTAGATGTCAAGAACACAGCTCTGAATAAAAGGGAAATTTTCATTTTGAAAGCTAGAAATGCATTTATTCTGAATAATAGTGTTTATCCTATTGCAAATCTTTTGTTGTTGTTTATATAATTTTCTTTGAAGAGAATTTACTGTTTAATCATTCTGTAATTGTTTCCTGAGATTACACTATTTGCTTATCTGATATTGAATTGACAGTCTGTATAACTCTTATCCATGAGCAATGGTCTGTGTCACTGTGCTCTGTGGAGAATTCTAAACACATTAGCAAGCACTTCCTAGCTCCTTTAGAATCAGCACAATAACATACTGCAGCAAAAGATAAGGCCTAAGTTCTAGACCAAACATGTCTCTTATGAAATGAGTAATCTTAAAAACACCATCTGGGAGGAGAAGAGATGGTTCAGCAACAAAGACAGCAATGGACTATTGCAATGGATAGGAGTTCAATTCTGAGCACCTATGTCAGGGGCTTATAACCACCTGTACCTCCAGTTCCAAAGAATTTGATGCTCTCTTCTGGTCTCTGAGGTTACCACACGCATATGCATACACAGACACACACAGATACACACACACATACACAAACACTTGTCATTTTTATAAAACATTTATTTCTGGGCCTCAGTCTTCTGCTTCACACACTGAACGGTGCCTGTCTTAATATTTTTGGTTAGTTTGATTATAAAAATGTTGCATTATTATATTAGTTAAAATTTTCACTGAATTCTGTAATGCCTAATATACCTAAAGTTTAAAAACAGTCTGCCAATTCTCTGTCTTTATCCAGTTCTGAATGAAAGGTCAGATGGGCTATTTTAGTTAGGGTTTTTATTGCTGTGAAGAGACACTATCACAGCAAGTCTTATAAGGGAAAACATTTAACTGTGATGGTGGTTCCCTTACAGTTCAGAGGTTTAGTTCATTATCATCAATGGAAGGAAGGGCAGCATGCAGGCAGACAAGATACTGAAGATGTAGCCAAGCTTGCAGGAGAATTGTCTTTAATCTGTCAATCATGTTTTAAATAAACGCTGATTGGCCAGGTAGGAAATACAGGTGGGAAAACCAGACAGGAAATAGAAATGATGTAATGAGAACAGGAGAATTCTGGGAAGGAGGAAGTTGATTCCTCCCACTCCTGCCCAGACCACTGAAGCAGCAGGATGTGATCTGCCCCACTGAAAAAAGGTACTAAGCCACATGGCTAACATAGATCAGAAAAATGAGTTAATCAAGATGTGAGAGTTAGCCAATGAGAGACTAGAGCTAATGGGCCAATCAGCTTATAATTTATGGAGACCTATGTGTGATTTTCTTTGGGGCTTGCTGACTGTGGGGAACTGGGCAGAACAAAAAACCCCAACAAACAAGCAGGCCCCCATTCATGTTACACAAGCTTCCTACATCTTGAGGAAGGTATTGGTCGTACTGGGTATGGCTTGAGCATATATGAGAGCTCAAAGCCCACCTCCACAGTGAGACACTTCCTCCAACATGACCATGCCTACTCCACCAAAGCCACACCTCCTAGTCCTACCACTCCGTTTGGGGATCATTTCCTTTCCAACCACCACCTAGGTATCCTGACTGAAAGCTCAGCTAATCCACCAATTCAGATGAGTTTGATTCGGAAATGGGCTCACTGACCACAGAGAGAGCCGTTCAGATGTCCTTTCAATAATTCCATTTGGTGGCAGAATATATCCTAAAACGCTGGTAGTGGAGCTGAGGATTCTACAGAACCATCAGCTCATCTGTGGGGCAGGGATTCTGTCACACTGAGTGGTGTGAGCCACACATGCAGAACTGGAGAAACTGCCAGGTCCTTTTTACTCACCCTTCCTCTCCACAGGGAGATTGGTAGGAACTGTTCCATTTCCAGAAGTTGCAGATCCACAGAAAACAAACGAGAGAAGCATCTGTTTGCTTCCCTACAGTTTCAAACCAACACAAAGAGTTTGGGTCTTGAAATTTCAGCCACTATGTTAACAGCTGGTGGCCTGAACCACAGAATGACTTCTTTCTAGACATTTCTAAATGCTTAAGATGAGCAGTGCCACCTCCTGTTTGGACTGCAAAGGAGAGCTGGCTTCAGAATGCTCTCACCAGAAGTGGATTGGATGAATTAGGAATGTGTAGACAATGAAAATAAAGTTGTCTAAGCAAACAAAAGAAACTGACTGGGGAGAGAAGAGGGAGAGTGAGAGATTTAAAGGGTATATCCATCATAAAATGCACATTTGTACAAAGACTGGATATATAGATAATTTTTGAATGTGTGTGTGTGTGTGTGTGTGTGAGAGAGAGAGAGAGAGAGAGAGAGAGAGAGAGAGAGAGAGAGAGAGACCCGTCCCAAGCAGCAGTCTTGATTTTGGTAGCATGGATGTTGAAACTGACTGCTCTGTTTGGGTGCTGATGGTGTTCTAGGACTTCAGCTGAGACATTTGTGGGTTGTGATAGTAAAATCAAATAACAGCAACACTATCATAAGATATAAGGTATTAAAGAAGAGATAGCAATGCATTACAAGATTGTGAGTGCTGGATAATTCAAAGAGTGTAAATTTGTGTGTACCCTGTTTGAGATGATACAAACTTGCTTCAGAAACCTCAGATTGGAACCACAGTCAGCCTTCCAGTGGACTCTGAGGTTTTGTTGCTGTTACCTTAGTCTAAATCTAATGTTAAGAAAACAACTCTGTCAATGGATTTTATTGTGTTTTAAATGAATACTTGTCTGTGGTTTTTGCGTTTAGGGACTGTGTCTCCTTTGAGAAACGGATAAGTGCTAAGTGATTCACCTCTACACTGAGTGAAGCAGACACAGTGCAATCTGGGCTACACTGAAGGATAAGCTAGTTAGCTGGGAGATCCCAGGAAACTTGGGTATTCACAGTGCTTGCTTCTCATTAGCCACTTCACAGTCTCTTTCTCTTCATCTCATCTTCATCTCACTTTCATTTTTCCCAAGAATTCTCTTGACAGAAAATCTGGTAAGAGGTCTCAGAACCCTCTACATCTTGAAGGTCCCTTTGCTTCTGGACCTCTAGGCACAAGACCTCAGCCCCCCTAGAAAATGTCAAGCTAGAGAGCTGCTGTGCAGTCCCCACACTGAACAGAGGCTCAATGTTTCTGGTGCTTTGCACTTGGTATCTGCCCTCTGGGTTGATCGTTGGGTGATATCTGTGTACTTGTCTGTATTTCTTCTGCTTTTAGAGAGTGGAAGCTGTCATTGGTGTTCAAGGCCACAGAACCTCTCCAATTCTTTGCAATGATATCCCAGCTGATGATTAAGACTCCTAAGCACACTCATCTGTGCAAGATCAGCATATAAATCCACTCACTCACCTTGCGCTTGGTTAGCTCTAAGTTGGAGTGCCCCTCTTACTAAGAAATTTCCCTTCCTGTCTTCAGTGCTCTGAAACCTTTCAACTCTGTGTACCTGTGATCATTGTTGATGGCTTTGCTTTCTCCACACAGGTGACAACATTGGCTCAGGAGGTTTCCCAACTAGGGAAAGATATGAGGAACATCATTCAACTTCTGGAAAATATCTTGTCACCTCAGCAACCATCAAGATTTTGCTCTCTGTATCCCACTCCGATGTGTCCTTCCAGAGAAAGCTTACAGACTAGGGTGAGCTGGAGTGCTCATCAGCCTTGCCTACATTTTCAGGCAGGTGGAGCACAACTTTATCATGGTAGTGCCACCTCTGACATCTGGAGTGTGGATCCCTCCTCTTTGTGCAACAGCCCTCAACGAACTGAAACTCATGAGCAAACCCCAGCAGACAGTGAACTGCTTCATTCTCCAAACCACTGCCACGTTATCCAGGAAGGTCATTTGCAGTTCCTGAAGTGCATCTCCCCCAATTCTGATACCACGCTGACACCTTTGCAGTCCATCTCAGCCAGTCTCTCCTCCTCTTTCTGCTCCTCTTCAGAAACATCCTTGCACCTAGTTCTCCCAAGTAGATCAGAAGAAGGCAGCATCACCCACAGACCTGTGAGTTCCTTCAGTTTGGAAAATTTACCAGGCTCTTGGAACCGAGAAGCATCTACAGAACCATTGGAGAACTTTCCAGTGGAAGTTATCACAAGCACAGTAGAAGCAAAGGACAGCAAAGCCATAAATGTATGATATCAGCACCTAGTGGCAGCTTTCCATGTCAAATGGCTGCTGCATGACAGCTCTAGTTTACCTTTTGGGCCTCTAGTAGGCAGGGAGCCTAAGCAATGTTGGGAATTCTGCAGAAAAGAGGTCAGGGAGCCAGGCAAAGGCAGATCCACCTCTATACTGTAGCAAACAATTTCTAGATCTTAGAAGAATCAACCCTTTTTCTGTACAAGTATTAATTTACTAGTCTGTTTGGCAGACTTTGGATAACCAAAGACCCTGAGGGTCTGAGTAGATAGAAATCCCAGACAAAGAGTTTGGGAACCAGTTTTGAAGTAAGTGGCTTTTGTGAAGTGCAGCAAAGGTTTTTCCTGATTGTCATTTCTGAACAATATCCATAGCATGGTTAGCCTTGCGTGCATGGCTCCTGCTGATCTATTTTCCCCTTTTTGAAGGCAGAGGAACAATTATCACTGCATGTCATCTCCTAGACAATCAGTAAAATAGAGCTGGTGGCCTATAGTGCTTAGCTAGCTGCACATTATTTGCCATGTAAATGAATACGTCTTTATTTATTAAAAAAATTATTTTTATAATCTTGTTATGAAATATGTATTTAAACTACTTAAACTATTTATAAAGAAACAACTGTTTTCTTTTCATTTTGGTAAAAATAGCTTGGTGTTTTAACAAGAAATGCACTATGGTTATGTATAGTAAATCAAAAACTATAATTCAGAGGTTGTAGTTTCGAAAAGAATCCCCTTTTATCTGCATGCAGTTTAGAAAACAGTAAAAATAATGCACCTTCACACTTCTGGGCTACAGTGGGATCATATTTTCTTAACAAAATAGAAACATGGACTCAGCGTGAAGTCCATGAGGTTTGGTCTGTTTGTGGAGAGGACCCCCTCATCGCTGCTAACTCATGCCATTCTGTGGACCCCAGCATTGTATTCTGTGCTGTAAGAGCTCAAGCTTTGTATAATATGTGATCACAACCTACATTAAGTCACTTAAGGTTCAAAAATATTAGCGTGTCCTACCCTGGTTCCCCATTTTAGGAGAGGCCATGGAGTAATGTCCAAAGGAGACAAAGACTTCTGGACTGTGACTGATGGGCACAGTATTCACTTAAATGGCTCAAGATACTTGTTCAACTTAGGGCGGCATTGAACCTTTGAAGTTAAAGCTCCACATGGAACTGATAGCTACACAGTAGATGCTGTGTTTGTGGCAGGAGAAAGGAAACACGAGGTTACATGGCTAGGATGCTCACAGCTAGAACCCAGAATGTTTCCAGTCCTTCACACACACCAACATGAAAATTACAATGCTATGTTTGGCAATGATGTAAGCACCTTTGTATAAGCTGCACATTCTGTTTGAGGACTTCATCCTCTCCAGTTTCCCTTTAAGTCCATATTATGGAGCTCTTCTGGTTTTATACCCATCACAGAAGATAAACCATGCAGAATTTCATCATTAAAAAAAATATCAAAATGAGCTGAGGTTTCTGGTGTGATTTGTGACCCTAAGCCTGGCTAGAGCAGCAGAACCAAAAAAGAACTTTTAAGAAAACAATGTGTGTGGGAGCCGGAGTCAGTGAATGAAGAGATGGCTCAGGGGTTAAGACTCCTAACTACGTTTCCAAAGGTCCTGAATTCAATTCCCAGCAACTATATGGTGGGTCACAACCATCTATAAAAGTATCTGGTGCCCTTCTTCTGTTGTGCTGGTGTACCTGCACGCAGAACACCATATACATAACAAGAGATCTTTTTAAAAATGAAGAAAAAAAAAAGAAAAGAGCACAGAATTAAGCAACCTACCCAAAGCCTGAGATGGTCTATCCTTCACACATTCAATCTTGAGTTCTTCTTAGGTTTGGGGGAAGCTGAGGAAAGAGCATCCATGCAGATTTCATGTGCTCATTTGCTCACTCCCTGCTTCTTCTCTCTACTTATCTCATCATTTTCAGTGCTATTCAAAGGGAGTTCGCTAAACCAAAGGTTCGTGAAGAGCCACGTGACAAATCAGCAGGATTCTCACTGATTCCAAGTACAGAGAGTGACATCTCTTCTCTGGTGCTGACTGTATACAAGAAATGTTTAGACATTAACATGTGTTATGCTCTCTCATATGATCACCAAACAACAGAAATAGTCATCATTATCCCTATTTTAAAATAAATAATTGGAATGAGTTCTTTTTAATTTTCCTTATCACACTGTTTTAAATTTCAGAAAATATACTCAAACGATCACTTCAGATGCTTCACATCCACATTGACCCCTGCTGCCTTTTAAAATTTATAAGTAATTAATTTCCTCTTAAATCTATGAGTAAATACTTGCTCCTGTCTTTCTAAGTAGGTGAACAGATATGAAGTAGTCTCTAAGGATTTGAGATGTCTAGTGACATGTTTGGAAGCATGTGGTATTTTTCTATACAGCACCTTCTCTCCTCACAGTCGATTTTAGTGGCTTAAGAAACAGCTCGTGCTAACATAGAATTGCAACTAAATAGAAGCAAGCAGAACCTCAGAACTGGCAGGGCTCCTAGTGGGGCCTACCTGGAGAACGCCTTCCTCTTCGGCGCCAACCTCTCCTCCACCTTGACACACAGGAATCTTCCACATCTGAGGCAGCACTGACTGAGGTGGTTTGTTTCATTTGGGCCATGCACATCATGATGTTGCTACAGGAAATGAGAAGTCTCATCTTCTCTAGTGTGAGGTTCCCTAAGGACAACTGCCCAGCAAGAACACAGAGTCCATCGTCCCATCAGAGGTGCTGAAGAGCGAGTCTCAGATCTCCAAGGAACATAAGTAGTTACTTTCCTTACCAAGTTAATTGTCTTAAAAATAATATTCAGGAAAAAATTTATTTTAAAAAATGAAAGGGGTCTCCTGAGAACACTTGCTGTTTTTTCCAATGATCCAAGTTCAATTACTATGATCTATACTAGGTATCTCTCCAGCTCCAGGGAATCGCATACTCTCCTCCAGCTTCCTCAGGTATACACATATGTGTACACACATGCTCATGTGTGCACACACACAATACACCTTTAAAAACGAAATATGATAATGGGAACTTAAATCTTCTAGTCTTCTCCATGCAGTTCTGTTTAAGTAAACCAGACAGATTATGTGAGATCTATTTGTTCAATGTAAGAAGGATTTTCTGCTATTGAAGTTTCTTATAAATAGAGCTTGTTATTACATGCAATAGGTAAAGTGTCCTCTTCAAAGACTGGCTGTTTGACAGAATAGTACTGTTCTGAATGTTCTAGACTGTCAGATGTGAGCTAGTGTATTTGAATCATTGAACATCTGGCTCCAAGTCAGAGCCTTTAGTTGGAGTCTGAGGAATTTGGCACTTAGCGAGCTCCCTGAGTGACTAACATATAGTAAAAATTAACAAATACTAGTCTAAACTCTACTGAATTACAAGTTTACATTTTACTGATGTGTATATAAATGGACCAGCATTTAAATCCATGAAAGAGTCAGGAGTCTGTATCTGCATTCTGCATAAGCTTGCTTAGTTACAAAGTAAGTTAGTTTCCAACTTTCATCAAATCATGTATTTCTCAGACAATCTTAAGAAAGAGACAGAACTCTGACTTCGAAATACATTCTGGATGGTCCTGGATGCACGATCTCAGGCAGTTATTCGACACAGCTGAGCTTCTAAAACGTGGGCCTTCTACCACATCTAATGTGCAGCACCTCTGAAATTTACAGAAGCAGTTTAAGTGGGAGCCCACCAGTTGGCATATAATGAACTCTCAGAAAATGCTGACTTACTCCCTCCAGGTCCTTTCCCACTTTCCTTCCCTTTGCCATCTGGGTTTCTCCCTCCCTCGGTACTCATCTACTCTTCCTGGCCTCCAGCTGTCTCCTCCCCAGCTTCTCCTGGATTTCCCCTTTCTCCCTTTTTGTCCTTCTCTTTTCCCTTTCCCTCTGGCTTCCTTCTGTCCTCTCCTATCCTCTGTTCCCTGTCTTAGGCCAATGACTGAAATATGAGACTGAAACTTGTCTTTTCTCCATAGGTCAGAAGACAATTTTCAAACCACCATGGGCCCTTACAGTGCCGGCACCCAGGTCAACATTCACCTTTTAATAACAAAATTTGCAATGGAGGCAACAAAGATAAAAGAAATATATCTCACTTGCCCCAGTCTCCTTACCATGGGTTGTGGGTTTATTTGAGCAAGCTGTATCTTGTAAACCTCTTTACAGTTTCATAAATACTTGTGGAATTTACTCATTAACAGAAATGGGCTCCATAACACAAGTCATTTTTGCTATTTGCCCATTTCCAAATTTCTCTTAAGATATTTGCTGTTGCTTCAGAAGTTACGTGCATGGGAGTCATACCCACTACCATAGCCATAAGAAAATCTGCACAGAAGTTTTCAGTGCTAAGTGCCATCACCCCTCTCCACTTCACAGGGAAGCCTTCCAAGCTCCTGCAAGCCCCAGGAGCCAGTGGTTCCTCCAGAAGGAATGAGTAAAATATCACTCCATGCACCTAGTGTCCAGAAAGAACTATTCCTCTGGGTTTCATCTTTCAGCAGAGCTCTGAATAAATAGCTCTTTAAAGATGTTAAGGCAAGCCAATAAGGGAGAGAACCCCTATATCCACACCTGTTCTTTCCGGTGATTAATATGCAGTGCATTATAAAAAGAAAGGAAAAAAGGACAGGTGATCAAAATACACCTTGAAGGTAAAACATTTCCCTCTTGAGCTGTTTCCTTCTGGCTTAGGTTCCTCCATACAGAGAGCAGATTCTGGGACTTGAGGGAATTTGATGCTAGAGCTGATTAAATCTCTAGTCTCTCTCTCTCTCTCTCTCTCTCTCTCTCAATCAATCAAAAATGAATAAATTGGAAGAAAATGAAACTTGAAAGTGTGTGCATGCTTTTTATTTTTGAGAACAAATTAATTGAAAGAACTATTTTATTTAGGAATTTCCTTTAGGATAAAGAGTGTCATACCCGCCTGGACACTGCCCATGAACTCTAGCTATAGTTCTCTCTTTCACTGTGGTTTATCATCAAAAGAGAGAATTATTCCAGAGCTCAACAGGCAGGCCATGGCTGAACAGTGCTGAGAGGTGCATACCTGACTGTCCTGCTCAGAAAGCTGCCTGTTGCCACTGCAACCACATGCCCAATGCACCCAAGGTCTATTAGGCCCCTTGCTAACTTTTGTAGTGGTGTTGAAAAATTAGCATCTCCATTCCTGAATGTTGTCTTGGCAACCTGTTGCCCAAAATAAGTGATGATATCTCTTGGTACTCAAATCAGACTACCTGTGGAGTCCAATCAAATAGTCACCTCTGTCTTCTGATACTCAAGTGGAACTTGAGCCCCATATATAAAATACCACTCCATCATAGACAGGAGATGTCAACTGAAAGGGATGTTAGACAGGAGGAGCTTGTGCATAGTAATGGTGTCTCTATCATAAGCTGCTCACCAGTTTCTTCCTGAATACTCATCACTTTCTCCTTGAACTATTCTTTATTTTAAACCATTTTGAGATATGGGGCCTGTTGCATGTCCTCTAATTAGAATCTACTTCTGACCCACCATCTGTCCTATTTCTGCAATGTAGGCCAAGAACATGTTTATCAAAGTACTGTCCTAGGATGGCTCATGAGGCTGAGCTTGAGAGAAGAATGGTGGTTGACTGTAGCGTAAGATCACCACTGTAGATCTTGTGACATCAAGTACCCAAGACTGAAGGGAGTAGTTCCAAAGCTTCACTTGTGTTTGTGTCAAATAATTGCTTTACTCAGACATCAGAGCTTCAGGTTTCAATGTATAACTAACTATACCACTGTCTGCCATAACAGAACTGTCATTCATAACAGCAACACCTTACTAATCTGACCACATACACAGAAAATACATGCCACATAAGATCTGACTAGAGAGACAGTACACTCTTGGTGTAGGAGGTCCTTTTGTTTGTGTGTTGCTTTCATTGGTTAATTAATAAAGAAACTGCTTGGCCTGATAGGACAAAATTTAAGTATGTGGAAAAGACAGAAATGAATTCTGGGAAGAAGAAAGCAGAGTGGGAAAGATGCCATAGAGCCTCCAGGTCAGACGTGCTGAATTTTTCCTGGTGAGCCACGACCTCGTGGTAATATACAGATTATTAGAAATGGCTTAAATCAAGATGTGAGAGTTAGCCAATAAAAAGCTAGAGATAATGGGTCACACAGTGATTTATTTAATACAATTTCTTTGTGGTTATTTTGGGTGTAAGCTAGCTGGGCAGCCGGAACAAAGGGCCACCCTCCTTATGTAACATACTCTGACAGCATATTATACAGAAAGTATTCTTCTATCAGGCCAGCCTGGTCTACAAGAGCTAGTTCCAGGACAGGAACCAAAAAGCTACCGAGAAACCCTGTCTCGAAAATAAAAAAAAAAAAAATACTTTTTTTAATGTTACTCAGGTTCCTGCCATAATAATCCTTTACAGAGTAGAATGACTAACTAATCATGGTTGTCAATTTGACACACCTGGGAAGAGAGAACCTCCTTGTTCCCATCAAACTGTCCTATGGGCAACTGTATGGAGAATTACTTGATTGGTCATTAACGATGCACACCCAGCCCACTGTGGAAAGCACCATTCCTAGGTATGGGAACCTATTTATATAAATATATATGTATATGTATATATATATATTAATTGTAGCCATATATATGTGTGTGTATATATAATGTAACTGAGTAGACCAGCATGCATTCCTCAGTGGTTTTTGCTTCAAGCTTCTGTCTTGATTCCCTGCCTTTGTTTCCCTTGATGATGGACTGTGACATGTGAAATGAAGTAAACCATTTTCTTCTCAAGTCTGGAAACTTCAGAGATGGAGTGCTCATTTCTACTGCTTGACTACTTGCTTTCTTAGACACTTTCTTCCTTCATCTCTGAGATGCAATTTGTGTTTCCCTAGAAGCATATTCTCAAGATTTTGGTGAAATGATTTAAGGGATGACATCAGAAAACCTTGGTTGGAAAGCAGTGAGGAAATGCAGGAGAAGGAAGACCCACTGAGTGATTTTTATCACTGCAGAAGGTCACTATGTACCACAGAGATCCAGGCGCCATAGGGAGTTGGGTATCATGAATAGGGCTGTGAATGAGTGTGACTCTCAGACCTCTTCAGAAAACTATTGGTGCAGTACAGTCAGTGGCGAGATTAGCCACAAACAGGACATCACTTCCCTTAGCTCAGGGTGCACAGTCTATCACAGAAGAAAGGGAGAAAGCCTGTAAGAGCCGGCGGTTGGAGAAGCTGGGAGGACTAGGTGAAAAACACTATCTGACAGGACCTTACACTTATAAACTCTCGGTAGCTGTGAACTGCATCCATAGATGAGGAGCTCTTGATATTTATTAGTTTCTGGGAGAGGAAGGGTCATTTTTCTTTAAGTATGTGGACCCCAATGTGTTAGAATGCTCCAGTGGGTGGCTCCACACCCACTAGCTTATGGGCAGCATAAAGGGAAATTAGTGGGTGATTACAAAAAGAAGACTTGAAGTTGAAATCTGAGGTAGATCTGAGATGAGTTAGGAGAGAATTAGTGGGTAGATGTGACCAAAATACCTTGTATGCAAGTAAAAAATTCTAAAATAAAAATAGTGAAAATGTATTTTTAAAAAACTATTTAATAAAATTCATGTAATAAACAGAAGTCACATTATTCATTCTCCATCTTCCATCTCCCAGAGATCTGATGTTTGCTTTCAGTGACTTGAACTCCACAGTATTCCTGGCCTGCCTTGTGTATGTGGTAAGTCAAGGCCTGAGGAGAGAGCTCCCGGTGCTTGTATGGGATGCAATGGCCATGACATGGAATGGTGTGCACACCATAGATATGGGCAAGGTTAATAACATCTGCTACTTGACACAAACAGCAGGCCCCAGTGAAAAGAGAGAAGCCATGTAATAGTTCCAAAAGGAAATTCTTAGCGTAAAGAAACATTAGTTACTAATAGGGGATCAGATCTTAGAAAAGGATAAAAAGAATGCTAAGGATGCTTATGGTGGAAGAAGGGTACCAATGATGGGCATATTTGGAACACAGCCTTCAATGTATGGATCCAGACTTTGGTGGTAAAGATAGGGATGTTTCCACAAAGACATCTTTTGGGTTGCCTCTACAAGAATGGCAGGCAGGCAGTCAGCAGTAACACACATGCCTTTAATTCCAGCAGTCAGAAGGCAGAGGTAGGCAGATCTCTGTGTTGGAGGCCAGCCTAGTCTATGAAGCAAATTCCAGGACAGCCACAGCTGTTACACAGAGAGACCCTGTCTGGAAAAACAAATAAAAGAGTGCAGGCAGCCTATGGACTGAGGAAGGAGGGTAGGAAAAATGCTTGTGGGAGGCAATTGAACAAGGTAAGTTCAAGAAAGAACACACTGAAGGAACTGAAGGTGAGTGTATCCCAAATATTACTGGGAACCTCTGAGATATAGTAGCCACAATATCTCAACAATGTAGTACAACAATGCAGGACACCAAGGGAAAGAGCCTCTCTCTGCAGTACCTCTCCAGCACCCTCTATAGGCCAAGTGGAAATACTAAAACTGTGGCTCAGAATCAAGCAGGGTGTAATAGAAGGTGAAAACTGACAAAAGATGAGCCCCTTCACATAAAATCCTTCTGTGTAAAGTAACTAGAACAATGAAGACTTCAATTAGCTTTAAATTTTTGAAATACTTATTGAGGGTCATTGAAATAAGGACTATCACTCTAAAACTCATTGGATTTACTGCTTACAAAAAGATCATATTTCTTATCTACATCATTATTTTATTATTTTAATTCATTAATGTTTGAAATCATAGAGTATTCCTGAGAGGGTTTATATTCTGTGTGAAAATGTCACTAATCGATCTTCCACCACCTGGTCCATACACATCTTTTGTTATCAAAAGTCACTTTAGTGAAGACCCAAGTGTTTCTTCTGCAGTTTATAACAAGTGCAACATATCCATTTGAATCCATAGAGAAGAGGCTCTTAGATGTCTCTGTCTCTTTTTCAGGAGGTTTTGGTAGGCAAAGGGGAAAATGAAGAAGATATCTGGGTATGAGAAGGCTGGTGCTCAGCTTGCAAAGATTTTCAAGGAGCCAGATCTGTTTCTCACCTTCTGTGATGGCTAGTCTTGGTTGTCAGTTTAGCACAACTAGGGAATGGAATCTCAGTTCTAAAAAATGCCTCCATCAAATGGACCTGTGGATAACACTGTGACTGTAGTTCTCAACCTGTGGGTTATGACCCTGTTAGGGTTGCATATCAGATATTTACATTATGTTTTATAACACTATTAAAATTACAGTTATGAAGTAGCAATGGAGTAATGTCACGGTTGGGAGTCACCACAAGAAGAGGAATGGTATTAAAGGGTGACAACATTAGAAATGCTGAGAGCCACTGCTCTATGGGGACATTTTTGTGGTTGCTAACTGACATAGGATGACCTAGTACACTCTATGTGGTCTCATCCCTAGGAAGGTGGCCATGGGCTATATAAGAAATGTAAACAAGCAAGTGAGCAGCACCTCCTGGTGGTCTCTACTGCAATCATCTGCCTTGAGTTATTCCTCTACTTGTGTCGATATGGACTGAAACCCATAAGAAAGAAAAAATACTTTCCTCCTGTAACCTGGTTTGGTCAGTGCTTTAGCATAGCAACAGGAAGCTAAGTGGAATATATTTGTTAGCAGAGTCCAAAGCTTCAGGGTGAGATCTGATGTAGCACACTTTTCTCCCTTTTTTCCTCACTCGTGATGTAACTACCAATTAAAATATCTCCTTGTGATGTCTTTGTCATACATTCATCCAATTAATTAACCTTTCTCCTGTTACACCCAAATCCATGGGTCCCCACAAAAGCCAACAAAGGAGACCGAATCCTATATGTAAAAGCAAAGAGCCTTTATTTTAATCAAGTTTGTAAACTCAGTCTCTCAGCGTTTACAACGTATTGGAATATCCGGAGAGCCCCCAAGCTCAATTAGAATTGGGTTTTTATAGTAGCAAAGGTGGGGGTGAGGGGTCTCTGAGGTTCAGGACCCCTGATTGGCTGACATTTGTCTAGGTATATCCTGGTGAAGTGCTGGCAGGTGTTTCTACATACAGTGCTTGGAATGCCAGGAATTTCTTTTGAATGGTCTGCTCTTGAGTGGGGGTCAGGTAATCTCAGTCTGTCAGGCATTATCTTAGGGTAAACTATTGAGACTCCATTTAAATTTATCCATGGCCAGAGTCCCGGGTCATAATGGTTGGAGGAAGTAAAGAACTTCCTTTCTGCCCAGACTTAGATTATCATGGCTGGCCCTCACACTCCAAAATGAATTAAACTCTTGAGTCATCTGTGTGTTTCTGGTTACTAACTTATTGTTTTTTCCATTTAAGTACATAGTCACCTACAACAACCATCTGTCTTAGAGGCTACTGATACCAGAAATCCTCCTTTTCCTCTTCCTCCTCCTCCTCCATCCTTCCTCCCAGGTTCCCTTCATTCCATCAAAGGCCCCAGTAGAGTATAATTCGGAGTAGAGATACACACTCATTTTGAGAGATTAGTGCTCAATAGGACAATTAGCATTTTTGAGGGAACTGAAATGTAGGATTCTGAACAAAGAGATTGGATACCAAGGCTTCTTCAGGAAAAGAGTGTGTAAAACATATTCCCCCAGCCCAATAAGATTGACCGTTTTATATATCATTTGGTCCTGTGTCTCCCATACTGTCGACATCTGGAGCATCGGGGTCCCTGGGTAAGGGTCCTAAAACAACCAGGACAGAGAGGATGCAGAGCAAAAGCAGCAATTGCAACTGCATGCTGCATGTTTATTATGCAGCCCATTTTATACATTATTGAAACAATTGCTTCAGTGAACAGTTTAATCAGAAAGAGGAAGTATAAGTGGGTGAAGTAATCATTCTCAAGAGAGCACAATGTATTTATTTAGGGCTGTGGTCGCAAGAATATCAGAACAACTGCAAAATACCATCAGGTGGTATGGCCACAAAGGTCTCCAGAAACATTATCTCAATGTCTCAGATCTAATTTAAGCTATACTAAATATCTGAGCAAAGCAGTTCTATATGTACTGTGCTGCAGGGCAGCCCCTTCCTTAAACTCTGTGGCATTCGGAACTTGTGTCAAGGGAACGGGGAGAAGAATATTTTCTTCTCCTAGCCCTGGCATTCCATAGCTGACCTGTGTCCCAGCCACAGTCCTCAAATCATCACAGAGCCAGGGCAGCACAATTCCCTGCAAACTACAGTCCAGATTCCAAATCCCCACACCATGCACGCCAGCATATCGTTTCATCGGTGATTTAAAAACCATCAGGTAGGATTCCATAAATGGTTGAAATGGAAAGAAAGGGAAGTTGCTGAGGAGCAATAAGGTTGCATGCATGGATCTTGACAGAGCTCCACATAGTGATTTCCTTGTCCTTCCTCCAAGGTACCCAGAAAGACTTACTACAGTGGTGAAGTGATTAAAATAATAGCATATGTGATGAGCAGAATGGTACTAGGCACCTCTGGTAACCTTTTCTGATTTGAAATGATTCAATTAATGCAGAAAGTGGATAAACATAAAACAAAGAAAATGGCCGCATATCACATGGACTGTTCTAAATGTGATGAACATAAAGAGGGATAATGGTATAGGAGGTCCTTCTGTTTGTGTGTTGCTTTCATTGGTTAATGAATAAAGAAACTGCCTTGGCCTAGTTAATAGGGTGAAACTTAGTTAGGCAGAGAAAACAGAACTGAATGCTGGGAGGAAGAAGGGCAGAGTCAGAGAAGCCATGGATTATCTGCCTCAGACAGATGCCAGTTAGAAACTCTGGTAAGCCACTGCCACGTGGCGATACACAGATTAATGGAGATGGGTTAAACTAATATGTAAGAGTTAGCCAATAAGAAGTTAGAGCTAATGGCCAAGAGGTGTTTTAATTAATACAGTTTCTGTGTGGTGATTTCAGGTATAAGCTATCTGAGTGGCTGGGACAAACAAGAAGGCCCCTCCCTACAACATGATAATCTACAGAAGAGAGGGTGGCTGGTCACAAAAATGAAAAACAATTGCATAGTAGTTGGCTCATTCCACAACTCGCAAGGCTCAAAGAAACTCAGCCTCCACAAGTACCTCTGAGAACTTGGCATAAACTGCCCTGACTTTGGGCCATCTACTTTACCTGAGTCTTTCCAGTGTTAATCAGAGAATTAAGGCAAGAGCAATAGTTTCAATGCTGGTGATATAGCTCAGTGTGTAACAGTGTTTCGTGAGACAGTTTGAGAGCCTGAATCTGAATCCTTGGCACCCCTGCACAAGCCTAGTCAAGATGCACTTCTAGTTCAGTAAGATATACTGTCCAAAGAAAACTGATGGGGGGGCAATTGAGGAAAACATCCAAGATAACCTTTTGACCTCCACATGTTTGTGCACAGGCATGCATATCCACCCAACACCTGCATGCAACCCAGACACACACACACACACACACACACACACACACACGAACACATAACCAAAGAAGAAACAATTGAGAAGAAAGGCAGCAACTAGGTGAAATTGAATAAAGGTGAAGAGTAACAGAATGGAAGAGTATGTCCACCACATGTACCCAAGATACATCTCTAGGAAGATGTAGGTAGCATCATCAAGGTTTGTGTATATGAGCTCTGTGTGGGACATCAATATTCCACCTCTGTAATTAGTCTTCCTTCATTTCATATTTTCTTTTTCATGAGTTGTGTTGACTGTTGCATGCTAGGTATATTGAATGCATGTTATTTTTTATTTTCCTAAAAAACTCCATAAATTATACCATTTAATCCCTTTTCACAAGAAACCAGAGGATATGAAAGGATGCAATATCCACAATAAATAGAAAACACACTCATCCCTTTTAGATATCAAAGGTTACACTGCACACAGCTCCTTACTAAAGCTCCCAGCCTCTTCTTGATATTCATAAGTATATACTTGGCATTGTCCTGAACCTGAATTTGGAACAGAAATCTTAGAGTGGGTATGGTGGCAGACTTGTGTAATGCCAGTACTGGGAACAGAGACAGAAAGTTTATTTTAAGGAAAACTCTAGCAATATAACAACACCTTATCTCAGGAAAATACCAAGAGAAACCACAAAAGCACATCAATTTGTAACACACCTTTTAAGTCAAAGTCTGCCATGTTCTCAGAGCATATAAAATGGAGTTTATTACATAGTTGACTATATTGAAGCAAAACCAAACAATAAGGCTGAATTTTTAAGAGATTATAAAAGTAGTTAAAAATTAATAAAGGGTGGCCAGTACCAGTGCAACAACCAAAAATTTATATGTCAATTTATTTTATCCTAACAATCTTATCAGATATTTACTCTCATCCTCATTTCACAGTTCCTGAAACCAAGGAGGAAAAAAAAAGACATGCCTAGTATGACCAGTTTAGGTTTTGATTCAAGTTATACCTAAGGCTTCCCACAGCAGATGAAGCCAGTCTGTGGGCATATACTTCATGCTCAGCAACCATGTGATGTAGCAAAGGTCATTGTCAATGTACAAATTATTAAGAAGACCTGTCATTATGCAGTTCCTTGGCACTGAAGGACCATCCACATCAGGCTCTTTGAAATACATGCTTTCTTGTGCATCTAATTCTGTCATCAAAACTTGGGTGAGGACAGGACTTTGAGACTCAGAGTCAGGCAGGAATTTCACTAGCATTTTTTAGACACTGTCTTCAGCATCCCTAACCCATTCGCTGAACACAGTCTGTTTGAGGGATTTTGTAAGGATATGTATGCCTCAGATTATCTAGAAAACATATGCCTACATGCATAGCAATTCATTCTTATTTCTCAAAAATTACAAGTCAAAGTAATTGGCTCCTTTTTTTAAAGTTTAAAGGGCCTCCAATAGTTTGAAGTTAATACCTTACCTCTTGACAGGAATGAATACAAGATTTCTTTTTCAAAAATAAAATGGCATGCCCTTGGCACTCACAAACACCCAAGACAAGCAAATAACTTTTTCCTCATTAAAACATAAGTTATATGTGACTCTTCCTGTCCTGTTTTAACTATTCTGGAATAAACATGAATTGGAGGGGACATCCCAAATTCTCAGGTATATTGCTAGCTATCTCTTTTTAAAAATAATTAAATCATTGTAAGTCTTAAGACTTAGTGAAAGTTCTTTACCCTCCCCAATCTTTTTCTGTTGCACTCTCACACTGCCCTCATTAAAGCCCTATCCTGTAAGTCAAAATATCAACAAAAAGTCAGTATAAATGTGAGATAAAATATTTCCATCATCTTCTCAGAAATCTCTGCCAAATATCAAGGTTGTTGACCCAAATGGAGTGTAAGCATACTTTGAAAACCATATATCAAGGGACCTCACTTTCTCTATTCACTGGGACATGTTTAAAAGTAGGTTACTCAAGGAGAAGGCCATGTTAGAGGCCACAGTAGACACAAAGGGGCTATTATGTGGCTGTCTTATTATTGCTCTAAATAAAATCAAAAATGATTCACATAAAATAACTCTCTTATTGAAAGCAAAGAACTCCATTTTTCATTTATAAAGGGTTTTCAACATACTGCAGGAGTGTCTGCATTTTCTAGGTAATTAGCTGTATCCATTTTCAATCATCATGATGGGCTTCTATCTCTGACATAACAATCTACAGGAAGAGAATGTGTGGCATTCAACTTCTGAGAGGCCCCAGAGATGCCTGCCCTCTGGTGTTTATGCCTTCCTGTGACTCTCTTTACTGTGGGCTAGGCTTCATTAATTCTTCCAGTAAATACAGATGAAGGAGGAGGAGGAGGAGGAGGAGGAGGAGAAGAAGAAGAAGAAGAAGAAGAAGAAGAAGAAGAAGAAGAAGAAGAAGAAGTGAAATTATGTCACCTCCACTATGACATAATAAAGAACTGTCACCTGTTTTGCTAGTTTTTCATTTGGGTATCTTATTCATGGAGGACAGAATTTGGCTAAAATCTGATAAGGAACTGAGGTCTTTTCAAACTGCAAAGAACCCATGCTATCAGCAGCCTGGAATTCCATCTTAACCAAGTATAACTGGGTAGAACTCAACATTTTGTCATTCAGTGTTCATAACCCTCTGCCCAGAATGATTAGCTTACGTGGTCTCTAAATTTCATGTAGATATGTCCACTGAGATATTTGTTTGGATCATAATCTTATACCAATAACTGCAGAATTTTCAGCTCTGTTTATACACATGGGATTCTATGTTCAGCATATGTAGAAGAGCTGAGATGAGAGTCCAGTCTCAAGGGTTGTCCCTCAGCTTCTAAATTACATATTGACTCTGTAGAAATTCAAAATGATAGTTCAAGATGTTCATAACATCCTTCTCACAGCCCTGTTTGTTGGAAAAGCCCCTCCCCAAGCCAACTTTTAGCAACCTGGAAACAGCATTACTCATCATCTTCACCAAGATGCAACACATTTCCACCGTTGTCATGTACCCTCCCTATGTCATGCACTATACCCCCTATAAAAAGCAAGTGCCCTCATGCCTTTCTTGCCTTCCCTTTCCACCCGCTTTTAGGACCAACTTCTGCATACCTTCTTCTCCCCCAATGAACCTCATGTGAGATCCATTGTTCCTTGGTTTCAGTCCACCAAGGTATCATTCGTTGCTGAAATCATAACATTGGTGCCAAGACTCAGTAAGATATTCTAATGCATATCTCTCTTCTCAGCGGTCTGAGTCACTGCAGGACTTATTCCCAGTACACCTACAACATGCTTACTTTCCAAGTAAGTCATTTTTCACCCTACTCAACAATTGTAAGTTCCTTGCTTCGGTAGGCAAAAATGAAAAACACTTGCTTCCCTGAATCTGAGGGAGTGACCATTGAGTGTCAGGTATTCCTTTGGTATTCTTAGAGGTGGAGGTATACCTAGCCACAGTCTTTAAAGCTATATTTAATCCTTTTCACTGACCCCCACCACTGACCATTTTCCTCGGGTCAGTCTTAAATTTTGAGCATGCTTTTCACGCTTTAACTTAATTCAAAAGTTCTGGTACCAGACATCCATCCGGTCTCCTGGGGATCTTAATCTTGCCCTTGAACTGTGAGATGATGACCGACTGTTTGAATTGTGCCTTCATTCAGTGTCACACACACACACACACACACACACACACACACACACACCGCCAAGTCCTTGGAATACCTCACACTTCAGGTTCTGGACCTCCCTCTCCATATTGCCTGTAGGACCTGCATCACACTCTGTACCTCCAGGATTTCCTTTGAGATGCCTTTTGGAAAACCTCACACCTCTACACCTAGCACCTGACTTAAAGGCCTCTAAACTTCTCTGTCTTTGCAGCTGACTGTTGCCTCCATACCCCTTAGATAACTATACAAATAGCCACCAAATGGCACGCTAGATTCCATGATTTTACATTTACAGCTGTTACAATTGGGTGAACGGGAGGCAGGGGTTCCTTTGCCCAAGCTTTCCCATATCCTCACTCCAAACCTTCCCCTGCTCTTCCTGTTCCCTTACTCAGCTCCTTCTAGTTATAAAGTCTGAACCAGAGGAAACCTCCTCCACTCTTGATCTACTAACAATTACCCTGCCCCTAACCAACTCCAACCCACAGTTCCTTTGCCTACTTTGGCTCCTTTGGTATCTTCTTATCCCTCTCTAGCAACATGTTGCTCCAACCTTCCCATTCTGGTACCCACTTTCACCCCACTAGCGGCCTTCACTCTTCCCACTGCTTGCTCCCACGCTGCAGGGTGACCCTCTCAATTCCTTCCTATCCAGCCTAACTCAGTCACACTTTTCCCCTTGCAGGAGTTTGCCAGTGTGGAAGGCATAGTAAAGGTACATTTTTCCCTTTTCATTAAATGAACTCTCTCAAATAGAAAAGAAAAAGTTTTTTCCTCTAAATTCTCTACTTTTATTAAAGATTTCCAGTATATCATCCAATCCTATAGTCTCACCTTACACACACACACACACACACACACACACACACACACACACACACCAGGAATACCCATCTGAGTTCCTAGAATTCCTCACAAAGGCCCTTTTACAGTAGCATACCAATCTAGACCCCCCCCCAAAAAAACCCAAAGGTAAACAGCCCCTTATGACCTATTTATTTTCCCAGAGTTTCCCTAACATTAGGACCAAACTTTAACATTTGGAGAGAGGATCACTGACTACACAGGCAGAAGTCAGTGCTAGCCTTTAAGGTGTACCATGGGAAAGATGAAAAAAATCCATAAACAGAAATACTGAGTGCAGACCAAGGCCATTCAACCAGCTTCAGCTACTTCCCAGAATTTATTGCCCCCATAAGGATCAAGGATCACTGGGTCCCTATTTCAGATGTGATCAGAAGAGAACAGTCACTGGTCCTAGGTCTGTTCTAACCTGCACAAGCTATCCTGTCAATGTCCAAAGTGCTATTAAGTGCATTAGGCTGAATGCCCCTGTGTCCTTCATGGCACAAGGGCACCAGAACCAAAATCACCCTACCTATGACCTTTAAGGTCTGGCCATGGACTACTGAAGGAGCCCCAGATTTCCTTATCCTGACCTCTGTCATCTCCTACTCAGAGCCCCAGGTAGGTATTGTGGTATCTCCTTCTTCTTAGACACTGAGACCACTTATTCAGTCCTGATGGAGTTCTGGGAACCCACTGCTTCTTGTTTGCCTTTTGTCTGGGTAGGGAGACAACCTTACCAACTTTGCTAGACCCCAGCACTCAATTGCATTTTCAGGGGCATTCCTCTCACCCATCTTTCCCTGGTGGTGCCAACCTGTTCTGTCCTTTTACTAGGAAGCCATCTTCTAGCCAAAGTGGCAATCTCTATTTTCTTTGCTCCCCCAATTCACGTGACCCCAGACTTTTTAGCAGCTCCTTTTGTCGTTCTCCTAGACCCCCAGCATACTGGTTTCAACACATCATTTTTTTTTGCCAACCTCCCAGGCCCCTCTGTTGCCAAATACCATTCTCCATATCATCATCAATTACAGGGCACAACCCAATATATCACAAAGCCAAGTGCCTACTCTCACCCCAGAGCCTCGGGGGGGTTATGACTATCATCTCTGAATGATAGGGAAGGAAAAGGGGAAGGAAAAAAAGTCTAAGGAGAAAACTACTTCACCTCACATAGTCTCCTTTTAACACCCCCATATTTGCAGTTTGAAAAAGCCAATGGGACTTACCACCTGGTTCAAGATCTCTGTTTGTAAGTTCTGCAGTGGCCCAACCCTAACCTATCATAATCAACCCTTACAAAGACTTTCCACTGTGCCTTCTAGGACATACATTTCTCAGTCTGGACCTCAAGGACACTATAACCCCCCCCCCGACACCCAATCACACAACATTTTGCCTTCATCTGGACTGACCCTAACACCCACATTTCTACCTCAGGACAACCCGCACCTATTTGCCAAGAACCAGCCTCTGGTCTACTCTCACTGTCTCTCCTCAAATTTAAACTCATACATAATTTAGATGACCTTCTCCTCTGCAATCTGTATGTTTAAAAAAAAAATTCAGACCAGCACTGGCACTTCTGCTCTTCTAAATTTCTTGTCCAGCTTGGGCTATAGAGTCTTACCATCTAAGGTCCAACTCTCCACTTCTCAGGTCACCTACTTGGGACACTGTTACCCTGACCAAAAAAGCCATTACCTTGGATAGAAAATATGCAATCCAATCCCTTGCGAAAAGAAGATTTTATCATTACTAGGAATAGGTGGTTCTTACATTTCTGAAGTCCCTCCTTTTCCCTTTCTTAACCCTATGCCATCCAGGGATGGGAACCCTGCCTATATACTTTAGCAGTTTCAGAGTTCCTCATTCACAAATCACAAAACCTACTTTTAGGCCACCTATTACTATCTTTCCCCCGACAAAAACTGTCTCAGATATACCTTTAATGTATAAAGACTTACAAACACTACCTCCCTTCTGGATTCTTTCTCTTCAGATGGCACTAGTGGAAGACACCATGCTTATTTTCCAATCATGTCCACCCTTCACTTTCAAATCTAATTCCTCGACCACACACAGGTCACTCCCCTTCTCATTCTTAAGTCAAAACTTTTGAGGAACTACTGCCCCCCCACATACACACAAGCACAGGAGGGAGGGGAGAGAGAGAAAGAAAGACAGAGAGATCGAGCACTTTGCCGCAGGCCATTTATACATGGTACAAAGACAGCAGCTCCTGTTTACACATGGGTGCCCCAAAAGGGGGCTATTGCAGTGTCAGGTACTGAGGTAGTTGAAACGCAGCACCCATTTGCCCACACCACTAATCAACAGGCCGAACTAATCGTTCTCACCTGTGCCTTCTGAGTATCACAAAGACAATCCCTAAACGTCTACACAGACTCTAAATGTGCCTTTCATATCCTCCTGTCCCATGCTGTCATCTGTAAAGAGCTTGAACTACTTATAACAAAAGAAGGATCAATAACCAACTCAGACCAAATTATGGCCATGATCTCCCGATGGCTAAAGAATTTTCCACGGCCATTCCCACCATACCAACAATTCCATCATCTCTAAGGGAAATAACTAAGCCAATGAGGCAGCTAGAACAACAACCTTTGGAAACCCTGACTATTCTCACCCACCACAGAAATCCTTGTATAGCAACCCACATCCCCACTATTACCCTTGACACAACAGGATAAAATCTAGTAAATCTTCCCAAATGTTTGTTTCTGCTATTCTGTACAGACTTATAAGGCAGATAGCTTTTCAAATCCTAATTATTAAAGCTGGTTTGGGGACTGGATTATAACTCTTTCCTTCTCTAAACCAAAGCGAGGTTGTTAAAGTAAAATCCAAAACCTTTGTCTCATGTCAGAAGAGCCACTGGATATGGGACAGAAGACAAATCAAAGTTGAGGGACTACTATATCATCCCTAATCTCATAACTCTTTGGTTTTATTTTGCCTCTTTAAAACTTTCCTTAATTTTTTGCCCAGCAATCTTGTCTATTTCCCATAGCAGGGATAATAACTATATGTTTTTCTTTGGGTTCATCTTCTTATTTAGCTACTTTAGGATCACAAATTATAGACTCAGTGACCTTTATTTATGGCTAGAAACCAATTATGAGTGAGTACATCCCATGATCCTCTTTTTGGGTCTGGGTTACCTCACTCAGGATAGTGTTTTCTATTTCCATCCATTTGCATGCAAATTCGAGAAGTCATTGTTTTTTATGTCAGAGTAGTACTCTAATGTGTATATAATCCACATTTTCTTCATCCATTCTTCTATTGAAGGACATCTAGGTTGTTTCCAGGTTCTGGCTATTACAAATAATGCTGCTATGAACATAGTTGAACAAATGCTTTTGTCATATGATAGGGCATCTCTTGGGTATATTCCCAAGAGTGGTATTGCTGGGTCCAGGGGTAGGTTGATCCCGAATTTCCTGAGAAACCGCCACACTAATTTCCAAAGTGGTTGCACAAGTTTGCATTCCCACCAGCAATGGATTAGAGTACCCCTTTCTCCACAATCTCTCCAGCAAAGGCTATCATTGGTGTTTTTGATTTTAGCCATTCTGACAGGTGTAAGATGATATCTCAAAGTTGTTTTGATTTGCATTTCCCTGATCACTAAGGAGGTTGAGCATGGCAAAAAATTGGCGTCTTGGGGGTGGGGTGGAAGGGAGGTAAGGGGAGAAGGGGAGAGAAAAGTGAGAAGGGGAGGATGGGGGAACTTGGGGAAACAGGATAATTGGGGATCAAACAAGGTTGGATAGAGGAGCAGGAATCACATAACTTAATTAAGGGAACCACCTTAGGGTTGGTAAGAGACTTGAACCTAGAGTGGCTCCCAGGGTCCCAGGGCAATGTCCCCAGTTAGTTTCTTGGGCA
Source organism: Microtus oregoni (assembly GCF_018167655.1). Lineage (NCBI taxonomy): Eukaryota > Metazoa > Chordata > Mammalia > Rodentia > Cricetidae > Microtus > Microtus oregoni. Next base: position 50,036,826 of record NW_024543066.1, read on the forward strand.
GCTGAGGATAGGGAACCTGAAATGACCCTATCATATAGCCATATTGATGAATATCTTGCATATCACCAGAGAACCTTCATCTAGCGATGGATGGAGATAGAGACAGAGACCCACACTGGAGCACCGGACTAACCTCCCAAAGTCCCAATGAGGAGCAGAAAAAGGGAGAACATTAGCATGGAAGTCAGGACCACGAGGGGTGCACCCACCCACTGAGACAGTGGGGCTGATCTATTGGGAGCTCACCAAGGCCAGCTGGACTGTGACTGAAAAAGCATGGGATAAAACCAGACTCTCTGAACATGGCGGACAATGAGGGCTGATGAGAAGCCAAGGACAATGGCACGGGGTTTTGTTCCTACTTCATGTTCTGGCTTTGTGGGAGCCTAACCAGTTTGTATGTTCACCTTCCTAGACCTGGAGGGAGGGGGGAGGACCTTGGACTTTCCATAGGGCAGGGAACCCTGACTGGTCTTCAGACTGGAGAGGGAGGGGAAGAGGAGTGGGGGGAGGGGGAGAAGGGTAGAAGAAGGGGAAATGGGAGGCTAGGAGGAGGCAGAAATTTTTTTTCAATAAAAAAAAACAAAAAAACTTTCCTTAAGGTATAAATATTATCTCAAAATATATAAGAATAGATATATTTGTATATATATTTTATACATTTAAATTTTCTGTCATGATATTAATGCTCATGTTGAGTACTAACTAACTCTAGGAGTAGGCTTCATCTACCTTCCTATATAAGATTTCAGGCTTGAATCTAAAATAGACAACTATAAATTAAGCTTCTGTATCCCAGAAGTATTTAATACATTGTACTCCTTATCCTGCTTGAGATTTTCTGCATATGATATTGAAAATGTTTAAATTTTCTGCGGTAAATCATGACCATTCCTGACAGTAACCTTTGAAGTTTCCACAAAGGATGATGGGGCTCCATAACGATGATTCCACCTGGGTTGTGGTAATGCCTCTATGCTGTCAAACACCTCCCAAGGATCATAACTCAGATGCTCTAGCCTCATAGAACACTCCAGACAAGACTTCAGATAAGCACTGTACTTTACCACCACACATAACAGCTAGTTCTCCCAGAACTTGATCATTATCTAAATTTTCTCAGGGTTCTAAACATGTTGTTGCCCCCAGGCAGCAGGAAGTAACTTTAAGTTCATGGTGCTTACTGGGCAGTGATGGTGTTTGCTTTTTATTCCAACACTCAGGAGACAGAGGTAGGTGGATCTCTGTGAGTTCAAGGCCAGCCTGTTCTACAAGAGCTAGTTCCAGGACAGTTAAGGTTATTACACAGAGAAACCCTATCTCAAAACCACATTCCCAAAAGATGGGGTGGGTGGTTTCTTGTTGTTCGGAGGATGTTTATCATCAATTAGAGAAGTTAGTTTAAAGTTGTAATTGGTCATGGTCAGAGAGGAAAAACTAAGCAAAGAACATTAGATTCAGATCTCATTTTAAAAAGAAAAAATGGGAAGGATATAGGAAAGGGTAGATTATTGAATCTCCTTTTAAAATAGGAATGATAGGATAAAATGGTAGATGATTGCGTGTACTTTTAAAACTTAAAAAACAACCACTATCTTTGAATATTTTAAATTGGTATGGTTTTTTTGTATATTGCTACAAATTTAAGATTATTTTGTTATATTGTATAATGTTTCTACTCTTAAGGTATTTAAACAATGTAATTATTTAATGCAGCTTATTTAACAATGTAATATAAATTTGTAGTCCTTGAAAGTCATTATTATAAACTAATTAGGATAATTAAGAAGTAGAGGTTAATAGTTAATCTTCTAACAATCAAAATTGCAGCCATGTTAGGCATGTTTTCAAGGTCAGACAGAAACATATTTTATATAAACAGACCTTCAAACACTTCAGAGACCACCAGAATATAGTATTTAAGACGTTTTAATAACATAAGACTTTAATGACAGTGAGACGTATCTGTTCCTGGCAGTACCAATTTGCTTCATAAAAAGGGTGATGGGCATTGAAGAACCTCCATATGGAGTTTGTTTTTACTTTGGCAAAGTTAGCAAAGAAACTGTCTTTGCCTTGACTACTAACAGAATCCTGTCTAAACTGGACAAACAGGACACAAAAAGAAGGCAACTGCCTGCCAAACTTTGCTAAGGCAAGGTCTTTCAAATACTCCTACTTCACAAAACAGTCTGTCAGATATTTTAGGCCTGTAGGCCAAAGATGGATGCCCTCAATTTTGCAGAGGGTGACTGTCTAGGCAGCCAGATGTTTCTGTCATTTCTTAGTTTTGGAATTTATTTGCTCTGCAACTCCTATTTACTTAGTTAATAATTCTTTCTTGAGTCTTTGATGTGGTTAAAGACTAGATTGCTATTCCTACAGTTTTTTGTTACCAAATTCAAAAAAAAAAAACTCACAAAAGAGGTATATTAACGTTAAAAGGCATAAAAACTGTAGTTGTTTATCTAAGACTATGTTTTTAGGTCTCAAAAGATAGTTTTGGTCTGGTAATATAAGTTAAAATAGAAGATGAGTTAGGTAAAAAACTCTGGGCTCACCAAGATAGGATACACTTAAATAAAGTATTTTTTTCTGAATTTGCCAAATGCAAATGGATTGGATGTTGTGAAAGTAATTATTACTCATTAATTGTTCTTATTGTATATAAGTACAAATTTTTACTTTTTTAAGTTTAAAACCTTCCTCTTTTTTGACAGTACCTGATAATTGCTCTTATTGTATATAATATTACTGTGTTAGAGTTAAAACCTTTCCTTTTTATTTAGACAAAAGGCGTTTTCTGGCATTAAGGCAGCTCTTAAAAGGTTGGGGCAGTCTGCTGTCTGGAGCACGGAAAAGGTGCTGCAGAGAGGAAATGAACAGGCAGGAACAAACAAGGAGTGACTGAGGGGCAGAAACCACGTGGAATACACAGATGGTTGCCCCTTAAGCTGTGGGTCCCCAGCCTGTTGGAGGAGGGGGCCAAAGCCGAGTGCTGGGCGTGAATCTCATTGTGGCTGGGAAGCACAGACAAAGTTGGAGTGAGCATCCAAGAAAGGAACAAATCAGGCAAACTGGAAGAGCAATCAGACAGAAGCATGAAATGCCAGAGACTTGAAGACTAAGACAGAGTATCCTCTTAAATAGCCTGGGGTCAAAACAGTAAAAGGGTTGGGGCACCCCAGCGCGGGATGTCTCCCATACAAGGGTCACAAAAGGCAGAGACTCTCTCTCTCTCGGAACAGGCCAGCTGCCTGGCACTGCCGTGTCCTGACAGGTGGGCTGGAAGGTGGAAGGGGTCCTGGACCCCTTTAGAGGTCCTGGCTTGAAACTGAGTAACTCACTGAGCCAGTCTGTTCTACAGTGGGGAATGAAGAGTGGTTTTCCATGGCCACCTGGTGGCAGGAAAACTCAACTCTATTTGGGCTCAACACCAAATGTTAAGTTTAATTCCTGATTAATGGGAATCTGCCACCACTGATGTAATAAGTCAACCAAAATGAATGAATAAATTCAGGTTTATTATGAGCAAAGCTTTCCTGGGTGGCCCCAGGGGAAGTTGAGAAGACCACGTGGAAACCCACTAGGTAGGGGCTTTTAATGCCCTCTGGGGGTAGAGCCACTAGCTGGTGGCCATTTTCAAGGTCAGAATAATGTCCCCCAGAGGTGGAACCTGGAGTGAGGCAACTCCAAGGGACGGACCTGCTGCTTGGAACAGGCCTGAGCAGGAGATTGCACACGTTCTACTCCAAGTACCCATATAAAAAGGCTGGGTGTGGTTTCCCTGCCTGTTTGTAAACCCATCACTGTCGAGCAGTTAGAGAACTTGAAGCTAATGTCCAGTAGCTTAGCTCCAGGCTAAGAGATCGTGTCTCCAAAAAGTAAAGCCGAAATTGATAGATCAAGACACCCAACTGGTGTCTTCTGGGCCACTGACTCTACCTAAACACACACACACACACACACACACACACACACACACCTTACTTAGAAATAAAAATATATTGAGCTACATGGTTCACTTACAAATTCTCATTTTTCAATAATTAAATTTAAAGAATTTATTATATTTTTAATGTGGGGAGTACATGTTGTCAATATCTTTACTTTTCAGTTTATGTGTTATGTCTTAAAATATACATATAAAAATTGGTCACCAAGCAAAAGCAAAAGTTTTACAAATTGGAGAGGAGAAGAGTTACAAGTGCTGGAGTCAGTAAGGATGGAAGGAGACAATATGTGCACGTACGAGTTGTCAAAGAACAAAGCTAACCAATAAAAATTGGCTAAGTTTAACTTCAACTTTGCCACCATAGGGTGCTTCCAGTCTCTATGATTTGCAGTGTTTCATGCTTCACTCCATGTCTTACTATCTGGTCTCTCATACATTATTTTGGATATGCTTCCCCTACGAACTGTCAATTCATGTTACTGGTCTCTTCTTTTTTGATGTCTTGCTATTTTGCTCATTATCTTGTCTATATCCTTAATGTTTTATAGTGTGTCCTATCTTAGGTAAGTTATGATTCAATCTACTGCTGTTCTCTTAACATAAGAATATTTTAAGATATATTGACATATTCATTTTTCATATTGCTTAAAAGTGAAGAAAGCTATCATTTCCTCATAGATTGGATACATTTTTCATTTTTCTGAAAATTTTATGTATATATCTATAACATATATAATATATATTGGCATTTTGTTTTTAAACCACTAATTCTACTGTTTCTGTATCTTAAGCATTTTATTCTGCATCAGCACAAGCAGAGATAGATAAATTATGATTTCATGTTGCAATGCTGTTGCTAAAAGTATACTTATTTTATTGACTCCAAAAAGGGGAATGTTACAAAGAGCACTGACTAGCCCAGGCCTCTGTATTGCCCTCTTTAGGGGAAAGCCCAGCCCAATAGGGGGGGGGGGTGTTCACCTCCGGCTAATGTTTATGTATACATCTGGCGGGCACGAGCCCCACCGGTCCTTTTTTTGTATTTCCTGCTCATCGCTGGATCCCTGGTGTTGTAAGCTATACCTTCATTAAAATTTGCTGTTTCATTCTAAGTTAGCCTGGTTATTACACTGTATACATTTGGCACACCAACATTGGGCTTTTTTTTGCCCCCACCCCGAGCGTCTCGGGACGTAGGCTTGAATTTTAGTTTGAGAGAGCAACATGCCCCTGTAGTGAGCTGCATGGTGTCACACCTGATGGAGATGTATAATCAACTCCTAAGATGGCTAAGGCCTGACATATACTATGATCACGCAATGATTATCAGCTGCCTGCATATGTGTGAACCTATGGGCAGTGCCCACCTGGCAGGTCGGGATTGATTGCCCATGCCTACTTAAGGGCTGAGAGAGGAAAAGGACAGAGAAGGAGAGAGGAGAAAGAGAAGAGAGAGGAAGAGAGAGAGGAAGGAGAAAGGAAGGAGAGCAGAGAGAGGAGGGAGAGTGGGGAAGAGAGAGGGAAAGTGAATAAAGTCCTGGAATAAAACTGCAGTGAGAAGACCTCCAGTGGTCGCATCATCCTTGTGGGATGAGGGTGGCCGTGACAAGTGGTGGCCTCGTACGGGGAACCTCCAAACCTCTCTCCATGGAGCCCAGAACTTGCTGCAGTCAGGGGGTGCACCAAATAATCCTCAAGGTAAAGATTGGGGATCCGCTACAAAAATCAGGTTTTCTGCTCTTGCCGGTAGAAGAAGGGAGAGTGGGGGTAATAGGGCAGTGACTATAGCAGACGGATTAAAGTGAGGGCCACGACCAAAGTGGAAGGTTTAAAATGAAACTAAAAGGAAGAATGGAATTTTAGTATGGGTGCTTCAACATCACACCTGATTTTTCTAGCTCTTAACGAGCTGTTATGGAGTGCATTGGAGAGGTTTTTGGCTAAATGTGACACAATTGCACCTTGGTTTGCCATCTCTGGCAATCTTAATGTGTCATCCGGGATAAGCTTGGTAGAGATCTGAATTTTGCTACTAAACAAGGTTTGCTAAGGAAGGGAGTTATATTCATGTGGTTTGAATTACTGAGAGCTCCAGAGTTTGCAGTGGAGTGTGAGCAGCTAAGGCTCCAAGGCCAAGGAGCTCCAGGCAGCTCCAAGGCCAATCAGCACTGAGGGTCTGCCTAAGCTGCAAACACCGGAGCCTGCCTCAGGGCATAGAAGCACAGAGATAAGATCTCTTCAGCCCTGACCTCTGCCCAAAGGGTAGGGGCCAGCTGCTCTGCACTGCCATGCCTCCACCTTACAGGTCCGTGGGGAGGTGCCTCTGCCTCTCCCCTGTCACTGTGACCTGAGTCCAACCGCGACTGGAAATTGGCAGTAGATTGTAGTAAATATCTTTAAGAATGCAATGGCCCATACTCAGCAGGAAGTAGCCAGAGAGATTGACAATGCCCAAATTTCCTAAAACATAATTTTAGCGGGGTCCTTTCAGAGCAGAAGCAGGATCAGCTGGGCTGCTAGGGAAGCCAAAGAGGTGCACGAGCAAGAAGGTGTCTTTTATGCACTCAGCTGACAAGAATGAATGTGCCACAGGGGTATGGCAGCTGGGGTATGTTATTTAGGGGACTGCTGAAGGAGCAGTGGTTTCTGACTGCTCCTGGGGTCATGGCAAAGCCACTCCTAATGACAGGAGCAGGCAAAGGAAAGCCAGGGAGGGGAAAGTAAGATTGCCTCCCCTTCCTCTCCTCTGTGCTGGCCTCTCTGCTACCAGTTCCGACTGCCCTGCTACTGCCGCAAGCACAGTGCAGCTGTGGCAATTGGCTTAGCTTGGCTGTGAATGGAAGTATCTGGGGCTGTGTGTGATATGAAAAATTTAAAGAATTGTCTAGCTTTCTTTTAGGAAATTGGTCTGGTGAATTCAAACAACAACTGGAAAAGCTGTGAGTGACAATTGCATCTGCAGATTCCACACGCATGGATACCAGCCTGGCAGAAGAACTATCTTCCTGGATCACTCCATGGATCATCTGAAGGAGTGGGTAGGATAAGAGCCCTAACAGGGTTAATGGTGCTTGCCTCCCTGATATGCCTGTGGTGCATTTGTCACATAAGGGTTTCACAGCATCGCAATGCAGTTATGATCATTCAGGCATTCACGGCTATTGAAGCAGGACAGTCTCCCCAAGTTTGGCTATCTACCTTAAAAGAGATGTAAGCGAGCACAAGATGCACTGCACTTGAGGTAAGCATACATCAGCCTCAAGAAGAGCAAGTCTGATTGCATGTGGGTTGGTGTCTAACTCCCACCTCTGTAAAAAGGCACGGGACAGGTCTAGTATTCTCTGAGTGGATGACACCTAGATAAATACTAGTACATGTTTCATTTTTAACAGAGATCAGACCTATACTCTTGCCTGATGCTTTACAAAACAAAAGGGGGAACTGTAGCAAGCTGCATGGTGTCATACCTGATGGAGATGTATAAGCAACTCCTGAGATGGCTAGGGCCTGACCTATGCTATGGTCACGCAATGATTATCAGCTGCCTGCATATGTGTGAACCTATGGGCAGTGCCCACCTGGCAGGTCGGGATTGATTGCCCATGCCTACTTAAGGGCTGCGAGAGGAAAAGGACAGAGAAGGAGAGAGGAGAAAGAGAAGAGAGAGGAAGGAAAGAGAGAGAGGAAGAGGAGAAGGAGATAGATTGCTGTGAATAAAGTCCTGAAAACTGCTGCAAGAAGAGCTCCAGGTGTTGCGTTTTCCTTGCTGGTTGAGGGTGGACGCGACATGCCCCAATCTCGCAGCTCTTTGCCTGGGTCCTAAAAACACAGCACGCTCCCGGCCCAGCTGCCAGGCGCCCTGCTGTTTTTTACTAAGTGACTCGGGCCCCAGTGCCCAGTCTAAGATAGAGTCAGCCAAGCACACCATAGCCTGCAGGGGCCAGCCCCGCCCCACCTGCCAGACCTACTTAGGCCGAAGCACGTTAACCCCTCCCTGCCTTCCTGACCAACTATAGCGGCAGTAGTAGCTGAGCTTCTAGGTCACTGAACATCTGTAGCGACTCGATTTTTCCTGGCGCTTGCTAGAAAGTTGGCAAAAGGGACTCCTGAAGGGCGACTTGGCCCCGCCCGCCATACTAAACAGAGCACAGTCACAGCTGGGCAAATAGCTGACTCGGCCCGCAGGAGTCTGTGCGGCCCTGCCCTGCCCGCCAGACTTGCTCGGATCTAGCAAGTGGTGCAAGCACCTCTGTATTCAGCCCCCCCCCCCCCCCAAGCACCTAGCAGTAAACAGCATGATCAGTACACAACGCCACTCTGCACACGTGACTGCTCTGCGTCCCCTCCCCAGGGGTGGCTGAGTACCGCCTTGGCTCTGCCCCATTTCCTGGCCCTCCCCTTGCTGCTTACAGTTAACTTTCTTTCAGTTTTGGGTTTTGAGTAGACTTTTCAGACCGGCTCTGAGTTCAGCCACGTGGACTCAGGTGCATTTCGCCACCACTGGCAGGAAACGGTCATTACAGGTAAAAATTTTCTTTTATAAATAAAAATAAATACTGATTTGATTGAAAATGTCTGAAAACGTTACCATTCAAGACTTTAACAGCATTTTTGATTGTACTATGTGGGAGATTTTACAAGAAGTGTCTGTTACCCCACATCTATGGATCTTTCTGGGATTCGTAGTTTTACTTGGTACTATATGGTTTGATAATAGAAATATGATAAAGCCTTTACGAGATGAATCCAGAATTCTTAAGGCAGAGGTTGAATGCTTAAAAACAATTGAGAATGACAACAATCTTCTCAAGAATCAGTTTGAAGTTCTCCAGGAAAAGAACAGATCTTTGTTTAACATGACTTGATCAACTGAGCAAAATTTAGAAAAGGTACAGGCTGATGTTAAGGAGAAATTCATTACTATGGAAGAGGGAACAACTGATTTGGATCATAAGCTTCAGTCCCTTTCTGTAGGAACTGAAACATTAATGGCTGATATTAAGGTGAAATTCATTACTATGGAAGAGGGAACAGCTGATTTGGATTGTAAGCTTCAGTCCCTTTCTGTAGGAACTGAAACATTAACTGAGAGAATCAAAACTGCTGAATGTGACAACCGGATTTTGTCTAAAGCTTATGACAGATTGGCAGAAAGATTGTCAATTCAAGAAGGTACGGTTTAGGCCATGAAAATTCTGTCCAAAGATGAGATGTTATCTCTAATGGACAAACTTCATACTTTAGAATCCTCAGTGAAGGCTTTGGAACATAATTCTGGACAGGAGATTCAGACATTGCAGAAGGCAATGGTGAATAGAATTGAAAAGATTGAGGAATTTCTAAATTCTGATGAAGAGGAGCAAAGGGTAGAAAGGCAAATTTTAACTCCATCTGTGGGTAAATCTCTCCGGGACAATTCCCACAAAGCTCTACCTACAGCTCTACCTGCCTTTCCAGTAATAACAACAGAGAAAATGGTTGGTTCCAGAAACCCTAGAGTCATCAAGGAAGATACATGGGAGCCTGTCCGTATGAATGATCTCAAAGAAATTAAACAGGCTGTTATGACTTTTGGGATGCATGCCTCCTTTGTTAAAGAGATGCTAAAATCATGGGCCACAACAAATAGGGCCACGCCCTTAGACTGGCTCCAATTGAGTTCTGTGGTACTTGAGAGTGGACCGCAACTGAACTGGAAATGCTTATTCAGGCAAGAGGCTAGGAAAGAGTGAAGGGAATTGAGATTTTCCTAGATAAAATTCTAGGTGAAGGGCTCTTTTCCGACCCTCAGGAACAAGCTAATTTTGATGAACACACACTCTCCATGTGTACTACAGCAGCATTAAGGGCTTGGGACAGGGTACAAGACCCAGGACAGAGAATGGAATCATTTGTCAGAGTTAAACAGGGTCAGAGAGAACCCTTTAGTGACTTTTTGCAAAGACTAACTAAAGCTGTACAAATAGGGATATCTGACCCAGAAGCAAGACATATGATTGAGACTTTGACTTATGAAAATACAAATGTGGAATGCAAAAGGATCTTGGAGCCTTTAAAGCTCAGATCAGTGCCCTTGGAGGAATGGGTCTTGCATACACTAAATGTTGATACATTTGACTATGGCACTGAAGCATGGGTAGAAGAAGCAATTTCCAAAATGTTTTAATTGTGGCAAAATGGGTCATATGAAAAGGAAATGTAGACAACAGATTTTCAGAAATAATAATTATGCATCCTCTAGAAATAACAGAAATAGGAGGACTCAGCCTTCAGGATTATGTAGAAGATATGGGAAAGGCAGACACTGGACGAATGAATGCAGGTCTACAAGAGATAGACAAGGCAACCTGTTACAGACCGGAAACATGAGAAGGGGGCCTCACAGGCCCCCATTGCAAACATGGTTCAGTCATTTCCAGTTACTGCAGAGAATGTGCCTCATCAGGACAATTAGGAAGCCCCATGCCTACTGTTACAAGCAATAATGATCAGAAGGATGAGTTCCATGTGTTTTGGCAAACTTCTATAAGTGATCAAAGACCAAAGCTAAGAGTGTGTGTAAATGGCATCTTTATTACTGGCCTGCTGGATACAGGTTCTGATGTAAGTATCATTACCCCAGAATCTTGGTATCTGTATTGGCCTCTTCAGAATGTAAATGTTCAGATCCTGGAAATTGGAACCCTATCTTGAGTAAGGCAGAGCACGAGATGGGTTGAACATAGGGCCAGAGGGACAAATAGGAAAATTAAGGCCATATGTAGCCAATATTGCAGTGAATTTGTGGGGTCGTAACCTGTTACAGAAATGGAATACCCAAATTAACATTCCTGCTACTTCTAGAGCCTATATTTCTGAGAATAATATTAAAAGATATTACAAACGGAGAAAACCAGCCATTCGGGCTGTACAAGAACACAAAGCATTTGATGTTCCTTTAGAGATACCAACAGCCTTGCCTCTAAAATGGTTGACTGAGAGACCAATATGGACAAAGCAATGGCTTTTAGCTGAAGAAAAGTTACAGGCTTTAGAACAGCTGGTACAAGAGCAATTAGATGCTGGACATATAGAAGAATCTACCAGTCCTTGGAATTCTCATGTATTTGTGGTTAAGAAAAAATCAGGTAAATGGAGAATGGTGACAGGTCTCAGGGCTATCAACAACGTTATTCAACCTATGGGCCCTCTGCAATCTGGAATTCCTTTGCCCTCTTTATTACCAAAAGGATGGCCTCTCATAGTTATTGATTTAAAGGATTGTTTTTTCACTATACCTTTACAAAAAGAAGATAGAGAAAAATTTGCCTTCACAGTGACTACTTATAAAAATTCTCAACCTTCAAGGAGGTACCACTGGGCCGTCCTCCCCCAGGGCATGTTAAATAGCCCCTCCCTGTGCCAATAATTTGTGAATCAAAATTTCAAATAATATGCAAGAAATTTCCCAAATCTATAGTATATCATTACATGGACGACATTTTGTTATCCCATTCAAACATGGATACCTTGGACAGACTGTTTGAAGAAATAAAGATACTTTTGCCTAAATGGGGATTTCAGATTACTCCTGAAAAGATACAGAGGGGAGATTCTGTTAATTATTTAGGTTATAAAATAGATTTGCAAAAAATTAAGACACAAAAGGCACAAATTCGGAGAGATCGCCTACGGACTCTTAATGACTTTCAAAGACTGTTAGGAGACATTTTCAGTCTACCACCAGCTATTGGAATAACACCTGATCTAATAATTCATTTGAACAAAACCTTGGATGGTGATAAAGATTTTAACAGTCCCAGAGAATTAACAGCTGAAGCAGAAAAGGAACTGACAATAATTGAAGAAAAATTACAACAGGCACATGTGGACAAGGTGAATCCAGAGTTCGATTGTATTCTCGTCATATTACCATCAAAAATTTCTCCTACAGGAATTTTAATGCAGAGAGATGATACTATCTTGGAATGGATCTTTTTACCACATAAACCAAGTAAGAAACTGAAAACTTGTGTGGAAAAAGTCTCTGAGTTAATTATAAAAGGCAAGCTGAGACTTTGTCAACTAGCAGGCATAGACCCAGCAGAAATTATAGTGCCTTTGACTGCTGATGAACTAAAGAAATTATGGGAAGATAATGAACCATGGCAAAGAGCTTGTGCTAATTTTTTGGGAGACATTAATAACAACTATCCAAAAAGCAAGAGGCTTAACTTCATAAAGAGAACTTCTTGGATCCTTCATCGAATCATCCGTGATGCTCCAATAACTGGAGCCCGTACATTTTATACTGATGCCAATAAATCAGTGAAGGCAGGTTACAAATCAGAAGACTTGAGTAAGGTGGAACAAAGTCCTTATGGTTCTGTCCAGAAGGCAGAATTATATGCTATTCTTATGGTGCTAAGGGATTTTAAAGAACCTATTAATATAGTTACTGATTCACAATACGCAGAAAGAGTTATTTTACCTGTTGAAACTGCTGAATTTATACCTGATGATACAGAACTAACCTCATTGCTTATCCAGGTACAAGATATGATCAGGAACAGGCTTTGCCCTATGTATATAACACACATCCGATTCCATACGGGTCTGCCAGGTCCTCTAGCACAAGGTGATGCAAAAATTGATCAATTATTAATTGGTAGTGTGCTACAAGGGTCTGAATTTCATAAAAAACATCATGTTAATAACAAAGGTTTGAAGAAAGAGTTTTCTATTACATGGCAACAAGCTAAGGAGATTGTAAAGAAATGCATGACTTGCTCTTTCTATAACCAAACGCCACTGCCTGCAGGGGCTAATCCAAAGGGCACCCAAAGGAATAAAATTTCGCAGATGGATGTGTTCCACTTTGCAGAATTTGGCCAATTAAAATATGTTCATCACACCATTGACACTTATTCAGGCTTCCAATGGGCAACTGCTTTAAGTTCAGAAAAAGCTGATTCAGTAATCACTCATTTATTAGAAGTCATGGCTATCATGGGTATACCTACACAAATAAAGACAGATAATGGTCCTGCTTATGTCTCTAGGAAAATGGAATGGTTTTTTGATTATTACAATATCAAGCATGTTACAGGTATACCATACAATCATAGAAAGATCAAATCGAACTATAAAGAATATGTTGAACAAACAGAAAGGGGTGGAAAACACACCCAGAAATAGGTTACATAATGCTTTGTTAACCTTGAATTTTCTCAATGCTAATGAGAAGGGAACAACGGCTGCAGAAAGACATTGGATAATGGAAAAGTCTACTGAACTAAGTCAACCAGTTTATTTCAAGGATGTGCTGACCTCACAATGGAAGCCAGGAGATGTGCTGTATTGGGGAAGGGGTTTTGCTCTTGTCTCCACATGTGAGGAAAAATTGTGGATACCATCAGAATTAATAAAGGTTCGGTTTGAAGGAGAGAAGCCACTTGGAAAAGATAAATAACAATTCATTCACAAGGATGGCGGTCATACTGATGGTAAGAAATATAGATAGGTTGGGGGCAGGGTTCTTTTCTTATCGCCACAGGAAAATACTCATCTTCAAAGAATTTAAGGGACCCTGAATATTTAATTACTGATGGATGGAAACTAGTTACAACCCACTAAAGATCAGCAATAAAACTATATATACTGTAAGTATTAATTTTTATATGTCTTATTAAACATTTCTTTATAAATATGTAGAGCTGGTTTTGGAGTTGGACTATGGCTCAGTCCCTCTTCAATTCCAAGCCTGTTGATTAGAGTTATCTCAGAGTTTCTGTCTCAGGTGAGGAGCTATGAAATGGGACAGAATAAAAATAATTATATACTTGATAAACTTTCTTTGCTTTTCCTCATATCTGTGTTTTTCTTTATCAGTCAGTATATATCTTTGTTAATGTTTAAATTTCCCATAATAAACAACAAATTTTCCTAAAGTAATCTTTGAAGTTTCCAGGATGAAGATGGGGCCCAACAACATCAACTCAATCTGGTTTTTATGATGTCATGAATTTTTTTAAGCACTAAAATTAGACCTGTTTTTTGGTACCAACTGCACAAGACAATTTCGAGTGGTGCACGTTTTTGACAACACTCTGGCCGGACCTTCTCAAAACGCTCAGAGGCTAGTTACAATTTTCTTAGGTCTAAGGTTAATGTGGGGATTTTACCATCATTTGCTTTCACAGGACCACCTAAGAAGAACGTTGCCCCCATGTCAGCTAGAAGCAATCTTAGAGGACAATGTCCCCTCTCCTAACAGAGTTTGCCCTCAAGGTTAGGGACATCATTTAGTGGTTGGTTTAGGGTTTAGGGGATGGGGGAGATATTTTATGGAATTAGGGGTATTTTCAAAAAAAAAGGTGGGGGATTAACTGGTTTGATGGGATAATTGGTATTTGTAAATTACTGTTTTTAAAAAATTGTACTGGTACTATTTCTTGTATATTGATATATTGAATATTGAAAGTGAGTGTTCCTACCTCTATTTTTGTATGAGAGCATGCTTCTAACTTTGTCTATATTGTATTGATACATTTACCATATTAAAATGTACATTTATACCTCTGATATTATTTATATGACATTGTTTACAGTTGAAGATCATTGTCTTCATATATTGCACAGTTGTTTATTCTCTTAGTCTTCAAGTTAGATAGGTATTGAGGATTATGTTTGTCATATTTATTTTTAGGTTAATCAGGTCTTTTACATACATATAGATTATATTTAGTATAGATAGTATAATCCTCAGCCTCTTCAAAGAGCTGTAGAAAATGGCCTTTAATCTGACCTAGAATTCTGTGCCAATGAGACACAATCACTCCTGGCAATGCCCCTCTACTCCCGCGAGAACGTTGAGCACCAAAGACACTCCACTGGGAGCTTGTCTTCTTGGCAGAACTGGCCTTTGGGTTAAGAAAATCCCATACCTCAACTACTGACAAAGATACAGAATATCCATAAGTAGATGAAACAGGATTGTCTTATCTTGCCAAGACAGGGTAAGATAATTCTAAGAAAGTTCCTTGCCTTTAATATTGGTATGTCAGTTATGTTAGGCCTTAGCCAAAGTTGGTTGACTCAACATTGTAAACGAGACTTTGGGTGATTGCCCAGGTAGTCAGTTGTCTCTGTCATTTGTTGCACATTTTGGATATCTCTCGTTTGTTAAGTAATATCAATTCCCTTCTCAGATCTTTGACGGAGTTGAAGATTAGATAATTGTAGTTACTCTCTACATTATTTAGACTCCTTGAGATAGAATGTTTAGCAAAACTTTTGTTATATGTTTCTTGCTCAGTATTGTTTGTTATATTTATTATTTGTTACTATTGTATATAGTTGTATTTGGTTTAGTTCTGTCTTATTTAGACAAAAGGGGGAGATGTAGGGGAAAGCCCAGCCCAATGGGGGGCATGTTCGCCTCGGGCTAATGTTTACCTATAAATCTGGCAGGTGCAAGCCCCTCTAGTCCTTTTTTTGTATTTCCTGCTCATCACTGGATCCCTGGTGTTGTAAGCTATCCCTTCATTAAAATTTGCTGTTTCATACTAAGCTAGCCTGGTTATTACACCGTATACAGCCCTCCATATAGGTGATAATCAGGACCCTCCCCCCATTCCCATAAAGTGTGTGATGAGTGAAGGCAAATGTCCCAAACATGAAAGCCCAAAAGAGGTTGTAAAATCCTGGAAGTTCCCTAGCTCAAAACATCGGCGAGCACAAACCATTCCTACCCCAAGTTAAAAAAAATATGGAATTTTTGCCATTGCAATTTTCCACCAAGTTTATCACCCTGGTCCATAACCTTCTCAACCCTATAAAAATTCAGACCTGATATACTGCCTCTCTCTTCCTATCTCACCCAGCTTGCATCCAGAACCCTCCCCACTTCTGCCTTCCTGCCGTCTTTGGGCACATAACATCACCCAGCTCAGCCTGTCTGGGCACTGGGACAGAATCCAGAGGGCAGCCAGGCGGGCGGGAATTCCTTTGATTCAATAGCCTGCCTGCAGCAAGCAATGTAGGTGCTTTGTTTATGAGCTACCCAACAAGCAAGGAGATATGATCTAGGCACCAGGAGATCCATCTCTGGAGTGAGTGAGTTTCTGACCCGCGGCAGCAGCCCTGGACAAGGAACTACTTCCTGCAGGGCCAATACTCCTGCATACTGCCTCTCTCTCCCTGTCTCACTCAGCTTGCATCCAGAACCCTCCCCACTTCTGCCTCCCTGCCATCTTTGGGCACATAACATCACCCAGCTCAGCCTGTCTGGGTGCTGGGAACGAATCCAGAGGGCAGACGGGTGGGCAGGAAATCCTTTGTTTCAATAGCCTGCCGGCAGCAAGCAATGTAGGTGCTTTGTTTATGAGCTACCCAACCACACAGAGATCTGATCTCGGCACTAGGGGAGCCATCACTGAAGCACATAAAGAGCCATCACGGGAGGATGCCATCACTAGGAAGGTACATCAGTAAGCAAGGAGACCTGATCCTGTAAAAGAAGATCCTTAGGGGAGCATTCGGAGGAAGAGATGGGCAGGCGCCAATGCAAGAATTCACCCAACAATCTGAAAAACAACATGAAACCACCAGAAACCAGCGACCTCACAACAGGAGGACATGAACACCTTAATCAAGAAGAAGTAGAAAAGATTGACTTCATGAAAGTGATTGATGTCCTTAAACAGCATGTAAAGAATGCCTTTATAGAAATGGATGAGAAGGATAACAGAAAGTTTGAAGAATTGAATAAAGCAGTGAATGATACCCTAGGAAACGAAGAAAAAACAATCAAACAGATAATGGAAACAGTTCAAGACTTGAAAACTGAATTGGAGACAAGAAAGAAAACACAAAGAGAGGGCCGCTGGACATGGAAAATCTAGGTAAACGCATAGAGACTACAGTAACAAGCATAACCAGCAGAATACAAGAGATAGAAGAAAGAATCTCAGATTCTGAAGATAACATAGAGAAAATAAATGTACTGATCAAAGATAACAGCAAGTCCAACAAACTCTCATCACAAAACATTCAGGAAATATGGGACACAATAAAAAGACCAAACCTAAGAATAATAGGAGTAGAAGAAGGAGAAGTGCAGCTCAATGGTCGAGAAAATATATTTAATAAAATTATAGAAGAAAACTATCCCAAACTAAAGAAAGATGTACCTATGAAGGTTCAAGAAGCATACAGAACACTGATTAGGCTGGATCAAAAAAAAATCCAATCGCCATATAATAATCAAAACACAAAGCATACAGAATAAAGAAAGAATATTAAGAGCTACAAAGGAAAAGGCCCAAGTTACTTATAAAGGTAAACCTATCAGACTTACACCTGACTTCTCTATGGAAACCATGAAAGCCAAAAGGTCCTGAATAGATGTTCTGCAGAAACAAAGAGACCATGAATGCAAGCCCAGACTACTATACCCAGCCAAGCTTTTGTTCACTATAAATGGAGAAAACAAAATTTTCCAGGATAAAAACAAATTTAAACAATACGTAGCTACAAATCCAGCCTTACAGAAAGTAATAGAAGGAAAATCACTAACCAAGGAGTCCAACAATGACCACAATAACTCAGACATCTAGAGACCCTTCACCAGCGCAACTCAAAGAAGGGAAACAAACAAACTCTACTACTAAAAAAGTGACCAGAGTTAACAACCACTGGTCATTAATATCACTTAATGTCAATGGGCTCAACTCACCTATTAAAAGGCACAGGCTAAGAGATTGGATACAAAAACGGGATCCAAGATTCTGCTGTTTACAAGAAACACACCTCAAAAACAAAGACAGGTACCTACTCAGAGTAAAGGGCTGGGAAAAGGCTTATCAAGCAAATGGACCTAAGAAATAAGCAGGTCTGGCCATACAAATTTCTAACAAAGTTGACTTCAAACTTAAATCAATCAGAAGAGAGGGAGAGGGGCATTTTATACTCATAACAGGAACATATACTTCATCAGGATGAAGTCTCAATGCTGAATATCTATGCCCCTAATATAAAAGCACCAATTTATGTAAAAGAAACATTACTAAAAATTAAGGCAGCCATCAAACCACACACACTAATAGTAGGAGACTCCAACACTCCTCTCTCACCAATGGACAGGTCAATTAGACAGAAACCTAAGAGAGAAATTAGAGAATTAATGTAGGTAATGAATCAAATGGACTTAACAGACATCTATAGAACATTCCACCTAAATAGGAAAGAATATACCTTCTTCCCTGCAGCTCATGGAACCTTCTCAAAAATCGACCACATACTCAGTAACAAAGCAAACCTCCACAATTACAAAAAAATATTAGTAACCACCTGTGTCTTATCAGATCACCATGCATTAAAGTTAGAATTCAACAACAATGCTACCCCCAAAAAGCCTACAAATTCATGAAAACTGAAAAGTCAACTACTGAACCACACCTGGATCAAAGAAGAAATAAAGAAAGAAATTAAAGTCTTCCTTGAATTCAATGAAAATAAAGAAACAACATACTCAAACCTATGGGACACTATGAAAGCAGTCCTAAGAGGAAAGCTCATAGCAATAAGTGCCCACTTAAAGAAAATGGAGAAAGCACACATTGGCGACTTAACATGCCACATGCAGGCTCTAGAAAAAAAGAAGCAGACTCACCTAGACGGAGTAGAAGACTGGAAATAATCAAACTGAGGGCTGAAATCAATGAAATAGAAACACAGAAAACAATCCAAAGAATCAATGAAACAAAAAGCTGGTTCCTGGAGAAAATCAACAAGATTGATAAACCCCTATCCAAACTAATCAAAGGGCAGAGGGAGAATATGCAAATTAATAAGATCAGAAATGAAAAGGGGGACATAATCACAGACACAGAGGAAATTCAGAGAATCATTAGATCTTCCTACAAAAGCCTGTATGCCACAAAACTGGAAAATGTAAAAGAAATGGACACTTTTTTAGATAAATACCATATACCAAAGTTAAACCAGGACGAGGTGAACAATCTAAATAAACCTGTTAGTCGCAAAGAATTAGAAGCTGTTATCAAAAACCTCCCTACCAAAAAAGCCCAGGACCAGATGGTTTCAATGCAGAATTCTACCAGAACTTCCAAAAAGACCTAATATCTATACTCCTTCATGTATTTCACAATATAGAAACAGAAGAGGCATTGCCAAATTCCTTTTATGAAGCTACAATTACTCTGATACCAAAACCGCAAAATACTCAACCAAGAAAGAGAATTATAGGCCAATCTCGCTCATGAACATCGATGCAAAAATCCTCAACAAAATACTGGCTAACTGAATCCAAGAACACATTAGAAAAATTATCCATTATGATCAAGTAGGCTTCATCCCAGAGATACAGGGCTGGTTCAACATACGAAAATCTATCATTGTAATCCATCATATAAATAAACTGAAAGAAAAAAAAACATATGATCATTTCATTAGATGCTGAAAAAGCATTTGACAAAATTCAACATCCCTTTATGATAAAAGTCTTGAAGAGATTATGGATGCAAGGGTCATACCTAAACATAATAAAAGCTATTTACGGCAAGCCAACAGCTAACATCAAATTAAACGGAGAGAAACTCAAAGCCATCTCACTAAAATCAGGAACACAACAGGGCTGTTTACTCTATCCATACCTCTTCAATATAGTGCTTGAAGTTTTAGCAATAGCAATAAAACAACATAAGGGGATCAAGGGGATTCAAATTGGAAAGGAAGACGTGAACCTTTTGTTATTTGCAGATGATATGATAGTGTACATAAGCGACCACAAAAACTCCACCAAAGACCTCCTACAGCTGATAAACACCTTTAATAATGTGGCAGGAAACAAGATCAACTCAAAAAATCAGTTGCCCTTCTATACACAAAGGATATGGAAGCAGAGAGGGAAATCAGAGAAGCATCATCTTTCATGATAGCCACAAACAGCATAAAATACCTTGGGGTAACTCTAACCAAGGAAGTGAAAGATCTATTTGACAAGAACTTGAAGGCACTGAAGAAAGAAATTGAAGAGGATACCAGAAAATGGAAGGACCTCCCTTGCTCTTGGATTGGGAGGATCAACATAGTAAAAATGGCAATTCTACCAAAGGCAATTTATAGATTCAATGCAATCCCCATCAAGGTCCCATCAAAATTCTTCACAGAACTTGAGAGGATAATAATCAACTTTATATAGGAGGGAGAACATGAGCAAAGAAGTCAGGACCACGAGGCGTGCATCCACCCACTGAGACAGTGGAGCTGATCTACGTCGGGAACTCACCAAGGCCAGCTGGACTGTGACCGAAAAAGCATGGGTTAAAACCAGACTCTCTGAACATGGCGAACAATGAGGGCTGATGAGACACCAAGGACAATGGCACGGGGTTTTGATCCTACTTAATGTGCTGGCTTTGCGGGAGCCTAGCCAGTTTGGATGTTCACCTTCCTAGATATGGACGGAGCAGGGAGGACCTAGGACTCACCACAGGCAGGGAACCCGGACTGCTCTGTGAACTGGAGAGGGAGGGGGAGAGGAGTGGGGGGAGGGGGAGAAGGGTGGGAGTAGGGAGATAAGGGTGGGAGGAGGGGGAAGGAAATGGGAGGCTGAGAGGAGGTGGAAATTTGTTTTTTTTGTAAAAAAGAAAAAAATTAAAATAATTAAAAAAAAAAACAAAAAGCAAAAAACAAAAACCCAGGATAGCCAAAACAATCTTATACAATAAAGGAACTTCTGAAGTCATTATCATCCCTGACTTCAAACTCTATTACAGAGCTACAGTAATGAAAACAGTGTGATATTGGCATAAAGACAGAGAAGTCGACCAATGGAATTGTATAGAAGACCCGAATTTTAACCCACAAACCTATGAACACCTCATTTTTGATAAAGGAGCTAAATGCATACACTGGAAGAAAGAAAGCATCTTCAACAAATGGTGCTGGCACACTGGATGTCAACATGTAGAAGAATGAAAATAGACCCATATCTATCACCATGCACAAAACTCAAGTCCAAATGGATCAAAGACCTCAATATCAATCTGAACACACTGAACCTGATAGAAGAGAAAGTGGGAAGTACATTACAACAGATGAGCACAGGAGATCGCTTTCTATGTATAACCCCAGCAGCACTGACATTAAGGGCAACATTGAAAAAATGGGACCTCCTGAAACTGAGAAGCTTCTGTAAAGCAAAGGACACTGTCACTAAGACAAAAAGGCAACCTACTGACTGGGAGAAGATCTTCACCAACCCTGCAACAGACAAATGTCTGATCTCCAAAATATATAAAAACCTCAAGAAACTAGACTTTAAAATGCTAATTAAACCAATTAAAAATGGGGCACAGAACTGAACAGAGAATTCTCAACAGAAGAAGTTCAATTGGCCAAAAGACACTTAAGATCATGTTCTACCTCCTTAGCAGTCAGGGAAATGCAAATCAAAACAACTTTGAGATATCATCTTACACCTGTCAGAATGGCTAAAATCAAAAACACCAATGATAACCTTTGCTGGAGAGGTTGTGGAGGAAGGGGTACCCTCATTCATTGCTGGTGGGAATGCAAACTTGTGCAACCACTTTGGAAATCAGTGTGGCGGTTTCTCAGGATATTCGGCATCAACCTGTCCCAGGACCCAGCAATAACACTTTTGGGATCATACCCAAAAGATGCCTTATCATATGACAAAAGCATTTGTTCAACTATGTTCATAGCAGTATTATTTGTTATAGCCAGAACCTGGAAACAACCTAGATGTCCTTCAATAGAAGAATGGATGAAGAAAGTATGGAATATATACACATTAGAGTACTACTCTGCGGTAAAAAACTATGACTTCTCAAATTTTGCATGCAAATGGATGGAAATAGAAAACACTATCCTGAGTGAGGTAACCCAGACCCAAAAAGAGGAACATGTGATATACTCACTCCAAATTGGTTTCTAGCCACAAATAATGGTCATTGAGTCTATATTCTGTGATCCTAAAGAAGCTAAATAAGAAGGTGAACCCAAAGAAAAACATATAGTTGTTATCCTGGGTATGGGAAGTAGACAAGATTGCTGGGCAAAAAATTGGGAACTTTGGGGTGGGGTGGGATGGGGGTAAGGGGAGATGGGGTGAGAAAAGTAAGAAGGGGAGAATTGGGGGAACTTGGGGAAACGGGATGATTGGGAGAAAGGAAGGTTGGATAGAGGAGCAGGGAATCACATAACTTAATTAAGGGAGCCATCTTAGGGTTGGCAAGAGACTTGAACCTAGAGGAGCTCCCAGGTGTCCAGGGTGATGTCCCCAATTAGCTCTTTGTGCAGCTGAAGATAGGGAACCTGAAATGACCCTATCCTATAGCCATACTGGTGAATATCTTGCATATCACCATAGAACCTTCATCTGGCGATGGATGGAGATAGAGACAGAGACCCACACTGGAGCATCGGACTGAGCTCCCAATGTCCCAATGAAGAGCAGAAGGAGGGAGAACATGAGCAAGGAAGTCAGAACCACGAGGGGTGCACCCACCCACTGAGACAGTGGGGCTGATCTATTGGGAGCTCAACAAGGACAGCTGGACTGTGACTGAAAAACCATGGGATAAAACCGGACTCTTTGAACATGGCGGACACTGAGGGCTGCTGAGAAGCCAAAGACAATGGCACGGGGTTTTGATCCTACTTCATGTTCTGGCTTTGTGGGAGCCTAGCCAGTATGGATGTTCACCTTCCTAGACCAGGATGGAGAGGGGAGGACCTTGGACTTTCCACAGGGCAAGGAACCCTGACTGCTCTTTGGACTGGATAGGGAGGGGGAGAGGAGTGGGGGGGAGGAGGAGAAGAGTGGGAGGAGGGTGAGGGAAATGGGAGGCGGGGAGGAGGCAGGAATTTCTTTTTTTTTCTTTCAATAAAAAAAGCAAAATTCAGACCCTTGGTACTGGGAACCCAACCTCAGACCTTAGGAGAAGCTGTTGCTTTCAGTGTTGTAGTGAAGGACAGTCCGCTGCTAGGATGATCAGTTCATCTTTCAATGTTCTAGTGAAGGACAGTCTTCTGCTAGATGATCAGTTCATCTTTCAATGTTCTAGTGAAGGACAGTCTTCTGCTAGATGATCAGTTCATCTTTCGATGTTCTAGTGAACAACAGTCTGCTGCTAGGATGATCAATTCATCTTGCATTCTCTCTCTACATGTTCTCTCAACCTCTGTCTAACAGTGGATAGAAAGTATTTTTTCTTATTCATATGTTTAACATTATTGCTGCAGTTACCACTCCCTCTTCTTATCCCAGTTCCTCCCCCACCTCTTGTCTGCCCTCATTCCCACCACCACCTACATCCCCCACCACCACCATGTGCTGCATCTACTTCCCCTCTATTTTGTTCAGAAAAGGGCAGGCCTCCCACAGATATCAACAAAACATGGCAGATCAAGTTGCAGCAGGACTAAGCATCTCCCCATGTATGAAGGCTGGGCAAGGTGACGGAGCAAGAGGAATAGGATGCCAAAATCCAGTGCAAATGTCAGAAACAGCCCCCACTGTTAGGATTCCCACATGAGAATCAAGATACACAACTGTAAGATATGTGCAGTGTTCCTAGGTCAGTCCCATGCAGGTTTCCTGGTTATTGGTTCAGTCTCTGTGAGCTCCTATGAGTGCATGTTAGTTGATTCTGTGGGCTTTCTTATGGTGTCCTTCACTCCTCTGGTTCCTACAATTTTTCTCCCCTTCTGCAGGATGACCTAAACTCCACCTAACGTTTGGATGAAGCCTCTCTGATGATAATTGGACTAAGCACCATCATGCTAGTCTTTCTAGGTCTAGGTTACCTCACTTGGAATAAATTTTCTAGTTCCATTAATTTGCCTGTAAATTTCATGATGTCATTGTTTTTGACAGCTGAGTAATACTGCATAGTGTAAATATACCACATTTTCTTTATCCATTCTTTGTAAACCACAGATTTTTAATTCAACATATTACATGGATGGCCCTGATGGAGGCTTTGCTTCCAGGACCATCTGACCATCAGTGGGCTGGACTCTTCCTTGTCAGTCATCAATTAAGAAAATGCACCCCCTCCCCAGGCCTGCCTATATTCTAAAGTGGTAAGGGGTATTTTCATAATGTTGAGATTCCCTATTCTCAGATGACTCTAACTTGCATCAAGTTGACAAAAATCTAACCAGTACGTATACAATGTATTTCATATATCATTTCATAATTGCTGTGAAGTAAAAATTAAATAAGTGTTGGTGCTTAAAAGATGGCTTAGCAGCTAAAGTTTGGTCTCTAGCAGTAGAATCAAATAACTCAGAGCTACCTGTAACTCCAGCTTCATGGGACTGAAAACCCTTTTCCGAACTCACATGTGCAAAGACACGTATATACTTAACGTTAAAATAAAAAATAAATATTAAAAAATAAAATGTTTTAAAAGTACATGCAGGTATAAATATTTTGAACATAATATCTATTTGGCAATTAAAAAGAAATGAAAACTTTTAGAACTCACCATTACCAAAATCCACTGGGGCACTATAATTAACTGACTCTTGTGCCTTAAAAACACAGAAAAAAATAACAGATAAAACAGTACTGATGAGGAATTTGGCTAGCACCAGACTAGAAAGCAAAAACAGATAATGTAACACAATTTGTAAGAATAAATATAAATACAAAAAAATCTAACCTTTAACTGAAAACTTACAATGTTTATAAGTAATTATGTTTTAGCTATTATTGTACTATTATAATTTCCATCTCTTTGTGTGTCTCTTTCTTTCGTCTCTCTGTCTCTGTCTCTGTCTCTGTCTCTCTCTCTCTCTCTCTATTTAGTAGAGTTTTAGAGTTTTGGGTTTGCAGCAAAGTTGAACAATAAATGTGGAGAGTACACACCCTTCCTTCATTGCATCCACCAGCTAATATTGCTCAGACATGGGTTTAAACCAAAGGAAAATCTTTATTATCCAGCTAGGACTACACTGGGTGTTCAAGATTCCTGTATATCTCAAAGCCTTTCTTGGGGTGAGCTTTTAAGAACATAAACTACATCCTGGGGTGACATATCTCAGTTATCAAGAACAGTTATCCAGAAGCAAACTACAGAAAACAAAAGACAAGGTTAGTACATATAGAGCCTTTCCCAAAACTATGAACATTTTATAAATTAGGTCTTTTTTTGTGCTGGAAGGTGGTGCTGTCTACATGCTGAATTCCACAGTCTGAATGATACTTCCATTCCATCATGAAGTCAGTTGTGCTAAGGTCTGGAGCCCAACTAAAGTCTAGGAGTCTGTTACATTCCTCACTGTCTCTATGGGCATAAGTCAAACCACCCACTCACCTGGGGGCTAGGGATTATATCAGCTCCTTAGCTGTAGTGTTTTAAACAAATTTATTCTCTGTTTTCTATACATAGCTAAATAGACAACTGAGCCAGCAGGGTCCCACAGGGAGATTTAGGAGCAAAATGATTTATAGCCCAGTTGTGGTTATAAGTAGCCTAATTAGTTAGGGGGACCAGGAGAGCAAAGATTGGTACCAGTT
Source organism: Microtus oregoni (assembly GCF_018167655.1). NCBI lineage: Eukaryota > Metazoa > Chordata > Mammalia > Rodentia > Cricetidae > Microtus > Microtus oregoni. The sequence continues at coordinate 50,062,340 of NW_024543066.1, forward strand.
TTTAGATTTGTGATATCTCATTTTTCTTTTCTGAAGCTTATTTTTGACCATTAACAAACTTACTTTTAATTATCTCTGAGTTATTAGCATAGAAACAACAAGTTTTTTTCCAGTATCATACAGAGACTTCCCTGTCTCATAAAGAGGAGAACTTTCTTTGATTCTGAAGAAAACCTCTCCTAAGGAATCTAAATGGGCTTCCTGATGTGAAGCAGAATTTTCTAAGTGGCCCCAGTCTATGTCTTCTTGAGCTCAGAGTTCCCTAAAGTTTTTATTTTGCATGGCTATGGCTGAAGTTTCAACTGTAGGGCAGCCCATGATGCCTGCTCCCACCAATGGGGGCATGAGAATAAGGGATACCCAGGGAATCCCAGAGTCTAGATGTTGGTGGTCCCTATCCTCTCTTCCATTACAGATGAACACCTGTGGTACAATATAATTGTGATACAAAGGAGTGGGTTCTTCTCCAGTGTATAAAACATTAGGATTATGAAGAGATCAGTGTGCACCCAGGAAGACTCTATTCCACAATCCCACACAAACAATGGTTATTTCCTGGATTGCCAGGCAGGCAAGTACTAAAGAGAGGAGAGCCCTGTCTCTTCACTAGTGGACCTGTAATTCCAGTGGTGCAATGGAGCCATCCCACAGTAACTTCTGGATGCACTGTTTTACAGAAATCTACTGAAAGGTGGGTTGGGTCTCAGTGGCTAGATTGGCTATGAGCTTCCTTGCTTGGGTCTTTCTTAATTCACACACCCAAGTTTCTGCTTATGAGGATTTAGGGCCTTTCCAATGGGAAACAAAAAGGACAAATAAGACAACCATAATTATAAGGCCCAAATCCGTCTTATCTTTAGGGATAGGAGGACCTGGTGATTACCCATCTGTCATTATATTTTGTAGTCTCATGTAGCTATGTGTAGTGAGTCTATGGAATGATGTGAGTGACCTTCACTGCTGTGGGGGCAGTGAGAACAGAGTATGGGCCTTTATATGTTAGTTCCTGGCTAAATGTCTGGACACATTTTATCCTCTTCACATCAACGGGCTAGAATTTGTGGACAGGCTTAGATATGGGTAAAGGCACAGTCTTTCAATGCTGCTGCAGGCCCTGTAAGGACTTGAGGAAAAGATGGTTAACAATCTCTACTTTCTGAATGTCTTGATATGGCATGCATCTGGCAAAAAGTATGAGGTTGACTCAATTTTTGCCTTTCCCAAGGATGCATTTAGTTTACCTGTTGACATTTGGGACCTTTGCCAGATTTAGAGAAACTTTCACCATGAAGGCCAGGCCAGACTCCAGGGAGAGGGTCAACCCAAATCTAGGAAAAATATCTGGACCTGGGTAACTCAGCAGTTTTAATTGTCCCCAGATGTTCGGTCTGGTGAAGTTTGGAAACCATCTGTCTTCTTATAATGGCTAGGAATACCGGCCTCTCATCCAGCACAAACCCACTGGCCTTCTGTTTGGAATCTTCTGTTTATACATCCTTGGTTTCATTGTGTATTCATTGGCCCTGGAGCAATTCAGTTCAGACATGGTATTCAAGGTCCCATTGGTTCTAGGACTACCTTCTGGGGGTGGGGGATGGAGTCTGCTTTCCTGTTAAATTCAGTCTTTCACCCTTGATGACCTTTGTAATAGATACTGGCTATCTCTCTTGGTAGTCTTATGGTTTGTACAGGCCAGTATTTTTTGTTTCTGATTTCCTATCTAGCCAAGGTGAGAAGTCACCTCTCTCTATGGAGGGCCCGCATGGACTAGGGCAAATGGATACTGACTGTCCATTTGCACACTGACAGCATTGGTCTACCCCCCTCCCCCCATGACAAGCATGAGCTAAGAGTAACAGTTCAGCTCTTTATGCTGACATTCGTTGTAAATGGAGGCTGCTTTTCATTTCCTGGCTGCCCAGATTCAAATAATCACATAGAGACTATATTAATTACAACACTGCTTGGTCAATGGTTCAGGCTTCTTATTAACTAACTCTTACATCTTAAATTAACCTTAATCTGTATTTCTCCACAAGGCTGTCACTTACTGGGCAAGGTTCTAGCATCTGTCTCCTTTGGCACCTGCTTTTATTCTGCTAAGCCATGACTGAAACAGCTTTATTCATTATTCAATAAAATCAACACATATACAAAAAGACACCCCACATCAGTTCTTCTCCTGAGGGGTTGAACAGCTGAGGGGCAGAGGGGCTGAGGGACTGGAGGGCTGGGGGTGCAAAGGGATTAGAGGATAAGGAACTTGAGGGACTGAGCCCACACTGTCTTATACAAGTTGACTCTGGCTCTGGCATGCCTGATTTCATCTTGATCAAATCTGCTCTAATCAGCATACAGCATACATCTTTTCCTTCTCATAACGGGACATCTGCTAATTCGGGTCTGACAGATTAGACCACATCAGTTATGTTCACGTGTTTCCAGGATAAGAAATTTCTGACAGAGAACAAAGGATCCTGGCCTGCCAGCCTTTGAGCAGAGTGGAGGTTGCCACAGCCACAACTGAAGGGACAGCAGTAGCTGGGGCCAGGGACCTGCCTGAAGTGGGATCTGAGTCCATCCTTCACTGTGGCCAGTAGTTCTCCCACACTGCCAGTGCCTGCTTGGATGAGTTGAGCTGTGATCTCCTGCAGGCTGGAATCTGAGGGGCCAGGATGTCTCCTCCTCAGGGTCAACAGTACAGGATTCTGACGGCAGCTATTTGGTTGACAGAATCTGATGAAGAGGCTCTGTCATGTGGATGAGAAGCAAATTGACTGGGCTGATGGCTGAAGATTTACAGAATTGAGTTATTTAGGTATTATACATCCACCTCTCTGGGATCCCCCGCAGGAGGGCCAATACATTTCAGGGGTGGTTAAAAACAGTTCCTGGCCCAGAGAGAGTTTGTCAGTTTATTTTACCAGCATGACTGTAATGGCACCTGCCTGAAACAAACCAGCCATCCAGTAGAAATATGGTCAACTCTTAGACAGATAGGCCACTGACGTTTTCCAAGGTGACAGTGCCTGGGCTAGAATATCCTTTACAGAACAGTTTTCCTCCTTTCCTGGTGTATCTGGCTTTCCATTCTTGAATTTCTTTTAATATATATATATATATATATATATATACACACACACACACAATACACTAAAAGTATTATAACATATATGTTATATGTGGTTAATATATATGATAAAGATATATGGTCTTTAATTGATCTATCTATATATTTATAATTTATATCTTTAATATATCTATATATCTATTATATATATATAATGTGTTTATTGTAAACCTTTTGAGCAAACACTCATATTTGGTGTAATAGATTATTAAAGATAGCTGCTTGCTGTGGGATCTGAGGCTCCGGAGAAAGGCAGTGGGCAGGGGCCCCTGAGAGCAGCCAGTCCCAGGCAGGGACGTTGCATGAGACCACACAGAAGATCTCCCAAGGTGGCTGGTCCCCAGCAGTGAGCCATGTGGTGGCGGGTGAGAGACAGACAGATAGGCACATCATACAGAGTGAGGTTGAATTATTTATTTAGTGGTTAGGGAAGGGAGAGAATAAGGGGAGAGGAGTGGAGGGGGGAGACTGAATCTCTCTGAGAGGGACATGGAAAAGAGAGACAGAGAGACAGAGAGACAGAGACTAAGGCTGCAAGCAGGGAGGGAGTAGGCATGGCTTGTCTCTTAAAGAGACAGAATGACCATTATACTCAGGACCATTATACTTATACTCTCAAACCTTCTAATTTTTGAATTTTTTAATACTATCTGGGGCCAACTGCATAACAAAAGCATTATTTTCTACCAGCTGTCTTTAATATTTTTTTTTAAAAAGGCCTGGTGAGAATTGCCTAAAGCCCTCTTATTTTGGTCAATGTTGGACAGAAAGGAAAATCTGTTCTATCTGGGCTACACTGTCAGGCAGCAATCCCCACCGCTTGGCCTAGAGGCAGCATTTCTATTCTTTTCAGACAATGGTAAATTTTTGTTTTAAAAGTGTACAGGTCATTTGAAAAGATGACATAAACCATGGGTATGAACAGGGGCAACTACTTCCTCCTTCCCCAGATGCAGTGGAGTTGCTTAGAGCAGGCAGGGGAAGGAATGAAGGGAGCAAGCAGCTCCGGGGAAACTATTTTCTCCCAACTCACACACTCTTCTTAGATAGTAGGGGGCCTTGGATAAGAGTCAATGTTCCTCCTCACCTCTACACAAGAAAAGGGATCAGGACCCCAGGAAGATAAGCAGGAGTTAAGTGAGGAAACAAACAACAAAGCAGTTAGAGCTTGAATGGGTGCTCTGGCCATAGATCAGGGAGATCAAGGTCCTCATTGTGCCAAGACAATAGGCAGAGGATTTGGGGTTCCCTGAACCACCTAACCTAGCCAAAAGGATTGAGGTCCCCATCAAGAGGGCACAGGTCTTAAGTCGTGGGGGGGGGGGGGGGGGATCTAACATCAAAGAAAGCTACTGCTCAATACAGGGAAATTAATCAAGCCAGGCACTGTTTTCCAGATAGACAAAACCATCACTGGGGCACCCAACTCCAAAAGAGGACCAATGGGTTTTACAGGTCTGGAGTTTTCTGTGCAAAAAACACACATACTCTCATATACAAAACACCCTTTGGGACAGGGCACCCCACCACCCCTCATTATCACTAGCATCACAATAACAACATCAGTAGCTACCACTGTTGCCACAGTGGCTACCAGAAGTGGGCAGGAATCCCCCAAAAAGGCTATCCTGGCTCAGTCTATGATCCTGCTTTAGATCTTCCTGATGAGAGTAGCAGCCTTAGTCTCAGGATGCACCACTCTCCTTTCTATTTTAGATCTGTTTCTCCAACCAACAAAACTGACAGGAATAAACACAGAGACACATAGTAAAGACCACTATACAACTTGAAAAGACCATGGGAGTCTGGTGACATCTCAAGGGATTGATCAAAGCGAGTCTTGGGGCCCTGAAACATCTCAAGTTGCCCACCCTCAGACGTCACTCTTCCCCACTGCTGTGTCAAGATCTAATCTCTAGCGATCTCACTGGGGCCTTCAGAAATGTTGTGAGGTATCAACCAGAGAAGAATCTTTTGACATGACTTTAAATCAATACAAAGTCTTTATTGTAGCCAGCAACTACACTGATGGTTCAGAACCTTCAGAACCTGAGTGAATACAGCCCCAAGACTTTATCATGTTGAGCTTTTAAGTCCAAAAATCATATCCTAGGTTCACATACATCATTTAGCAGGAACAGTGAGTCAGAAGTAGAACTGCAAAAGTAAAAATGCAAAGGTAGCATTTGGGGACCTTCCCAGAATTATGGACTTTAATGGGTTAAGTCTCTGCTCTCATTCCAGCAGGTGTTGCTGCCTACATGCTGCTTTCTGTTGTGCTCATGTTCCGCGGCCTGGTAAGTTCTGGGGGCTATAAATCTCTTCTGGATGAACTTGCCATCCTCTCCCCAGCATCCTCACCATTATTGTCTTTAATGTGGTACAGCTGGTTCTGTTGATGACCCGACACTGATGGAATATGTACTGCAGTCTTCCCTCTGAGCCACAGTGGCATGAATTCATCATCATCCTTCATACAGAGTGGACTCACCAACAGTCTGCCCTGTAGTCCAAAAACTCATCTCACCTACTTCCGCTCCTGGCAACCATACATGGTTTCTGTTATCTACAGCTTTCCCCCTTTCCACAGAACTGTGTTTTTCAGATTGGTTCACATAAATTTGCAACAACAATCAGATTTTTACCCAATAGTTTTCCTTTTCATTGTTTTTGTTTGTAAAGACATGGTTTTTTTTTTCTTTTTTATCCAGGTGGAGGCAGGTTTTGAGCCTTCTGTTCCTTGTACTAGTAACCAGGAAGCATGGTGATGAGAATATTTGTTTTGCTGTTTTACTCAAAGGCATGACTATACTGTAACCACACACAAAGACTGGCTGAACACTCATACATGGTAATTGGACTTCATACTTCCCTATACTTTTTACACCTTGAAGAGTTAAAAAAAATAAGCTATGTCAAAAATATGAAGATCCATCCAGGAATCAGTTCTCTATTTATTTAAATGTTCTTTAAAAATCTTCCCAGAGGTTTTATTTACTTTTTTCTTGGAGATGCTGATCAAACCCTGACATTGTAGACAATTTTCTAACACTTAGATACACTCATAGTTTCACTGTAAAGCAAACAAACAAAAAAGATTTATTTATTTTTATTATTAGTGTGTATTTGTACCTGCTTATCTGTATGTGTACCACATGCATGCATGAGCCCAAGAAGTCCAGAAAAGGGTGCCATATTCCCCCTGAAACTGGAGTTACAGGTGTTTGTGACCTTTCATATTTAAATGCTGAAGATCAAGCCCGGGTCCTCTGCTAGAGCAGCCAGTGTTTTTAATCACTGAGAATCTCCCCAGAACCCTGCTAAGTCATGACTTTTTAAACATTGTTTGAACTAATTTTTTTTAAACAAGACTTAAATATAGTTATTTGAATCTTTGATTTTTTGCAGTATTTTATATTTTTTTCCAAAGCTTTAAGAGGCTTACCAGAGCAAGTTATATAAACACATTTTAATATGTTTTATATCACAGCTTTGACAAATAACTTATTGTCATTGTGAACTCAGCTACTGATTCTGTCTCTGCATACACATTCCTCTTATGTGTATTACACTTATTTTCTCAAAACATTTTTCTTGTTTTTCAAAGTATTTCAATAAGTCTTGAAGGTATCCTCCTCTTTCAATTTTCTATGATATTTAATCTGGGTAGAAACCTGATAACACATATTTTCGAGAGAAAATATGCTTGATGTACTTTCAGATTTCAAACTAAGTCATGTAAGTTATCTTTTATTTTGTTAACATATTATTTATTTTTCCATGTATTTAATATTTTCTCTAGACCTGCAATAGATTGATTAAGGTGATAGAATATTTTAACTTATTATCTTGACTACCATTTTCACACTATTTGCTGTTGTTAATTTTGTGCAAATGAGGTAATTAAATGGTATATACTCCATAATCATAACTGAAAGTCTATTGTAAAGATTTTCTTCCTTGTGCAATCTTATTTCTTGTGCAAACTGTTTTACTATATTTTTGTTGCCTGTGAGAAATTTTTGCCAGTTTGAGAGCATTATCTCCAGCAACAAATCAGTGAGCTTTTTAAATAAATCAATCTAACACTCAGTATTTATGAATAAAATGATGCATTTATAGTCTTTGTTTTATCTGTGTCATTCCTTTGTAGAAAAGTGTACTTTTCTCATTATGTTTCTATTAAATTTGGGGGGGTGGGTCTTGAAACAGAATTTTATGTAGCACAGTCTGGCCTTGAACTTGCTTTGTAGCTGAGAATGAACTTGTGGTCCAGATACCACTTCCTCCACTTTCTAAGTTCCAGGATAACAGGCATGTGCCATGCCTTTTATATTTTTTTATTAATTAAATTCTTTCATTTATTCTGCATCCCTATGGTAGTTTCCCCTTTCTCCTCTTCTCCTGTTCCCCTTCTCACCCTTGCCCCCATCTACTCCTCCTCTGTCTCAGACAGATACACCATGCAGAGAGAGCTTGAGTATAGAGTTTATTTAGTGGGTATATGGAGGGAAGAGAAAGAGAGAGAAGGGGGAGAGAGAAGAGGGAAGAGGGGGGAGACAGTGGTTGCCTCTTCAGAAGAAGAAGAGGGGAATGGGAGGAAAGGGAAGGGAGAAGGTGTGAGATCAGCTCGCCTTGGAGGAAAGAGGGAGATTGGGGGTGGGCAGAGCTTGTCTCTAGGTGACAGGAAAGCTAGCAGAATTAAAACATCTGATGCCAGGGGAACTCTTAGGATTCCACAAAGATGACCCCAGCTAAGAATCTAAGCAATAGTGGAGAATGTGCCTGAACTGGCCACCTACTATAATCAGGTTGGTGACTATCGTAATTGTCTTCAGAGAGCCTTCATCCAGTAACTGATGGAAGCAGGTACAGAGACCCACAGCCAAGCACTGGGTCAAACTCCAGGAATCTAGTTGACAAGAGGGAAAAAGGATTATATGAGGGTGGGGAGTCATGGTCATCACAAGAATCCCATCACAAAGGAACCCACAGAAACAACTAACCTGTGCTCATAGGAGCTCTCAGATTTTGGGCAGTTAGGGAGCCTGGATGGGACTGACCTAGGCCCTCTACATATGCGTGGCGGTTGTGTGACTGGGTCTGTCTGTGTCTGTGGGGCTCTAGTCTTTCACATTTTAAGTATTCAATAGTTAGCAAAATCAAACGTCTGGTTTTGCCTTCCTTCCTAATTATGCTATATTTTTATAACCTATATTTTAAGATAATTTACTTCTCTCTAGATTCAATAGCTTATTTAGAGATAAATAAACTCTAAATATAAATAATTTATATATAATATATATTTATATAAATGTGTGTGTATTTTCCATAATAATTTCTAAATTCAATCTTTAAGATTCCCTTTTAATAAATCATTGGCACCAGTAAATTATTTTAAAAAAAATGTTTTAAAAGACAAGTTTTTGTGTGATGCTTAACAGTGCTTTTTAGAATAATCTCCTTTCAGGTGGAAATAGCCATTGTGGCATATATCAAGTATCTTTTATTTGTGCAGTGTCTTTGAGACTACTGAAAGCATTTCTCTACTACTACTGATTCTGATGATATGTCAGAGATGTGAGCTTTAGCCAGATATTAATTCCTTTGATAATTTGCTTTATTTGTTTGTTTGTTTTAGGTTTTTCAAAACAAGGTTTCTTTGAGTAACAGCTCTGTCTTTTCTGATACTTCCTCAAACCAAGAGATCTGCCTGCAGCTGCTTCTGAGACACACACCACCATGCTGGGCTTTAATTTTTTTAATAAAACTGGTATAATTAATGTTTGCACAATGACAAATGACATAGCCAGGTATTGTCTTAGAAAGTGTTTTAGTTTTACTTGAGATAAAATGGAACATGACTGTTTCCTACTAAATTATTTTTTTTAATATCTGTGTGTTTTACACCTGGCATTTATTCTTATCATCATCATCATCATCATCATCACTATTTTATTATTATTTTTTAATTATTATTATTGTTGTTACTGTTGTGTGTGACCATTCATGTATGACATTGTTTTCATCCTTTTTATCTCTTCAAGGACTCTCATTTCCTACATCTGACATCTTTCAACCCTTTTCCACTTGTCCATTAATTTATTCCATCCGAATTTTTGTGACATTGTTTCTGGTAAATATTATTTTCAGAGACTATGGAAATGGGTTAGCATAAAAACTGTATCCTCTCCTTCCATAATTTTTTATGTTCTTTTATCACTGAAGATAACTGATATTTTCTAAAATCTATTGTGTGTCACCTGCACAACATCCATCTTAAATCTTGTCTAAGAAAACAGAAAATAATCTCAAAAAATACAAGGGAATAAAGTCAATGATTGATCCCTAGTCAAATGAAACTACAGAAGGAAAATCAGGTGATTTTCTTCAGAGGAAAATAAGAAAATCAGATAATTTCCTTTTTCTTTTGTATCTCTTTTATACACTGTTACAGAAAGTCTGTTCTTACATTAACTGATTTAAATTTTGTTCAATAGACACATGGTTAAAAGAAACACACATTCATCACTGACAAAAACAAGCATACTGCTGGAATTGGAGTCATATTAGTTTCCCATGGCTGCCAGAAAGAAATTATGTGAGGTAGGTGGTGTCATCAATGAGAGAATGGAATTCCCAAGGACTGCATGCATGGAGATAGAGGAGAGTCGATGGCTTCTGTAGTTGGAAGGAAGAATCTAGACCATTCTCCCCATACATTTTCGGCTGGTTTGCAGGGATCTCTGGCTTTCTTTTGTTATGGATTCTTAATATAACCATCAAACATGTAATGGTGTTAAAAGATGAAACCAACATTTTGTGATACTCTACATCCATTCTTGCACACACACAGAAAGAGGGAGAGAGAGAAAGAGAGACAGAGAGAGACAGACAGAGAGAGAGAGAATCTCCCCCACTCAACCATAAATTGGCGCAAATTAAGTGGAAGGGGTTGGTATCACTTGTGAATCTTGCATCAGTTAAAGTAGTAATAATGGAATCTCTCTGAGAAGTCTACCCCCAACCTCACTTTTGTACTTTTGGATGGAATGGGTCAAGTCAATCTTTTCCTCATCATCCTTTGCTTGAATTTCCAAATCTGTGTCAGTTTGTACAAACACTAAAACTTCCATAATTTTAAATAATGGACTTAGGTGATACAATTTGGGAATGCATAAATAAGAAAATAAACTTAAGACTGTTTTTCCTGAAGAATATGTTTTTCAGTCAAACTCATTAATTTTCATAATTACCTGTGAATACATTAATTTTCAGCCTTTTATCATTAAAACTTCTGAGTAAATGAATTCAACTGATTCGTGTGACCATACCAGCTTTAAACCAAATTTATAGCTACATTCCCATCTTGTGTTATATAGAATCTTCTCCTTAAAACTTAAAACTTAAAACTTGCTGTCATCAAATTTAATTCCTTCCTAAAACATTTCTCAGCAGATTGAAACTGAGGTTCTCTAGTCAAGGAAGAAGAATTTGTCTTTTCTAATTCAGGACTAAACAGGTAATTTGATGCTGGAAATCTCAGTCTTTGATTCAAGACTCCTTAATACTGAAGCAAAAAAGATTAGCCACCAGAAGTCACACCTGCTCTACAATGTAAATGCAGTCTGAGTGGGAAGATCTTTAAAGCTCAAAAGGACTTTTGACGTCCAGACAGTTGCCTGTTTAGCATTTCTTTTCTTTCCTTTGTTCTTTAACCTCAATGTGCTCAAGCAGTTGGAAAAACAGAGAGAAAAGGGACAAAGAATGACAATGTCACAGAAAGAATAGGGATTGAAGAATCAGAGTATGACTATGCTCACAATGCCTGAATGCCACAATGCAGCTATCTTCCAGGGTTTTCCAAATAGATTGCCATGCCACTGGGTAAGAATTTCCTTTTATTAATTTTTCTCAAATTTCTATATGAATTCAATATTTCATGTTATCATGAAACTTAGCACAAGTAATGAAAGGGGCACCAAGATTCAAAACACAAAAAGAGGAAAATGATTACAAAATTCAGAACTCCAACCATTCAAACCAAAATAAATGAGGCTGCAATACTTTCTGGAAGGGGAAGTGCTAGAGCAAACTAGAGAAAATATTTCTTTATGTCATTTCTTATAATCAAATCCTGTGAGAATTATATCATTGAAATGAGATAAATTCCATCTGCCAAGACGGTGGATGTGGCCCATACAAGTGAGGGATTAAAAGCAGAGAATTGTGATCAGTTTCCAAGGTCATTAAGGAGTATAGAGAGAACCCAGAGTGCCGTCTAACCTGATATCTGTTGTTCTTAATTCTGCGGGTTAGACGGTAGAGACGTTACATGAGGAAGAAGACACAGACACGCGGTGGTCCCACGTGGGTGCACTTTAATGGGGGAGGGGTAACAGACAGGTAGGGGGCATGCAGATACGGTAGGAAAGGCGGAGGAGAAAAGAGGAAGAGAGAGGGGGGCTCGTGGCGGCCCCCGCTTTTTAACGGGGAATGCAAAAGCTTCTGGGAAATGTGTTCCGCGCTTGCGTGCGCTGGAGTCCAGGGGAATGCTGGGAGTTGTAGTGTTGCAAGAGAACAACATTTCACCCTTTTGGTTTGATTAAAAAAAAAATTGGGAGACCTTAAAGGGTAGGGAATGGGGGCGTAGTCTGGTCTCTCATGGCTGCTTCCTGCTGGCTTTGGGCGTTGAGGGGTCCAGGAAATGTCCGATTATTTTGGCAATGTCCCACTGGTGTCTGCGGTCATTGGTGTAGCTGGTCACTGGTGTCTGAAGTCGCTGGTGTCTGGGATGGCTGATTGTACTGCTGGCATTTGAAGTCCTGGCTGTCATCTGGGGTGGCTGATTGAAGAAATCTGTCTGGCTTTTCCTGAGTAGCTGGGTCATCATTAAGATGCTGGAAGGCAAAAGTTGCATTAGTAAAAGAAAAAATTAAAAGAAGGGGGGGATCTAAGGTAAGGGAGGGAGAGGAAATCCAGGGTGAGGGAGTCTTAGGATGTCCGGGGTTAAGAATGATAAAAAAATTAAATGATACTTATTCCGTTATTCCGTAAACGAACCGCTCGTGTCTGATTTGTTTAGGTGGGATAATGATCCGCTTGTGTTTGATTTGTTTAGGTGGGTTAGGCTGGCATCCTGGAGCTTAAAGAAAATGTCTTAAAAGAAATAGATTTTAACCATACATTCCTTAACATTTCAGGGGCCACTGCTGCAGTCAGCACTGGCCTGTTATGTTAAAGAGCTTTGTTGAGGAGAATCTGCTTACCACTTGAGTCCGTATTTGATGATGGTACCTGTAACGACAGCTAGATGGTTATTTATGAATTTAAAGAAGGGAGGGTGTGTTAACACAGCGACGGATGGGGACCCCTGTTTTCCTTAGACTGTAGTAGAGGGGGCTGAATCCGGAGTCCTTTGGAACTTTAGAGGACAAGCTCCCGTCTGAGTTACCGTATATGAAGAATTATCTTGAGCTGTGGAGATAAACGGTTAAGTGAATATTTGGTCCTGGGATCTGACTTTTGGCAGATCTGACAGGAGGCTGCTGTAGCTTTTAGGCGCCTGATATCCTTAGGTGTAACAACGGGAGAGTGTGACTTTTGGTAGATCTGACAGGAGGCTGCTGTAGCTTTTAGGAGCCTGATATCCTTAGGTGTAACAATGGGAGAGTGGTGGTTAGTGACAGCGGGAGCCTAGAGGGGCTTTGGAAGATTGAGGGGGAGGCGTGGGACAGGGAGGAGATGCTTTAAGCCGCCTGTGTGGCCTGTGGCAGAGAGGAGACAGGGAAGAATCTGAAGACACGCGCGACCTGTTGCGGGAGAAGTGGGGTGAGGCTGGTTCGGAGAGGGTGACCCAGAAGAATATTTATGCGGGACTCCTGGAGACCTAGGAATGAAACGTTTAGAGGCGACATGGGGGAAAGGTGTAGGCGAGTAAACCTTGGAAGAAAGAGGAATGGGTGAGCCGTCGCTGTCGCTCAACTGGGCGGAGCGAGAGCGAGTGGCCCCTCGAGGCGCGGTGGGGGGGGTGTGGAGGCAGGGGGGTGGGGGTTGAGGTTTGTCCGTGGGATCCATGGCGGCGGGAGCAGAGGGTCCCTGGAGGGATGGCATTGATAGTTTTATGGAGGGAATCAGGGCGTGAGGTTTGAGAGCTTTCAGATGCTGGCCGGGAGGGGAAGATGGGAGGAAACGGCTTAGAATGCTTAGAGCCCATAGGTGAAGCGCAGCCTGCCCGCAAAAAGGTACCGGAGTAACGCAAACACGGCAGGCCAAGAGCACAGGCGTCCCAGCGTTCTTGGGACGTGCTAAAACTTAATTGGCCTGAACCCAGCTACAGGACGGGGGGGGAGCCCCGGCTGGGAGGAGACAATTAAGCTTTTCAGGGCTGACGTATGGCCCCAAAGGCACCGTGCCAGAGCGGGCCGGAAAGAGGATAGGAAAGGCTAGAAAAAGGAGAAAGAAGCCAGGAGCACCGAACTCCCGGGCGTGGACTGAGGCAGGTTTCAGCCAAGGGCAAAAAGCCGGGGGGGGGGGGGAAGGGGGAGGGAGGTTGGCAACCTAGTCCAGGACGCGCCAAAGAAAGCCGGCCGGACAGTCTCTGAGTGCACCGGGGGGAAGGAAGCCAACTTAGGTTAACTCACGGATCAGGATGAGGCGGTGGTAAATGGCCGTGGTAAACAGGTGGAAGTGAGTGCAGGCGGTCAGTTCAGACCTTGTGCCAGTGAAATCCAGAGGCAAGAGCCTCAGGCACCGGGACGGAGAGGTCACCGAGTCAAACGGCGGCACCACTGTTGTTCTTAATTCTGCGGGTTAGACGGTAGAGACATTACGCGAGAAAGAAGACACAGACACGCGTCGGTCCCACGTGGGTGCACTTTAATGGGGGAGGGGTAACAGACAGGTAGGGGGCATGCAGACATGGTAGGAAAGGCGGGGGAGAAAAGAGGAAGAGAGAGGGGGGCTCGTGGCGGCCCCCGCTTTTTAACGGGGAATGCAAAAGCTTCTGGGAAATGTGTTCCGCGCTTGCGTGCGCTGGAGTCCGGGTGAACGCTGGGAGTTGTAGTGTTGCAAGAGAACAACAATATCTATCTATAACACAAACCTGAGAGTTATTAAATTTTAAATGCTAAGAATATTATCTTGGTTTTGAGCAATCAAGTGTCTATGATTTATATGTATGTTGACTATCTGGACATTCGCTTTAGAGGATGGCAGTAACAAAGACAACAGTGAAGGAAAAGTTTCTTCTATCTACAAATACACTAAAAACATCTCTATGTTGTTTCAAATCTCAACCTGAGTTTGTGTACCTAGACAACAATGCTTGTTACATAGGGGCAGTTGGCTGTACCCCACATCCAACTTTGTAGAATTATAGAACCACAAAGAGGCCAAGTTAAAACTGCCAACTTCTTCTCAAATAATACAGCCAAGTCAACAAAACACTTACTTCACTGAAGAGTTCAAGAATAAGAATATAGCAAAACAGATTCCAAAATTAAGAATGTAGAAATAAAGATATATAAAGCTGTAAGCCTAGGAGAATGAGAGCAGGCTGTCAGCAGCTGTCTTAGCAGTTTAAGGATTAACTATTAACAGTGGGTTGCTCTGCTTTACAATCCATAGCTCTATTTGCAAGACTGAAGTGGCTCTCTGCAAATTTAGGGTTGCTGGTTTTTAGATCACCACCCTGACCACTCATGACCAGAAATTAACTTTTAAATGATGGGATGTTTTCACTTTTGGTTTTATATTGTCCCATACCCTTCCCTGCTGTGTGAAACTGGCAGTGTCAGGGGAGGGCCAGAGCCTTGGTAAACACTATCGAGGAACACCAGGGGGAAACAATGGACTAAATACAAACACTAGTTTAACTGAAAATCTCTGTTAATAGAGATTGCAAAGAAGGGCAATTTGTATCTGAGTTTTACCTTGAGATTACAAAAAATCTTTTGTTATTGCCTAATGCTTGCTATAAAAGGAGGAGTTTTAAAACCATCCTTTGCAAAGCCTTATAAACCCATCTCTGGCTGTGGTCTCAGCTAGCTGATAGCTTTTTGTGTTCCATGGAGATTTATTTTTTATATATTTTTATTTTTTTCCTGGAATAAAGTTTGCTTCTTGTTTATTAGACTTTGGTGGTCTGTTCCCATCTTTGTACAACCTCCATGGATTCAACAGTGACTATATACTGAAAGACCTGGATAAATCCAGACCCCCCCCCCAGCAGGAAAAAATAGAGCCAAAAATCTAAGCAGGAAGAGAAGAATCAGAAATCTAGGATTAGCTGGTTCAGTGACTGTGTTTCAGGAACTAGCTGAATATAAAGTTAGATTGTAATCTTGAGAATAATCTTGAGAAACAGGGAGTTTCCCTCTTGTGATTATCATTGGTATTTTTGGAATACTGTGTTTCAGAAACTACCTGATTATGACCTTGAGAGTGATCTTGAGAGGCGTGGAGTTGCCCCCTTGTGATCATCACTGGTGTTGTTCCTAATTTCTGACTGGCTTTCTTGTCTGTGGGTTAGAGGGTAAAGACGTTACACGGGGAAGAAAACACAGACACACGGAGGTCCCACGTGGGTGCACTTTTAATGGGGGAGGGGTAACAACGGGCAGATAAAGGTATGCTAACACAACAGGAGAGGCGGGAAACAGAGAAAAAAGGGGGCGGGGTTGTAGCGACCCTCGCTTTTTAACGAGGAATGCAAAGGCTTCTGGGAAATGTGTCCGTGGTCCAGAGGAATGCTGGAAGCTGTAGTTCCGCAAAGGAACAACATTTCACCCTTTTGGTTTGATTAAAAAAAATTGGGGACCTTAAAGGGTAGGGAATGGGGGAATAGCCCAGTCTCTCATGACTGATTCCTGCTATCTTTGGGCGTCGGGGGATCCAGGGAGTGTCCTATTATTCTGGCGATGTCCCACTGGCATTTGGGGTCGCTGGTGTCCTTGAGATCGCTGGTGTCTGGGGTGGCTGATGTCCTCTGGCGTTTGTCTGGGGTGGCCAATGTCTGCTGGCATTTGAAGTCTTGGGGTGGCCGATGTCCACTGGTGTTTGAAGTCTTGGGGTGGCCAATGTCTGCTGGCGTTTGAGGTCCTGGCTGGCGTCTGAGGTGGCTGATTGAAGAAATCGCACCTGTCTGGCTTTTCGAGTAGCTGGGTCATCGTTAAGATGCTGGAAGACAAAAGTAGCATTAGAGAGGAAAAAAATTAAAGGGGAGAAGAGTTCTGGGGTGAGGGAGTCTTAGGAGGTCTGGGGTTAAGAATGAAAAAAATTAAATGATACTTATTCCGTTAATGATCCACTTGTGGTTGATTTGTTTAGGTGGGTCCGGCTGGCATCCTGGAGCTTAAAGAAAGTGTCTTAAAAGAAATTGATTTTAACCGTATATTCCTTAACATTTCAGGGGCCACTGCTGCAGTCAGTGGCTGACCTGTTATGTCGAGGAGCTTTGTTGAGAATCTGCTTACCACCTGAGCCCTTGACTCCGTATTTGATGATGGTATCTGTAACGACAGCTGGATGGTTATTTATGAATTTAAAGAAGGGAGGGTGTGTTAACACAGTGACGGATGGGTCCGCTGCTTTCCTTAGACTGGAGTAGAGGGGGCTGAACCCAGTGTCCTTTGGAACTTAAGAGAACAAGGTCCCGTCTGAGTTACCGTGTATGAAGGATTATCTTGGGCCGTGGAGATGAACAGTTTAAGATGTGACAGGTGAATCCAATGAGGAATTCCTTCAAAACTCTGGGCTGTTATCTTTTGGCAGATCTGACAAGAGGCTGCTGTAGCTTTTAGGAACCTGATATCCTTAGGTGTGGGCATTTTAAGTGAATAACAACGGGAGAGTGGTGGTTAGTGATGGCGGGAGCCTAGAGGGGCTTTGGAAGATCGAGGGAGAGGCGTAGGACAGGGAGGATACGCTTTAAGCCAGATGTGTGACCTGTGGCGGAGAGGAGATGGGGAAGAATCCGAAGATGCTTCCGATTTTCTGTGTGACCTATGGCCGGAAGAAATTTTCAGCTGTTTGCGCGACCTGTTGCGGGAGAAGTGGGGTGAGGCTGGTTCAGAGACAGAGCGAGTAGGTGACCCAGAAGAATATTTATGCGGGACTCCTGGAGACCTAGGAATGAAATGTTTAGAGGCAACATGGGGAAAGGTGAAGGCGAGTCCTTCCTGTTCCTAGAAGAAACCTTGGAGGAAAGAGGAATGGGTGAGCCGTCACTATCACTCGACTGGGTGGAGCGAGAGCGAGTGACCCCTCGAGGCGCGGTGGGGGGGGTGTGGAGGCCGGGTGGGGGAGGGGTTGAGGTTTGTCCATGGGACCCATGGCGGGAGCAGAGGGTCCCTGGAGGGATGGCATTGATAGTTTTATGAAGGGAATCAGGGCGTGAGGTTTGAGAGCTTCCAGAAGCTGCCCGAGAGGAGAGGATGGGGGAATTGTTTTAGATGGCTTAGAACCCATGGCTAAGAACGTAAGTCTGTCCGCAAAAAGGTACCGGGGTACCGCGAACATGGCAGCCCTGAGTACAGGCGTCCGTGTAATGAGGGGGCCGTGCTAGAGCTCAATTGGCCCGAACCCAGCTACCGATGGGGGAAATAAAGCCCCGGCTGGGAGGAGACAATTAAGCTTTTTGGGGGCTGATTTACATCCCGGGGGACAACCGCTCCATAGTGGGCCAGAAGGAAGAGAGAGAAAGATTAGAAAAAAAAGGAGAGGGAGAAGCTGGAAGCACCGAACTTCCAGGCACAGACGGAGGCAGGTTTTAGCAGACGGCAGAAAGCCGGGGGGAAGGGGGAGGGAGGTCGGCAACCTTGCCCAGGATGCGCCAGAGAAAGCCGGCCGGACAGTCTCTTAGCGCCCCGGGGGAAGGAAGCCAACTTAGGTTAACTCACAGATCAGTCGGTGTTAGGTGGCCATGGTAAACAGGTGGAGGTGGTTGCAGGCGATCGGTTCAGACCTTGTGCGGATGTAGCCCAGAGGCAAAGCCTCAGGCACCAGGACGGAAAGGTTACTGAGTCGACGGTGGACAGCACCAGTGTTGTTCCTAATTTCTGGCTGGCTTTCTTGTCTGCGGGTTAGAGGGTAAAGACATTACACGGGGAAGAAAACACAGACACGCGGAGGTCCCACGTGGGTGCACTTTTAATGGGGGAGGGGTAATAACGGGCAGGTAAAGGTATGCTAACACAACAGGAGAGGCGGGAAACAGAGGAAAAAGGGGGCAGGGTCGTAGCGACCCACACTTTTTAACGAGGAATGCAAAGGCTTCTGGGAAATGTGTCCGAGGTCCAGAGGAATGCTGGGAGCTGTAGTTCCGCAAAGGAACAACAACTGGTATTTTTGGAATTTTCTATGATGCCCTCCCTACCCCTTTGGATTACTGGGCTGTGGTTCCTTCCCTTAAAAACCTCTTCTTCTGGTTACTAGGGGTTGAACTCTTCCCCTGCGTGGGTTATGAGTCTCGGCCCTAGTGCACTGGTTCCTGTCTCATCTCATCAATTAAACCTCAAGTGATTGCAGCAAGGAGGGTCTCTCATGAGTTACTGGGGGGGGGTCGTGTTATCCCTTGACTTGAGTGAGAGTTTCCCCACATTGGGGGTCTTTCAATACATAAATGAATAAGAAAGTTCAAAACATTACCAACACCTTCCTGACACCACATTGACACCTAAGTGGATTAAATGAGGCAGAGATAACATCGCTAAGCATTAAAATTCAATTTCTCATGACAAGGTTCTAACATAATCTTTACAGAAACATTCAAACTAGTAGGCATGTGAGGTTTCATTTACCATGTAGATGAATATCATATTACTAATATGGAAAATAGTTGTTCTTGATCTCATTCATTGGTTAGCAACTGGGAGATGGTGTGTCACTGAGGCCAATAAGCATTATGACATTCATGATAAGGCTAAAATATATATGGAAGAAATTTCTTCAAGAATTTCAGACTACATGGGAGGGTCCTGTCTGATCTAAGATCTGCAGTTTCCCTTCCATCCTTACCTCCAAGTCTTTCCCCAAAACTCTCCTTTGCCATCATTCCATCTCCACTCCCCCATTTCTTTCCAGAAGTAGGTAGGTCTTTCATGGATATCAACCAAACATGGCATATCAAGTTGCAGTAAGAACAGGCATCTTCCCCCATACTAAGGCTGGACAAGGCAATAAATACAGTTTGAGGAAAAGAATCCTGAAAGCAGGCAAAAAAGTTACAGACAACCCTTGGGCTACTGATTCTTTTTTCAGTTAATGTTGTATCCAGTCTCTTTGCTGGAGGTGTTTATCAGCTGTAGGAGTCCCTAGGTAGAATTGTGGGGATTGCTTATGTACAATATCATATCATCTGCAAATAAAGATACTTTGACTCCTTACTTTCCAATTTGTATCCACTTGATCTCCTTAGTTGTTTTATTGCTCTATCTAGAACTTTAAGAACTATCCTGAATAGATATGAAAAGAGTGGACAACCTTGTCTTATTCTTGATTTTAATGGGATTGCTTTTGAGATTCTCTCGATTTAGTTTAGTGTTAGCTGTAGGCTTGCGGTAAATTCTTTATGTTTAGGTTTGTCCAGTATATCGATGATCTCCCCAAAACTTTTACCCTGAAAGGGTGGTAGATTTTGTCAAGGGCTTTTTCAGTATCTCTTGAGATAATCATGTGAGTTTTTTCTTTCAACTCATTTATATGTCAGATTACATTGACAGATTTTTGTGTGTTGAGCCATCTCTGCATCTCTGAGATGAAATCTACGTGATCTGGTGGACAATCTTTTTGATATATTCTTGGATTTGATTTGCCAGTATTTTTGAGTGATTTTGCAACAGTGTTCATGAGAGAAATTGGTCTGTAATCCTCTTTCTTTGTTGAGCTTTGTGTGGTTTGGCTATCAGCATAACTATGGCCTCATAGAAAGAATTTGGCAATGTTCCTTTCATTTCTATTCTGTGGAATAATAATTTTAGAAGTATTGGTATTAGTTCTTCTCCTAAATTCTGACAGAATTTTGTGTGAAAACCCATCTGGCCCTGCCCCCCCCCTTTTTTTTGTTTAGGAGAGTTTTAATGACTGCTTCTATTTCTTAGGGGTTATAGGTTTATTTAAATTATTTATCTAATCTTGACTTAACTTTGGTGAGTATAATCTATCAGGAAATTTTTCCATTTCTTTTAGATTTTCCAATTTTGTGAAATATAGGTTTTTGAAGTACGAAATTCTTTGAATTTCCTTGGTATCACCTTTTAGATGCCCCTTTTTTCTTTATGATATTGTGAATTTAGATATTATATCTCTGCCTTTTAATTAGTTAGTCTTTTAGTTAGTTTATCTATTTTGTTGATTTTCTTGAAAAACCAACTCTTTGCTTCATTGATTCTTTGTTTTATGCTCTTTGTTTCTATTTCATTCATTTCGTTCCTCAGTTTGATTATTTCTTTCCATCTATTCTTCTTGTATGAGTTTGCTTCTTTTTGTTTTAGAACATTCAGGTGTGCTATTAAGTCACTAGAATGGGATCTTTCTAATTAATTTATGAAGCACTTAATACTATGGAATTTCCCCTTAGCACCACTTTCATTGTGTCCCATAAGTTTGGCTATGTTGTACATTCATTTTTGCTGAATTCTAGGAAATCTTTAATTTCTATCCTTATTTCTCCCTTCACACAGCAATCATCAGTAGAGTTGTTCAGTTTCCATAAGTCTGTCAGCTTTCTGCTGATTCTGTAATTGTTAAAAGATAGCTTTAATCATAAGATGCAAGGGTATATTTCAGTTTTCTTGTATCTGTTGAGACTTGTTTTGTATCTGAGCATGTGGTCAATTTTGGAAAATGTTCCATGAAGTACTAAAAGGAAAATGTATACTTTTATATTTGGGTGAAATGTTTCTATTTGGTTCATAATGTCTGTTAGGGTCACTATTTCTCTGTCTACTTTCAGTTTAGATGACCTGTCTATTGGTGAGAGTAGAGTACTGAAGTCTCTCACTAGCAACATATGAGGATTGATGTGTGGTTTGAGCTTTAGTAGTTGTGTTTGGGGCATAAATATTAAGAATTGAAAAATGTTGGTAGACCTTTTCTTTGATGAGTATGAAATGTCCTTCTCTGTATCTTTTAATTAACTTTGGTTTGAAGTCTGTTTTGTTAAACATTAGAATGGCTACAGCAGCTTGTTTTCCATTTGGTTGGAAAATCTTATTTCAATCATTTCCTCTGAGGTAACATTTATCTTTGATATTAATGTGTGTTCCTTGAATGTGGCAAAAGTATGAATCATTTTTCTCATCTATTCTGTTTATCTGTGTCTTTTTGTTGGGTATTTGAGGCCATTGATATTGAAAGATATCAAGGAACAATGACTATTACTTCTTGTTAGTATAGTGGTGGTGGTAGTAGTAGTGGGGGTAATGGTGTTGGTGTTGGTGCTAATAGTAGTCTGGTTGTGGTGGTGGTGTGATAGTGGTGCTAGTTGTGATTGTGATGGTAGTAGTGGTGGATAAGGATTTTGCTAGTGTGAGATTATTTATTGCATGTATTTTCATAGATGGAGTAACATCTTGGGCTGAAATTTTCCTTCTAGCACCTTCTGTAGGGATGGATTTGTGGATAGATATTGTTCAAATTCAACCTTGTTCAGATACATCTATAGTGATTGAGATTCTTGTTGGCTATAGTAATCTTGATGGGCATTTGTGGTCTCTTAGAATCTTCAAGACATCTGTCAAGACTTTCTGGCTTTTAGAGTCTGCACTGAGAAGTTGGGTGTAATTGTGATAGGTCTGCCTTTATAAGTTACTTGGCCTTTTTGTCTTTGCAACTTTTAATATTCTTTCTTTGTGTACCAGCCCCTCAGAATCCTGCAAGGTCCAGCTATGCTGCTACAGTCAGCAAAGGAAAAATCACTAAAAGGATATAAGGAGAAAAATGAATTCATTCACATGTAATTATTCCTCAGCATGTCTTTTTATTGTTCTCTCTTCCTTGTCCTCTCTTCTAGTTATTCTGTCCTAACTATCTATAATTTTTGGCTCAAATTCCCTATCTTAAATCTAATTCCAATTCCAATTCACTACTATATTTTTTTCTTAATTTTCTTGTCTCTGCATATTTCTGGAACTCTTCTCTAACTTCTGCCCCAGATTCTGTGCTCTTTGTTATAATATAGATAGAATATAGATATGGATCTATTTTCATTCTTTTACATGTTGATAACTAGTTATACCAGTACCATTGGTTAAATATTTTGGAGTAATTCTAACCAAACAAGTGGAAGATCTGTATGAAAAGAATTTTAAATCTTTGAGGAATGAAATTGAAGAAGACACCAGAAAGTGGAAAGATCTTCTATGCACTTGGGTAGATAGAATTTAACATAGTAAAAGTCGCAATCTTACCAAAAGCAATATACAGATTTAATGCAATGTCCATTAAAATGCTTGCAAAATTCTACACAGACCTCGAATAACAGTACTTAACTTCATATGGAAACTCAAAAACCTGAAGATAGCCAAAATAATCCTGTACAATAAAGGGATTTCTGTAGGTATCACAATCCCTGACTTCAAACTCTAATACAGAACTATAGTATTGAAAACAGCCTGGTATTGGCATAAAACCAGACAGAAGGACCAATGGAACCAAATTGAAGATCCAGAAATTAATCCATACACCTACAAACACCTGATTTTAACAAAGAAGTAAAAAATATAAAATTGATAAAAGATAACCCATAAGCATAGAGAATAACCAGGCAACCTACATAAACAGACAAGGGAAGTTTTTGGCCTTTTATCCATTAGTACATTCTTTCAAATGTTGCATGCTCTCAGGGCCTTTTAAAGCTGAAGTTTAAACTTAATGCTCTAAGCAGTTGAAACAAAGAGGAGACCCAAGCCTCTAAATTATCAGATCCTGAGCTTGATGCCTATCAGAGGCACCAGTAAAGATTTGTTTTCTTCTGGGCTGTGGGTAGATGGTTAATTATTTTTCCTGATAATATCAAAAGGGCAAGGCAGTCCCTTGTGGGTGGAGTAAACAGAACAGAATGTTGGGAAGAAGGGAAGTGTGGCAGATGCCATGAATCTCCAGCCTGAGACGGACGTAGGTTAGAATCTTGCCGGTAAGCTGCAGTCATGTGGTGATACACAGATTTAGTAGAAATGGGTTATTCAAGATGTGAGAGTTGGCCAAGGAAAGGCTAGATATAATGGGCCAGGCAGTAATTTAATTAATACAAATTCCATGTGATTATTTCAGGTGTAACTAGCTGGGTGGGATGGAACAAAGGGGCCTGGATTTAGCTGACCACATTGGACACCAATCTGTAGTGATGAGGCGAGCAGGCCTGCTTTTCATCCCGCCCAGCTCCCACATGGCTAGTTTAACACCCGAAATAACAAGACACAAATTGTATTCATTTAAACACTGCCTGGCCCATTATATCTAGCCTCTTCTTGGCTAACTCTCATATCTTGCTTTAACCCATATCTAGTAATCTGTGTAGCACCATGAGGTGGTGGCTTACTGGGAAGATTCTAACCTGCGTCCATCTCGGAGAGGAGAGCTATGGCGTCTAATTCATTGCCTTCATCTCAGCATTCTGTTCTGTCTACTCTGCCTATCTAAGCTGCTGTCTTATCAAAGACCAAGGCAGTCTCTTTATTTGACCAATGAAAGTAACACATAAATAGAAGACCCACCTAAATCATTTCTTCTTGGCAAAACTGGCCCTTGGGCACAGAAATGCCCATGCCTCAACCACTGACAAGATACATAGTGTCTGGAAATGGATAAGCAGGACTGTCAAATCTTGCCAAGACAGGGTAAGACATCTTTGAAAAGTTTCCTGCCTTTGATAATTGTCTGTCAGTTATTATAGGCCTTATCCAAAGTTGGTTGTTTCAATAAGACTTTGGGTGATTGCCCAGGTAGCCAGTTGTCTCTGTCATTTGTTGCACATTTTGGAAGTTGCTTGATTGCACTTCCTGCTTACCCAAGTAATATTATTTCTCTTCTTGGATCTTCAATGGGGTTGAAGACTAGATAATTGTAGTTACTTTCCTCTCATGACTTGGTCAAGTTATTTATTATACAAGGCTTAAACTAGTTAGGACAGGATATTTGTTCTTATTGTATATAGTTTTGTATTAGGTTTAGAACGCTCTTATTTAAACAAAAGGGGGAGGTGCTGTATGAAATCTTACAGCTTGTGGTTATCCACCTACTAGGGCATGGCCACTTATACTATAAATGTGGGTACAGAGCCTGCATCCACCACTTCCTCTTTTGTCACTGGCTGTTCTTTCAGATTGCTAGATTGTTGGATTTGGTCTCTGTTCTTCGTTCAAGCAGAGAATTCTGATTTGTGAGTTTACCCCTAAATAAATAACAATCTATTTCTCAATTCTGAGCTAGTGTGGGATTTCCTTCAAAGCATCCGTGCCACATAAATTCCTGGGAGTTTCCATTGCACTAGGTTTCTACCTCACTACAGAACTTTAAGCACATTTTACCACTACTCTTCCCACATTTCACCCTCTATTGCCCCAACCCTCCTGTTCCTATTTCTACCAATCCCCAGACCACCCATAAAGGCTATTCTATTTCACCTTCCCAGGAATATTTAAGCATCCCTCTTAAGTCTTCCTTGTTACTTAGTTTTTCTGGGTCTATGGATTGTAGCATAATTATCCTTTACTTTAAAGTCAATAGCTACTTATAGAGGTAGGGTTTTTTCTTTGTTTTGTTTTTTGTTGTTGTTGTCATTGTTGCTGTTTGTTTTTTGAGATAGGGTTTCTCTGTGTAACAGCCCTGGCTGTCCCAGAACTTATAAATCTGCAAATTTTATAATATTATTTTTAACAGCTGATTAATACTCAGAAATTCTTTGTATAAATGTGCCCCTCTTTCTTTGTCCATTCTTCAATTGAGGGATGTGTAGGTTGTTTCCAGGTTCTATTTACTATGAATAAAGCTGCTATGAACATAGCTGAGCAAGTGTCCTTGTGGTATGATAGAGCATCCTTTGGGTATATGCCCAAGAATGGTTTGCACTTGCACCAGCAATGGAGCAGAGTTCTGCTTGATCCATGAGTTGTCACTTGTGTTTTTGATCTTGGTCATTCTGATAGGTGGAATCTTAGAATTGTTTGATTTGCATTCCCATGATGATTGAGTATGCTGAAAATTTATTTAAGTGTTTCTTGGACATTTGAGATACTTATGTTGAGAATTCTCTCTTTAGATCTGTACCCCATTTCTTAATTGAATTATTTGGTTTGCTGATGTCCAATTTCTTGAGGTCTTTATCTATTTTGGAAATCAGCCCTCTGTCAGATATGTGCTTGGTAAAGATCTTTTCCCACTTTGTATGCTGCCATTTTGTTGTATTAATAGTATCCTTTGCCTTATAGAGCTTTTTAGTTTCATGAGGTGCCATTTGTTGATTGTCAGTTTTACTGTCTGTGCTATTGTTGTCCTATTTAGGAAGTTTTCTCCTGTGCCAATGTGATCAAGGCTATTTCCAACTTTCTATTCTATCAGGTTCAGTGTATCTGATGTTATGCTTAGTTCTTTGATCCACTTGAACTTGGGTTTTATGCAGGGTGATAGATATGGATGTGTTTACATTCTTCTACATTCCAAATGATGTGAAATTCCCTTCTGTATGATATGAATACTATTGGTTAATAAAGAAACAACCTTGGCCTGATACAGTAGAACAGAGCTAGGTGGGGAAAATGAAACTGAATGCTGGGAGAAAAAATGCAGAGTCAGAGAGAAGCCATGGAGCTGTTGACAGTGACAGACACCAAACCTTGCTGGTAAGCCACAGGCATGTGGCAATACACAGATTAATGGAAATGGTTTAAATTAAGATGTAAAAGCTAGCCAATAAGAAGTTAGAGCAAATAGGCCAAACAGTGATCTAATTAATACAGTATCTGTGTGGTTATTTAGGGAGTCTGGGCAGCAGGGAAACAAACAAGTAACTGCCTACTACACTCAACATCCAGTTAGCTCAGAACTACCTGTTGAAGATGATTTCTTTTTTTTTTTCATTGAATAATTTTGGTTTCTGAGTCAAAAATCATGTGTCCATAAGTGTGTGGATTTACATCTAGGTCTTTGATGCTATTCTATTGATTCACCTGTCTATTATTATACCAATACCATGTCAGTTTTATTGCTGTAGCCTTGTAAATACAGATTGCAGTCAGGTGTGGTGATACCTATGGAAGTTCTTTTATTATACAGGATTGTTTTAAATCCTGTGCTTTTTGTTTCTCCATATGAAGTTGAGAATTGTTTGATCAAGGTGTGTAAAGAATTGTGGGGAGATTTTCATGGGGATTGCATTGAATCTATACATTACTTTTAGTAGAATGGCCACTATTCCTTACTAGTTCTACTAATCCATGAGTATGGGGATCTTTTCATTTTCTGATATTTCCTCCAATCTCTTTCCTTAAAGAACTGAAGTTCTTGTCTTACTGATCTTTCATTCCCATGGTTAGAAATACATCAAGATATTTTATATTATTTGTGGCTATTGTGAAGTCTGTTGTTTTGCTAATTTCTTTTTTGCACATTTTTCTTTGTATATAGAAGGGTTATTGATTTGTTTTTAGTTAATCTTGTATCTAACCACTTTGCTGACTAATATGAATTTTACAAAAAAATCCAGAAATAAAAAATTATTTATGCCATTGTTTTTGAGATTGTCTTCTGTTTGTAGCAGAGCACTTTCCTAATTTAAACTTAAGTAACATAGATAGTATATATTTTTGTTTTTAAATTAGTAAAATATGATATTTGATAATTTCACACACATACATAATGCATACTGACCATTCTCACCCCTTCCCTCCCTCACCTCCTTTTACCTTCTCTTTCCTTTCTCTTCCCTGGAGATCTCTCTCGTTCATGTCTGTTCATTTTGTTTTGTGATGCATTTAGTTTAACTGGGACAGTCTGTGTAACTGTGGTTTGGAGCTATCCATTATTACCTGGTGGCTCAACAATGGGCACAAAACTGAAGACAATGACTGTCACTCTTCCAGAATATAGTCAATAGTTCAACAATGGGTACTCCAGACCTATAAACACTTCCTACTTCTACAACTGGCTGCTGACAGGGCCAATCGTGTGAAGGTCCATTGTGAGTAACCACAAATTCTGTGAGATCATGACTAAAATTATTTTATCAAGTGTAAATACTGGCATTTCGCAGTCCTTCATGCTTATGTTCCAACTCATATACTTCTCATTCTCTCTTTCATAATGTTCCCCAAGCCTTAGAGAGTGGTATAAATGTCATGCTTAGGGCTTGGACTTCAATTATCACTTATTCTCAAAGCTAACAGCACATGCCTTTAATACCTGTGTAAACAGAGACTGCTCATACCCAAATAATCATACATTAACTATATTCATTACAATATTTTTTTGGTTAATGTCTCAGGCTAGCTCTTATAGCTTTTTTTTTGTATTTTTTTTATTGAGAAAAGGAGAAAAAAAAACACAAGTTTCCACCTTCTCCCAGCCTCCCATTTCCCCCCCTCCTCCCACCCTTCTCCCCCTCCTCCCATCCTTCTTCCCCTCCCCCCACTCCTCTCCCCCTCCCTCTCCAGTCCAAAGAGCAGTCAGGGTTCCCTGCCCTGTGGTAAGTCCTAGGTCTTATATCTTAAATTAACCCATTTCTATCAATCTATGTATCACCACAAGGCTGTGGCCTACTGGTAAGTTTCTGATGGGCATCTTTCTCTTTTGGTAGCTACATGCTGTCTCTCTCCTTCACCTACTCTCTCTCTCTCTCTCTCTCTCTTTCTCTCTCTCTCTCTCTCTCTCTCTCTCTCTCTCTCTCAATCTCTGTTTGGATTTCCTGCCTAGCTTTATTCTGATAAACCATTGGCAAACAATTTTATTCAGTAATTATTAAAAGCAACACATATACAGAAGAACATCCCACATTATCCCAGTACCCAGAAGGCAGAAGAAGATAGATCTCTGTGAGTTCAAGGCTAGCCTAGTCTACAGAGTGAGTTCCAGAGCAGCCATGACTACACAGAGAAACCATATCTCAAAATAGAAAAAAAAAAATGGTTTCTGGTGGAGCGTGTATAGAAGTGTGAGAACAACTTGAAGTTCCAACATGGAATTACAGGCTAGTGCTTAGAATACATAATAATTTTCCTGGAGCTTGTTGCTATTCCATAGACTGCCATGAAAAGGCTTCCCTTCCCTTTCTTCTTATTTGAGTTTATATAGAGGAACCAAAGGAGAAAGAACACAAATTAAAGTGATAGCTTTCTTAGAGGCAGCCATTTTCATAGTTATACCACATGTTCAGTATTGTATCATGTTGAAGCCTTTGCAGCTGATTGATATCAAGAGAAAGGCCATCCAAGCAGAGGATAGACTTTCTTCTCCAAGGCTACCCACAGCTACCATGGGAGGTTATAGTACATATGGTGTGCAGTTAGGGAGGAGAAAGTCAACAGTATAAGAATAGGGGAGAAGCGAAAGGTTTCTGACATCTGCCATCAATACAAATTTTTAAATCCTCAAGTTCATAGAAAGAGTTACAGTTAGGGTTTGATGGGAGATGATTCCACAGGCTCACTTGTTTGAAGACTTTGTTCCCAGCAGGAACAAAGAGTTTGTGAAACCTTTGGTATGTGAGATCCTCCTAGAGAATATTGGCCACGTGCTTAGCAGGTTATTCCTGCCTCTGGCTTTTAGTTCACTCTCTGCTTTTTTATCCAGTCACATGTGAGGAGCCCTGCTACATACATGCGTTGTTATGTCTCTTCTTCCATAAGGGACTGAAATACCCTGAAATAGTGAGCCAAAACCAATCCTTTTTACTAAAAGTTGCTTCTGTAATGGAAAAAACAGTAACTGATACAAGGGTATTTACAGGAAGCTTTCTAGATTATATTAAATTTAACTTTACTTGAAACCTATAATAATAATGACACTACTCTTTAAAGTTTGCAAGAATGGACAGAATTTTTTTGATATAACATGAATCACTAAGTAACTACATTATAGTGGTTATAGGTTTGGGATCAGTGTCAGGGCCCGTATGCCCCAACATAGAAACTATTTTTTCCCAACTTGACCAATACAGAGGCATGAGAAATAAGGAGACACAGTTCACACAGTCATCTCGGAAGGGCATCTCAGGCTTCATCCATTCCTGAAGATCTACCCATGTTTATTGTACAAAACACCTTTTATCCCCCAGGTAAACCAAGGTGGAAACACATTAATATTCTCCTTCCGGGGAACATGGGGCTACCAAAACACCTGCAACTTAAGTCACCAGCCTTGGAATCAACACCTCTCCCTGGGCGATCTACATTTGAACAAAGGAGAAGGAGCCATACATCCTGACCTTTGTCAGGTGGCTAGCTTGTTTGGCAGGATTGCAGCTGCCTTGGAAATTAAGCATGACCAGTGAGCTGGCTGCAAATATCTTGTATGAAATATGGGCCCACAGATCAGTATTAGGGTTATGCAGGCACAGTGTTGAGCTATTTCACAAAGAGTAACAAATACACTAGCTCTGTAGTGCCCTATCCACCATACTGACTCACTCCAGTCAAATGGTATCAGGACCTAAAATGTATATATGGAGATGACTCTTGACATGTCATTGCAGTTCTTGGACAACAGTTTGGGTAGAAATACTCTATTAAATTACAGCCAAGTAAAACTGAATGTAAACAACATTATGTAACTTCTCTAAATTATGAATATCTAAACATTTACTCTTAGGCTGGGTATAGTAATAGTACATACCTATAATCTGATAATCTCTCTTGTTCTTTGCTCCCTTGTTCTGTAGAAAGCCAGCACAAGATTGCAAGGCTCCGAACCATGCCCTAATTGATTTCTAAGGGAGCCATATGAGAAAATGTGGAAGTTGATTCTCCCTAAATTGAGCGTTGCAGTAACTGCAGTTTTTTAACATCTAATTGTAGCCCAAAGCTTGATGCTGAGCCAGAGGTGCCCAGCTAAACAGTACTCAATCCCTGTCCTGTGAGACAGTAAGTGCTCTCTGAGTTGCTATATTCTGAGATAACTGTTCAAGAAAAATAAGAAGCTTATATTGTTGGCATGGATCAAAGCCACAAAGACTAAGAAATGGTAAAGATAAGGTAAGTACACAGAACCCACATTGTAAAAGTAACTGGTAGGCTCAAGTTTTCCCTCTAGGTCACTGTCAAAGTGGCCCTCTATCCTGAAAAGAATACTCCCACAAAGTCATAAATGGTAAGAGCTAGAATGCACATACAAAAAGAGAGTGAGTTGTTGGCTTGCTTTCAGCAACGGTTATAACTCAACCAACACACCCAATGTATTTAGGTTTCTATGTCCTATAAATGAGAAGGCAATGGAATGAAAGAATTTGTCTCTAAAGGCATCAGAAAGTAGACTACTTTTCTAAGGTTCATAGCTCTCACTGTTTGGGCTTCTCCTTGATGCATTCACATGAGGTAAATGTCATATGCTAAAAGGAACTAAAGCTTTTTTATTTAATTCAAACATCTCCAAAATAAAACTCAAAGTCATATACAAGGAAAACATTAAGTAAGACATGAAGGTCATACCAACATGGAGGTAAAATTAAACACAAAATGAAATAAGGTAATAGCCTGCCTTTCAGATTACATTAGAAATACGGATCAAGTAGAATTTTCTAACCCTGTAACAATCACAGAAAACAGGATATGTGAACCTGAGTCAAGATTTCTAGGGACAGACAGGTGAGCAAGAGAACTGTGTGGATGATTTTCCAAATACATAGATGCTAAAGATAGGAAATCATTTTCTAACCAGCCATTGGCTTTCTATAAATGGAAAACATAAAATTTAAATGCTTCCCTCCAGAACACCACAGACCCACAGTCCTCTCAGTGATAAGTAAACAGCTCACCAAGTCTACATATAAGCCCTTTCCAGGAGCTAATGAGCTGCATGGCTTTGCAAGAACATCTTGGATGAACAATTTATTAGGCTTTATTTCTTGTTAAATTATATTCCTTGACACAGTTGAGGTTCTTGAGAGACAAAGAATCAGAAGTTTCATGATAAGGGTCTTCTGAGAGCACTGACACAGGGGCGTACTTTAAACATTTGTTAGATATCAACAGTAGCACCACGCATCATCTGACGGTTGTCATTGCCTAGAGAAAGTAATGATTACAAAGGACAGGAAGGCACTTATGAGCAAAACAGAGTAAACTTCAAC
This sequence comes from Microtus oregoni, assembly GCF_018167655.1. Taxonomy (NCBI): domain Eukaryota; kingdom Metazoa; phylum Chordata; class Mammalia; order Rodentia; family Cricetidae; genus Microtus; species Microtus oregoni. The sequence continues at coordinate 50,093,746 of NW_024543066.1, forward strand.
TCCAGTTCCATCATCTACAAGCTGTGGAAGATTTTGGGTAAGTCAACCAGAGTGATGGAGTCTTGGTTTTGAATTCTCCATCTGAAACTGAAGTTCCAGACTTTTTGATACAGTGAAGTCAACCAAGCTCGGCATCTGATTCGTTTCACTCTCAATGACCTAGGAGTGGCCATGTGGCCCCCACTAGACCAGTTAGTGTCTCTTGGATAAAGGAAGTGTGAGGCAGAGGGTTTCCAGAACTCATGTTCCCAACTATATAGCAAAAAATACTATTAAAGCATGAAGTTGACACGCAGAAAAAGTGTAGGGAGAGTAGGGGCCAGGAAGAGACTGAGGCCTGACACAGTTATCTTACTTATTCTAGAAAATGGGTATTCAGGATTATCATAGCTACTCCATGGTTTGAATATTGCCCCAATTTCCTCTCTTGGCCTTAACTAGTTCACACTGGTTTTGGTCATCTGCAATTAAAACTGTCAGGACTATTACATTTCATATTCCCATCTTTGGTTTTCTGATCTAGAAAACTGAGAATATAAATATATAATGGTTGAATTTATAGTAAAGCTGACCTTCATTATGCCAAGTATTAACTCTTGCCATTTCCTTTCTATGTAGAGATTTCCAGTGTCCACTCATTAATTCTCCAAACTGGAACAATTTATGTGGCTTATGACTTTACAGTCCAGGCAATACCTGCTTGCAAGTTCTGCTGAAGGCTAAGGGAGGCCTCATGGCTTTTTTCCAGGCAGTTCTAATTTCAAACCTCTGCTTATCTGCTGCACCACACTTATCTCCACGACAAGGTTGATCCTGTCCCTGCACTATTAAACTAGGATTTTCCATCACAGTTTCCCCCAAGTTTTACTTCCTGATATAACTAGAAGGTTATTTTACTTAGGGTAATCTTGAGTCTCCTTCACTGAGACACAATTAGTTAAATACATACTGAATTTAGCTCTTTAAGAGTATAACCTCTGGAACCATATGTGTGGTCACAGAATTCAACTGATCTTTAGCCTTTTCTAAGAAAAACATCTCAAATTGAATCCAAACTACAAGAAACTAATTGTAACTGCAATTCACATAGCACTCTGTTTCTAACCTATGTTCATATATTGTATTTCCTCTTCATCAGAACACTGTGAAGCAGGCATCTCACTTTCCACAGTTATTGAACAAAGAAACCAAGTCACAGAGAATTTATATGGATTATTTTGCTACATATATATTTTAAGGTCTTGAGCTAATAACATATGGAACTCAAATTTGAACTCTAGAGGTAAGACAACACATATACCATTCTAAACATTGTTAAAACAGACATACTCTAGATATACTCTGCATCTTCCATCCACATTCTTCCTGTCATCTCTATTAGAAGAGCATAAATTCCCAAAGTTAGGTCTTTGCAGGAACTGTATCACCAAAAACACCAGTAAGAGAGTTTCAAATTATTTTGTGTGATACTCAACCTTAGAGGAAAAAAATAACCATCCTTCTTACACCTTTATCAGCTATTGTGTGTACTTCCATTCCAAGAAAAACAAAAGCACATTCATGTGGGATGCAGATATTTCTATCTTCATTCTAGGAAATAATTTGGAAAGGAGATTTACTTATTAAAATGTGGACAGGAAAGTCCTTTAGAAAGAGTAGCTTATCAAAACAGAAGACAAATTAAAATGATGGAGATGACAAAACTGCCAAGGTGACATGGTTAAATCTATTTATGGTCTGAAAAACAACATCTCCATGATTATCATGTCTACAAAGAATGCTCTTTGTCTTCAGAAATCAGCTTTGTGAAGACCTGGGTTTTATTTATTTTTCTGAGGAGGAACCATAAAGAAATGCCCAATGTTTCATTTATTTTAAAGACTAGAACTTGACCTTGTTATCTTTGGTTTATCTCATTATGGGATGTCAGACACATATTTATTTATGATGGCAGAAAGACAAAGTTTTGGATTTACGTCTACTCTTCCCATGATGTATACAACTACAGTAGAACTAGACAATACTTAGGCCATCTGGGTAGCCTAAAGGATAATAAATTTTGACAGAATCCATCAATTTCATTGTTGATGAAATGATCATTACCTGATGTGGGATTTCCCTCTGTATGCTGTTAATAGGTTTTCTTGTCATTGGTTAATAACAAAACTGCTTTCGGTCAATGGCTTAACAGAGTAAATCCAGGTGGAAAATCCAAGCAGCGATGTGCAGAGAGAGTAGGCAGAGTCAGTGAAATGCTGTGTAGCCACTGAAGGAGACAGATGCCTAGAAACCTTACCAGTAAACCACGAGCCTCATGGTAAAATACAGAATATTTGAAATGGGTCAATTTAAGATATAAGAGCTAGCTAGCAATACACCTAAGTGATTGGCCAAACAGTGTCTTAATTAATATAGTTTCTGAGTGATTATTTTGGGTCTGAACATCCGGGAACAAACAAGCAGCCTCTGACAATTACTATTGTCATTTCATGGAAGGAAATGTTAAGTGCAAGACATTTCAATAAGTGGGAACACTTGCTTTTTTTCTCAACTGTAAGATGACAACACAGTCCTCCTGAAAGAATGGAAGACAGAACCTCAATTGAGGAATTGCCTCAATCAAACTGTAGGCAGTCTGTGCAGTATTTTCTTGATTAATTTGATGTGAGAGGACCCAATCCACCCTGGACAGTGCCACTATGGGCAGGAGATCCTAGGTTGTGTGAGAGAACAAGCTGAGCAAGCCATGGGGAACAACACAGTAAGCAGCATTCTCCCACGTTCTCTGCTTCAGTTACCATCTTCAGGTTCCTACCCTGAGTTTTCCCCTGACTTTGTTTCTTGATAGACTATAAGATGAAACAAACCCATTCTTGTCCCCCTTGCTTTTGATAACAGTGGTTATCACAACAACTGAAAGCAAGTAGGACAATTAGGATAAACAACAAGAATAAACAAAGAAGAAGCTACATGTTAGAGGAATGTGTAACTGAGAACCTCATAAATATTGATGAGACTCTAAGTGATCTAGTTATTATGGAGACCAGTATGATGGGTTCTCCAAAAATTAAACATAGAATTATCATTTGATACAGATATTCAGATTCTTAGTATATAATCACAAGATTTTTAATCATGGTCTTAACAAAATATTTATTGAATACTGGTACTCATAGTAGTATTACTCATTATAATGAAAATGTAGAAATAAGCCAAGCACCCATCAATTGATGAACAGATATACAAAGTGCTGTATAGAATTTTACAGATATACAAAGTGCTGTATGGAATTAAAATAAAACATGATTCAACCTTAAAAGGAAAATGCTGACAAACATCGCCCACAGGATCAGCCTGAAAATATGATGTTAAGTGAAATAAGGCAGACACAAAAGGACAGATATTATAGATTCCACTATTAATTTTTATTTTTTGAGAATATCATACATGGGTACTGTGTTTATATCATTTCTATTTCTTCATTTCACCTTTCCAGTACTCATACTGCATGTATGTATAAATACAACCTGCTGAGTCCACTTAGTGTTGCTTGTATGTGCATATGGTTAGGGTTGACTGCTTGGGATTGGGCAACCTATCAGAAGGTTTGTCCCTGGAGAATATCTAATCTCCTTTCAATGACAATTAATTCCCTATAGCTCTTTATTCAGGGGTGAGGGTCAACCCCATCCTTAGAGGCATGTCACCTGGTTCTTACTTAGACTATCATAGTGTTGAGATTTAATAGGTACAGATAGTTAGCTAAATCACAACCTCAAAGCAAAATTCCTGGTCCTCTGGCTCTAAAAATCTTTCTGCATCCTCTTCTGTGATGTTCTCTGACCCTTGGGTGTCAGGATTGTGTATTGAATGTATCTATCAGTTGGTGCTGAGACTCACAGTTCTCTATATGCTATGGATTTTTGCAATGGCCTCTGTTGCAAAAAGAAACTTCTTTGATTTGAGGAGAACTGCAACTATCTTTAGGTATGAGGGTAAGTATTTAAAATGCAATTAGAAATTATGCTGATTTTAGGGAAGAGGTAAAAGTAGGTTCTTATCTAGGGTCCATGGCCTCTTTTTATAATGCGTTACATCATATTTTTCTTTCTATTTCAATTTATTTACTTAAAATCAAGACTAATGTTTGTACTTTCATTATGTTTATTCCTGTCTGGCCTCTACATAATCAGTCTTTTCATTTTATTTTATTTTTTGATTGTTTTTGAAAGTACATTTACATTTATTAATTTTGTTACTTGGTTAATATTAGCACAAATATATTTTAATAGCCTAAGGTATCTGAATTGGATTTGTGTGAATATCCAATGAATTATTTTGAGATGAGCAAGCTGGAACTACATAGTAGAACTACTTAGTTCTACTCCAAATTATAGGAGTCACTTCTTAAATTTCTTGCCAAATCCCAAAACTCTCTTGTGGTAAAATATCTAATTAGTGTTAGGTTCCTTGGCCTGTCCTAGTTTGCATCATTCAGCTATTTCTTCTTTACTACTTTCTCTTTTCAGCAAAGGAATAGTTCACAACTATTTGCTTCTGGCTAACTTCAAACTCTTGACTCTTGACTCCTATTTCCATTAAATGTACAGATCAATCTGCTCTGTTCACCATGCTACAGACTTATGCATGCTCTCAAATAAACAAGGAAAATCAAGACAGCTTTAGAAGTAAACCCAGTTCTTACTCTCTTAGTAGTTGGTTGGCATCAGTTAACCTTTATATATAGGTCATTTGTGTCTCAAATCTTAAAATATGTGGAGGTCACATGAGCTGTGTATTAAAAGAAATCAATGAATGAGTTACTGACCAGCAGTGGTGTGAGCTTTCTTTTTACAACAACTCTAATACCATGGGAAGGAAGTAACTCATGGGGCACCTCTGGTTCTGCAACAAAATCTACGTCAATGGAACCATATTCTCCAAACATGTACTTATTCTTTGAAACATGACTAAATATGTCTTTCTAGCATGAAACTATTTGTTTACTTTGGGATAAACAATTTTTCTGCCTCCAAGTTTTACCTCAGAATTTATTTCAAAAATTATTTAATCATGATAATACATCTCCACCCCTTTTATTGGAAATAGATTCTTTTCTCATACAATGTCTCCTGATATTCAAAGAAAAATACAATTTCCCCTTGCTCTCTCTACTCCTTCCACTTCCTCCCCAGCTCCCTTTTCTTTTGGATCGATTCCCTTTCTGTCTCTTATTAGAAAAGAACAACAAAGCAAAACAAAATAAAATATAATAAGATAAAACAAGAACTATCAAAGTTGGATACGGCAAACAAACAGAAGGTTGGCTCACTTATTTATACTATCATATCATCTGCAAATAAAGATACTTTGACTTCTTCTTGTCCTATTTATATTCCCTTCATATCCCTCAGTTGTTTTTTTTTCTCTAGCCAAGCCTTCGACTCTTAGCTAAGACTTCATTGAATAGATAATGAAAGAGTAGACAGACTTGTCGTGCATTTCCCTCCATTTAAGTTGATGTTGACCATGGGTTTACTATAAACTGCCTTCATTCTGCTAAGGTTTGTTCCTTGAATCCCCAATCTCTTCAGGACTTTTACCACGAAAGGGTTTTGGATTTTGTCAAAGGCCTTTTTGGCATCTAATGAGGTGATCATGTGATATTTCCTTTTCGGTTTGTTTATTCAGTTTCCAGCAACCTCTCCTGTCACCAGCCTCAGCAAGTCTGTACTAGACTGTCTACTGCCTGTTCTCACATCATTCCCCTAGCCTGAAGGTCTTGCACAGGGTGAAAAATGCTATTGCCTATAGGATCAGGGTTTATAATATAATTTGTACTTCTGTCCTCCCTTGCTCCATGTCAGTCAACTTACATGGTACCAGGGACAGAATGGATTGAAGCAGGGAAATTAATACACGGGAGGAGCACTCAGACCTGCCTCCACTGACCTGCGGACAGCTGGTGTGTGCTGGGAAGGGTATTCTAGGTGACAGAGCTCCCTGTAGAAATTACCCATACAGAGGCAGACAAACTCTGTCTGGCCCCAAGATCCTGCCTGGTGCAGGTGGGGGGACAACAGTGGGACTGCAGAGAATGGCCGTCACTGGGACATCATGGCCTTGTCCACTATAGTGACTCTCTGCCCTAGTCCCCTGGCCATCTGGAATGCTTCACTTCACCTCAACAACTCTGTGAGTCACTTAAAACTTCGAGTGGCTAAAAGGAGCTCCCACCTGAGACTCTTGGAGCAAGCTAGCTCTGAATAAATAGAGGAAGACAGGGACTGGTACAGTAGGAGTGGGGACTGAGCAGAGGAACCCAAATTCTATCACCTTATGACTGAAGAGAGAAGCAGATTCTCACACCACCCTAGAGCTCCTTTTCACTCCCAAGCCATGGTTTTCCCTGTTGGTCCCCTCTGTCTCCCTCTCCTTCCCACCCTCTTCTATCATTTTTCAAAATCTCTTCTCCCACCATGAAATCAATTTATTTCATAATTTTCATCAAGTAGAATTTAGAGGGTCCCACACTCCCCTCTTCTTCTATTTCCTTGCCATCTCAATGTCCCTTTTCTCTTTTGGTCTTCATGTAAATATTTATATGGGCAGAAGTAAGAAAAATAAATTGATTTCCCTATTCTCTCAATTCCCTATCTTGTCTTTCCAAACCCTAAAAAAATAAAACTTGGGACTCACTTTCCCTTCCCCAGAACACTGCATGTTGTTTCTTTCAGGTTTGTGCCCAATAACAGACATAGTATTCGATTGCGATGTCTGCTGAGTATACTCATTGTACATTTTATTTAATTTATTGTTTCATTTGTTCAGGAAGTTACTTAGGGAAGAGTGTGTGTTGAACATTCCTGCAGCTTTGAGATGAAGCATTTAATCATGACGAATGATCTTATTGATGTATTCTTGGATTCTATTTGCAGGATCTATTGAATACTTCTGCATCTATATTCACGATGGAAAATGGTCTGTATTTTTCTTTCTTTGTTGAGTCTTTATGTGACTTGGATGTCAGAGTAACTGTAGCTTCATAAAATGAATTGGGCAATGTTCCTTCTGTTTCTATTTTGTGAATTAATTTGAGGAGTATTATTAGCATTAATACTCCTATGAAAATCCCACAGAATTACATGCTAAAATCGTCTGGTGTATGGCCACCCTCAACCCGCAAGGACGAAGCGCGACACACGGGAGCTCTTCTCACTGCAGTTTATTCCAGGACTTTATTCACTTTCTCTCTCTCCCTCTCTTTTCCCCTCTCTCTTTCTCTCTCTTCCCCTCTCTCCTAGGGCAAACCTCTCCCAGCCCTTAAGTAGGCATGGGCTGCCAATCCCAAACTGCCAGGTGGGCACTGCCCACAGGTTCACGCATATGCAAGCAGCTGATGATCATTGTGTGAAAATAGCATGTCAGGTCTTAGGCATAATTAGGAACTGGATTATCAGATGTGGCTTCACGTGGCTCGCTACAATCTGGCCCTTGACTTTTTTGGGGTGTGGGTGAGAGACTTTTAATGACTATCTTGTCTTCACCAGGAGTTATAGATATATTCAGATTGCCCATTTGATCTTGATTTAAGCTATATAGAAAATTCTCCATTGCTTTTATGTTTTTCAATTTGTTATAATACAAGTTTCTAGGTGATTTCCTTGTGATTCATTGGATTTCCTTGGTATCTGTTGTCATTCCCTTTTTATTTCTGAGTTCATTAATTTAGATTCTTTCTTTGCCTTCGAGTTAATTTGTATAAGAGTCTGTCAACACTTTTGATTTTTTCAAAGTAAATTTTAGTTTCTTTAATACTTTGTAAATTTTTTTGTTTCTAATGTATTGATTTCAGCCCTGAGTTTCCTTATTTATTGCTGTAAATTCCTTTTGGATGTGATTCCCTCTTTTTGTTATAGAACTTTCTGATTGTAGGGATACACAGATGTGAGCCTCTTCCACCTTGTCAGAGAGTTTGAGCTTGTTTTTGCTATTTCAAGTTGCTGACAACAGATGTGGCTACACACAAGAAATTCTGACTTAGTGTGTGGTTAATTAGTATTTTGGGTATAGAAATAAGCATGCTCCACCCCCAAAAAAATCAGACAATTCAAGCCCCTACCTGTTCCTTCATTTTATTGTTTTTTTTTCAGCTACATAGTACCTGTGTTTCTTTTTTTTTTTATTGAGAAAAGGAAAAACACAAGTTTCTGCCTCCTCCCAGCCTCCCATCCTCCTCCTTCCACCCTTCTCCCCCTCCTACCACGCTTCTCCCCCTCCCTCTATTTCTTCCCCCCTCCCTCTCCAGTCCAAAGAGCAGTCAGGGTTCCCTGCCCTGTGGAAAGTCCCAGGTCCTCCCCCACTCCGTCCATATCTAGGAAGGGAAACATCCAAACTGGCTAGGCTCGCACAAAGCCAGCACATTAAGTAGGATCAAAACCCCGTGCCATTGTCCTTGGCTTCACACTAGCCCTCATTGTTCGCCATGTTCAGAGAGTCCGGTTTTATCCCATGCTTTTTCAGTCACAGTCCAGCTGCCCTTGGTGAGCTCCCAATAGATCAGCTCCACTGACTCAGTGGGTGGGTGCACCCCTCTAGGTCCCGACTTCTTTGCTCATGTTCTCCCTCCTTCTGCTCCTCATTGGGACCTTGGGAGCTCAGTCCAGTGCTCCAGTGTGGGTCTCTGTCTCTATCTCCATCCATCACCAGATGAAGGTTCTATGGTGATATGCAAGATATTCATCAGTAATGCTAGAGGATAGGGTCATTTCAGGTTCCCTATCCTCAGCTGCCCAAGGAACTAACTGGGGACATCGCCTTGGGTTCCTGGGAGCCACTCTAGATTCAAGTCTCTTGCCAACCCTAAGGTGGCTCCCTTAACTAAGAATTGTGCTTCCGTGCTCCCCTATCCAACCTTCCTTTAACCCAATCATCCTTTTTCCCCAAGTTCCCCCCATCCTCCCCTTCTCACTTTTCTTTCCCCATCTCCCCTTACCCCTCTCCCACCCCACCCCCAAGATCCCAATTTTCTCCCCGGCTATTTTGTCTACTTCCCATAGCCAAGAGGATAACTATATGTTTTTCCTTGGGTTCACCTTCTTACTTAGCTTCTTTAGGTTCACCAATTGTAGACTCCGTGACCCTTATTTATGGCTAGAAACCAATTATCAGTAAGTACATCCCATGTTCATCTTTTTGGGTCTGAGTTATCTCACTCAGTATAGTGTTTTCTATTTCCATCCATTTGCATGCAAAATTCGAGAAGTCATTGTTTTTTACCGCAGAGTAGTACACTAATGTGTATATATTCTACACTTTCTTCATCCATTCTTCCATTGAAGAACATCTAGGCTGTTTCCAGGTTCTGGCTATTACAAATAATACTGCTATGAATATAGTTGAACAAATGCTCTTTTCATATGATAGGGCATCTCTTGGGTATATTCCCAAGAGTGGTATTGCTGGGTCCAGGGGTAGGTTGATCCCGAATTTCCTGAGAAACCGCCACACTAATTTCCAAAGTGGTTGCACACGATTGCATTCCCACCAGCAATGGATGAGGGTGGTCTTCCTCCACAACCTCTCCAGCAAAGGCTATCATTGGAGTTTTTTATTTTAGCCATTCTGACAGGTGTAAGATGATATCTCAAAGTTGTTTCCATATAAAGTTGATTATTGTCCTCTCCAGATCTGTGAAGAATTTTGATGGGATCTTGATGGGGATTGCATTGAATCTATAAATTGCCTTTGGTAGAACTGCCATTTTTACTATGTTGATCTTCCCAATCCAAGAGCAAGGGAGGTCCTTCCATTTTCTGGTATCCTCCTCAATTTCTTTCTACAATGTCTTAAAGTTCTTGTCAAATAGATCTTTCACTTCCTTGGTTAGAGTTACCCCAAGATATTTTATGCTGTTTGTGGCTATCGTGAAAGGTGAAGCTTCTCTGATTTCCCTCTCTGCTTCCATATCCTTTGTGTATAAGAGAGCGACTGATTTTTTGGAGTTGATCTTGTATCCTGCCACATTACTAAAGGTGTTTATCAGCTGTAGGAGTTCTTTGGTGGAGTTTTTGGGGTCGCTTATGTACACTATCATATCATCTGAAATAATGAAAGTTTCACTTCTTCCTTTCCAATTCGAATCCCCTTGATCCCCTTATGATGTCTTATTGCTATTGCTAGAACTTCAAGCACTATATTGAAGAGGTATGGAGAGAGTGGACAGCCTTGTCGTGTTCCTGATTTTAGTGGGATGGCTTTGAGTTTCTCTCTGTTTAATTTGATGTTAGTTTTCGGCTTGCTGTAAATAGCTTTTATTATATTTAGGTATGACCCTTGTATCCCTAATCTCTCCAAGACTTTTATCATAAAGGTATGTTGAATTTTGTCAAATGCTTTTTCAGCATCTAATGAAATGATCATATGTTTTGTTTTCTTTCAGTTTATTTATATGATGGATTACATTGATAGATTTTCGTATGTTGAACCAGCCCTGCATCTCTGGGATGAAGCCTACTTGATCATAATGGATAATTTTTCTAATGTGTTCTTGGGTTCGGTTTACCAGTATTTTGTTGAGGATTTTTGCATCGATGTTCATGAGTGAGATTGGCCTATAATTCTCTTTCTTGGTTGAGTATTTTGCGGTTTTGGTATCAGAGTAATTGTAGTTTCATAAAAGGAATTTGGCAATGCCTCTTCTGTTTCTATATTGTGAAATACATTAAGGAGTATAGATATTAGTTCTTCTTGGAAGTTCTGGTAGAATTCTGCATTGAAACCATCTGGTCCTGGGATTTTTATGGTAGGGAGGTTTTTGATAACCTCTTCTAATTCTTCACTTCTAACAGGTCTATTTAGATTGTTCACCTGGTCCTGGTTTAACTTTGGTATATGGTATTTATCTAAAAAGTGTCCATTTCCTTTACATTTTCCAGTTTTGTGGCATACAGACTTTTGTAGGAAGATCTAATGATTCTCTGAATTTCCTCTGTGTCTGTGGTTATGTTCCCCTTTTCATTTCTGATCTTATTAATTTGCAAAATCTCTCTATGCCATTTGATTAGTTTGGATAGGGGTTTATCAATCTTGTTGATTTTCTCCAGGAACCAGCTTTTTGTTTCATTGATTCTTTGGATTGTTTTCTGTGTTTCTATTTTATTGATTTCAGCCCTCAGTTTGATTATTTCCAGTCTTCTACTCCTCCTAGGTGAGTCTGCTTTTTTTTTTCTAGAGCTTTCAGGTGGGCTTTTAAGTCTCCTATGTGAGCTTTCTCAGTTTTCCTTAAGTGGGCATTTAGTGCTATGAACTTTCCTCTTAGGACTGCTTTCACAGTGTCTCATAAATTTGAGTAAGTTGTTTCTTTATTTTCATTGAATTCAAGGAAGTCTTTAATTTCTTTCTTTATTTCTTCCTTAATCCAGGTACGTTTCAGCAGTTGACTGTTCAGTTTCCATGAATTTGTAGGCTTTCTGGGGGTAGCATTGTTGTTGAATTCTAACTTTAATCCATGGTGATCTGATTAGACACAGGTGGTTACTAATATTTTTTTGTAACTGTGGATGTTTGCTTTGTTACCGACTATGTGGTCGATTTTTGAGAAGGTTCCATGAGCTGCAGAGAAGAAGGTATATTCTTTCCTATTTAGGTGGAATGTTCTATAGATGTCTGTTAAGTCCATTTGATTCATTACCTCCATTAATTCTCTTATTTCTCTGTTAGGTTTCTGTCTGATTGACCTGTCCATTGGTGAGAGAGGAGTGTTGAAGTCTCCTACTATTAGTGTATGCGGTTTGATGGCTGCCTTGAGTTTTAGCAATGTTTCTTTTATGTACGTGGGTGCTTTTATATTAGGGGCATAGATGTTCAGGATTGAGACTTCATCCTGATGAACTAACTGTTCCTGTTATGAGTATAAAATGTCCCTCTCCATCTCTTCTGATTGATTTAAGTTTGAAGTTAACTTTGTTAGAGATTAGTATGGCCACACCTGCTTGTTTCTTAGGTCCATTTGCTTGATAAGCCTTTTCCCAGCCCTTTACTCTGAGTAGGTGCCTGTCTTTGTGGTTGATGTGTGTTTCTTGTAAACAGCAGAATGTTGGATCCTGTTTTCTTACCCAGTCTCTTAGCCTGTGCCTTTTTATAGGTGAGTTGAGTCCATTGACATTAAGTGATATTAATGACCAGTGATTGTTAACTCCGGTCACTTTTTTAGTCGTAGAGTTTGTGTGTTTCCCTTCTTTGAGTTGAGTTGGTGAAGGGTCTCTAGATGTCTGAGATATTGTGGTCATTGTTGGACTCCTTGGTTAGTGATTTTCCTTCTATTACTTTCTGTAAGGCTGGATTTGTGGCTACGTATTGTTTAAATTTGTTTTTATCCTGGAAAATTTTATTTTCTCCATTTATAGTGAACGAAAGCTTGGCTGGGTATAGTAGTCTGGGCTTGCATCCATGGTCTCTCAGTTTCTGCAGTACATCTATCCAGGACCTTCTTGCTTTCATGGTTTCCATGGAGAAGTCAGGTGTAAGTCTGATAGGTTTACTTTTATAAGTGACTTGGCCTTTTTCCTTTGCAGCTCTTAATATTCTTTCCTTATTCTGTATGCTTTGTGTTTTGATTATTATATGGCGAGGGGATGTTTTTTTTTTTTTATCCAGTGTATTCGTTGTTCTGTATGCTTCTTGAACCTTCATAGGTTTATCTTTCTTTAGGTTGGGAACGTTTTCTTCTATAATTTTATTAAGTATATTTTCTGGACCATTGAGCTCTACTTCTTCTCTTTCTTCTACTCCTATTATTCTTAGGTTTGGTCTTTTTATTGTTTCCCAGATTTCCTGAATGTTTTGTGATGAGAGTTTGTTGGACTTGCTGTTTTCTTTGATCATTTTGTTTATTTTCTCTATGGTATCTTCAGAATCTGAGATTCTTTCTTCTAACTCTTGTATTCTGTCGGTTATGCTTGTTTCTGTAGACTCTGTTTGTTTACTTAAATTTTCCATGTCCAGCCGGCCCTCTGTCTGTGTTTTCTTCTTTGCCTCCATTTCAGTTTTCAAATCTTGAACTGTTTCCGTTATCTGTTTGATTGTTTTTCCTTGGTTTTCTAGGGTATCATTTACTGATTTATTCAATTCTTCAAACTTTCTGTTATATTTCTCATCCATTTCTATAAGGGCGTTCTTTACATGCTGTTTAAGGGCGTCAATCACTTTCATGAAGTCAATCTTTTCTACTTCTTCTTGATTAAGGTGTTCATGTCCTCCCGTTGTGAGTTCGCTGGTTTCTGGTGGCTTCATGTTGCTTTTCAGCTTGTTGGGCGAATTCTTGCCTTGGCGTCTGCCCATCTCTTCTTCCAAATGCTCCCTTATGAATCTTCTTTTACCGGTTCAGGTCTCCTTGCCTACCCAGCGCTGGCTCTCCTGGCGCTGAGAGATCAGGTCTCCGTGCTGGTTGGGCAGCTGGCAAACAAAGCGCCTACCCTGCTTGGTGCAGGCAGGCAATAGAAGCAAAGGGACTCCTGCCCGCTTGGGTGCCCCGAGGATTCGGACCCAGTGCCCAGACAGGCTGGGCTGGGTGATGTTATGTGCTGAAAGAGGGCAGTGGGGCCGAAGTGGGGAGGGTTCTGGATGGGAGCTTGGTGGGCTAGGAAGAAAGAGGCGGTATGCAGGGAGTGGAGGCCCTGCAGAGAGCCCAAGAAGGATAGGGGGCCAAGGAACCTCTGAGCTCCCCTTCCCAGGCTGGCGCCGCAGGGCCAGAAACTCACCCGAACGCTGTCTCTCCTGGCACCGAGAGATCAGGCCTCCGTGCTGGTGGGCACGTTGCAAACAAAGCACCTACCCTGCTTGGTGCAGGCAGGCGATAGAAACAAAGGGACTCCCGCCCGCTTGGGTGCCCCGAGGATTCAGACCCAGTGCCCAGACAGGCTGGGCTGGGTGATGTTATGTGCTGAAAGAGGGCAGTGGGGCTGAAGTGGGGAGGGTTCTGGATGGAAGCTGGGTGGGCCCAACGCTGTCTCTCCTGGCACCAAGAGATCAGGCCTCCGTGCTGGTGGGCAGGTCGCCAACAAAGCGCCTACCCTTCTTGGAGCAGGCAGGCCATAGAAACAAAGGGACTCCCGCCCCCTTGGGTGCCCGGAGGTTTCGGACCCAGTGCCCAGACAGGCTGGGCTGGGTGATGTTATGTGCCGAAAGAGTTTCCACTATTTTTTAAGGGATTTTTTTCATTTCCTCTTTAAAAGTCTCTATAATCCTTATAAAGTTATGTTTAAAATCATTTTCTTCTGCTTCTTCTGGGTTAGAATGATGAAGTCTTCCTGTTGTGTGACCACTGGATTCTTGTGTTACTATATTGCTATTTAGATTGTTGAATGAATTCTTGTATTGGTGCCTACCCATCTTTTCCTTCAATTGATGCCTGCAGTGTCTTCGTGTCTTGGTCCATTTCTTGCAGTGGCTTTCTTTTCTTTGGACATTGTTATTGGTCTGCTCTGTACTTTTAGTGTCTGTGTCTCAGGGAGCCACTGAGGTCTCTCTTAGCCTGCTTTCTTGGTCTTCTCTCCTGTTGTGCTCTCCTGGTCCACTCAGTGTAGTCATAGCTTGTGCTTTAGTTTCTTCTCTTGGTCCTCTCTGTAGGAAACGCTCCTGCTGGCTGGCTAGAGAAGCTAATGCAGGTAGGGGAGAGGCCCAGGGTTTTGCCCCACTATGGAGGGCCTAGAGAATTGGGTGTCTCACTGGATGGCTCGTCATTCACCACTTGGTCCTCTCTGTATTGTAGCAGGCTGTGTTTCAGAGTTCCATCTAGGTTTTAGGAAGATAGTCATGTTTGGGGGTGGGATAGGGCTTGTAGCTTTCAGAGTCTGGGGGATGGGGTGGGTATTGGGGCAGCCTACTTGCAGAAACTCTCCTGCTGCCTGGCTAGAGAACCCAAGGCAAATAGGGGAGGGACCTGGGGTTTTGCCCTGCTATGGAGGGCCTAGAGTGTGGCATGTCCCACTGGATGGCTCATCCCTCACCTCTTGGTTCTCTCTGTATTGTATTTTGCAGGTTATGTTTCAGAGTTCCAATGAGGTTGTAGGAGGATAGGCAAGTTTGTGTGTGTGGTGGGACTTGTAGCTTGCAATGTCTGGTGGATGTGGGGAGGAATTCGACCCAGGATATCGTAAAGCATAAATGAAACTACAGAGAACAACATTTTCTGTTAATTTGTACATACATATTATTTACAGAGGTAGAAAGGGATAATCTATGAATATGAGTTTTAAAAAAGGATTTATGTCTAAAATTGTGATTGTTAATTTTCCAAAACTACCCGTTAACCCAAAGAGATTTAATTTAGAACTTGAGTAATTAAAAGTCAATGCATTTGTCAGAGACATATGACCACATAAGAGATGAAATTCAAGTATCATCAGACTTTTCTTTATCTTTTAAATATTAAATATTTAAATTTAAATATTGGGAGGGTTTTGGTCTTACCTCAACTTAATATGCCAAACTTTGTAGGCCCCCATGGGAGATCCTACCCTTTCTGAGGATTACATGGGGGCTGGGAGAACGGTGGGGAAGTGGGAGGAGGGGTAGGAGAGGGAACTGTGGTTGGTATGTAAAATAAAAAAACTTAAATAAAAAAAATTTTAAAATAAGGTTAAATATTAAGTTATTAGAATTTATGCTTCAAAGGGCTGGTGAGACAGCTCAGTGTTTAAGTGCTTGCTGAACAGAGACCAAGCTTGGTTCCCGATACCAATGGCTGCCTCTTTCAAACCACTCATAGTGCTAGTTCCATGGTGAATTCATGCCTCTTCTAAATGACTCATAACACCAGTTCTGCAGTGAATCATGCCCTCTTCTGGCTTTCTTGACTGCTGGGCTTATATTAACAAGCCCTACATAGACACACATACATACACAAAAATAAAAATAAAAAGCAATTCTGATTTAAAATTATGATTATGCTGAAGCAGTCTTATAAATTAATAACCAGTGAAAATCAAACCATTTCTCCAGCAGCAGCATGAGACAAGGAAAAGTCAGTGAGTAACTGGGGAAATGGGTACAATTTTAGACGGTGAGGGTCTGCCTGCATAACTGCAGTGGTTTGTCATAGTGTGAAAAGGTTGATACAATGTTCTACTTTGCATAATTCCAAGAACTCGGGAGTAGCAGGCAGGAACAATTACCAGAGCACCAGTCATGCATATTTTAAAGAATGCACAGACTGTAGTGATAGTCCATATTAAAATATTCTGAAGCTTGGAGTTGCAGGAACAAACAAATGTCATGGTGACTCTAGCCTTCCCACCTCAGTATAAGAATCCAAATCAAAAGCCTTTTTAAGGTTTCAAACATTTTGGGCTGGGCATGGTGGTGCATGCCTTTAATTCCAGCACTCCGGAAGCAAAGGCAAGTGAGTCTCTGTAAATTCAAGCCCAGTTTGGTCTACATATCAAGTTCCAGGCTAGCCAATGCTTAATAGTAAGACCCTGTCTCAAAAAAGAGAAAGAAAAAGAAAAGAAAAAGAAAAAAAGGAGGAAATAGAGACCCAGAGACAGGAAGAAAATAAAAACAAAATAAAATCTTTGCTGCTTCACATTAAATTCATGGAGGAGACACTATAAGCATAGTCATAAATGCAGCTACTGATAAACTAGGTTTTACTAAAATAAAAAAAAATCTTCACTCTGTAAAAAAAAAATAAGAAAAGTAAGAGCTGTGTACAAAGAGATGTATCTGTAGACAACATATGATAAAGTACTTCTATCCAAAATCCATAAAAGGGAAACTCTCAAAGCACAATAGTAAGAAAATACACAACCTAATTAAAAATGAGCAAGAAACAAACACTGAAAATTTTGTAGAAAAGCCTCATCATTTCTACATTACTGCTAAAAAATGAAAAATTACAAAACACTATGGCAAATAGCTTGATAATTTCTTCTAAAACTAAGTGTGCACTTTCCATATGACTCACTTATTATGTGCCCTTGAAATATTTTTCTAAGCAAAGTGACTCCAATGTACAAATACACCCATATACATAGACACATACACGCAATCCCCTGATGTGGGATGTCCTTCTGTAAATGTGTCACTTTTATCGGCTAATGAATAAAGTTGCTTCAGCCTATAGCAGGGCAGAATATAGCCAGGTTGGAAGAGATATAGAGAGAAAGTATATGTAGCTGCTGAAAAAGACAGATAAGGACCCTTACCAGTAAGCCACAGCCACGTGCCAAATCACAGATTAATAGAAATGGGTTAATTTAAGATGTAAGACTTGGTTATAAGAAGCCTGATCTAATAGACCAAGCAGTGTTGTAATTAATATAGTTTTTGTGTTATTATTCAGGTCTGGGTGACTGAGAAATGAATAAGAAGTCTCTGCTTACAAAATGACATGCCAGTGTAGGACAACTACATTCACATAAAACCTGAGAGAGCTTGGGAAGAAATTTCCAAAAAAGCACTTTTGGTCAGAAAATGATTACAGATATACAATAAAGACAGATTCAAATGAGAAAGACCTCTGGTTGGGCCACAGTGTTGGATAAATGTATAAAGCCTTGAGAGAAATAGTAAAAAGAGTATAGACAGTTATAAACAGAAGTAAATAGCTTTAACGAGATGGTAAAAGTAATATAAAAGAGTACAGACCGTCATATATTAAAGGAGTAAAGAAAAATAAGCCATGTAAAGATGGAAAATACACAGCGAGTCTGGATTATGTATATTATTGTGTTTTCTTTGAATTTTGACTGTAGAGAGACATTTGATTCTTGGGGCTGCTAAGGTAAGCTAACATAAACATATCTTGACTTCAAAATTTGGGTCTAAGGATATGTTGCTTTGGAAAAGAGGTTCTGCTTTTACTTCCACAGAGGATGAGAAGCTTTGGATTTTCTTCAAGCCTAATGGTTTGATCAAGTAAGACCCCTGAGAAGTCTCCATGGGAGCAATGGCCCAGGTGCTCCAACATCCAGAACAGCTTCAAGACAACTGGCTGAGATGATGCAGCTTCACAGACAACTACAGCCACATAGAACAACACACAAAGTAGCATACGCACACATCAAACCTCCACACACGGACTGACATAAATAAATAGATAAAAAATATTTTTATCTTTATTATAACTGTTCCCTTTGGAGGTGAAGGGTAGCTTTCCATTATAAAATGAAAAGTCTTTGGATATTAAAAATTATTCTAATGACTTTGATAAAAACCCTAAAGTAATTCCATATTATTTTGAAGTGACTTGCGAAAAGCAATACCATTTAGCATCTCCTCCCTCTTTGTACACCTCAGGTAAAGTGACCCAACAAAAGGAGATGAGCCCTTACCATAGTAAAAGACCCAAGCTAGCCTAAGAGGTCTGGGTTTTAATAAAGCAGCTCTTATAAATGTCTTCATATTTTTTTTCAGTTGGCAATGCTTAGATCTGATTATTTTGCTATTATTTAAGAATTACACACATAATCATAACCAGCCCCTACTACTCTCTGTCAAGTACCTCCCAACATCATAGTCTCCCCTCCTTTATAACCCAACATGTGCTGACCCAGTTAGCAATGTGCATATGTGTATGAATGTGAAACCATCCACCAGAGCATAGACAACATACAAGAAGTGACACTCTCACCTTCCCTTGGCAGCCACCAATAGCACCTCAGCTAGGGGCGGGGCCTCACAAGCCTTCCCTCCACTCCTTAGAAATGTTGCCTGGCTTCCTCTTGTACTGATCGTGTACAAACAGCCACAGCCACTGTTTGTAATTATGACCTCATAGGTACAATGATGCCATAGATCTGGCTTACTGTTTAACCAGTTTTCAGATTCAGTGAAGAGTTTGCTCTGCCTTGTGTTCTAAATCATTTTTTGGAATAGATACAGCCAGAATATACATGAAGGTTCTTTTCTGTTTGAAGATCTAGAGCTGCATGCAGGAAAAGCAACCAAACTGATAGCAGATAGGAGTTTGAAGGGACAGACTCAAGTCCTTCCTTGTGCATCCCTTCGTCATCAGTCTTTTCCTTCTGCCTTTTTTGAGCCTTTCTATTTCCTGTCTCAGTCCACTCCAATCACAACTTCTAATAAACTGTTTCCCTCAGTCACTGCATAGACAATAAACACAACTAACAATTTGCCATGTGTTGTTATAAATGTGAATTCATTAAGACTATTGTTTTTATTACATGCCTTGTACCATATAAAGATAGGAAATCATAATGTTTAAAAAATAGTTTTTTGTACAGCTTCTGATTCAATGTGACAAAGCTTGAAATTTCTGTGTCTTTGCTAAATTTTGCCTTCATTCATCCCTTCCTTGCCTTTGGCATGTATATGTATTCACATCATTCCATCCTGTCACATATAGAGAGAATGGGGACATAGCAGCCAGGATAATTTTAAGTGATAGAATCACAGCAGCCAGGATAACTTTAACTGATAGAGTCACCAACAACAGTTATCAAAATGTGAAACAGAAGGCTCCCCATCCACTGTTAACAGCAACAAAAAATGAAGTTAATACTACCAAACACACATAAATAGTTTGATTTAAGCATCCAAGTTGGCTATCAGATTAGGTATAACTAGAGTTATAAGGGGTAGTAGATATGTGCAAAATCCACCTTAGGTCTTCAGCATCTGCACTTCCACAGGGATGATCGTGACAGAAAGTCACCTGTACAGAAACCATTGTCTCTTTCCTCACTTATTATTAAATACCTTCCAAATTCCCCCCAAGAGAGCTTTTTCTGAAGCTAGATGTCAGGTGCACACTTCTAATTCTAGAATTTGTGGGGCGCTGAGTCAGAACAAGCAGGGGTTCAGTTATCTTCAGCTGCATAAGCTCAAGGCAAGCTTAGGCTAATGAGGCCCTGTTTCACAAAACCCAGCACCTGGAAGTGTTAATTCTCCCCAAGCACAGACATGCCTATGGACTTCCCACAGGCATATGAATTAATGAGGGAGACTGGCTCCATTTCTTCCTGTCTCACACCAGCATCAGGTCTGGCTCTGAGAGGGAAATGCCAACAATGTTAGCAAGCCCTCCAATATTTGGAAACCAGATAAATGGGCCATTTCGCTAATGCTGCCTCTGGTGGCATCTTTCATCAGATGTGCTGTTGTCACTCTATCTTAGGCTATGCTCTGGTGAAGTTGCCAAGTCTCCAGTAGAGCTGGTTCCCTTGCATGCTGACTGTCTGGTCCTCTCAACAGAGCAGTAGCACTTAAGTTGCCTGCTATAGTGAACAAAACAAATGGCCTCACCTCTATCCCTCTGTTCAACATACCATGTTCATTTCTCAAAATGATGCAAGATACAAGAAATACTGGGCTGGTTTGTTTATATGGAGTGCTCTGAAATATTGGACTCTTGAGTAATTATGCTGGAAAAAGAAGTTAGGAATGAGAAGCTGAATTCTGTGCCTGGAATTCTAAATCTGGATCTCCAGTATTCACAGAGAAATCTAAAAGCATTCACAGCCTTGACTCTGGAACCACTACACAGACAGATCTGACTTGCATCCTATGTTCTCGTAGAGAGAGTTCGGAGAATGATAAAACACTGGATGGAAGCTTCTC
The DNA here is from genome assembly GCF_018167655.1 of Microtus oregoni. NCBI lineage: Eukaryota > Metazoa > Chordata > Mammalia > Rodentia > Cricetidae > Microtus > Microtus oregoni. The sequence goes on from NW_024543066.1 coordinate 50,114,329, forward strand.
CCAAGCATACAAAAATCCTTAAACTGAGAGAGTGTGCTTGTGTAGAACATTGTGGTGCTCATTTTCTGTGCTTTGACTTGTGTTTGACAGTAGCTTCCCTGTTACCTTGTGCTGATGTAACCTGAGGGACAATTGGCTCCAGCAGAGCTACTGATAGAAAAGCTCTGTGAAGAGTCAGGTGATGGTGGGGAGCACTCCGAAGCTGCCTTTAGTGTGAATGATTTCCTTCACAAGACTCTACAGACACAGACCATAGACTTTTCACAAAAGGTAAATACATGGTGATGTAAAGTGGCCAAGAAGTGGAGGAGGGGAACAAGACATGCCTTGTACAAACACTTTGTACACTAGTAGACAAATCTCAGTGCACAAGGTTCAACCCCCAAAAGTTAACTACCTGAGTGGAGTCAGACACAATAAAAGTACTTCCTCATGTCCCCTAAGGGGAGCAGGGATAAAATCCATCAGTCCTCAATTCTATTCCATGTGAAGACAGGAACATTCAAAAGGAGGACAGATACTTTTCCCACAGGCTTCTAAATAATCACCCGTGCCTGATAGAACTTCACATCTTGAAGAAACAATGTTCAATTCTCTTGTTGGCCTTCCTGTTTAGAACTCGAAGTAACCCCTGTAAACAGCTGAAGGGAATTTACACAGAGCGATTAGAAAAAAATGAGTGGGGGAGTATCTGCTTAGGGTTCAGGGCCTCGGATGCTGACACAAGAGCCACCAGAAAAGATCAACTTCCCTTCCCAGGGTTTGGAGGTTGTGTATACTAACACCCTACCTCTGCAGGAAGATTTCCTTAAGTGAACTGTTCAAATGAGCAGATGCCTGGGAGTTCCCGTTCCAACCCCATCCTACTTTTTAAGCAGCCCTCAAAGAATTCCAATTTACATGCAAATAACCTTGACTGTGCTCTAAAAATCAAGGTGTGTTATCAATCATCTCTTCCTGAAAGCTTAGTCACTTGAACTGTAGCCTCTTGCCTTTTGTCCAAACTATTCACATTGTCCTTAGCATAAGGAATGGACAGCTGTATATACAGATCAATGACAGGTGAATGACTTAAAGATATCAAATAATATTGACAGATGATAAATAAATGATGTACAGATTTGATAGATGACAGATCGATGACAGACCCACTTCCTGCCACAAAACAAACGCCCAGAGAGTTTATGCCAAAATTTCCAGTAAAGATATAAAATCTGGCACAAGCAGATTAACAAGGAAATGTACTTTAAGGATAATATAACAATTTACACATTTTCCCAGTAGGAAAACTGGCTTTCTCTGAGTATAGTGAATTTGGAAGTGTTTCTTTACTTTTTGTTGTAATTTTTGAGGCTATATGTATGGTTGGTTTTGATTTTTGTTTGGAGACAGGGTTTTATGTAACCCAGGCTACCCTCAAAACTTGTTATATAGCCAAAGCTGGCCTTGAAACTCTCTCTCTCTCTCTCTCTCTCTCTCTCTCTCTCTCTCTCTCTCTTTCTCTCTCTCTCTCTCTCTCTCTCTCTCTCTCTCTCACACACACACACACACACACACACACACACAATCTTTCTTTTCTATTTTATCTTTTAAAAAAGAAAACAATCTTTTTTTCATTTTACATACCAATTCCAGTTGCCACCCCCCCCTCCTCCCATTCCCTACACCCTCCCCCACCCCACCCCCATCCACTCCTAACAGAAGGTAAGGCACATTGATTTGGGGAAGGTCCAAGACCCTCCCTACTATATCTAGGCTGAGAAAGGTATCCATCCAAAGAGAATGCATTCCCCAAAAGTGGTCCTGCAGTCTGCCCCAGCCATACAACTGTCACCTACATTCAGAGGGTCCAGTTTGACCTATTCTGGTTCCTTCCCTGTCAGGCTGAAGTTGGTGACCTCCCATTAACTCAGGTAAACTGTTTCAGTGGGTGAACCCATCATGATCTTGACCTCTTTGCTCAAATTCTCAATCCTCCCACTCTTCAACTGGACTTTGGGAGCACAGCCCATTGCTCTGCTGTGGGTCCCTGCCTCTGTTTCCATCAGTTGCTGGATGAAGGTGTAATGGTGACATTTAAAATCAATGTGACTACAGGGCAGATTTCTTGCTCACCCCATAATTGCTCCCTCAATCAAGATAATCTCTTTCGCTCCTCTCATCTCTGTTCTTCCTCCATCTCAACTATCCCATTTCCTCAAGTTTTCTTCTCCTCTCTCCCCTTCTTCCCTTCTCTTTCCTCCTCTTCCCCTTCTTCCCTCCCTTCTCTGCCCATCACCATGCTCCTAATTTTGTCAGGTGATCTTGTCTATTTCCCCTTTCCAGATGAATCTATGTATGTTTTTCTTTGGGTTAACCTTATTACTTAACTTTTCTGGTGTCATGGACTATAGGCTCATTATCCTTTGCTTTGCAGCTAGTATCTACTTAAGAGTGACTACATACCATATTCATCTTTCTGGGTCTGGGTTACCTCACTCAGGATGTTTTATCTAGTACCATCCAATTACATGCAAATTTTAAGATTTCATTGTTTTTTACTGCTGAGTAGTACTCCATTGTGTAAATGTATCACATTTTCTTTATCCATTCTTTAGTTAAGGAGCATCTAGGTTAGTTTCCAGATTCCGCTATTACAAGTAATGCTATTATGAACATAGATGAACAGATCTCCTTGTAGTATGATTGAGCATCCTTTGGGTATGTGTCCAACAGTGGTATTGCTGGGTCCTGAGGTAGGTTGATTCCCAATTTTCTGAGTAACCACCATGATAGAGATATGAATAATTTACATTGATATGGATTTTGTTTTAGTGATTTAAGGTCAATTTTGTTATATGTATATGTGTTTCTGATCTTGATTAAGGAACTGTGATTGTGTAGTTCATTTAAAAATGTAATGTATAATTAGAAATATAGATTGTTAATAGATAATCATAATAGTCAAGTTTGTAGTCATGTTAGTTAAGATTTTCTAGATGTACATAGATATATTTTAGATAGGCATTCTTCATATTTTTCAAAGATTATAGAATATGGCATTTTAAATGTTTTAATAATTTAGGACTTTTCATGACAATGAGACACTCTGCTCCTGGCAGCACCAATCTACTTCAAGAGGAAGATGGGCATCGAAGAGGATCCTTATGGAGTTTGATAGCCATTTGGGCAAGAAACTGCTCTTGCCTGGACTATTGCATAAACTGGACACAGAGAACCTGCAGAGAGAGGACTACTGAACTTGCCTAAGGTGAGATGATCTTTCGGGGTTCCTGATTCATGAAAGAGTCTGCGAGACATTCTGCAGGACACAACAGATAGTGACTGAACTGACTTTGAATTTTCCTGCTTTATGGAAATGTCTGCTGGATACCATGGGCCTGAAGGCTGAAGATGGATGCCCCAATGGTACAAATGAACTTTGTGTGACTGTCCAGGCAGCGAGATGTCTTTGTCATTTCTAGAGTTTGAAGTTGCTTTTTTCTTGTTTACTTAGGTAGTATTATATCTTTCTAGAGTCTTTGATGGAGTTAAGAATAGTTAGTTATAGTTATAGTTTTCCTTAGTTATGATAAAGATTATTGTAACTTTTACTTGATAACTGTTTTGTTATATGTAATTTTGCTATGTTAAAGTTAAAGCCTTTTTTTTTTTTTGTTTAAACCGAAAAAGGGGAAATGATGGAGGAAGGTCATTGGCTAATAAAGGATCTGCCTTGGCACATTTTATTGGTTAGAGGATAGGTGGGAGGAGTAAACAGAACAGGATACTGGGAGGAAGAGGAAGGGAGCTCAGAGACTCGACTGCTGTCTTCTCGGGAGCAGACGCCTGAGAGAGACGCCATGCCCCGCTCCCAGCATGAAGCTCCGACCCAGGATGGACATAGGCTAGAATCTCCCCGGTAAGCGCAACTTGGGGTGCTACACACAGATGATTAGAAATGAGCTAAATTAATATGTGAGAATTAGCCTAGAAGAGAATGGGCCAAGCAGTGATTAAAAGAATACAGTGTCCGTGTAATTATTTCGGGGCATAAGCTAGCCGGGCAGGCGGCTGGGGTGCTGGGAACGCAGCCCCGCCGCTGCCCTTATTACTTCACCACCATACTGATTTCCAGAGATGTTGTACAAATTTGCATTCCCAAGAGCAATGGATGAGTGTTCCACTTATTCCACATCCCCTCCAGCATAAGTTATCCTTGGTGTTTTTGATCTTAGTCATTCTGACTGGTGTTAAGATGGCATCTCAGAGTCATTTGATTTGTATTTTCATGATGACTAAAGATGTTGAAAATTTCCCTAAGTAACTTTCGGTCACTTAATATTCTTCTGTTGACAATTCTCCATTTACTTTTATACCCCATTTTTTAATTAGATAATTTGGAATTTTGATGTCTAATTTCTTGAATTTTTTATATACTTTGGAGACCAGTCCTTTGTCTGATGTGGGACTGGTGAAGACCATTTCCCATCCAGGAGGCTGCCTTTTTGTCTTATTTACTGTGTCCTTTGCTTTACAGAAGCTTCTCTGTTTCAGGAGGTCCCATTTATTTATTGTGACTCTCAATGTCTTTGCTACTGGGGTTATATTTAGGAAGTAATCTCTTGTGCCCATAAATTGAAGGCTACTTCCTACTTTCTCATCTATCAGGTTCAATGTAATTGAATTTATATAGAGGTCTTTAATACATTTGGACTTAAGTTTTGTTCATGGGGATAGATATGTATCTCTATTCATTCTTCTACATGTTGACACCCAGTTATGCCAGCACCATTTGCTGAAGATACTGATTTCTAGTGTATAATTTTGGCTTCTTTGTCAAAAAATCAGGTGTTCATAAGTATGTGGATTAATATCCGGGTCTTTGACTCAATTCCATTGGTCAACCTTTCTGTTTTTATGCTAATACCAAGCTGTTTTCATAACCATAGCTCTATAATCTTGATGCCAGGAATGGTGATGCCTCTGGGTGTTCCTCTATTGTACAGGATTGCTTTAGCTATCATGGATTTTTATTTTTCTACATGAAGCCAATTATTGATCTTTCAGCATCTGTGGAGAATTGTTTTGGGATTTTAATGGAGACTGCATTGAACGTATAGACTGCTTTTGGCGGGATTGCCATTTCTATAATGTTGATCCCACCTATCCAAGAGCATGATCTTTCCGTTTTCTAGTATCTTCTTCCATTTCTTCCTTCAAAGACTTAAAGTTCTTGTCAAATAGGTCTTTCTCTTCTTTGGTTAGTGTTACACCAAGATATTTTATGTTATTTGAGGCTATTGTAAGGGTGATATTTCTCTGATTTCTTTCTCAGTCTCTATCATTTGTATATAGGAGGGCTACTGATTTTTTTGAGTTTATCTTGATCTTGTATCCTGCCATATTACTGAAGGTGTTTATGAGTTGTAGGAATTCCCTGACAGAGTTTTTGGGGATATATATGTATACATATAATATATGTGTGTATATATATATACATATATATATATTAGCATATCATCTGCAAATAACAAAATTTGACTTTTTCCTTTCCATTTTTAATCCCCTTGATCCCCTTTTGTTGTCTTTGTTTTTGGTGTTTTTCACCTTGGTGCAGTAATTTGTGAAAGCCTTAGTATATGACCTCTTGACTACAATATTTGTACATTGACTTCAGTGTGTCTGAAATTACGGTACTTACATATTTCTAAATGATAGGTCTTTATTACTTGCCAAACTATGATCAAAAACATTGGTCATTTTGATTGTCACTCATTGCAAAGAAAAAAAAACCTAGAATTTGAGGGTTTTTTGTTTTTTTAAATCATTTTTTATTTTATTACTTTAAAAAATACCAATCCAAATTCTCACTTCCTCCCCTCCTCCCACTCCCCTCCCACTCCTCCACACATTCTCCTCCCACCCACCTCCAGTCTTTTTTTTTAATTTATTTATTTATTAAAGATTTCTGTCTCTTCCCCGCAACCGCCTCCCATTTCCCTCCTCCTCCCCCAATCAAGTCCCCCTCCCTCCTCAGCCCGAAGAGCGATCAGGGTTCCCTGCCCTGTGGGAAGTCCAAGGAACCCCCACCTCCATCCAGGTCTAGTAAGTTGAGCATCCAAACTGCCTAGGCTCCTACAAAGCCAGTACGTGCAGTAGGACCAGAAACCCATTGCCATTGTTCTTGACTTCTCAGTAGTCCTCATTGTCCGCTATGTTCAGAGAGTCTGGATTTTATCCCAGGCTTTTTCACACCCAGGCCAGGTGGCCTTGGTGAGTTCCCCATAGAACATCCCCATTGTCTCAGTGTGTGGGTACACCCCTTGCGGTCCTGAGTTCCTTGCTCATGCTCTCTCTCCTTCTGCTCCTGATTTGGACCTTGAGATTTATGTCCTTTGCTCCAATGTGGGTCTCTGTCTCTGTCTCCTTTCATCACCTGATGAAGGTTAATATTCAGGAGAATGCCTATATGTTTGTCTTTGGGTTCTCCTCATTTAGCTTCTCTAGGATCACTAATTATAGGCTCAATGTCCTTTGTTTATGGCTAGAAACCAAATATGAGTGAGTACATCCCAAGCTCCTCTTTTTGGGTCTGGATTACCTCACTCAGGATAGTGTTTTCTATTTCCATCCATTTGCATGCAAAATTCAAGAAGCCCTTGTTTTTTACTGCTGAGTAGTACTCTAATATGTATATATTCCATACTTTCTTCATCCATTCTTCCATTGAAGGGCATCTAGGTTGTTTCCAGGTTCTGGCTATTACAAACAATGCTGCTATGAACATCGTAGAGCTTATACTTTTGTTGTATGATAAGGCCTCTCTTGGTATTGCTGGGTCCAGGGGTAGGTTGGTCCCAAATTTCCTGAGAAACCGCCACATTGCTTTCCAGAGTGGTTGCACAAGTTTGCATTCCCACCAGCAATGGATGAGTGTACCCCTTTTTCCACAACCTCTCTAGCAAAGGCTATCGTTGGTGTTTTTTATTTTAGCCATTCTGACAGGTGTAAGACAGGGCGGGGGGATGGAATGGTCTTTTATTACTATATAGAAGGAAGGAAAGAAACTGAGGGAAGTAAAACAGTTTTCCTGCCCAGCTGTGGACCCCATGGATAGTTGCAATACTCACCTTTCTGGTGTCTGGTTTAAAACCCAGCTTAACCAGCACCCCCCCCCCCCCAGCTTCTGCACAGCATGCTGGTTGGTTCTAAGTCCTTCTGCTTGCAGTAAGAATAAATTCATTTGATCTAAATTTGAATTGAGCATAAGTCTTTAGTTTCTCCTAGTGGATTCAAACACCATAGCAACTCAACAGGTCGGAGTATATATTGCTCTTGCCAAGGACCAGAGTTCAGTTTCCAGCTCACAGCCATCTGTAACTCTAGCTCCAGAGGATCTGATGCTGACCTCTGGCCTCCTCAGGCACAGCATTCAGACATGCAAACTCAGACATGGGCCCTAGCTAGCTGAAGAGCTATTGCAGCTAGTGAGAGGGGAAGAATTTGTCTTCTTCATAGGTGTGGCCCCAGTAGCTTGACTATGCTGTGCTGATTGCCCCACATTCATCATATCAGCACCACTGACTTTAAGTGCATGATAAAAGAAAATAAAATTTCCAGATAATTGTTAAAAGTAGGGAAGGGGATGAGGTGTGGGAGGAATCTTAAATAGCTGAATGGTATGTATTCAGGTATTCATACAATCAAATTACTTGTATGAAATCCTTAAAGAATAAGTAAAAATTAAAAGAGGGAAAATTATGTGGCAATCATGGTATCAAAACAGAGAAACAAATCATAAATTTTTCCTTTGTTTGGTTGCTAATAGACAAATAATAGCCTAAATCCTCAACCAATCCACACAGGCCTTTGGTATAGAGCATGCTGCCAGAAGGAAGAATTTGGCCATGGAGACCGCTTTCATGGTTACACCAGCATTTCTCCCACCTGCCTATTCTACATTAGCAGGTAGTCAATCACTTTATCATCTTATATTGCATATATGCAAATATGCAAATGCCTTCAGTTTGGCTGAAGCCTGGGTGGGCAGTCATTCAGTCTCATTAAATTGGTTTCACGTATTTTGAAAGCTCAACCCGCTTCAATCTAATCAAACACCAACCCCTGTGTCTGCAAAGTGTTCCTTCAGCCTAAGCCATTTGAGAGGCACCTCACTGCTATGAGTCCTCCCCTCCCAGATGAATAACTACATCTAGGGAAGGAAATGTCAGTCTGCCCATTATACCAACTACTTCCTCTCCAGGATAGGAATTTACCTACACTTACCTTTTGAAAACTTGAGGAGCCTCCCTCAGTCACAGAGCACTAGTCTTAGAATAGTTCCCTTCACTTCTCCCCTAAAATAGACCTCAAAGTCCCTGACTAATAGCGAGGTATAAATTATAAAGACCACTAGAGGCTGGTCTTCAGTGGTTAAAAATAAAGTTTTAAGAACTGAGGAACTGGGCTTAGATTTTTAAATTTTCCTCCTGCTATGCTTACATCACTCTAGATATCTCAAAATAGCAAAACTTTTAATGAACACCATGAAAGTCAGTGTGTATCAGCCACTGTACATTGCTGAGTGTGTCTCATACATCAGTTCTCATAGCAGGTGGGAAGCATGGAGTTAAGGACCTGGGCATGCCTCTTGGGGAATGTAGAGCTAGGGTACAAAATGGAAGCCATAAACCAACAGATGTGAAGTGTAAGAAAGTGAAGAGAGTTACTGAAAGTGATATAGAAAATCTGCTCCCTCTTTTGACCCTAATGTCCTACAGAGGGCATGCCCTGTTTCTGAAGCACACGAGGTGAAGAATAGAGTGGATTCCAACCTTGCCCTGCTCATAGTTCCCGCCCTTCTGCTGGGCAACAGAGGCCATGTGTTTCCTCTGCTCATAATGACAGCAGCAGAAAAGACAAAGAATCTGCAGTGTGGCTCAGGCTTCCCAGTTTACCTCAGCATCTCTCCACAATGCAACCTTTGACACGTGCAAGGCTTTCTGCAATTGTTTCACACAGAGACTGTTAGTGGGAGTATTACCTTCTGGGTTTTTATTTCAGTTGATCACATCTGCTTTGCTTTCTGTAGCATTATAAAACAAGAAATCAAAAAATCACTCCTGCACACCTCCACCCTTTTTAGCATCTGTTGCCACAGGCAAAGCCCAGTGCTGCCCTTGGTTCATTCAGTGCGCATGATCACAGAGTTGGAAGCACTCAAGTAGCCTCCCATTCTTTTTGTCTTCTCAAATGGTTGCCAGGGATTTAGTGATTTAACTCACTATGTAGACACCAAACAACATTTTTCCTCCACTTTTTTAATAGGTTTCTCTTTTGTCAGTTCTGCCTCATATAAGGACATCTGAAGAACAAAGAATCAAAATTTGCCCAAGCCCAGGAAGACTGCAAAATAGCTATCCAGGAGAGGGGAGGGGAAGAGGGATGAATGAGGGCTATCTAGTTAGGAAAAGGGAGGGATAGCCATAGAAAATAGAAATAGGAACAATATACTCCAATACCTTCAAGAAAGCTGAGGTTTGTTCTTGAAAAAAAAAGTAAGAAAAAGAAAAGGATAAAAAGAAAAGAAAAGAAAATGGTACATCTGGGACTTGAAGAAAGGACAAAGGTAGAATATATATATATATATATATATATATATATATATATATATATCCCTCGAAAGACATTGATGGGGAAGAGTTGAAGCACGTTCAGGGCTGCTGCTGCTTACAGCGACAGAGAAGGAGAGGATTGTACTGTTTAGCTTTTGTTGCACTACTTGTAGGAATAGAATCTCAGGGCTGTGCCAGTGGATGCAGGAACAAATGAACCAAGATAAAAGTAAAAACTAGCCTGTGTTGTCACCTAGTCAAATAAATTGAGAACCTTGAATGCCCCGATCTTGTCTCACATGGACTAAGGACCTGGGACAGAGGTGCATAGCTCTGACCAGAGTAGAAGCCTGTGGGAGATTTCCAACTTTTCCAACTCAATCAGTCTGAATTTCGAGGCCTGGCCCTCAGTAGTATTGTTAAACTTCATCTTCTAAACAGCACTGTGACTTGAGAGAATAGAGAGAGTACATTGTCATATTTGAATATTTTCCTTTATAAATACAATCCCAGCCACAGATATGGTAAAAACAGCCTTATAAGAAGAAGAAACATCTTTTCTGATGTGCTAAAGATACTCAGTACAGGGCTCAGAAGCAGTCTGTCCTTAGCAAAGGCAAGTCTTCCCAGCTCTAGGATCTCGACTGCCAAGGCTGGATGGCAGAACGAAACCAGAACATGTGCATCATGCTACAGCACTGTGCAAACATGCTTTACACCCAAAGGACAAAACAGATTATGAGCTGGGCAATTTAGCAGGCAAAACTGGCAGGCAACATTTAAAACAATATTTAAGACTTTGCAACTATTAAAACACCTCAAACAAATACAAAATGAGCTCTTAGCAAGTATTGGTGTGATTTTTGTCTCCAAGTATTTGTTAAAACTTGACATTATACCAACATCATATGTAGCTGAAATGTCAAATGAGGAGGTTTACATAGTGACCCAAGACTTATTTCAAAGCCTGATTTCTAGTTAACCCTTTCATGTCTAGTTCCAGCTACAGTAAGAAAGGTTTAGAGGATTTTCTAAGATTTTCATGTTCATGTTTTTGAATAAGTGAAACACTGTTCAAAGTTCCCTAACCCAGTATTATAAATCCAGTCTAATACACTATGGGCTGGAGTGATGGTTCAGCAGTTAAGAAGGCTTCCTGCTCTTGCATAGTACCTGAGTTCAGCTCCAACACCATATCAGGAAGTTCACAATCACCTGTAACTCCAGTCCCATGGGAGTCTGATAGTCTGATACCCTTTTCTCACCTCCCAAGGCACCTACATCTCCCTGAGCGCCCTTCTCTCTCTCTCTCTCTCTCTCTCTCTCTCTCTCTCTCTCTCTCTCTCTCACACACACACACACACACACACACACACACACTCACAAATACAAATAAAGGATTTATTTAATTTTGGTCATGGTTTCAGAGAGATCTGTTCCGGTTTTCTTGGTCCCTCAATCTTGGGCAAGACATTGCGGTAATTGGAGCATATGACACCTCACTTCAGGCAGATGAGAAGCAGAGAAACAGAATCAAAGAAGGAAGGGAAAGATGCCACCCCAAAGCCATTCCCAGTGACCCTGCTCTCTAATGAGGTCCCTCGTTTTCATCTTGCCACTTTTTAATAACACCATCAATTATTATATTTTAAAAATTATAAAGCTATATATATATATATATATATTTCTGGTGAACCCATCAAGTAATTAATACTGTCATCATGATATAATTGCCTCAAGAAACACCCTTATAGTTGCAGCCAAAGTTTCCTGAGAATTCTGTAACCCAGTAAAGTTGATAGCAAGAACTAGCCATCATAAGCAGTAAGTGTCACTGTGTGTCATTTGAAAAGCTGTTGGATGCGGAAGTTTGGGTACTACACCATAGAAAAAAAACAACAAATTTGGCAAATGCTCAAAATCAGCTAAAAATGAAAGAAAAGGATGGTGTTTTCTTTGCGAACCAGAGATTTGCAGCAATAAAGACAGAAGTTTCAAGATGATGGATGATTGAAGGCATCTCTTGGTTCAGAGAGGATAACGGGCTTCTCTATGTAGGCACATGGCTTGCTTCCTGGGGAACAAATAAAGAGATGAAGCCACCTGTGGGCTTCCTGCGTGAGTAGTCTCTGATCATCTGCTGGACTTCTTTCAGTCTGCTTGCAGCCACATTGTTCACGTGGAGGCTGGGTCCCCATCACCTATACTGGAGCATTTTTTTCTCTTTAATTAAATCCCTTGGCCAAAAGATCTTTCCAATTTGAAAAACTTTTGGAATGTTCTGCCAAAGTAAGCAGATTAAAGAGGGGGGGAAATAGGGCCAACCAATTATTTGTTGGGGGAGTAGGAAGAAAGAGCTATTTACTCTTTTTAAAAGATTGTCAATCAGGGTGTAAAAGATTTCTAATAGTCATAGGCATTGTCTTCTCTGCAAAGCCTTTGAAGAGAGAATCAATGAGCTTCATTGTGGAACAAAGACAAGGGGTTCTCAGGCTGTCACCGAGAAAAAAGCTGCCGTTCATTACTGTGAGACTGAGCATTTTCCTCATATCAAAGTCAGCATGCATGCTCTGTCTTTATAGTTCTTCACTTAGTATCTTGTCTACTTTACCATTATTAACTAGATTGGAGTTCTGCAGAAATAAAGATTACTTGTCTGTAATTTGTTCCTTGTCACTCTTCTTTTCTCCTAGAAAATTAATCCTGGGTTGAACATTTTTCTTATTATCCACAATTACCATTAATGAAATTTATCTTCCATGTACACAATGCTATTTGATCAAGCTGCTTTGCTGGTTCTGAGTTAAATAAGCACATGCCCATATTCTGAAAGACTTCCAAATTCAGGGGATTGATGCTGGTCAGTGACTGAGAAGCATCTTGCTGACTGCCCAATGGCCTTCTTTCTTCGAATGTCAGTTATTAATTTCTCTCAACGTTAAAGAAGATTTATTTAAAGAAGTCAGCAGCTGCCTCAACTCTTAAGAGCCCCAGTGGAAGTGGTCCTAGCTCTCACCTTACAGCAAAGGATCCACAGGACAAACCAGGAGAAAGGAGAGGAAATGCTTGCTGAATCTGGAAATAGAAAATATCCCACACAATAGTAATGTCTGACAATTTTCTTTTTGAGTCAGGAAGAAGAGTAATATAAGTAATATAAGCTAAGATCACTGGATGTGATATGAGATTGGAATTTTGCTGACTTCATCTCTGTTTGGCTCTGTTTAAATCTGTTTTTTATGACAAGCCAGGCTAACTTAGCCTGGCATTCCTATGTAGTCAGGTAGACCTCCAGGTTTTGCTCTAACTGACCTCTAGTGCTGAGATGATGAGTATCCCCCATACACTGGGCTAGCAGTTGGCTAAACTATTCGCAAGCTACTCTAGTTTTAGGCAAGGCATGGTGTTGCATACCTGTAATCCCAACACTCAGGAAATCAAAGCAGGAAGATTACCCGAACAATCTAATCACCTTGACCATGATGGAGATAATTTTCCAGGAAGTGAATCTGAAAACTACTTTAAGTCCCTAATAACAGATAGCACTACTATCCTCCTCACAGAGAAAAAAAAAAAAACAAGGTTTAAAGGCTTCTCAAGAGTTAGAGGAAACAGACAAGCTGGACAATTCTCAAAGCTTCTGTGGTGAAATCCTTGAAAGTATTCATGGCACTTATTGGTAAACTTATCCTAGGACATCTCTCCTTAGAAACTTGCATGTTTCTCTTAAATAAGTGATTCTGATTTTAGAAAATCAACAAGGAATTGCTACATCACAAAATTCTGATTATAAATACTCCGAATGACATCTTTTTCTACAGTTGCATGCTCTGAAACTTTGAGTTATCTATAATGTCTTTGATTACTTTGTTCAATGAGGGCCACTAATCTCCAGGAGTAAGCCATATGCCCACCTTTTAATTGTACAAGATGTGGTGCATTTGGTCTCTTGGGACAAAAATATGCAACCTCTGGAGGACAGGCTGTTATCAGTGGAAAAAAACAGCAAATGTTAACATTTGCTGGACACCTAGTTCACAAATGCTTGGGGAACACCTAAGATACATACAAAGGTCCTTAACTTTGAAAACTCACAACCTACTGGAAAAATAAGACCTATACCTGTGAAATAATTCTTTGTTAATTTTGTTTGGATTTGGTTTTGGCACAGAGTTCTGCTGTGTAACCCAGGAAGTGCCTCAAATCTGTGATCCTCCTGCTTTAGCCTCAAGAGAACTCAAATTATAGCTGTGCAACAACAGCACAGCTGAGCTGACTAACGAGGCTCATATAGAAGAAAGGGTACTGCGACAAAGAGGTTGAAAATAAGAATGGTGAATTGTGTATTCCTACAGTGACTCAAGTAGTAACTCAACACTTGTCAGATCACATGAGATTTTGTTTGAACTTACTAAGGACTCCACCCTCGAGTTTAGATAGTTATAATGCATGCAGGAAAGTAAGTACCTAGAAACAAATAAAACAGTTATAGAACATAGAACAGTGGTTCTCAATCTGTGGGTTGTGACTTCTTTGGGGGTCACATATCATATATCCTACCTTTCAGGTATTTACATTATGATTCATAACAGTAGCAAAATTACAGTCAGGAAATAGCAACAAAATAATTTCATGGCTGGGCCATCATAACATGAGGAACTGTATTAAAGGGTCACAGTATTAGGAAGGCTGAGAACCACTGAGGTAGAATTGAGGTGCTCAACGTGAAAAATCAAAGAAATTTTTTTAAATGGTTTCTGAGTAACCCAATTCATAAGAGTTATTCAGAAGAAAGAGTATCCAGAGGGCATGTGTTACCTCTTATTCATCTAATGTTTACCCAAAGGCTCTCTGTTCTTACAGAGCATTTTACATTGTCTGTTTTAGAAGTTGTATAGGAAGTCAGGGCCCACAGTCAGGGGCATGAACTTAATTCTATGTATAGTAGGAAAGAAAAGCACTGGCTTCGTGGATCCTACCCAGTCTGGTCCTACACACACACCATAGTGACACTCAGGAGTACATTCTGGCAGAAGAAGCTCACTAGGTGTCAGCCACAAGGCTTCCCACGACCTGTGTGATCTAGAGTCACATAGATATATGGATCTGAGGGAATTTAGGACATTATGTGTTTAGTCCAGCTCTTTCCTTAGCAGGGTCTCACTCTGTAAAAACAGTGTGATTGTAGGCAAAAGGCAGAGGGTCTGTTTGGCCTTAGCCTAAAAAGATGTGTCTGCTGCTCCAGCTCACAGATGAAGAAGGAGGTGGTCCTTCTGACTATGTGCTGCTTTTATTGGTTAATGAATAAAGAACTGCTGTGAGCCTATGGCAGGGAAGAACAGAACTAGGTGAAGAAAGGCTGTATGCTGGGAGGAAGAAGGGCAGAGTCAGAGAGAGATGCCATGGAACCATCAGAGCCAGACACGCTGAACCTTTGCTGGTAAGCCACTGCCACATGGTGAGATACAGATTACTAGAAATGGATTAAATTAATATGTAAGAATTAGCCAATTAGAAGCTAGAGCTAATGGGCCAAGCAGTGATTTAAATATTACAGTTCCTGGGTGATTATTTCAGTTCTGGGCAGGTGGGACAAACAAGCAGCCTTCTCCAACACACAGATGTTGGGTTGGATGTGAAAACTCTGCTCTGGGTTTGTTCATCCCTCTGTATCTTATGAACACACAACGGCATGACTTTGGACACTCAGGAATGTTTTCATTTTTAGATAGGGGATAGGTTTGGTTTTGTAGGTGTTTTCACAAGAAGATGGAGAAGTGGGCAGGAACACCACCTGGGTGTTCAAACTGCCTTTCACTATCCCTACAGCCCATTTTCCACTAGCCAAAGCACAACACACAGCCACACCCAAAATTCAAGTTAAGAACTTTCATTTGCCATATGGTATGAATGTGAAGAAAGATGAAAACCTGAAATTAATGCAATGCTCCTGCAAATATTCAGACAGGGAAAAGGAAGATAGAGACATGGGGAAAAAAGGCTAGCAGGAACATGAAAGGTGATGGAGCTTTGATTCATTAGCATATAGCTGGTGATACATAAGACCATATGTTGCAATATGTGTTGTTTGTGTGTGGTAACAGAGGCCTCCAAAGACAGGTCTTTAGAGCAAAGAAGAGGGCTGAGGACTAAGGAAGTAGTTGTAGGGTTGGTGGAGGAGCTGGAGCTTTGTTTTAAGGGAGACAGGTAAACGCAGACTTTCAAGTGGGAACATATCACATTTATTACCAGTAATAACCACATTTCTTGGGGTGGGTGAAATAGATGAGCAGACAGTTCCATGTGGAGAAAGTGAAACCTGGCTCCACAACACCACGTATGTGTGTAATGCTAATATGAGCATTAGCCTTTCCCTTGAATTTTCTGGTTCATCACACCATTATCCTCTTAGTAAGGGCCAGAAATGAAACCAGGTAGAATGTAAGTAAATTATGCAAATTCACCGAGTGACTGAGGCATCCAGACTACAGTACCATGATCTGTATTGTGAGAGTGTTGGTAGATGCTATTAAAAAGGGAATATTATTTATTAAGGAGTTTTTATTTATAAAAATTTTCATTATGATTTCCTCACAATAATTTCTATTCAGTAAATAATATCTGTGTTGTTTCCTCTGAGTGGTTTTGAATCTACTCTGTAATCCCATTTGCCTTTGAATTGAAAACATTTACAAAGACTAAAATGAGTTGCTGTCTGTTCCTGTACTATATTTAAATGGTTCCTTGTAAAAGTTTGAGATGTGGTGCAGCACGTGACAGCCTGTCTTCTGAGGTGTTTAGGTAGTTTCTGTACTTTGCACCTTACACTTACATGTTGCTTCCAGTCCATACCTTCCCTACCATGTAACTTTTAAAAGAATCCAAAACACAAGCACCATCATTATTTTAAATATGTCTTTCTTGGAAATTTATAAACCATATACATATATATATATATTACATATAGTTATATAAAATATAAACTATATATATTTCTTTGAGAAGTTTATTGTTAATTCAACGAGTCTTTCTCAGTGCTGTCTGTCCTTTTAAGCATTCTTGCATACTTTCTGTTATAGACAAAGTCTTCATTCCATTTTTTGTAAACCTACAAGCTATCATACATCTAGTACACAGTAAATGAAAATTGTGTTTGTTCAATGAGATTATTTTTCCTTGCATACATTATCTTTATGATGTGCCTTCTTTGAGATACTAAGAACCTGGAAAGCAGATGCCTTGTCTCACCTATATTTATTTTATCCCCCAACAACTTGCTGAAAACCTTTGTTGAGATCTAGCTATGTCCCAGTTTTCCTACTTTGCTTACTGTTGACAAATGGCATGACCCAAGGAACTTGGGGAGAAAAGATTGCATTTGGCTAGCCGGCCCAATCGTAGTCCGTCATTGAGGAAAGGCTAAGCAGAAGGTTCAATCAGGGTAGGAACCTGGAGGCAGGAATTGAAGCAGAGGCCAACGGAAGACCATTGCTTCCTGGCTTGCTCAGCTAACTTTTTAACACAGCCCAGGCCCACCTACCCAGGAGTAGCACTGCTCACAGTGTGCTGGGCCTTTTATCATCAATCATGAATCAAGAAAATTCCCTGCAGATATGGGCTAGTTTATGGGGAATTTTCTTAACTGAGTATACTTATTTCTAGATGACAAAAACTAGCCGGAACAGCCCAGCTCTAAGGGAGTTCATGTTGTGTAAAATGTGATTTTTCAGACTGTGCACTTTGTCCCAGAACACTCAATTTTACAAGTAGCTTCTGGCTCATTTTGAGAGTGAGGGCTAACAACAGCCTGTAGATGGACACAAGCACTACTACCCCTCTGGTACTGTCCACACACCGTAGATTAGTTATTAACACTCCTAGGAATAGAAAGAATGCCACTTTTTGGAAGCAGAACTCTTGGCCAGCAGGGAAACCTGATCCGGTTTTAAAAGACCCATTAGATAGGATCAATAGGAGGAGATGGGCAGGCCCCAAGGCAAGAATTCACCCAATAATCTGAAAAACAACATGAAAACACCAGAACCAAATGATCTTACAACAGAAGTATTTGAACATCCTAACACAGAAGAAGTAGAAAAAATTGACTTTATGAAAGCAATAGAGTCCCTTAAACAACATGTAAAAAATGCCCTTATAGAAATGGATGCGAAGTATAACAAAAAGTTTGAAGAAATGAGTAAATACGTACATGATACCCTGGGAAACCAAGAAAAAATGATCAAACAGGTAATGAAAACAGTTCAAGAATTGAAAATTGAAATGAAGGCAAGGGAGAAAACACAAACTGAGGACCAGTTGGATAAGGAAAATCTAGGTCAACGAGCAGAGTCTACAGAAACAAGCATAATCAATAGAATACAAGAGATAGAAGAAAGAATCTCAGATTCTGAGGACACCATAGAGAAAATAAACACATAGATCAAAGAAAACAGCAAAACCAACAAATTCTCAACACAAAACATTCAGGAAATATAAAACACAATAAAAAGACCAAACCTAAGAATAATAGGAATAGAAGAAGGAGAAGAGTCACAGCTCAAAGGCCCAGAAAATATTTTTAACAAAATTATGGAAGAAAACTTTCCCAACATGAAGAAAGATATTCATTTAAATATTCAAGAAGCATACAGAACACCAAACAGACTGGATCAAAGAAAAACATCTCCTTGCCATATAATAATCAAAACACAAAATATTCAGCTTAAAGAAAGAATATTAAGAGCTGCAAAGGAAAAAGGGCAAGTGACTTATAAAGGTAAACATATCAGACTTACACCTGACTTCTCTATGGAAACCATGAAAGCCAGAAGGTCCTGAATAGATGTGCTGCAGAAGCTAAGAGACCATGGATGCAAGCCCAGACTACTATACCCAGCCAAGCTATAGTTCACTATCAATAGAGAAAACAAGACATTCCAGGATAAAAACAAATTTAAACAATACGTAGCCACAAATCCAATCCTACAAAAAGTAATAGAAGGAAAATTGCAACCCAAGGAATCCAACATTGCTAATACTGCCGACTCAAGCATCTAGCACATCGCAAAGAAGGGAGACACACAAACTCTACTACCAAAAACAATGAGAATAATCGGAGTAAACAACCACTGGTCATTAATATCACTTAATATTAATGGGCTCAATTCACCTATAAAAAGGCAGAGGCTAAGAGATTGGATACGAAAACAGGATCCAACATTCTGCTGTTTGCAAGAAACACATCTCAACCACAAAGACAGGCAGCTACTGAGAGTAAAGGGTTGGGAAAAGCTGTTTCAAGCAAATGGTCCTAAGAAAAAAGCAGGTGTGGCCATACTAATTTCTAACAAAACTGACTTCAAACTAATATCAATCAGAAGAGATTGAGATGGACACTTTATACTCATAACAGGAACAATTCATCAGGATGACGTCTCAATCCTGAATATCTATGACCCTAATATAAAAGCAACCACTTATGTAAAAGAAATATTACTAGAACTCAAGGCAGACATCAAACCACACACACTAGTAGTAGGAGACTTCAACACACCTCTCTCTCCAAGGGACAGGTCAATCAGACAGAAACCTAATAGAGAACTAAGAGAATTAATGGAGGTAATGAAGCAAATGGACTTAACAGACATCTGTAGAACACTCCACCCAAAAAGGAAAGAATATACCTTCTTCTCTGCAGCTCATGGAACCTTCTCAAAAATTGACCACATACTTGGAAACAAAGGAAACCTCCACAGATACCAAAAAATATCAGTGTCTACCTGTGTCTTATCTGATCACCACGGATTAAAGTTAGAAGGCAACAACAATACTACCCAAAGAAAGCCGACAAACACATGGAAACTGAACAGTCAACTACTGAACCACACCTGGGTCAAGGAAGAAATTAAGAAAGAAATTACGGTCTTCCTTGAATTTAATGAAAATAAAGAGACAACATACTCAAAACTATGGGACACGATGAAAGCAGTGCTAAGAGGAAAGTTCATAGCACTAAGTGCCCACTTAAAGAAAACAGAGAATGCATACATTGGGGACTTAACAACACACCTGAAAGCTCTAAAAAAAAAAAAGAAGAAGAAGAAGCAGATGCACCCAGGAGAAGTAGAAGACTGGAAATAATCAAACTGAGGGAGAAAATCAACAAAATAGAAACACAGAAAACAGTCCAAAGAATCAACGAAACAAAAAGTTGGTTCTTGGAGAAAGTCAACAAGATCGACAAACCCCTATCCAAACTAATTAAACAACAGAGAGAGAAATTGAAGAGGACACCAGAAAATGGAAGGACCTCCTTTGCTCTTGGATTGGGAGGATCAACACAGTAAAAATGGCAATTCTACCAAAAGCAATCTATAGATTCAATGCAATCCCCATCAAAATCCCATCAAAATTCTTCACAGATCTGGAGAAGACAATAATCAAATTTATATGGAAAAACAAAAAAACCCAGGATAGCCAAAACAATCTTATACAATGAAGGATTGTCTGGAGGCATTACCATCCCTGACTTCAAACTCTATTACAGAGCTATGGTATTGAAAACAGCTTGGTATTGGCATAAAAACAGAGAAGTCAACCAATGGAATCGAATAGAAGACCCTGACTTTAACCCACAAACCTATGAACACCTGATTTTCGATAAAGGAGCTACAAGTATACAATGGAAAAAAGAGAGCATCTTCAACAAATTGTGCTGGCAAAACTGGATGTCAATCTGTAGAAGAATGAAAATAGATCCATATCTATTGCCATGCACAAAACTCAAGTCCAAATGGATTAAAGACCTCAATATCAGTCTGAACACACTGAACCTGATAGAAGAGAAAGTGGGAAGTGCTCTACAACACATGGGCACAGGAGACCACTTCCTACGTATAACTCCAGCAGCACAGACTTTAAGGGCCTCATTGAATAAATGGGACCTCCTGAGACTGAGAAGCTTCTGTAAAGCAAAGGACACTGTCACTAAGACAAAAAGGCAACCCACTTACTGGGAGAAGATCTTCACCAACCCCGTAACAGACAAAGGTCTGATCTCCAAAATATATAAAGAACTCAAGAAACTAGATCGTAAAAGGCTAATCAACCCAATTATAAAATGGGGCACTGAGATGAACAGAGAATTCTCAACAGAAGAACTTCAATTGGCCAAAAGACACTTAAAGTCATGCTCAACTTCCATAGCAATCAGGGAAATGCAAATCAAGACAACTTTAAGATACCATCTTACACCTGTCAGAATGGCTAAAATAAAACACACCAATGATAGCCTTTGCTGGAGAGGTTGTGGAGAAAGGGGTACATCATCCATTGCTGGTGGGAATGCAAACTTGTGCAACCACTTTGGAAAGCAGTGTAGCGGTTTCTTCAGGAAATTCGGGATCAACCTACCCCTGGACCCAGCAATACCACTCTTGGGCATATACCCAAGAGAAGCCCTATCGTACAACAAAAGTATATGCTCAACTATGTTCATAGCAGCATTGTTTGTAATAGCCAGAACCTGGAAACAACCTAGATGCCCTTCAATGGAAGAATGGATGAAGAAAGTATGGAATATATACATATTAGAGTATTACTCAGCAGTAAAAAGCAAGGACTTCTTGAATTTTGCATACAAATGGATGGAAATAGAAAACACTATCCTGAGTGAGGTCAGCCAGACCCAAAAAGAGGAACATGGGATGTACTCACTCATATTTTGTTTCTAGCCATAAATAAAGGACATTGAGCTTATAATTCCTGATCCTAGAGAAGCTAAATAAGAAGGTGAATCCAAAGACAAACATATAGGTATCCTCCTGAATATTAACCTTCATCAGGCGATGAAAGGAGACAGAGACAGAGACCCACACTGGAGCACCGGACAGAAATCTCAAGGTCCAAATCAGGTCCAGAAGGAGAGGGAGCACGAGCAAGGAACTCAGGATGGCGAGGGGTACACCCACACACTGAGACAATGGGGATGTTCTATGGGGAACTCACCAAGGCCAGCTGGCCTGGGTCTGAAAAAGCATGGGATATAACCGGACTCACTGAACATAGCGGACAATGAGGACTACTGAGAACTCAAGAACAATGGCAATGGGTTTTTGATCCTACTGCATGTACTGGCTTTGGGGGAGCCTAGGCAGTTTGGATGCTCACCTTACTAAACCTGGATGGAGGTGGATGATCCTTGGACTTCCCACAGGTTAGTGAATCCTGGTTGCTCTTTGAGCTGATGAGGGAGGGGGATTTGATTGGGGGAGGGGGAGGGAAATGGGAGGCGGTGGAAGGGAGGAGGTAGAAATCCTTAATAAACAAATAAAATTTAAAAAAAAAAGAATGCCACTCTATAAATTTATCAGAGGTAATCTGAGATAGTCGAGGTAGATGAGTATATTAAAATAATTACAATGAAATCCCTCTTAAGAACTCATTGGACATACCAAACTGAGGAAAGGGTACAACTCCCTCACCAGAATACCATAAAGTAGTGGACACTCTGAATGTTGACAGCAATCACCCACCTTTCCTGTCATCAGATTGCCAATGCATTCAAAGACCAGCAGAAAAGCCCCAACATTCTCTGGGCCTTCAGCTCTGCCCAATCCTCCACTGTTAGCACAGCCCACATCCTGTTTGGATGCTGTCCTTTTGTCCACCTGCTCTCCATCTTGACCCAAGCCTACTACTGTTCTTTCTCCAGACCTGATTTTCTCTTTCATCTTGGTTCCTGACCACATCTTCACTCTCACCCTGTCTCTCTTGTGTCCTGATCTCTAAAGCGAGACCTTAAATGGTGCAGATGCTATACATGTACATGTTCCTACCATCCCACCTGAAGCCTTGAACTCTGCTGTAGCACACATATATGCATAGAGAGAGATTTTCTGGAATAAAAGAACCTGCATTTACCTCAGACAGATTACCAAAGTAGCTGTGACTTTCTAGCAAATTGCTGCAATTGAAACTTCTGTATTGTCAATTTATTGTCATTCAATAAATTGCAACATTATAGAAAGACACCAATAAGATTGTCTATGGTTCTGATATGGCATGCTCATGAAATCATACACGTAGCAACTGCTTCCTAAATGCTTGTTAAATTGAAGTAAGATGATCCCTGGTCATGAGAAACAGCTGCCTATTGTACAAATTGGAGAATGGAACCTGAGGGTGCACCTTTGCTTGCTATCAGGTAGGCAGGGTCAGGAGGCATCAGTAAGAACAAATTATTAACATTAAATATAAAGGGTGAACTCTTGCCTGAGGAAAAGAAAAGATTGCATATTACTTCTTGGTGACTTGGTGAGTTCAGGGTTATTTCTGGACTCTGGTCTTTGTGTTGTTATGCAAACAGAAAAATCCAACTTCCTTTCAAAATACCACAAAGTCATGGAAACACCTTATGCATTTCCCTTGAGTGTGAAGCTGGAATCTGTTCAGAAACAGATGTGAGGCTATAGCAAGACTCTATAGGACAAGGACTCAACATAGGCCCCAAGACAAATTAATTTCATTCCTCCATCTTCACTGGTATAAATCAAAATAATTTACTAAGTGTTTTTCATTTTATTCATTTATTTTATTATACTATCACAATATATTACATGCATTTCTTATACTCATCCCATGCTCATTTAATCATTACCCATTCAGTGGAGAACTACTATGGAATTAAGAAAGATTTTAAGAAAGAATGGCATTCAAGTCTTGAATGATTTCAGTAAACAAGCAAAGGGAAATGAACTCATAATAGATCATATGTGGTACAGCACAGAGGTAGGTGTGATTATAATACAAGGAACATTCTAGCTAAATCAACTCTATCTCAAGACAGTGTTGTAGATTTCCTGGGGAGGGCCATATTCTCCTAGTTGCCATGTTTTTCCACTTGTACCTTTCATTTGTTTTCCAAAGAGACAGCTTTGTTTGTTAATGTCAACCCATGCACATTTCTTCTTTGTTTGAAAATGTTAGTAGCGTCTCTGTAATAAATACAACAAAATCTGGACTCCTGCAACATAGTTTGAGTCAGGCTCATCTCCATCTTCATTTCTCACTGTTTTCCTCTTTGATTATACAGAGCCAGCATCCTTGTCTTAAAAGGCTGACCTTTTCTTTTCCACCCACTGTAGAGGTTTGAATAGGAATGGCCCACATAGGCTCATATATGTGAATGCTGTTACTTGAGAGGATTAGGAGGTGTGATCTTGTTGGAGGAAGTGTGTCACTTGGGTGGACATTGGGGTTTCAGGAGCACAAGTCTGATGTTCTCTCTCTCTCTCTCTCTCTCTCTCTCTCTCTCCTTCCCTCCCTCCCTCCCTCTCTCTCCCTCCCTCCTTTTCTCCCTCTCCCCCCTCCCTTTCTCTCTCTCTCTCTCTCTCCCTCTCTCTCCCTCCCTCCTTTTCTCCCTCTCCCCCCTCCCTTTCTCTCTCTCTCTCTCTCTCTCTCTCTCTCTCTCTCTCTCTCTCTCTCCCACTCTCTGTAGATCTCTCTGTAGATCCAAATGTAGAAACCTCAGATCTTTCTCCAGCACTATATCTGCCTGCATGCTGCCATGATTCCCACCATACTGATACTGGACTAGCCTTCAGAAACTGTAAGCAACCCCAGTAAAATGACTTCTTTTATAAAAACATCTCTCCACAGAAATAGAACACTGACTAAGACAGCCCTGTAACTAGTATCACCATCATTCACCAATTAGACAATGCCATGTGCAGTGGCACATGGAAATACTGCCAAGCCCAAGAAGAATCCTCTGTGCTAAGGCCTAGATAAGATCTGGCATGTAATAACTGCTCAAAAAAAGCATAATATGTCCAGACAGGATCCTCTGGTCATTAAAGCATCACCATGAGCAAGTCAGGAACAAAATTAAGGAAGCTATTACTGTAACAGATGAATGTTAGAGGTCAATTAGATACACAGAGAGTGGTATAGTGAAAATTATTAATATCCACCACACTATCCTAGAACTAAAGAGAAAACCCACCATGTAATGTGTGGACACAGCCTGAAATGGGGCTGTTAGTATTGACCACACCTGACTTCTCAGGATTGACTAATACTGCTGCCTTCTTCAGTAGCATTGCTTGCCAGTCTCCCTGAGAAATAAACCCAAAGTGTAATCTACACCTCAGGAGTTGACAGATCCACTCAATTTAACCGCTTCTACAATCTTCTCATAGCCATAAAAAAACACCTCTGGGAAGACTTTGTTTTAATGCTTTGCAAGAAACAGTGTAGCTGTCCATTTAAAGCCATTACATTCCTCCCATGTCACATTTGAGGAGGGTGACATGAGAGGAAATAGTCCTAACAGTATCGCTCAGCATTGCCATTGCCTGATACTTGTTTCTGAAAGTTCATTTCTTGCAGGAATACATTTTGTTGGTCATCTTAATAATTGTCCACGGAATAGGTAAAAGGTTATGAAACTATTGGAAGGGAAAGGCTTATCTCTGAATAAGTTTTACTCACAACCTTGCAAACTACTAAGTGATTTTTAAAGACAGCTCTCAGCTCTTTGAATTTATGTGACTGTAAAAGGAGTTGTTTAACCTAAATATTATAGGAAGTAATGACCAGTATACTTTTAGAAAACTATCTACTTATTTTTATTTTATGTGTACATTGAGTGACCACATGCATGTCTGTGTACCATATGTATGCCTGGTATTCATGGAGGCCAGAAGAAGGCATCCTAGAACTGGAATTACTGATATTGCTGTCAGCTGAATTTGTGTCCTGCAAAAGCAGGAAATGCTTTTAACAATTGAATCATCTCTCCAGTTCTGATATGCATCCCCCCACACATATTCATACTTCTTTTTGTTGTATTTTCATAACTTCTATTTTTTACATATGATCTGCTAGCCATGTCACCTCAGAAAACAAGGAAGAGGGGATCTTCAGACCTTCATTCTCCCTCCTTGCCTCCAAATCCAACCCCGGTCTTATTCCCAGCTCTTATCAAACTATCTACTGTAGTCTTTTCTTCTTCTCTGCCCCATTTCCTTGAAGACCAAGAAGATCCTGGTAACACAAGAGACCCTTTTGGAACCCCTCAGACACCTTTGCCTTCTTTTTTCTAGCTCACTCTTAAGTATCAGCTCCCAATAAAAGGAAGTACATTCTGCCACAGACCGGCTCAGTGGAGCCACTCAGACCATGGGAGAAGCAGGGTCTTTGTACTCAGGAAGGCACGAGGTCGGCGATGACACAGATACAACACACAAGAGAGTGATTTAAATCTGCTGCGATCTTACTTTAATTCATGTTTTCATTATATAGTATTCAAACCAGCAACAAATCAGAAGGTCATGATCATCAGTTGGCACAGTATGAAGGCTTCTTTTAGTTACATCAGCAATTTCTAAGAAGAGCATATTATCAGGAACAGGTGTTAGACATAAAACATCCTGGGAACGTAAACCTCAGACAAGTGGTTTCATCTTATCTAGAAATAGAAAGTTTCTGTTTCATTGTCGCTTTCATGGCCCTCCTGCAGGCTCCCTTTCTATCCATTTCTTTATCTCATCTAGTGACCAAATATGCCTAACAGCTCTCTGCACCTGCTGAAATAAACTTTTTTGTACCTTTTTATGCAGCAGACATCATGGGGGTTGGGATCTAGCAAGCCAGGATAGCCAAAACAATCCTATACAATAAAAGTACTTCCGGAGGCATTACCATCCCTGATTTCAAACTCTGTTACAGAGCTACAGTAATGAAAACAGCTTGGTATTGGCATAAAAAAAAACAGAGATGTTGACCAATGGAATCGAATCAAAGACGGATACTGATATTAACCCACAAACCTATGAACACCTGATTTTTGACAAAGAAACTAAAATTATACAATGGAAGAAAGAAAGCATCTTTAACAAATGGTGCTGGCATAACTGGTTGTCAACCTGTAAAAGAATGAAAATAGATCCATATCTATCACCATGCAAAAAAACTCAAGTCCAAATGCATTAAAGACCTCAATATAAATCTGAACACACTGAACCTGATAAAAGAGAAAGTGGGAAGTAGTCTGCAATACATGGGCACAGGAGACCACATCCTACATATAACCCCAGTAGCACAAACAATAAGAGCAACAATAAATAAATAAATAAATGGGACCTCCTGAAACTGAAAGCTTCTGTAAAGCAAAGGACACAGTCATTAAGACAAAAGGGCAACCTACTGAATGGGAGATCTTCACCAACCTCACATCAGACAAAGGTCTGATCTCCAAAATATATAAAGAACTCAAGAAACTAAACATTAGAATTCTAAATAACCCAATTAAAAATGGGGTACTCAACTGAACAGAAAATTGTCAACAGAAGAATTTCAAATGGCCAAAAGATACTGAAGGACTTGTTAAACTTTCTTAGCTATTCAGGAAATACAAATCAAAACAACTTTGAGATACCATCTTACACCTGTCAGAATGGCTAAAATCGAAAACACCAATGATGTGAGAGTCTTCTGTTTTGTATTGATTTCATTGGTTAAATAAAGAGACTGCCTTAGCCCCCTAATAGGACAGAAAATTAGGTAAGCAAAGTAGACAGAACAGAATTCTGGGAGAAAGAAGGTGAGTCGAGGAGTCGCCATGATTCTCCCACTCCAGACAGACACAAGTTAAGATCTTCCCTGGTAAGCCACCTCGTGGGCTACACAGATTATTAGAAATGGGTTAGATCAATATGTAAGAGCTAGCCAATAAGAGGCTAGAGCTAATGAGCCAAGCAGTGTTTAAAAGAATACAGTTCCCATGTAATTATTTTGGGGCATAAGCTACCCGTGTGGGCGGCCGGGTGCCAGGAACATAGCCCGCCACTCTTAATACAACACACCAATAATAACCTATGCTGGAGAGGATGTGGAATAAGGGGGACACTCATCCATTGCTGATGGGAATGCAAACTTGTGCAACCACTTTGGAAGTTAGTAGGCAGTTTCTTTGAAAATTGGGGGTCAACCTACCTCAGGATCCAGCAATACCACTCTTGGAAACATACCCAAGAGATGCTCAATCATACTACAAAAGCATTTGTTCAACTATGTTCATAGCAGCATTATTTGTAAAAGCAAGGACCTGGAAACAACCCAGATGCCCCTCAATGGAAGAATGGATAAAGAAAGTGTGGCACGTACAAACACTAGAGTACTACTCAGTGGTAAAAAAAAAACAATGACATCTTGAATTTTGCACGAAAATGGATGGAAATAGTAAACACTATCCTGAGTGAGATAGCCCAGACCCAAAAATACGAATATGGTATGTATTCATTCACTTAGTGGATTCTAGCCATAAACAGAGGACATTGAGCCTAGAGTGCGCCATCCTATGAAAGCTAAGTAATAAGGTAAACCCAAAGAAAAACATATATAGAAGCTCCTAGAAATTGGAAGCAGACAAGATAGCCAGGAAGAAGTTTGGAGCATGGGGGTGGGGTGGAATGGGGGGGAAGGGGAGATGGGGAGAGAGAAGGGAGAAGGGGAGGGTTGGGGAGATCTTGGGGAAGTGGGATGGTTGAGATGGAGGAAGGGTAGATATGAAAACAGGGAAGAAGACATCTTAATTGAGGGAGCCATTTTAGGGTTGGCAAGAGGCTTGGCACTGGAGGGGTTTCCAGGAGTCCACAGGGATGTCCCCAGCTAGGACCCTGGGCAGTGGAGGAGAGGGTGCCTGAACTGACCTTGTACCATAGTCAGACTGATGACTATCTTGAATATCACCATAGAACCTTTGTCTGGCGATAGATGGAGATAGAGACAGAGACCCACATTGGAGCACTGAACTGAGCTCCCAATGTCCAGTTGAAGAGGAGAAGGATGGAGAGAATATGAGCAAGGAACTCAGGACCATGAGGGGTTGGTCCACCCACTGATCTAATGGGAGCTCACCAAAGCCAGCTGGACCGTGACTAAAGGAGCATGGACTAAACTGGACTCTCTGAATGTGGCTGACAATGGGGAAGACTGAGAAGCCAATGATAATGGCACTGGGATTTGTCTCTACTGCATATAGTGGCTTTTGGGGATCCTATTCTATTTGGATGCACACCTTCCTAAGCCTGGATGGAGGGGGGGCGGCCTTGGACTTCCCACAGAACAGGGTACCCTGCCCTTTGTTAGGACTGGAGGAGAAGAGGGGAAAGGGAGAGGAAGTGGGAGGGAAATGGGAGGAGGGGAGGAAGTGGAGATTTTGAATGATATTATTTATAAAGCAATGAAAAACAAATAAAAATTAAGAATACATTTAAAAACACCAAAAAAATCTATTGTGTGAAAAAATATTTCTTCATAAAAAACAATAAAATTACATCATAGCACCATTATTTGTAATAGCCAGAAGCTGGAGACAACCTAGATGTTTGTCAACCAAAAAAAAATTGATAAAGAATATGTGGTACATTTACACACTGGAGTATTACCCAGCAATAAAAAACAATGACATCTTGAAATTATCAGGCAAAAGAATAGAACTAGAAAAAATCATCCTGAGTGAGATAACCCAAAACCAGAAAGACAAACACATTATGTACTCACTTATATGTAGATATTAGCAAAGGGTAACCAGTCTACAAACCACAACCCCAGAGAAGCTAGGTAAGAAAAGAGGACCCTAAGAGGGACTTACATGGAGGGCCCCAGAAAAGGGGAATAGTTAAGATCTCTTGGGTAAATTGGGAAGGAGAGCAAAGGGAGGGGATGGGGTAAGAACATGAGGACTCGAAATGGCCAAACTGGAGGAGCGGCAGAGAGGGAGAGCAAAGAAAGATATCTTGATAGTGGAAACCATTATGGGGGTAAGGAGAAACCAGGTGCTAGAGAACTTCCCAGGAATCCACAGGATGACTCCAACTAAGACTCTTAGCAATAGTGGAGAGGGTGCCTGAACTGGCCTTCCCGTATAATCAGATTAGTGACTACTCTAATTGTCGTCATAGAACCTCCATCCAATAACTAATGGACAGACGCAGATGAGCTGGGCACAGCACCTGAGCTGGGCTCCTGGAGCTTAGCTGAAGAGAGGGAAGAGGGATCATATGAGCAAAAAGGGTCAAGATCATGCAGGGGGGAGGGGACCACAGAGGCAGCTGACCTGAGCTAGTGGGAGCTAACAGACTATGGATTGTCAACTGGGGATCCTACATGGGACCGAACTGAATATGGATGACAGTTATGTGGTTTGATCTGTTGGGGGCTCTGGCGGTGGGACCAGGACTTATCCTGGGTGCATGAACTGGCTTTTTGGAGGCCATTCTCTGTGGTGGGATACCTTATTCAGTCTTGATACAGGAGGAAGGGTCTTGGTCTTGCCTCAACTTTGTATACCAGACATTGTTGACTCCCCACGGGAGGTCCTACTCCTTCTGAGGAGAGAATGGGGAGTGAGATGGGAGGAAGTAAAGATGAGAGAAGGGGAGGATGGGGTAACTGGGGCTGGTATGTAAAATGAAAAAAAAATAATTACATCATTTCCTCTTTCCTCTCCTCCCTTTAAAACCTTCTCAAATCCCCCTCCTTTCTGTCTTTTAAATACGTGGCCTCTGTTTCCATTAATTATAGTTACATGCAAATAATTATATACATATATATCCCCCAAATATAACCTTTTCAGTCTGTATAATGTCTACATTTAATGTATATGTTTTCAGAACTATTTGGTATTAGATAAACATTTGGTGTGTTCTTCCCTAGTAAGGACTATTTCTTCAGCTCCTATTAGTCCTTAGTTTCTGTGGTTCTTTGTGTAGCGAGAAAGACCACAGGGTCTGAGTAGCATTTTTATCCATTGCTGTGCAGCCAGCAATGCCATGAGAAAAAAATCTCTACAGAAGATTTTAGTTGTAAGCTCAAGAGAAGTTATTGGTAGCATGTAGAAGCGTCAGTACTGAAATGGGGTTGGAGGGAGAGTGAGGAAAATGCATAGAAAGCTCTTATTCTTCAAGAGACATGGTCTATAATGAAATTCCTTAGTCAGAGGTAAGTTCTGCAGTAAGCAGAAAAGCTAAAGTCAGCTGGATATCCTCTCCAGTCAGCAGAACTCAACCAACTTGGCCAAAAATATCTCCCATGTAACAGCAGTAGGGGCTGAAAGGGAAGGTCTGCTCCTCACACACACCAGACCTACCACTCCAGGAAAAGATGCTGTAGATGTCAGGCTTCCCAGAGACCTGCCAAAATAGTACCTACAATCACCACTTCTCTACAAACCAGACCCCAGACAACACAGAAACTAAGGCTCCATTCTCCCTGCTCCCACATGACACCACCTGGAGTCTGACAGAGCCAGATGGATCAAAAAACTTCATCTTTCAGTTCTCAGCTGTGTCAGCAATTCACTCCATAGTGCTCTTTTTAAAATGTGTTATATGTGTTCACATGTGTGTGGGTGCCTTTAGAGGCTATAAGAGGGTGAAGAATTCTCTGGAACTGGAGTTACAGGTGCTTGCAAGCCAGCTAATATGGGTGCTGGCAAAAAACTCAGATTCTCTAAAAGAGTAGTATTTGCTTCTAATTGCTGAGCTATCTTTCCAGTTGGCTTAGTTTATTTTTTAACTGGCTATATTCTTTCAGTTGAAGCATTTGCAATATTCATGTAGGGCTTGGATGTGGTGAAGTTGAGTATGTAGCTCATAAAATAGTCCCTCATTCTAGGAGTTGAAGGTACTTAGTATAAACTCTATATTATTCCCTGAGTAGAATATAAAGTTTTAGGGCACCCACAACTGCTGGATATTACAACTATGGCCAGCTAACAACAGGCCAGTTTGACTTAATTAATTAAACAACCAAAGATAGTACAGAAATAAATAACTAAACAAAGCAGTAAAATAACAACATATTTGTAATTCTAACACAATAACATAAAAAATATAAAGAAAAGAAAAAATCTCCACAATCAACAATAACAACAAGAACCCCAATAACAAAATATAACTCCTCCAAAAATTACTAACAGCATATACTGAGAGTGAATTAAGTGAAATCTGAGGGTAGTTATAGTGTTATTTTATTTTTATAATATTGTTCATGGCCCAGTACAAATGATTCCCTTTTTTCACTAAAAAAATATGAATCCTTTGAGAATTTCATATAATGTATTTTAAGCATATTCATCCACAACTCCTCACTCTAACTCCAGTGTCTATACCCCTAAAGAAATAATTGCTTCCCCTCTCCCAAGAAGAACCACTAATTTTTAAAGCTCTTCAACTGGGGGTAGAGGCCTCACAAGTGCCTCCCTCATCCATGGCGGAATGTGGAGGAGCCCATCTTGTGCAGGTAGCCACCACTGTTTGATGTGAGATTCTTCTCTGTATGCTGTGATTACCATTAATGAATAAAGAAACGGCTTTGGACCTATAGGAGGACATATCATAGATAGGCAAGGAAAACTAAACTGAATGCTGGGAGGAAGAAGGCAGAGTCATGGAGAAGTCATGGAGCCTCCACCAGAGACAAATTCGTTGAAACTTTTCTGGTAGGCCACAACCTAGCTGTAATGCACAGATTAATGGAGATGGATTGAATTAAGATGCAACAGTTAGCCAATAAGAAACTAGAGCTAATGGGCCAAGCAGTGATTTAGTTAATATGGTTTCTGTGTGATTATTTTGGGAGTCTGGGCAGCTGGGAACATCTGTTCTGCTCACATATGCAGTGGCCATGTCACTTCCAAAAGATAGTACTTCACCATGTCCTCCTTCTCAGATGTCTCCCACAGTCTCTCTGCCCAGAGATGGGGTGGGCTGCTTTTGTCTTGAGTTATTTTAAGTTTCCTGTGCTAGTTAACTTTTTTGTCAACCAGAGCAAGCCAAGGATATCAGGGAAGAGGAAACTTCAGTTGAGAAAAATGCCTTCATTAGACTAGCCTGTTGGCTAGCCTGTGGAGCAGTTTTTAAGTGATGTGGGAGGTCTTAAGCCACTGTGGGTGGTACCATCCCTGGCTGGGCAGGAGGTCTGGATGTCTAAGAAAGCAAGCTGAGCAAATCATGGAGCACAAGCCAGTAAACAGTGTTCTTCCATGGGCTGTTTCAGCTCCTGCTTCCAGATTCCTGCTTTGAGTTCCTGGCCTGGCCTCCCTGAATGGTAGACAACAATCTGTAAAGTGCAATAATCCCTTTCTTCTGAACTTGCTTTTGGTCATGGTGTTTTATAGCAGTAATAGGAAGCAAACTAGAACATTTCCCTTTTAATTTCTTCTTTGACTTGTTGGTTTTGTAAGAAAAGGAGTCTGATTTCTGCTTATGTGTGAATCTTTCAGTTTTCTTCCTGTTGTTGACATTTTTCATTCCATTGTATGTAGAAAAGATATTTACCATAAATTATTTGTCAGAGGGGTTAGACATAAATGTAACAGGATTTCACCATTTCTTTCTAGCTTTAAAATAGGATCAGTGGATGGAGACATGACTCAGCATTGAAAAGTGATTACTATTCCCACATAAGAAACAAATTCAGTTCCCAGGGCTCACATTGGGCAGCTCACCACTATCTCAAATTCCAGATCCAGGATTCAGTTTCTTCTGACTTCTGCAGGCAAACACATGCATACACACTCACAAACATACGTTCATAAATAAAACTAACTCTTTAAAATAGGAGCAATGAAAACATGTTTATGTAATAATATTCCAACAACATTGTTTAGAAGATTGATTTAGATGATTAAGGAACCAAATTAGCCTTTAATGCTTATGTATACATTTTAATGAATTAAATAAATAAAACTTCTAAACAGTAAGTTTATATGTATTTTGAAATATGGCTCAGTGATCAACAGCACTCATTCCTCTTGACAATTACCCTGGCTCAGTTTCTATCAATTGTCTCTAACTCCAGTGCCATGGGATCCAGTGCCCTGTTCCAGTCTCTGTGAGCACCAGGTATGAATGTGGTATATGCACACATGCAAGCAAACACTAATACACATTAATAGTTTTTGTAAATGTTCAATATGTACAGGCAAGGGAAATACAAAAATCATATAGTTGAAAATAGCTTTATATACCCTAGAGCCTACCAGTATTGAGTTTCTGTGGCACCAAGAAGCTACTGTTGCCAACAGTAAGGAAAACAACCATAAGAACCAGACCAAACCTGATACTGCTAATTTAATCCAATTTTGCACACTAGCTATTCAAAAGAATTCATCAGTTGAGAAAATGTAAAGTATGGTTCAGAGTTTATATTTGTTTTATAGTTACATTTAATTTTTTTAATCCATGACTATGTGCTAAAGGAATCTGGTAGTTAATGGTTCCTTTGGACTGAAAAGACTATTTATATAGTCTGCAGTTCTTCTGCCAGCTATTGTCACTCACACAATAGCAATGGCTTTTCTTGGCCAGGCTAGCCTTTCCAAAAATATAGAGGAAAGAATCTCCAGGAAAGTTGTCTGTGGAGTGATTATTGGATAGATAGCAGTATTATTGATCAGGAAAGCTAAGTTTGTTGTCATTGGTGACATGAATTGCCTTTTGAGAGATTCCACACAGGTGGCTTCTCCTGAATAGAATCACTCATCATGATTCCAACAATACAATTCTTCCACAGAAAGTCAACTCACACCCAGAAAGGAAATGAGAGAACAAACAAACCAGAAGAAACAGTGTGAGGTGAGAAAAACACTAGGGCCCAGGACTGGAAAAGTAGACAACCAAGATCAGAATGACCTTCTTCTCTCAACCAGCCCTCTCTGGAAAGATCCTCACAAGCAACCCTAGAGGATGCTGGACTCATCTCCTGGTCACTTTCTAATCCAGTCCATTGACAATCAGCATTGACCATAGCATTACCCATTGTAAGAAGGCTCTGTCTCAGTGACAATGCGGTATTAGCTGGTGGCTATCCACATCAGGGGAGGCTTGCTATTTTAAGATGCAATCAGTGGAAAGCTCTGGGATAAGGTTGATGATAAAAGGTGCATAGGTTCAAAATCTGGCTATCCTAGACTTGAACTGTTCTGTGAGTGTCAGAAAGCCAGTTAAACCACAGTTCCTTTGTGACAGCATTGATGATTGAGCTGCTACTCCAGATGGCTATGAATGTACCAAAGAAATGTCCTAGCATCAGGCAGCAAGGGTCAAAAACAAGTATCAGTGAACATTGTCACCTCTCATTTCAGGGATACATGTATCAAAATATACCATGTTGGCAATAATGTTCCTAGAGAGGCTCCCTCCCTCCCATAGTGCCTTCCAGAGAAAGCTGCTTAGTGCAGTGGGTAAAAATGCATGGTTTTGTTTCTTGTTAGTACAGTCAACCTCCAAGGCCCTGGGCCAGATGCCTCTGTAGAAGCCCAGTAAAGAACCTAGTTTTTACTAACAGTTACCCAGTTAGAGTTGGGGTCTACTAGCCTTTTGCCTTTACAGGATAATTTCTCTGTCATCTAGGTATTGTACATGCTGTAATGTTCTGGTCATATCTCCCTTCAAGAATAAAAGAATTGGTTTGGTCACCATGTAGAGAATAAGACTGTGGAGTGCTTGGCTCTAATGGGACATACGTAGTGTGCCCTTCCCCTCAAGGCTCAGGGATCTTTAAAGAAGAGGGAGCAGAGCGGCTGACAACATCAAAGAGACTCACTAAGCAGTGCTCTCCAGATACAACAAGGCTGCTGCACATATGAACTCACAGCAGTTAAGACTTGTACAAGCATCAGCCAAACGAAATCCTAGCATAGAAGAGTCAAGGATGGACATGGAACCCTATCACTAGTTGAGAACTTCTGGTATTTGGTAGCTATTGGACGAGGGGGAGTCAATTTTCCTTGACAGTGTGACCCCATCTCTGAAGCCTGACCAATAACAGCACAGACCCTATTCCCAATACTAGCTGGGACTTGATGGGAGTTAAAATTATTCAAAACACATCGTAATTAAATTCTCAAAGATTAATAAAATATTTTAAAATAAAAGAATAAAGATACTTCTATTGCAGTTTCAGAGAGTTCTCTGCTTCCAGGAACTTTGAGAATTCATGAATCTAAACCTAAGAAAAGTGATGAGCGGACTCAGGCTGGGAGTAGAAATGTCTTCTGTATTTCTAAAGATGGCTTCCTCCCTGGTGTGTCTGGATGCAGGTGCTGCTTTTGGTTCATACCTTGCCTGAGTGGGGTGATATGAACAACCATCTACAGTCTGCCCATTAGGCTCACTTTATCTAAAAATGCAAAGTCATAGAGTAATTGGACTTATTTCAGGGTGACTCAGGTGTTGACAGAGATTTCTGTCCCACCCTGTTCTGCAGCCATTCAGTCCCAAAGAAACACACAGAGGTTTACATTAATTATAAACTGATTGGCCCAGTAGCTCAAGCTTGTTATTAACTAATTCTTACATCTTAAATTGGCCCATTATTCTTGTCTATGTTAGCCACGTGGCTTGGTACCTTTATCAGTGAGGCATTCTTGTCTTGCTTCCTCTGTGTCTGGATGATGACTGCAAAACTAAGTCTTTCCTCTTCCCAGAATTCTCCTGTTCTCCTCGCCCTAGCTCTATTTCCTGCCTGGGTACTGGCCAATCAGCTTTTTATTAAAATACAAGTGACAAATCTTTACAAAGTACAAGATCATTATTCCACAGCATTCAGGCCTTAAATGTGTATTGTTGGCCTGATGGTGGTGATGCACACCTTTAATCCCAGCACTTGGGAAGCAGTGGCAGGAGAATCTTAGTGAGTTCGAGGCCAGCCTGGTCTCCAAAGTGAGGTCCAGGACAGCTAGGATTGTTAGACTGTTACACAGAGCAACTCTGAATAATCATGTCATGAAAAAAAAAATCATTTCACTGAACTTGTATGAGTGATGGGCATTTCACTGAACTCAGTGTCACTGTGCCTCTGTTCTTCAAAACAGGCACCTGTATACAAAAGGAAGGGCAAATGTGTGGCACTTCCTAAAAAGTGAGGTCAAAATTCAGAAGACTGTGAGCACTAGATGCTATGGCCGGAGGCATGGAAAGGAGTCACCTCTCTTTGCCTGTCATATGTCACCTGTGCTTTTATCAAGACGTCCCCTCTGGCAGAGGTGATGAGAGGGAGAATGGATTATAAATTGGCCAGATTTGTGAGTTAGGATTTGTGGAGGCTAATTACAAAATCCCAGTGTTCAACTCAAGTTAAAGAGAAATTCAATTTCCAAAACAAAAACAACAACAACAACAACAACAACAAACATAAAGTAGGACTGAATAAATGGTTTAGATAGTTTAGAGCTGCTCCTACAGAGGACCTGGGTTCTGTTCCCAAACCATCTGTAACTCCAGTTCCAGGAGATCCAGTGCCCTCTTTTGACCTCTACACACTTCAGGCACACACAGTGAACAGACATGCATGCAGCCAAAACACCATTCACATAAAAAAATAATATTACAGCAAGAAAACGTAAATAATACATAACAAAACAAAATCCAGGTGATAAAACAGAAAGCACTATTTTGATTGTATGGCATTTCTTATTTAGACACCAATTTGTGGAAAGGCAATATCAGTTATATCAAGAGACCCATTTATGCACCAGTGTTATATCTTTACTTTTGATTTTGGGCTTTACAGATAGAGTTTTCTCATGTCACTTGTGCTGGTCTGTAACTCACTGTATGGACCTGGAACTGGCAATTTCTTTTGCTTTGACTTCCTGAGTGCAGGGATCTTGGGTATGTGCCACTATATCTGACCTTAATGAGAATTTCTATAATGTAGTTCAAAAATACATTATAATTTTTATTTCTTCCAGAATATTAAAAATATTTAAGGACTGGCAAGATACTTCATTCATAGGGTAAAGGCCTGGCTGCCAAGCCTGATAACCTGAGTTCTCACAGGATCACACACGATGGAAGGAGAGAACAAACTAAACTCCTGCAAGCTGTCGGATGACTCCCATATTCATGCTGTGATAAGTGGCCCCTCCTGTAAATAAACAAGCAGGAAAATAAATGAATAAAATTAAGTCTTTGTCCTCAGTTTTTCTTGAATATCCCTCCTGCCATCATTTAGGAATGGATTCCCACAGAGGTTTTGACTACTTTCTGGCCTTCGTTTTGCTTTCTTGAGCCTCTGTTATTAAATCATTTCAAAGGTGCCACTGGATAGGGCTGTAACAACATCCTGATTGTAGTGAGAGCTGTGGGGCTGCATTCTGCCACCCAGCTCCCGCCACCGGCTAGCTTATGCCGAAATAACAACACACAAACTGTATTCATTTAAACACTGCTTGGCCCATTTCTATCTAGCCTCTTCTAGGCTAATTCTCACATATTAATTTAGCCCATTTCTAATCATCTGTGTTGCACCCCAAGGTGTGCTTACTGGGAAGATTCTATCCTACGTCCATCCTGGGTCAGAGCTTCATCACGTGTGTCTGCCCAGGAGAGGGGCATGGCGTCCCTGTCTGAGGCGTCTTACCTCACTTCCTCTTCCTCCCAGCATTCTGTTCTGTTTACTCCACCCACCTATGTTCTAAGCTATGAGCCCAAGCAGTTTGTTTATTACTTAACCAATGAAATCAATAGATTGATATATGACACTCCCACATCACCTGATGCTTTATAATGGATGGAGTTTGCATGATTCTGGAAGCAGTGTCTGTGGGCTTCTAAAAAGCAACTGAGGTATTTAAAACCGGTGTGCTTCATCTTCTTTCCTCTCCGTGGCAGCATTTCTGGGCTGGGAAGCCTTCATCAGCTATGTCTTACATTTAATCAACTCATGGCTTCCTAAATACACAGGGTTAGCAATGGCAAGGACAGGGAACTGTATATTGGGTTTTCCAGGTAGTAGATACAGAGGGATATTGGTATGAAGGATATATACTGCCCATGAAATTAACAATGTGGTAGAGACAGGGACAATGTGGATTTGTGGATGGAGAGATTCACCTATGGTAAAACTTCATGGGAACTTTATAAGAATGACCTTTGAACCTGCAGGAAGGGCTGG
Organism: Microtus oregoni; assembly: GCF_018167655.1. Classification (NCBI taxonomy): domain Eukaryota; kingdom Metazoa; phylum Chordata; class Mammalia; order Rodentia; family Cricetidae; genus Microtus; species Microtus oregoni. The sequence continues at coordinate 50,152,893 of NW_024543066.1, forward strand.
GCTTTTATACATTTGCTTCAATGTGGGCCACCCCCAGTGTGCAATGCAAAAAAAAAAAAAAACAAAAAAAAACCTTGCTTATGCCTTTATTTATACCAAAGTATTTAGAAGCATAATAAAACCATTATTTTATATCATTACGTTTGGGATAGTTTTCAACACAACAGCAAAGAAGCCAGATTTTACCAAATCGCTCTGAGACCTCGAGTTACCTGAGTCTAGAGACATAGTTCTAAATTATGCCACATAATGAACTGTATCAGAAGGCGGCTCTGAGGAATCCCCCTATCTAAATCCCAGGCTGCTGGTTGAGAGAACTCATTGGCTCTTAGCTTGTGAGTGATTCAGAAGCAGGGCTTGTCCACCTGGGTCTGTGTTAATCTGGAATCAGAATTTTTTCCAACCAAAGCCAGAACATTTCTCCGATCTGGAGAAGGTTTTGACAGCCAGGCCCATCTAATCTGGGAAGACCCAAGAGAGAGTCAAACTCTAAAGCCAACTTGAGTCAATTACCTTAGTGTTCCCTAAAGCAGGCTTTATTCAGCAGCTTTGGTTTGATTGCTTTTCAGGGAATTTTACACACACACACACACACACACACACACACACACTCAAGGGAGAGCAAATAAGGGGCATTGAAAGTATTCGTTGTGTTGAATAATTAATTGCTTCCTAAAATACAACTGACAGATCTGAACTGAGTTTCACCTGCTCCTGCTGGGACCCTAGAGCAGCAATTCTCCAACTTTCTTTCCTGCCTCCAGCAAAGAGAAATGTCTAGGCAATCGCCCTCTTACAGCCCCTTTGAAAGGAATGCTTAGAAATCACCCAATAAATGCAGAAGCTTTCTTGCAAGTGTTGTTTATTATTTCCGAGTGGTATGTTTTTGTAGCTGTAAAGAGCCAGGTCTCCATAACAGATGACAGAGTGTTAAAGGGATAGTCTTTGATTGCAAAACTCTGAAATTGTTGGGTTCATTAAAGAAGAGGTGCCAAAAGAATCCTTGGGGGGGGGGGGGGAATTCCCTTCTTTTTTTTCTTTAATTTGTTGATTTTTGCTCTAGAATGAAGTAAGTACTTTTCAGGCTCAGAGGAGAGCACCACTTGAAATGCCTCTTGTTTGGAAACAAGCATTTCTCTATGAGACAGGAGCCCAGTTTCCTTGTGAGCTGATGAAAGCCCAGTCTAGCTCCTTGTGGAATAAGTTACCCCGCAGCAATTAGTGATGGATTTAGGACATCAGCTCATTTCTAAACACTAAGCCCAGGTCACTTCTTCAGGGAGCATGTCCAGAAGCTTCTGCTATAGCTCACAACTGTGACTTCTTAGAAGGCTGATCTCAAGTGGAAGAATTTTAATAAGTGCCAGGGTATGAGGAAACTCATTTCCTGCAGAGAGAGAGAGAGTAACCAAAAGCTAGTCTTCACAGTGTTTCCAGCAACAGATGCTGTTGCAGATGCTGTCTGAATGCTGAGGTAGAACTCATACCTTAGCACCTGGGTTGTGCTGAATGATCAGTGTGTCCCTTGGCTTTCTGTTACTGTAACAAAAACCATGACCAAAAGTGACTTGAAGAGAAAAAGACTTCATTTGGCCTGTGTGTCCCAATTACAGTCCATCATTGAGGGAAATCAGGGCAGGAACTCAAGCAGGAAGCTGGAGGCAAGAACTGAAGCCAAGACTGTGAAGGAACACTGCGTACTGGATGGGCTCCATGCTTGTTCAGCCTGGTTTTGCATACACCCCATGATTACCACAGGGGGCTGAGCAACCTCACATCAATTATTAATCAAGAAAATGCCCCAAGATTGGCCTACAGGCCAATATAAAGGAACATTTTATCAACTAATATTTTTTTTCTTTCCAGGTGACTTTAAATTATGCCAAGTTGAAAAAATAATAAAAAAAAACAAAGCAAACAAATAAAAACATGATATCAAGTGACATTTTAGAATGTCACACACTTCTTCCTGTCTTGAGAAACTGTAAACTACCATAATCCTAATCCCCACTTGGTGCCTCATCCACCTCCTTCTCAGGCTGCCTTTGATTCTTCCATACTGATTTAAATACTCAAGTACTCAATAACTATCCCCTAAAAAAAAAAAGAAAAAAGAAAAAAAAAACAATGCTTTGATTTTCATAGCAGTGTGAATTATTGCTGTCTTTGGCAAGCTCAGTTGCTCTGACACTCACTCAGACCAGCAATTCTGTGCCTTGGTGCTCCTGCATATGACTCTGGGGAGGACTTCCATGACCCAGACCACAGCACTTTCTCATCCTTCATTCACCAGAGCCAGGGACTCTTAGTATAAAATCCCAAAAGGGGGCTGAAGAGAAGGCTCAGCAGTTAAGGGCACTTGCTTTCTTCCAGAGTACCTGAGTTCAATTCCCAGAACCCAACATGGCAGCTCACAAGTATCTACAACTCCAGTTAATGGAATCCTATGTCCTTTTCAGACCTCTGAGGGAACACATACAAACACAAATAGAAATCAAATATAAAGCATATTAAGTAGAAGAGTTTGGGTGAATATTATCTAAATACATTGCATGAATTTCTCAAAGAATTAAAAAAGTAAAATTTAAAAATAAGTCAAAATCTAAAAGAGAGAAAGGAAAAACAAAGGCACTAATGGAGGGAATGGTGACAGAGGAGCCCTTTAACAAAGAGCTTCTGGTGTATCTGTTTCCTTGGTTACAGGAAATAGAAAAAGGGAGCATGGAAGGCAAACACCTGCAGCATAAAAAGCTTCCATGAGAGACCAGACAAAGAATACCAGGCTCAGAGAAACTCCCCGAGCACCTACCAATCAAAGTGGGAAACTGAGCTGTTATTCTGATTGTCTAGGGCAAAAAGGACTCTTCTAGCCTAGAAACCCAATTGAAAGGAGTTTCTTTGATTGTCAGTTTCTGTTGAGCTGCGGTGATGATGGCTGTCACCCCTCACACACACACCCTCAAGTGTGACTGTGATGATACACATGAAACTCTTGGCCTTGCAGTAATAAACCATGGCTAGCTAGGAAAACCAGAGATCAGCATGCACAGAAATGCAGATGCCCTGGGGAGCCAAAGATTAACTTTCCTCTCCCTGAGAACCCTGCCTCGGCCTGCTTCCTATCTGGCTGACAATACAGGTTTAACAAGACAAGCAGAAGTGGACCCAGAAGGAGGTGGCCTCTGTGCACCACAGCAGCTCTGCCCATGTCAGTGCTTTCTATTTCATTAGTAGGTACTGGCAGAATGTGTTCTGACTAACCCTATGCTTCTCACTGTAGGTCAGTCCCATTACAATGTGGAAAACATGCATATGGATGCTCACATTCAAGAAAGAATCCCCAAAATATCCATTCATTAGATTAGAGAGGAGGAGAAATAAACCCAATAAAAAGCACACTCCAGCTGTTAGCTGGATGCTATACACTGGCCCCACTTGCTGATCCAGGAAATTCAAGGAGTTGCTATAGTATGTCATGTCACACTACCAGGCAGTCTCTTGAGATGAATTCACCTTTACACAAGGCAGGCAGCTGAGACTGCCTGCTCTCCTGCAGGTTAAAAGGCTTTTCACGTGGAGTAGGGCTCTCTGAGTGTACATTAGCTACAAAAGAATCCCCACACTGATTGCTGCAGCAATCGGATTTCCAGAAATAGATTCACCTTAATCCCTCTTTGTATTTTCCAGAGTTGAAGATGAACTTCCAAGGGACTTGACTTAGCTTTTATTTATTTATTTTTATCCTTCTTTTCACAAGTGATTGACTGCCCTAGTGTTGCTTTCAGATCAGTGTTATTTTGGGCACAACTTCAAGAAAGCCAACCGTATACATGGAGGAGCAGCGGATGGCAGCAAAGTTCAGCTCCTTTCCTGATGAAAAAAGAGACTTCTCGGGGAGTGAAAAGGATGGAAAGAACCCACACAGGCGCCAAGGTCACTGAAAGTTCAAGGATTTGACTACACAAGCTGATGCTGGCAGATGCAGAACATCTCGAAGACTTTAAAGGCAGACTTGCAGATTTTAAAATACTGGCCCCACTGCTCAGCTTGCAGACATCACAACTAATATAGTTAACCACTGCACCTCAAAACTCAAATGTTTAACAATAGAAGTAGTATGAAGCCAGAATACGAAAGCATCACTTATAACAAAGGGTCTTTGTTGATGAATTAACGTTCTCCTGTCAGGGGAGCTGCTTTCCAGTCCTAGCTTATAACCCACTTTCAAAGCTTCCTTTCTCTCCTGCCTCAGGCACCCCTCTTGGTTGCCACAAAGTATGTTGAGCTCCAGACCTCCTGAAAAGCTGATCACCTACTTGCCTCATTATCCTCATGACTCACAAGAGGCAGAACTCCCCTGAGAGTGGCTCATAACTGAACCCATCAGTCCCCTGCCACCACAAGAGGAAAGAGCATCTAATTTAACACCAGTGTTCGAAGGTTGTGATGTAAAATGTGAGCAGCAGAGTTTGGGAACATTAGGTGACACCCACATTTAGAGAACCCCAATCATTATTTTTTCTTCCCACTGGTTCCACGGTGTATTAGAGACACAATACAATTTTAATTTACCCCAGGAACTGAGTAACAAAACACGCTGAAGTCTTATCTTACTGAAATAGATCTGAGTTTTTTTTGAGATCCTTTCCGGGTTTCTAATTCTTCAGTGAGCACGCCCCACATCCCCACCCCAGCATTAGGGTTCAACTGTGCCCTCCTCCAACCCCAAATGCCTAACTTGGATCCAACAAAAGGAAACTTCTTTGTATGTGGAAGAAAAAAAAATAACTACTACAGGAACAACAAAAAACTAGCAACCTTCCCACACATCTATTTCATGGAACTAAATCAACTGAGGTAACTAGATGACTGCTTACTGCAATCAGAGGCCTGGGAGAGCTATTTCTTAACACATTTTCATCGTCATTGTACAAAGCAATGAAAGCATGCCAAGTCTCATGGAAGAAATCTAAAATGAAAATCAACTGAAGTACCCAAATTGAACTCTTGTACTGTAGTCCCCTAACTCAGTCTCCTGAGGAATGCAGAGGAAAGAAACATCTGCCTCACTCGATGATTATTTGTGGCAGAATGGTAGACTAAATATTAAAAGAAGACAATTCTCTTTATGTGAGCCATCTTTGTAAAAACAGAATATGACAGAAAATGATATTATCTGGTCTGGGAAATGGTGTTTGTTGATGACATTTATTGATATTTATTTTCTACTCTTTAATAATTATTCTTTATTCTTGAAAAATTCATACATTAATACAGTGAAATATGATCAGATTATTTCATTCCCCTTCTCCAGCTCCTTTTATATCCCTGTCTATTTGGTCCCTCTCCAATTTTATGTTGCCTTACATAGGGCTCCTATTGCGGTGAACACCATTACCAAAAGAAACTTTGGGAGAAAAAAGTGTATTTCTTCTTACAACTTTCACGTAATAATTCATCACTGAAGGAAGTCAGTACAAAAACCTGTCAGCAGGAGCTAATGCAGAAGTCATGGAGGAGTGCTGCTCACTGGCATGTTTTCAAGGTTTACTCAACTTTCTTTCTTACAGTACCCAGAACAACTTTCACATGGGTGCTGTGTGCCCACGCAGAGCATATCAGTGATCAATCCTGAAAATATTCCATGTGCCAAAGTGGTGGAGGCACTTTCTCAACTGAGGTTCCCTCCTCTAAAATTACTATAGCTGATAGCAACATATATGTCTTCTTCTTCTTCTTCTTCTTCTTCTTCTTCTTCTTCTTCTTCTTCTTCTTCTCCTTTCTCCTCCTCCTCCTACTCTCCCCCTTCTCCTCTTTCTTCACTCAATCCAATTAGTGCTGTTAAGAATGTGAGCCAAATCCTGGGGCAGGGGCAACCTACCAACAGCCAACTTTAAAAGGAATAAAAGGTTCTGCTTCATAGGTCCTGGTGCTTCCACACAGGCATGCTCCAGATATTTCATATGCTCCTACATCTGCACAGTGGCTGGCAGGTAGACTGAGACTTTTGAAGAAGAAGCATACAGTTGTCATTAATTTTCAACACCACTGGGAACCTACCTGCATGATGATGGACAAGGTGCTATACAGCATCCACAAAAAGAAATGGAAGATAGATCTTCCTCATCTTGTATGAGCCCTGCTTGGATATTTCTGGTTTTTTTTTTTAATCTCATATTTTTGGTTGTGAGCCTAGCCTTAAACAGCCTAGCCATCTCTCCAACCCCACTTTTTTTTTTTTAATCTTATAGGCATCTACCTTCCAACAATATGAACATCTACCATGCTCAGCCAGATGACCTGATGATCATGCAATGCTGTAACACCCATTGCCTCCCAGAGAATCACCAGATGAAATACTGTTTCTATCATGGCCTCCCTTGGTCACAGCTTATTGCTGAGGACAGAGATGAGAAGATTATTAGTTATGTCCTGGTCAATTCAATATAATTTAAGAGGTGATATAGATGTTCTCTTTGTGTTTTTTAATGTCATGCGGTTTCATTTGTTTGTTTCTTTTTTGTTTGTTTTTGCATGATGAGGTAAAGGATTACTAGTCTGTGCCACAACTTTAAGTATATATATGTTGGTGTTGACCATTCTATATTGTTTACTAGACCTCATATATTCCCAAACTTTATAAATTCAATATCTATCTATAAAGTTGCCTAGAGTTATATCTTTAAGTATTTGTTTTCATTTTATGACAACTTTAGTTTCTTTTAATTCAAGCATTACAAATATTCTCTCATACACATCCTTTCTGAAAGTCTACATCTAGAGGTGTTTACTCCTCGCTGTCTCCTGGTTTCTCCCTGAGTGTTATCAATTGTAGTCAGAGCTCTCACACACTGTAGAATCTGTTTCTGTGGTTTCCTAGGATCACTGCGAATGTCTATCCTTTTGCACTGAACTACCTGGAGTTTCTAGAATAGAGTCACCCTTGCTTATTTGGTTTAGCCAACCAGAGTACAGATAATTTGCTGAAGGAACTTATGATGAAAAATTGAGAATAAGTTAAAGAAATGGAAAAGAGTGTGGGAAACTCAAAGGTTGATGTGTTTGATTATAGTCCCAGCATGCAGAAGGCTGAAACAAGGGAATCGTGAGTTTACCCGCCTTCTATAAAGTGATACCCTTTTCTCAGAAAAGCAAGACTTTAAAAAAAATATGAACAACAACAACAACAAAATCTAAGTGTTTTTAACAGAAATAAATGCTGAGAACAACTGAGTAAAATGGAAAGAACACTGATGAGTTCAAAGAGAAAAACAGAATAATGAGGTACTGGATCTCAACCTTCCTCAGGGGCACAGGAGCTGTCCCAGGTGCATTCACAAATGGGTGGAGTTCAGTGAGGACTGTAGTACTTATGGAAACATGAGCAGGGCTTGTTATCTGACAAAGAGAAGGGGAATGATGGTGTAGTGAAAGAGAAGATACTGAAAACTGTCATCTTGGAAAAAAAGTGTGCTCCAGAGAAGTATTGCTGGAAGTATGAGGGAACAGAAGTTGCAAGGTTAGTCCCTATGTACTGTTTGGTTAAAAGCATCGCCTAAGCTCCCTAATACCCCTTTATACAAAGAGTCTGGAATAGTTAGTTGGGGTTTCACCCCAACCCCCTGGGATCCATATTGAAACGTTGAGCAGAAAACTCCATTCCAAGTCCCTTCCCCTGGGAGTGTCCACAGTCCAGACTCCACCTCCAAGAAAGCCTGCCAAATGGTGATCCCTCCCAGGGAGGATCAAGACCACACCCACAGGCTATTTAAACTGCCCCTGAGAGAATGAAGATGTGGTCTTCTAGTTTTCTGTCCTGTTGTCTTTTGGTTCTCTGTTCTCCTCTCCGTATTTTGCCAGGGAACCACCTGGGAGTGCTACCATCCATTAAACCTGGGCTCTTTCCTAATTTGGTCTGATCAGGTTTGATTTGGTGCATAGGTTTGCCGGCTAAAGAAAAAAAATACTTAACATGTACTTACCTGCTTTGTATTTTAAATGACTTTTCTTTTCTAACTTAAAAATGTATTTTCTTGCCCTCCTCCCCCAGCTCCTTCTGCAGGGTTGTCTTTCTTATACACGACCCCCCCCCCCAAGCCTGCCATTTCTGCAAGGTCCTTTGCTCAGGAACAGTTTTCTGCTCCTACACTAAGGCTACCCACCCAGAGCGGTGAGTCCCTGCCTACCAGGCAAGCCTCAAGGACCCCCAAAAGGGAGCACGTGCACCTTCAGCTTGTGTGGCAGAGTGTCCTGTGCTCTACTCGTCCCCACCCTGCCCACCAAGTTCCCCCTTTTGTCCGCGGGTCATTTGACTACCAGGCGTCCATGTTTTGGTGCTGAGGAGTTCCATCTGGATGGGATGGTTCCTGCTTCAACACTGAAGAGATACACCCAGAGAGTCAGTCACAGCAAAGAATGGACCAAGACACCAGGCCTCTCCTGGCTCCATTTGAAAGAAGAGATAGGAAGGCGCCAATGCAAGAATTCCTCCAACAACCTGAAAGGCAACATGACATCACCAGAATCCAGGGATCCCGAAATAAGAAGAATTGTACACCCTACTCAAGAAGAATTAGAAGAAATCGACTCAAAAGTGAATTATATGAAAATAATAGAAGACCTTAAACAGGAGGTGAAAAACTGCCATAAACAATTAGAGATTACAAACAAAAAGGTAGAGGAAATGAATAAATCGCTCAAAGATACCCAAGAAAACCAAGAGAAACAAGAAAAAGCAATCAAACAGGTAAGGGAAGTGGTGCAAGACTTGAAGAATGAAATGGAAGTAATGAAGAAAACACAAACCAAGGGAAGGATGGAGATGGAAAATATGGGTAAACGAACAGGAACTACAAAGACAAGTACTAACAACAGATTACAAGACATAGAAGAAAGATTGTCAGACATTGAAGATACCATAGAGAAAATAAACACACTGAACAAAGAAAACAGCAAAACCAACAAATTCTCATCACAAAACATTCAGGAAATATGGGACACAATAAAAGACCAAACCTAAGAATAATTGGGATAGAAGAAGGAGAAGAAGTACAGCTCAATGGTCCAGAAAATATATTTAATAAAATTATAGAAGAAAACTTTCCCAACCTAAAGAAAAGTATTCCAATGAAGGTTCAAGAAGCATACAGAACACCGAAAGACTGGACCAATAAAAAAAAAATCTCCTTGCCATATAATAATCAAAACACAAAATATACAGAATAAAGAAAGAATATTAAGAGCTGCAAAAGAAAAAGGGCAAGTGACTTATAAAGGTAAACCTATCAGACTTACACCTGACTTCTCCATGGAAACCATGAAAGCAAGAAGGTCCTGGATAGATGTACTGCAGAAACTGAGAGACCATGGATGCAAGCCCAGACTACTATACCCAGCCAAGCTTTCGTTCACTATAAATGGAGAAAACAAAATTTTCCAGGATAAAAACAAATTTAAACAATACGTAGCCACAAATCCAGCCTTACAGAAAGTAATAGAAGGAAAATCACAAACCAAGGAGTCCAACAATGACCACAATAACTCAAACATCTAGAGACCCTTCACCAGCACAACTCAAAGAAGGGAAACACACAAACTCTACTACTAAAAAAGTGACCGGAGTTAACAACCATTGGTCATTAATATCACTTAATGTCAATGGACTCAACTCACCTATAGAAGGCACAGGCTAAGAGATTGGATACAAAAACAGGATCCAACATTCTACTGTTTACAAGAAACACATCTCAACCACAAAGACAGGCACCTACTCAGAGTAAAGGGATGGGAAAAGAATTATCAAGCAAATGGACCTAAGAAACAAGCAGGTGTAGCCATACTAATTTCTAACAAAGTTGACTTCAAACGTAAATCAATCAGAAGAGATGGAGAGGGACATTTTATACTCATAACAGGAACAATTCATCAGGATGAAGTCTCAATCCTGAACATCTACGCCCCTAATATAAAAGCACCCACGTACATAAAAGAAACATTACTAAAACTCAAGGTTGCCATCAAACCACACACACTAATAGTAGGAGACTTCAACACTCCTCTCTCACCAATGGACAGGTCAATCAGACAGAAACCTAACAGAGAAATAAGAGAATTAATGGAGGTAATGAATCAAATGGACTTAACAGACATCTATAGAACATTCCACCCAAATAGGAAAGAATATACCTTCTTCTCTGCAGCTCATGGAACCTTCTCGAAAATTGACCACATACTCGGTAACAAAGCAAACTTACACAGTTACAAAAAAATATTCGTAAAAAAAAAATATTCGTAACCTCCTGTGTCTTATCACATCACCATGGATAAAAGTTAGAATTCAACAACAATGCTACCCCCAGAAAGCCTACAAACTCATGGAAACTGAACAGTCAACTACTGAACCACACCTGGATCAAGGAAGAAATAAAGAAAGAAATTAAAGTCTTCCTTGAATTCAATGAAAATAAAGAGACAACCTACTCAAACTTATGGGCCACTATGAAAGCAGTCCTAAGAGGAAAGTTCATAGCACTAAGTGCCCACTTAAAGAAAACAGAGAAAGCACACATTGGAGACTTAACAGTCCACCTGAAAGCTCTAAGAAAAAAAAGAAGCAGACTCACCTAGGGGGAGTAGAAGACTAGAAATAATCAAACTGAGGGTGAAAATCAACAAAATAGAAACACAGAAAACAATACAAAGAATCAATGAAACAAAAAGCTGGTTCCTGGAGAAAATCAACAAGATTGATAAACCCCTATCCAAACTAATCAAACGGCAGAGGGAGAATATGCAAATTAATAACATCAGAAATGAAAAGGGGAACATAACCACAGACACAGAGGAAATTCAGAGAATCATTAGATCTTCCTGCAAAAGCCTATATGCCACAAAACTGGAAAATGTAAAGGAAATGGACACTTTTTTAGATAAATACCATATACCAAAGTTAAACCAGGACCAGGTGAACAATCTAAATAGACCTGTTAGTCGCAAAGAATTAGAAGCTGTTATCAAAAACCTCCATACCAAAAAGGCCCAGGACCAGATGGTTTCAATGCGGAATTCTACCAGAACTTCCAAGAAGAGCTAATACCTATACTCCTTAATGTATTTCACAATATAGAAACAGAAGAGTCATTGTCAAAATTCCTTTTATGAAGCTACAGTCACTCTGATACAAAAACCACACAAAGACTCAACCAAGAAAGAGAATTACAGGCCAATCTCACTCATGAACATCGACGCAAAAATTCTCAACAAAATACTGGCAAACCGTATCCAAGAACACATTAGAAAAATTATCCATTATGATCAAGTAGGCTTCATCCCAGAGATACAGGGCTGGTTCAACATACCAAAATCTATCATTGTAATCCATCATTTAAATAAACTGAAAGAAAAAAAACATATGATCATTTCATTAGATGCTGAAAAAAGCTTTTGACAAAATTCAACATCCCTTTATGATAAAAGTCTTGGAGAGATTAGGGATACAAGGGTTATACCTAAATATAATAAAAGCTATTTACAGCAAACCGACAGCTAATATCAAACTAAACAGAGAGAAACTCAAAGCCATCCCACTAAAATCAGGAACTCGACAAGGCTGTCCACTCTCTCCATACCTCTTCAATATAGTGCTTGAAGTTTTAGCAATAGCAATAAGACAACATAAGGGGATCAAGGGGATTCATATTGGAAAGGAAGAGGTTAAACTTTCATTATTTGCAGATGATATGAGAGTGTACATAAGCGACCCCAAAAACTCCACCAAAGAACTCCTACAGCTGATAAACACCTTTAGTAATGTGGCAGGATACAAGATCAACTCCAAAAACTCAGTCGCCCTCCTATACACAAAGGATATGGAAGCAGAGAGGGAAATCAGAGAAGCATCATCTTTCATGATAGCCACAAACAGCATAAAATACCTTGGGGTAACTCTAACCAAGGAAGTGAAATATCTATATGACAAGAACTTGAAGGCATTGAAGAAAGAAATTGATGAGGATACCAGAAAATGGAAGGACCTCCCTTGCTCTTGGATTGGGAGGATCAACACAGTAAAAATGGCAATTCTATCCATGGCAATTTATAGATTCAATGCAATCCCCATCAAGGTCCCATCAAAATTCTTCACAGATCTTGAGAAGACAATAATCAACTTTATATGGAAAAACAAAAAACCAGGATAGCCAAAACAGTCTTATACAATAAAGGAACTTCTGGAGGCATTACCATCCCTGACTTCAAACTCTATTACAGAGCTACAGTAATAAAAACAGTGTGGTACTGGCATAAAAATAGAGAAGTCGACCAATGGAATCGTATAGAAGACCCGGATTTTAACCCACAAACCTATGAACACCTCATTTTCGATAAAGGAGCTAAAAGTATACAATGGAAGAAAGAAAGCATCTTCAACAAATGGTGCTGGCACAACTGGATGTCAACCTGTAGAAGAATGAAAATAGACCCGTATCTATCACCATGGACAAAACTCAAGTCCAAATGGATCAAAGACCTTACTATCAGTCAGAACACATTGAACCTGATAGAAGAGAAAGTGGGAAGTACCCTACAGCAGATGGGCACAGGAGATCGCTTCCTATGTGTAACCCCAACAGCACAGACATTAAGGGCAACATTGAATAAATGGGACCAACTAAAACTGAGAAGCTTCTGAAAAGCAAAGGACACTATCACCAAGACTAAAAGGCAACCTACTAACTGGGAGAAGATCTTCACCAACCCCGCAACAGACAAAGGTCTGATCTCCAAAATATATAGAGAACTCAGGAAACTAGACTTTAAAATTCTAATTAACCCAATTAAAAAATGGGGCACTGAACTGAACAGAGAATTCTCAACAGAAGAAGTTCAAATGGCCAAAAGACACTTAAAGTCATGCTCAACCTCCTTAGCAATCAGGGAAATGCAAATCAAAACAACTTTGAGATATCATCTTACACCTGTCAGAATGGCTAAAGTCAAAAACACCAAGGATAGCCTTTGCTGGAGAGGTTGTGGATGAAGACCACCCTCATCCATTGCTGGTGGGAATGCAAACTTGTGCAACCAATTTGGAAAGCAGTGTAGCGGTTTCTCAGGAAATTCGGGATCAACCTACCCCTGGACCCTGTAATATCACTCTTGGGAATATACCCAAGAGAGGCCTTATCATACAACAAAAGTATATGCTCTACGATGTTCATAGCAGCATTGTTCGTAATAGCCAGAACCTGGAAACAACCTAGATGCCCTTCAATAGAAGAATGGATGAAGAAAGTGTGGAATATATACACATTAGAGCACTACGCTGCAGTAAAAAACAATGACTTCTCGAATTTTGCATGCAAATGGATGGAAATAGAAAACACTATCCTGAGTGAGGTAACCCAGACCCAAAAAGATGAACATGGGATGTACTCACTCATAATTGGTTTCTAGCCATAAATAAAGGTCAGTGAGTCTATAATTTGATACCCTAAAGAAGCTAAATAAAAAGGTGAACCCAAAGAAAAACATATAGTTGTTATCCTGGGTATGGGAAGTAGACAAGATTGCCGGGCAAAAAATTGGGAACCTTGGGGTGGGGTGGGATGTGGGTAAGGGGAGATGGGGTGAGAAAAGTAAGAAGAGGAGTATTGGGGGAACTTGGGGAAACGGGATGATTGGGAGAAAGGAAGGTTGGATAGAGGAGCAGGGAATCACATAACTTAATTAAGGGAGCCATCTTAGGGTTGGCAAGAGACTTGAACCTAGAGGGGCTCCCAGGTGTCCAGGGTGATGTCCCCAATTAGCTCTTTGTGCAGCTGAGGATAGGGAACCTGAAATGACCCTATCCTATAGCCATACGGATGAATATCTTGCATATCACCATAGAACCTTCATCTGGCGATGGATGGAGATAGAGACAGAGACCCACACTGGAGCACTGAACTGAGCTCCCAATGTCCCAATGAGGAGCAGAAGGAGGGAGAACATGAGCAAAGAAGTCTGGACCACAAGGGGTGCACCCACCTACGGAGACAGTGGGGCTGATCTATTGGGAGCTCACCAAGGCCAGCTGGACTGTGACTGAAAACGCATGGGATAAAACCGAACTCTCTGAATATGGCGGACAATGAGGGCTGCTGAGAAGCCAAGGTCAATGGCACGGGGTTTTGATCCTACTTCATGTTCTGGCTTTGTGGGAGCCTAGCCAGTTTGGATGTTCACCTTCCTAGACCAGGATGGAGGGGGAGGACTTTGGACTTTCCACGAGGCAGGGAACCCTGACTGCTCTTCAGACTGGAGAGGGAGGGGGACAGGAGTGGGGGGAGGGGAGAGGTCTGGGAGGAGGGGGAGGGAAATGGGAGGTTGGGAGGAGGCGGAAATTTTTTTTTTCAATAAAAAAAATGTATTTTCTTTTTTTGTGTGTGTTTGGATGTTTTGCCTCCATGTATGCCTGTGTGCCACAAATGTGCAGTTTTTACAGAGACAAAAAAAAAGACATCAGATCCCCAGGAACTGAGGTTACAGATGCTTACAAGCAACTATGATCACGTAGGGAATGAAACCTCGTTCCTCTGGAAAAGCATCAAGTGCTCTTAACCGCTAAGCCATGTATCTCTCCAGCACTTTCTTTTGTAACTGTTAAAAGATGAAGTGCTTAAATAGGTAACCTACAAAGTAATGCTAATAAAGTTTTGAATGTCAAGAAAGATTTGCTACTGCAGAGGCATGAGATGGGAAGACTACAAGTGAAATCGAGTAACACAGAGACAAAAACAAGATATCGCCGGCTGTGGTGGTGATCGCCTCTAATCCCAGCACTTGGGAGGCAGAGGTAAGCGGATCTCTGGGAGTTTGAGGCCAGCCTGATCTACAAGAGCTAGTTCCCAGACAGGCACCAAAGCTACAGAGAAACCCTGTCTCGAAAAAACAAAACAAAAAAAAAAATCATGGAACATGAACAGATATCATAGAACATGATTTCAGTCACATTTTACATCCATGGTCTTTCCTCATTAAACACTCACTTCAAAGTTGAAGACATATCCACCCAATGAAATGAAATTAAATGTAATGAAAGTAGTGTTGCTATGTGTAGTACAAAGATACTTAGATTTTTCAAGGACTGTGTTTCACTGTACAGTGTTCGATTAATGGCACTTAAACACAGTATCCAAAATCTAATTTTATTTCTATTATTGTGATAAGGTCATGACCAAATGCAGCTTGGGAGGAAAGAGATTATTTGCCTTACACTTCTGGGTAACAGTCCATCACTGAGGGAAGTCATGGCAGGAACTCAAGAAAGTCATGTCCCTGGAGGCAGTAACAGAAGCAGAGGCCAAGGAATAATGCTGCCTATTGGCTTGCTCCCCTCTCCTTGCTCAGCTTACTTCCTGGTTCTTCCCACATCAATCATTAAACAAGAAAATTCCCCACAGGGAATGAAGAGATAGATCAGCAATTAAGAGCACTTGCTCTCCCAGAGAACTAAAATTTGATTTTCAACACCCAAATGGGGGATCACAACTATGTTTACCTCTAGTTCCAGGGGATGAACACCTTTTCTGTCCTTTGTGGATACTAGGCATTCACATTGTGCACAGACATGTGCATATAAAAAGGAACAAAAGAACAAGGAAAATGCCCCACAGATTTGTCTACAGGACAACCTGATAGAGTCATTCTCTCAAATGAAGTATCCTCCTCCTGGACCACTGAGTTCGTGTCAAGTTGACAAAAACTAACCAGTCCAGTTACCATCCATGATCATGATCCTGTGGGACCATCAGCTGACTTAGCATCTTCAACAATGAATTAAATAGCATGCTCTGATTATATAGATTTAATGTTTTCTTAAGGCTTTCTGTCATTTCCCATCAAGCAAGTTATATATGACTTATAAAATAATATGTCTGGATGTGGAGGTGCATACCTGTGATCCCAGCACTCAGAAGTAGAGGTAGTATAAACTCAGGCTCTGCCCAACCTAGGCTGCATAGCAAGGCCCTGCCCCATTCCCTCTATAAATAAAATACCAATATTAATAATGCCATGAATGTTATCTCATGAATAAAATAAGGAATTTCATTGATTAGATTATTCCTTTCTATGTTTAGAAACAAACAACAAAAAGAACTTTGCAATGATAGCTGTGACAATGTTAAAATGTGGCCCCAACTTTTCACATACCTCCCTCAAAAGTAGAGAATTTATTTTCCCACCTTAAGCCTGGGTAAATTTGTGGTTGTCTTGATGGTAACTTATGGCAGACCATCGGTAAGTGTTTAATATCTACATTTACATTTCATTTGAAAGCGTGTATAGTTGTTTTTTATTGGAGAAAAAGATAATCACTACCCTTGGCAGCAACCACGCTCCATTTACTCCTTTTAGAATGTGCAATTAGTCAGATGGCACAACAGCCATCCAGGGGAGAATTTCTTCCCCAGCATGTAAACTTAGATGGGCTATGAAAGTCCATGTTTGCTCCATTTGCTGAAACTCCTGAGTTCTGATAGCTGAGCCAGCGTGTAAGAGCCATGCAAGCTTGACAGCACCATGCAGCAAAGCCTCATGCTGTAATTCTCCTACACTGTGGGCAAAATTATAGGAATTTCATCTTTGATTTTGAAAAAGAATTTTAGAGACAACATTTCTGGAAAACAGATGTAACAATTATTAATATAAGCATCCATAAAGAGATTGTTTTTAGAATGGAATGTTCCAGTAACAAATGAAAGATTACTGTGTTAGTCATGGTTCTTTCGAGGAACAAAACTGATGGAGTGTCCCATCTATATGTTATGAACAGAGCTAGTAGAATGATCCAATGTGCACAAAGGGGATTTATTATGTTGACTTACAAGATTTGGTCCAGTCCAACAATGGCTCACACTGGAGACACAGAGAACATATTAGTTCCTCCTGTCCCAGAAGTCCCAGTCTGGCACTGAAGGCCTGGAGGATTCCTGGAGACATGCTGGCCTTTGCTCTACTTTGGAATCCTGAATAACTAAGTTCTAAACTTAGTAAAGGAATGCCACAGTGAAGGTTGCCAACCAAATAGCCCAACACACAAGAAAGAGTGAAACAAAAAGCAAAGCTTGATTCTTCCATGTCCTTCTATCTAGGCTGCCACCAGAAGGGGTCACCCAAATATAGCATGGGTCTTTTTGCTTCAAATGCTCTGTCCAAGAAATCTATTATGTCATCATTGTTACAAAATACCTGACAAAGGCAACATGGAAGGGCTTGTTTTGGCTTCACCATTGCATGGCACAGCCCAGCATGGAGAAGCCACAAGCTGTAGGCAGCTGTTGTTACTGCATCTACAGTTAGACAGCAGATAGAGGGACTGCTCACTCAGTTCAGGACCTCAGCCCAAAAAATGGTACCACCCACAGTTAAAATTGATCTTCCACCTTCAATTACTTTAACCTACATAATCCTTCATAGGCATGCCTGAAGGTTTGTCTCCTAGATGCCCTTAGATTGCTTACACCACTATTAACTGTCACAGATGGGATGACACTCTTACAGTAATGCTTTTTAAAAATGACTTATTTATGTTCGTTTAGTTTATGTGTATGAGGGTTTTGCTTGCATGTATGTATGTGCACCATATGTAGAAAGTGCCTGAATAGACTAGAAAAGGGAGTCAGTAGGCAGTTGTGAGCCACCATATGGGTGTTAGGAACCAACTCCCTCCAAATGTTTTTAACTGCTAAGCCATCTTTCTAGCCCCACAGTAACACATTTTAGTAGCTATATGCTTTAGAGATAAAATATTGGCAGATGAAATAATATGTCCCTGGGTGGGTATGTTCAGTAGAAGAAAATTTGTCCATGAGCAAATCCCCATATTCCACCTCCTGCACTGCAGAAAACAATTTCACGATTTTTAAAATTATTCTAATGCCATAATTTCAATTATGAGAGGAAGACTGAGAGACTAGAGCAGTAAATCATTCTGATAACTCTAGAAACCATGTAGAGATCATATAATTATTTCTAATTTCCTGTGTATGTGAAAACTTCCATGATAAAACCTAAACATAGAAACTACTCTTGTTATCAATGCAAAACACAATATTTAAAAAAGAAATAGTATAGTATTCCAATTAGTTAAATACAACCATAAATAATGCTGAGAAAAGACATTTTTGATCTTACATGATGTTGCTATGTTGTCAAGGAATAAAAGTCGGTTATAAAATCACATGCATACTTGAACATAGCTTATACATATTATGTGTGATGACATCAACCCAATTTAAACTCTACTATATAACAATAACTATACATGTGATCAATGTATAAAGGAAGAAACATGACTACAACAAAATAGACCAAAATGTTCCTATCTTTTGTTACTGGACTACAGTTAATTATTTTGGTTTTCTTTTGTAATAAAGAAAAAGAGAGCCAATACCTCCTCTCTCTTCCTATCCCATCCAGCTTACATCCAGATCCCCCCACCCCCTGTCTCCCTCCCTCCCTCCCTTCTTTGGCAGCATAGTGCATCTCTGCTCAGCCTGCTCGGGCGCTGGGACCCAACCCTAACCCCCTAACCGGGAGGACAAAGGGGTGGGCGGTAGCTCCTTTGTTCCCATAGACTGCCCGCAGCAAGCAGGGTGGGCCCTTTGTTTGCATTTCAATAGAAAAAAAACTTTATTATATTTACTCTTTTAACCAAACAATGGCATGTACTCATTCATAAGTAGATTCTAGCTATAAAGCAAAGGATAATGAGCCTATAGTTCATGATCCTAGAGAAGCTAAGTGACAAGGAGAGGCTGCTTGTTGGTTCCCTACTGCTTAGCCCTGAAATAATCACACAGAAACTGCATTAATTAAATCACTGCTTGGCCCATTAGCCCTAGCTTCTTATTGGCTAACTCTTATATTAATTTAACCCATTTCTAGTAATCTGTGTATTACCACAAGGCTGTGACTTACAGGCTAAAGTTCCCAACATCTGTCTCCAGAGGCTCCATGGCTTCTCGCTAACTCTGCCATTCTTTCTCCCATGCTATAGGCAAAGCCAGTTTTCTTTATTCATTAACAAATAAAATCAACACATAGACAAAAGAACCTCCCACACCATTTCCCCTTTTCTGTTAAAACAAAAAGGAAGACTTTAACTTTAACACAGGATAATTACATATAACAAAACAGGTATCAAACAATAATTACAGTTACAATATTGGACAAGCAGGATACAAGAAAATAGACTGTCAAATCTTGCCAAGACAGAGTAAGATGGTTTTGAAAAATTTCTTGCCTCTGAAAATGGTCTGTCAGTTACTCTAGGCCTTAGCCAAAGTTGGTTGCTCCAACATTGAAAATGAGACTTTGGGAGATGGCCAAGGTAGCCAGTTGTCTCTGTCATTTGTTGCACGTTTTGGAAGTTGCTTGATTGCACTTCCTGCTTACTCAAGTAATATTATTACCCTTCTCAGATCTTCAATGGGTTGAAGACTAGATAGGTGTAGTTACTTTCCTCTCATGGCTTGGCCAAGTTGTTTATTATACAAGACTTAAACTCATTAGGATAGGATAATTATTGAAACATTTATCACATGTTGATTGATATATTTGTTCTTATTATTTATAATTTTGTATTGGGTTTAGAACTCTCTTATTTAAACAAAAGGAGGAGGTGCTGTAGGAATTCTTATAGCCAGTAGTTTTTAAGTTACCCACCCACTTGGTTAAGTTACCCACCCACTTGGTTAAGTTACCCACCCACTTTGGTGTGGCCGCTTATACTATTTATGCCAATATAAAGTGCATATCCAGCCTCTTTTATGGCTGCATGATTTGGCTACTATTCTCCGTTCCAGCAGAGGACTATGATTTGTGCGTTTACCCCTAAATTAATAACTCTCTATTATCCTCAGTTCTGAGCTAGTGTAGGATTTCTTTTAAGTGCCCTTCTTCAACAAGGTGAACCCTAAGAAAAACATACATAGATCCACCTGGAAAGTCAAAATAAACAAAATCACCTGACAAAATTGGAAATGGGAATGGGGAAAAAACGGGAGGGCAAAAGGAAAAGAGGAGAGGATAAGGAGAGAGGAGAGGAGAAAAGAACTTGAGGGAATGGGATAGGAGAGATGGAAGAAGAACAGAGAAGAGAGAAAGGGAAGAGATTATCTTGATTGAGGGAGCCATTATGGGGCTATCAAGAAACTTGGCTCTAGAGAAATTCTTAGGAATCCACAAGAATGACCCTAGCTAAAACCCTAAGCAATAGAGGAGAGGGGGCCTGAACTGGTCTTGCCCTGTAGCCATAATGATGAATATCTTAAATATCACCATAGAAACTTTATCCAGCAACTGATGAAAACAGAGGCAGAGACCTACATCAAAGCATTAGACTGAGTTCCCAAAGTTCAGTTGAAGATTGGGAGGAGTAAGATTATGAGCAAAGAGGTCAAGACCATGATGGCCACACCCACTGAAACAGTCTACCTAAACTAAGGGTAGCATACCAACACCTGCCGGACTGGAAAGGAACAAACATATGTCCAAATTAGTTGCTCTGATTGTAGTTGACAGTTGTATGGCTGAGGCAGACTGAGGGGCTACTGGTAGTGGCACCAGGATTTATCACTACTGCTTGTACTGACTTTTTGGGAACCCATTCTCTTTGGATGAACACCTTGCTCAGCCTAGATATGGTAGGCATGCCTTGGACTTTTCCCAAAGCAATGTGCCTTACCTTCTCTGAGGAATAGATTGGGGGAGGGGGTAGGTGGAGAGAATGGGAGGAGGGGAGGGAGTGGGAACTGGGAATGGTTTGTAAAATGAAAAAAAAAAAGATTGGTTTTTTTAAAAAATAAAATTAAAAAGTTAAAAACAGGAATATATACTTATGATATATGTTTACTACCTCTCAGAATACAGTGCTTTCAATTGTTTCTACAACCCTGCAAAGGGGCCATTTCACATTAGAACTGTCTATCTCAAATGCTCTTGGAGACAAGGTCATGGCACATTCAGCAGACATTTATCACCTAATAACATTTGTGATTTCAAGTAGAGAAGGAAGGGAACAATTGTACTAATGAATGGGAATAATGATAAGCTGGAAGATTCACTATGATTTATGTAACTTGGGTTTTAAGGTTCACAGATAGATATGACAGAAAGAGCTCAGTATTTTAGAGATGAACTAAACTGAAAATTCAATCAGAAGGAAAAATAGCAGCAAAGCTACCAAGGCAGGCAGGCTTCTGCTCTGGGTCAGTGAAGCATCAACCAGGGTTTTCCAAACCTCCCCATCAAACTAACTCACAAGATGTCTTCATCAGTCCTTGAAAATTGTTAAACAAGTGGGTTCTATCTTTCAGAGATCCCAAATCTTCTGTTAATGGGGAAATGTGTGTCTGTGTACATGAAACTTGTGTTTCAGTAGTCTGTGAGCATCAGAAGATGGATACTACCATCACACACTATATGTACACTAATATCACAGTGACTCTCCTCAACAATTAACATGTATTAATTAATTAGTTAAGCATGTGCTATCTAAAGCCACCAGTTTGGGAAATATTGTTATGAGTCAAATCAAATTAATATAACTTGATTTTTTTCATTGAGAAAATGTTAATTATGTAATATTTACAAAAGGAATGACTTTAGAAAGAAGATATTGAACATTTTAGCCTGAACAATGAATTTATGACTTCTCTCTAAGCTATTTGCTTGTTTGTTGTTTATGTATATGGGCGTGTCTGAAAGGATTTATGCTGATAGGTTACCTACCCCATTTTATTTGAGCAGATTTGATCTTTTCCTTGTGGTTCTTTGCTTTGTGCTTTATAACTGTGTTTGTAGCTTTAAAAATTGTGCTATGCCTTTTAAAAACATTTTATGTCTTTAAAAAGTTTAACATTCAAAACATTGCAAAAGGCTTAAAAATAAAAATATTACAACTTAAAAAGTTTTAATTGGGCACACTTTTAGATGGGAATTGTGTTTTTGATAATCTTTAAAGAGCTTGGAAATAAAATGTTTGATAATTTATCATTTACCACAGAAACAAATTGTTTAGGATGTCTGTTACTGAGAGCACAGTGCCAACCTGAGGCTACTGCCCTGAGTGTAGCTTCGGTCACTGCTCACTAGCAAGAGGAGCTTGCCAGCTGCTCCAATCAATAACTCTGGGAGAGGCTCTGTCATCCCCATGCTCTTCAGTTTGAGATTTTTTTCTATTTTGTTATGCTATTAGGCTAGTTTTCAGCTGTGCCTACCTCTTTTCATAACTGTTACTGAGTCTTCCCCAGTTTCTTCACTAGCGACTTCAAGCAGCCATGCCCATGTCTCCTCTGGTATATTGGACTGAACATTTCTTTTACCCTAAATCAAGTAGGGATGTTATTTATTTATTAATATTTAATTTATATACATATTTTGTTTTTTATTTCTTTATTTTAGAAAATTTGTACTTCATAAGTTGAAACATGGGAGGACCAAGGAGTGTCTCCTACAATTAAATAGTTCAATCAGAGGCTTGAGGTTGCAAGTTTCTGCTTTTCATTTCAAGCATGGTTTTCAAGCTTTGTGATTTTACCTTTTTCTCTTTCTCTTTTTCTTTTTAAAGCAATCTTCTTTTACCTACCAATCTCAGTTCCCTCTCCCTCCCATTCTCCTGCTCCTCCATCCACCCCATCCACTCCTCAGAGAGGGTGAGGCTTCCCATAGGGCATCAACAAAGTCTGTCACATCATTGAGGCAGGACCAAGGCCCAGAAAGACAAACACAGTATGTACTCACTCATAACTGGATATTAGACATAAAGCAAAGGATAAACAGCTTGTAGGCATATCTGCATACAGATATATACATTTTATATGCTCCTGACTATGTTTTCTTAAATAGGAAGATACTTTTACTTCAAACTTTAAATGAAAAGTGTGTTTTTAGCTTTAGTTGTTAGCTAGTCAGCTTAATTAAAGGATTCCCTGAATCAGATTGGCCTGTGAGCAAGTTTTGGGGGAATTGTTCCATTGGGTTATGTGTCTGTTTCTCTGTTGGTACCATGATGTTTTTCTTGCCTCATGTCTGTAAAATAACTTAGTCAAAAGGAACAGTATCTTATTATATCCTTTTTTGGCCCTGTTTTTATTTTTATTTTTTATTTTTGAAAAGAAAACAAGCTATCTTTTTTCATTTTACATACCAGTCCCAGTTCGCACTCCCTTCCCTCTTCCCATTTCCTCCACCTTCTCTCAGTATATTCTTTGTGTTCTGGAGATTGTTTTGTACTGCTCTTGGCCATTAGTGCTTCCATATAAATGTTGAGAGTTTATTATTATTATTGTATCTGTGAATAACAGACCTAGAATTTTGGCTGAGATTGAATTCATATGTATATTGCTTTTGGTAGGATGGCCATTTTCCCAACATTGACTCTCTGATCTGTGAGCATGGGAAGTCTTTCTCTTTCCTAGTGTCTTACTCAACTTCTTTCCTCAATATTTTAAAGTTTTCATAATAGAAATCTTTCAGTTATTTAATTAACGTAATTCCAGGTTTTGTGAGCATATACATGCTTTCACATGTATGCATGTGTACTTGCCCATACACACAAGGGGAAGCAGTTACTGTGAATGGGATGGTTTTCCTGATCTTTTTCAGTGTGATTGTCATTGATATGCAAGATGCTACTGGTTTTTGAGGCTTTTCTTTGTATCCTGCTAGTTTACTGAAGGTGTTTATGAGCTCTAAGAGTTTTGTTGGAGGGGGTGTCTTTCTTGTCTCTAATAGGTAGAACCATGTCATCTAAAAATAAGGGTATTTTGACTTTTCTTGTCCTACTTATATCCCTTTTATTGTCTCATCATTTTGCTCTAGCCAATAATTCATGAACTGGATTGAAAAAAAGCTATGTAGAGTAGATTCCTGGTCTTGCTCCAGATCTTAAAATTTATTAGGCTGTTCTCATTTAGCATTATGTTATCTATATTTGTCATAATAGCCTTTATTATGTTAAGGTATGTTCCTTCCATCCCTAGCCACCCCATTACTCTCATTATGAATGGATGTTGGATTTTTTAATCTAATGAGACAGTCATGTGACATGCCTTTTACACCATTCATGTGACAAGTCTTTCACTCTGTTCATGTAATAAAATGAATTTGTTGATTTACATATGTTAAACCATTTTTCAAAAAGGATCATCTTGATGTTATTGTAAATTTAGTATGCAAGTATAGTATTGTGAACTTTTTATATCTATATTCATTAGTGACATCAGAACAAAGCTAAATATTAACAATAAGAATCAAAGAAAATAATGTCAGTCATAGAAATTGAACAATACACCATTGAATGATAATATATCACTGAGAAAATAAAAATGGAAATTCAAAAGTATTAGAACTGAATGAAAATGAGAACAAAACCTGGTCTTTTTTGAAGTCTGAGACCCATGTTGTCACCAAAGGTTACACAGAAGCCTGGGGTCAGGGCCAAAACCTGTGGCCTTGTTGGTGTCTGGGGGCCATATTGCCCCTAGAGCCATACTGATCTGAGCAGTTTGTGCTTCCACCCAGTGCCACAATGTCATCTGGGCCCTAGCTGCTGCCAAGGGCAATGTCTGGGTGTGGTCCTGCTGCAGCTGGGGTCTGTGGCACTTCAGACGGCCATAAGAACCCTAAGTTCCTTCACTGGCCCTGGGCTGGCCCTGCCCTTTGCTGGACACTGCAGTAAGAGAACTGTCCCCACACCCAACCCCCCACAGACACACTCTGGAGAAATGGCCCTACCTCTCATCACAGGCAAGGGAGATCTGACCCTGGTGGCATGGGCACAGGGGAGCTGGCTCTACCCTTTGTTTGAAGGGGAAAGGCCTCAGTGGCCTGGACTGTCAACTCAACTACTACCCAGGCTGACACTAATATCTACCCCCAATTAGGACCTGCTGGAGTTTTCTTTTTTCAAGACAGCAAGTTTATCTCACTTGTCCTGGCATTTCCTTGCAAATCCTGAGACTTCTCCCTTCTTCCTAGTGTTCCCTTGGTCTTACTCCACTGCCCAATCCCTGGCTACAAACCAGTGCATTCTTTATTAACCAATGAGAGTATACATTTAGACTATACAAATATTGCTCCCCAACACAATGTGAGACATTGAATTCTTTTTTAAATTTAATTTTTTTTTATTGAACTATACATTTTTCTCCACTCCCCTGGCTTCCTCTCCCCTCCTTTTCTATCTTCTTCCATGGTCCCCATGCTCCCAATATACTCAGGAGATCTTTAACTCTTACATATTCCTACTCCCTATATAGATTAGATCTATGTATGTCTCTCTTAGGATCCTCATTTGTGTATAGGTATCTGAGACTGTGATTTGTAGGCTGGTTTTTCTTTGCTTTATATCTAAAGCCACATATGAGTGAGTACATATAACAATTGTATTTCTGGGTCTGGGTTACCTCACTCAATATGATGTTTTCTAGCTCCATCCATTAGCCTCAAATTTCAAGATGTCATTATATTTTTCTGCTGTATAGTACTCCATTGTGTAAATGTGCCACATTGTGTAAATGTAGCTTATCCATTCTTTGGTCAAGGGGCATTTAGGTTGTTTCCAGGTTCTGGCTATGACAAACAATGCTGTTATGAACATAGTTGAGCACATGTCCTTATAGTATGATTGTATACCCAAAAGTGATATTGCTGGGTCTTGAGGTAGGTTGTTTCCTAATTTTCTGAGAAATTGCCATACTTATTTCCAAAGGGGCTGTTCCAGCTTGCACTCCCACCAGCCATGAAGGAATGTTCTCTTTACTCCACAACCTCTCCAGCATAAGCTGTCATCAGTATTTTTGATCTTGGCCATTCTTACAGTTGTAAGATGAAATCTCAGAGTTGGTTTGATTTGCATTTCTCTGATGACTAAGGATGTTGAGCATTTCCTTAAGCATCTTTCAGTCATTTTAGATTCCTCTGTTGAGAGTTCGCTGTTAAGGTCTGTACCCCAATTTTCTATTGGATTATTTGTTCTTTTGATGCCCAAGTTCTTGAGCTCTTTGTATATTTTGGAGATCAGCCTTCAGTCTTATGTGGGGTTGGCGAAGATCTTTTCCCATTCTGTAGGCTGCTATTTTGTCTTGTTTACTATGTCCTTTGCTTTACAAAAGCTTTTCAGTTGCAGGGGGTCCCATTATTTCTTGTTGCTCTAAGAGTCTTTGCTACTGTGGTTATATTTAGGAAGTGGTCTCCTGTGTCAATGCGTTCAAGTGTACTTCCCTCTTCTATGAGGTTCAGTGTGGCTGGTTTTATGGTGAGATTTTTGATCCATTTGGACTTGAGTTTTGTGCATGGTGATAGATATGAAACTATTTTCATTCTTCTACATGTTGATATATAGTCATGCCAGTACCATTTGTTAAATATGCTTTCTTTTTTCCATTTTATACTTTTTGCTTCATTGTCAAAAATCAGGGGTTTATAGGTGTGCAGATTGCTATCTGGTTCTTCGATTCAGTTCCCTTGGTTTTCCTGTCTGTTCTTATGCCAATATGAGGTTGTTTTCAGTACTGTAGCTCTGTAGTAAAGTTTTAAGTCAGGGGTTGTGATGCCTACACAAGCTCCTTTATTGTACAGGATTTGAGGGTGTTGATATTACTTCTTCTTTGAAAATCTTGTAAAATTCTGCTCTGAAATCATTTGGTAATGGGTTTTGTTTTGTTGGGAGACTTTTGATAACTGTTTCTATTTTTTTAGAAGTTATATGTCTATTTAATTTGCCTACGTGGTCTTTAATATAATTTTGGTAAATAATATTTATCCAGAAAGTTGTCCATTTTTTTTGTATTCCAATTTTGTGTAGTACAGGTTTTTGAAATATGACCTCATGGTTCTCTGGATTTCCTCCATGTCATTTGTTATGTTCTCCTTTTCATTTCTGATTTTGTTAATTTGAATATTCTCTGTCTGCCTTTTGGTTAGTTTGGATAAAGTTTTGTCTATTTCGTTGATTTTCTCGAAGAACCAACTCTTTGTCTTGTTGATTTTTCCTGTTGTTTTCTTTGTTTCTACTTTGTTGATTTCAGCTCTCAATTTGATTATTTCCTGCCATCTAATCCTCCTCAGTGAGTTTGCTTCTTTTAGTTCTAGAGTTTTCAAATATTCTGTTAACTCACTCTTGTGGGACTTTTCTAGCTTCTTGATGTAGGCATTTACTGCTATGAACTTTCCTCTTAACACTGCCTTCCTTGTGTCCCATAAATTTGGGTATATTGTGTGGTCATTTTCATTGAATTTAGGAAGTCTTTGACTATTCTTTCATTTCCTTGACCTATTGATAATTCGGGTGAGCATCGTTTAATTTCCACTTGTTTGTGAGCTTTTTGGAGTTAGTGTTGCTGTTGAATTGTAATTTTAAGTGATTATGATCCAATAAGATACATGGGTTTATTCCAATTTTTTTGTATCTGTTGATGTTTGCTTTGTTACTGAGTATGTGGTCAAATTTTGAAAAGGTTCCATGAGGTGCTGAGAAGAAGGTATATACTTTTATGTTTGGCTGGAATGTTCTATAGATGTCTGTTAGGCCCATTTAAATAATAACATCTGTTAGTTTCCTTATTTCTCTGTTAATTTTCTGTCTGACAGACCTGTCCATTGATGAGAGTGGGGTGCTGAAGCCTTCCACTATTAGAGTGTGGGGTTTAATGTGTGATTTAAGCTTTATATGTGTTTCTTTCACATGTGAGGGTGCTCTTGTATTTGGGGCATAGATGTTCAGCATTGAGATTTTCTCTTGATAGATTTTTTTCCTGTGACTAATATGAAATGTCCTTCTTTGTCTCTTTTGATTGATATTAGTTTGAAGTCTATTTTGTGTTGTAATAGGAGTGGTGGGGCTGCGTCCCCAGCACCCCGGCCGCCTCGCTAGCTTATGCCCCGAAATAACAACACACAAATTGTATTCTTTTAAACACTGCTTGGCCCATTTCTATCTAGCCTCTTCTAGGCTAATTCTCACACCTGGACTAGCCCATTTCTAATCATCTGTGTAGCCCACGAGGTGGCTTACCAGGGAGATTTTAGCCTACATCCATCCTGGGTCGGAGCTTCATTGCATGTGCCCCCGAGAGCTGAGCTATACCATCTCTCTGAGGCGTCTGCCCCCGAGAGGAGAGCTGTCGAGTCTGAGCTCACTTCCTCTTCCTCCCAGCATTCTGTTCTGTTTACTCCTCCCACCTATGTTTTAACCTATGAGGCCAAGCAGTTTCTTTATTACTTAACCAATGACCTTCCTCCATCAATTTTGTTGATTATTAGGATAGCTAAATAAGCTTGTTTCTTAGATCTGTCTTTGAGGTTGAGGCATGTTTCTTGTATGCAGCAAAAATATGTGTTCTGTTTTTATATCCAATCTGTTAACCTGTGTCTTTTTATAGGTGAGTTTGAGTCCATTTATATGAAGGGATATTAATTACCAGTGATTGATATCTCCTGTTAATTTCATTTTTGTTGGTGGTGATGTTATTTTGTGTGTTTCTTCCTTCTTTGGAATTTGTTGCTGTGAGATCATCTAATGTCTGTGTTATTGTAGATGTAGCCAACTTCCTTGGGTTGGAATTTTTCTTCTAGTACTTTGTGTAGGGCTGGGTTTGTGGTTAGGTATTGGTTAAATCTGGTTCTGTCATGGAACATCTTGTTTTGTCCTTCTATGGTGATTGACAGTTTTGCTGAGTATAGTAGTCTGGGCTGGCATCCATGGCCTCTTAATGTCTGCACAACCCTTGGCCAGGACCTTCTGTCTTTCATTGTCTCCAATGAGAAGTCAGGTGCAATTCTGATAGGTCTGCCTTTATATGTTACTTGTCCTTTTCCCTTTGCAGCTCTTAATATTCTTTCTTTATTCTGTATGTTTAGTGCTTTAATTATTATGTGGTGTGGGGACATTTTTTTTATCCAGTCTATTTGGTGTTACATAAACTTCTTATATCTTCTTATATATATCTTTCTTATGGTTGGGAATGTTTTCTTCTATGATTTTGTTGATTTTTTTTTTTGTTTTGCCTTTGAGGTGAAATTCTTTTTCTTTTTCTTACCTATTATTCTTAGATTTGGTCTTTTCATGGTATCCTATATTTCCTGGATATTTTGTGTTAAGTTTTTGTTAGATTTAATATTTTCTTTAACTGATGAGTCTATTTCCTCCATTGTATCTTTAGTGCTTGAGATTCTCTCTTCCATCTCTTGTATTCTGCTGTTTATGCTTGCATTTGTGGTTCCTGATCATTTTTTATAATTTCCATTTTTATAATTCCCTCAGTTGGCAATTTTTTATTGTCTGGTTTTCAAGTCTTAAATTGTTTCTTTCACTTGTTTGATTGTTTTTTCTTGGTTTTCTTTATAGATTTGTTGATTTCTTCTAATTTTTTGTTTGTCTTTCCCTCCATTTCTTTGAGAAAAATTTTTATTTCCTTTTTAAGGGCCTCAAACATTCTCTAAAAGTTATTTTTTAGGTCATTTTCTTCTGCTTCATCCATATTTCGTTGTTCAAGTCTTGTTGTTGTAGGGATACTAGGTTTTTTTGGTGGTGTGTTTTTCTTTGTGGTGTTGAGTGTGTTCTTACCTTGTCTACCCAGTTTCTCTTCTGTTTGATGTAGTTGGAGCTGTTGATGTCTCTAGTGAGCAATATTCCAGGTGTCAGTGGATCCAAGGCTCTGATGCTTGCTCCTCATGGTGCAGTCAGGGCCATGTTTCTAGTCACTCCTGGCCTCACTCAGTGTTTCTGGAAGTCGCTCAGTGCTCCTGGGGGTTGTTCTGCAATACCGGGGGTGATTCAGGTCTGTTCCCATGGAGGTTGCTTGCTTAGGGCTGCTTCTGCTTTGGTAACTGTCTTGGACCTGCTCTGGCAGAGGTTGCTGGTTCTGGTCTGCTACTTCAGAGGTTGCTGATTCATGCCCAGTTCTTTGGCTTGGGCCTGCTCCCTCAGGAGTGGCTGCCTTGTTTCTTCTCCTGTGAAGGTTGTTAGCTCAGGCCTGCTCCAGTGGAGGTCCCTGGCTCAGGCCTGTTTCCACAAATATCACTGGCTTGGGCCTGCTCTCTCAGCAATAGGCTGCTCCCATGTACCTGCTGCTGTGGGGGTGATTGCCTCAGGCTGATACATTGAATTCTATTTAGATGTAGAGGAAAGCACAGCAAGACAAAGAGGCCAGCAACTAAGCTTTTATGATTACCCTGATTTTCTCATGCTTACCATGTAACATTGCATACATTCAAATTTTGTCGGTTGGATATGTCACAGTGGACTCAATTATTCCTCCTTATTAAAAAATTACATTTTATAACTTTTCACATTTTAAAATATTTTGTAATTCGTTTTTATTGTATCATATATGAACCTTCCTACCAAGACTAGGGGTTTGTTGTCATCGTTGTTGTGTTAAGAAGGTATTATTGGTGGTTTTGGGGTTCAAACCCAGGACCTAATGAATGCAAAGCAAGCCCTCAACCACCTAGCAATAATCCTAGCATTTCTAACAAGCTGGTTTTCAATTAATTCATATATAAGGATGAAATCATCTTCCATCTTCATGTCCCTGTACAATACATGATATTCAGCAAATGCTTTCTGAATGAGTAAACATAAACTCTAGTAATAAATTAGAATTTAGCTATACCACTATCAGTCCTTAGGAGATGAACTATCACTGAAAGCATCAAGCAGACTAGAAAGGCTCACGAGGGTGGTAGAAGACACCAAATCTGAGACTTGAGAATAAGAGACAGTCAAAGAGACAGCAGATGTATGTGTAGTAGCAAGAGAAAGAAGAATCCACAGGGACAACACAGCTTGGGTCTGGCTGAGAAGAAGCCAATTTAACTTCAAAATACTCCCCACCATCCTTTTCCATTTTCACGACTTATGTGCTCTAGCCCTGGCTGGCTGCCTCAGCCTCCCCTCGGTGGTATCTTTTCTAATTAAATTTTAACTGTGTTGCAGAGCTCTCTAACAAATAATTTGTTTTGATTGACTTGTTCTAGATTGTGTGTCACACTGAGCATTCTCTGCACACATTCTAAGTCTTTGTCTACAATATCAACCATATTTCGAGTAAGTGGAGTGTCCACATAAATATTAAAGCATTTTGACAATATTCCCAAAATAGTTAGGGACAAAATGTGTATGTTTCTATTCAGCCATTAATTAACAAAACATCTAAAGATCACACTAAAACTCTATTTTAAGTTTTAAGTGTTGATAGTTTCTCAGAAAACAAAGGCTCTTTATAAGTACAGTGTCACTTCAGTAAATTAGGTCTCTTGATATTTACTGGATGAAGAGATAAATTAGATCCTTTTCAAAGAGCTGAACTATTTAAAGTTATTAAATGTGCCAGATAGTTAATTATCATAAAGTGATATACAGAAGCAGCATTCCCTGACAAAAGCACCTAATTCATATGAACATTTTTTCTTGTCACATTCTAGCAAATGAGTTTCCCCATAACAAATATTCAATGTTGGTTGACAAGTCAGGCCTACTATTATTACAACAAATTTTTCAACCTTGTAGGAAACATCTGAGTATTTGACTTTTAGTCACAGATATCAACTCAACAAAAATAAATGTTGATTAATCTGAGTTTTGCAACACACAGTGAAGAAATATGTTTTTGTTAATGGAAACAAAATATATAACCTAATTGTGCACTGTAACTTCTCAGTACCTCTGGTGTTCATTTTCAGTATTACCAACATGTATAATTACTGACTTCGATATGATTTTTCTTGAATTAACAATTTGGACTATATCAGATCAATAACATTCTGCAGAGCAAAACCAAGTAGGAGAGTGCAAACTGAACTTAGAGGATGGAATAAAATATATGAAAGAAAGAAAACAATAAAAAGAAACAATGAACAAAAAGTTGGTTCTTTGATAAAATCAACAAGATAGACAAAACTTTATCCAAAATAACCAAAAGGCAGACAGAGAATATTCAAACTAACAAAATCAGAAATGAAAAGGAGGACATAACAACAGACACAGAGGAAATTCAGAGAATCATGAGGTCATATTTCGAAAACCTGTACTCCACAAAATTGAAAAGCTTAAAGGAAATGGACAACTTTCTGAATAAATATTACTTACCAAAATTAAATCAAGACCAGGTAGGCAAATTAAATAGACAATTAACTGCTGAAGTAATGAAAACAGATCCTCCCGCAACCTCGGTGAAACTCTGAAACACAGCATGCTCCAATACTGAGGGGACTTAAGAGGTGAGTAAACAACCACAGGGCCAGATGCCCCACTCTCTAGACCCCTCTCCAGGGGCCCTTCCCCAATTCCCACAGCTTTTCTAGCCAACCAGCAGGGAGTTTCCTGTGGCTAGGCTCTCCCAAAACCCAAACCCATCCACTGGACCCTCCCCGCAAGCTACTAACCACACCTGCCTAAGGGCTTGCTATAATACTGATTGGACCAGGAGCTTGCTTCAACACTGAGGGGATTAAGAGAGAGCACCAAGAAAGCAAACCAGGAGAGAAGACCAAAAGAGCAGGTATATAGAGATTTCAGAGGTTTCTGAGACAGACATTGACAGTACAGGGCAGACAAAGAAAAACTTTCAGATATTTAGACAGCCACAGAGGGGATTAGACCAAGACACAAAGACACTTCTGGCCTTACCTGAAGGAAGAGATGGGAAGGTACCAATGCAAGAATTCCTCCAAAAACCTAAAAAGCAACATGGTAACACCAGAACCCAGTGGTCACACAACAGGAAGACTTGATTATCCTTACCCAGAAGAAGAAGAAGAAAACAACTTTAAACATAATGAAAATTATGGAGACCTTTAAAGAGGAAATGAAAAACTCCTTTAAAAAATGGAAAAGAAGACAAACAAAAAATTGGAAGAAATTAATAAATCCTTCAAAGAAACCCAAGACAACCAAAAAAAAAATCAAACAGGTAAAAAAAACAGTTCAAGACTTGAAGACCAAAATAGAGGTAATGAAGAAAACACAAACTGAGAGAATTTTGGATATAGAAAATCTGGGTAAATGAACAAAAACTACAGAGACAAGTATAACAAATAGAATACAGGAAATAGAAGAAAGATTCTCAGGCACTTAAGATACAATGCAGGAAATAGACTCATTGGTCAATCAAAACATTAAACCCAACAGATTCTTGACACAAAACCTTCAGGAAATCTGGGACTCTATGAAAAGGCCAAACCTAAGAATAACGCTAGTAAAAGAAGAACTCTCAAAGGCCAAGAAAATATATTCAACAAAATTATAGAAGAAAACTTTCCCAACCTAAAGAAGGATATCCCTATGAAGGTACAATAAGCTTACAGAACACCAAATAGACTGGATGAAAAAAAAATGCTATCACCATATAATAATCAAAACATTAAACATACTGAATAAAGGAAGAATACTAAGAGCTGCAAGGGAAAAAAGTCAAGTAACATATAAAGGTAAACCTATAAGAATTACACATGACTTCTCAATGGAAAGCATGAAAGCAAGAAGGGCCTTAAGAGATGTGCTACAGACACTAAGACCATGGAGGAAAGTCCAAACTACTATACCCTGCAAAGCTTTCATTCACCATTGATGGAGAAAACAAGATATTCCATGACAAAAACAGGTTTAAACAATATATATCCACAAACCCAGCCTTACAGAAAGTACTAAAAGGAAAACCCCAACACAAGGAACCTAACTATGCCCACAATAACACAGACATCTGATAACTCCCAACTAACATAACCCAAAGAAGGGAAACACACAAACACTACTACCAAAAAATAACCAGAGTTAACAACCACTGGTCATTAATACCACTTAATAGCAATGGACTCAATTCACCTACAAAAAGACACAGGCTAAAAGAATAGACACAAAACCAAGATCCAGACTTCTACTGTTTACAAGAAACACACTTCAACCTCAAAGACAGACACTACCTCACAGTAAAGGGTTGAGAAAATTTTTTATACTCAAATAAACCTAAGAAATAAGTGAGTGTATAATTAGCTATCCTAATCTCTGACAAAATTGATTTCAAACTAAAATCAATCAGAAGAAATGGAGAAGGACACTATATACTCATAACAGGAACAATTTGTCAAAATGAAGTCTCAATCCTGAATAATTATGTCCCTAATACAAGAGCACCTACATATGTAAAAGAAACATTACTAGAACTTAAATCGCACATCAACCCCCACAAACTAATAGTAGGAGACTTCAACACTCCATTCTCGCCAATGGTCAGGTCAACAGAGAAATAAGAGAAATAACAGATGTAATGAATCAAATGGACTTAACAGATATCTACAGAACATTCCACCCAAACACACACAAAAAAATACCTTCTTCTCAGCACCTCATAAAACCTTCTCTAGGGCTGGAGAGATGGCTCAGTGGTTAAGAGCATTGCCTGCTCTTCCAAAGGTCCTGAGTTCAATTCCTGGCAACCACATGGTGGCTCACAACCATCTGTAATGGGGTCTGGCGCCCTCTTCTGGCCTGCAGACATACACACAGACAGAATATTGTATACATAATAATAAATAAATATATTTTTAAAAAAACCTTCTCTATAATTGAATGCATACTCAGTAACAAAGCAAACCTCCATAGATACAAAAATAAAAAAATGAAGTAACCTCCTGTGTCTTATCAGATCACCAGGGATTAAAATTAGAATTTAACAATAATACTACTCCCAGAAAGCCTACAACTCATGGAAACTGAACAATCAACTACTGAACCACCCTCGGGTCAAGGAAGAAATAAAGAAAGAAATTAAAGTCTTCCTTGAATTCAACAAAAATGAAAGCACAACATATCCAAACCTATGGGACACTACAAAAGTAGTGCTAAGAGGAAAGTTCATAGCACTAAGTGTCCACATAAAGAAAACAGAGAAAACTCACATTAGTGACTTAACAGCACACCTGAAAACTCTAGAACAAAAAGAAGCAGACTCACATAAGAGGAGTAGAAGACAGGAAAGAATCAAATTGAGGACTGAAATCAACAAAATAGAAACAAAGAAAACAATATACAGAATCAATGAAACAAAGATCTGGTTCTTAGAGAAAATCAATAAGATTGACAAGCCCTTATCCAAACCCATCAAAAGGCAGAAAGAGAACATTCAAATTAACAAATTCAGAAATTAAAAGGGGAACATAACAATGGACACTGAGGAAATAAAGAGAATCATTAGGTCATACTACAAATACCTGTATTCCACAAAATGAGAAAATGCAAAAGAAATGGCCACTTTTTAAGATAGATACCATGTACAAAAATTAAATCAAGAACAGTTGAGCAATTTAAAAAGATCTATAAGCCAAAAGGAAATAAAGTCTGTCAATGTAATCCATCATATAAATAAACTGAAAGAAAGAAACCATATGATCATTTCATTAGATGCTGAAAAAACATTTGGCAAAATCCAACACCCCTTCATGATAAAGGTCTTGAGAGATTAGGGATATAATGATCATATCTAAATATAATGGAAGCAATATACAGCAAGCCAACAGCTAACATCAAATTAGATGGAGAGAAACTCAAAGTGACTCCACTAAAATCAGGAACAAGATAAGGCTGTCCACTCTCTCCATATCTCTTCAACACAGTTTTTGAAGTTTTAGCAGTAGCAATAAGACAACTAAAGGAGATCAAGAGAATTCAAATTGGAAAGGAAGAAGTCAAACATTCATTATTTGCAGATGATAAGATAGTATACATAAATAACTCTACCAGGAAACACCTACAGCTGATAAATACCTTCAGTGATGTGGCAAAATACAAGATCAACTCCAAAAAAATCAGTAGCCCTCAATACACAAAGGATAAAAAAGCTGAGTGGGAGAGAAAAAAAGCATCGCCTTTCACAATAGCCAAAATATCATAAAATATCTTGGGGTAACACTAACCAAAGAAGTGAATGACCTATTTGACAAGAACTTTAGTCATGAAGAAATAAATTGAAGAAGATACCAGAAAATGGAAAGATCACCCATACTCTTGGATGGGAAACACCAACATAGTAAATATGGCAATCTTACCAAAAACAATCCATAGATTCAATGCAATCCCCATCAAAATCCCAACAAAATTCTTCACAGACCTTGAGAGCAAAATAATCAAATTCATATGGAAAAACAAAGAACCCAGGATAGCCAAAAACAATCCTGTACAATAAAGGAACTTCCAGAGGCATTACCATCCCTTACATCAAGCTTTGTTACAGAGCTACAGTAATGAAAACAGCTTTTGACTGGCATAAAAGCAGAGATGTTGAACAATGGAATCAAACTGAATACCCAGATATTAATCCACATACCTATGTGGATTACCTATGAACACCTGATTTTTGACAAAAAAGCTAAAATTATATAATGGAAAAAGAAAGCATCTTCATATAATGGTGCTGGCATAACTGAATGCTAACATGTGGAAGAATGAAAATAGATTCATATCTTTCACCATGCACAAAACTCAAATCCAAATGGATTAAAGATCTCAATATAAATCTTACCACACTGAACCTGATAGAAGAGAAAGTGGGAATAGTCTTCAATGCATGGGCATAGGAGACCACTTCCTAAATATAACCTGAGTAGCACAGACACTGAGAGCAACAATCAATAAATTGGACCTCCTGAAACTGAGAAGTTTCTGTAAAGCAAAGAACACAGTCAATAACAAAAAGGCAGCCTACTCAATGGGAAAAGATCTTCATCAACCCCACAAAAAAGGACTGATCTCCAAAATATATAAAGAACTCAAGATATTAGACATTAAAATTCTAAATAACCCAATAAAAATTCTGAACTAAAAAATATTCTCAACTGAAGAATTTCAAATGGCCAAAAGATACTTAAGGAAATGTTCAAATTCTTTAGTTCTCAGGGAAATGCAGATCAAAACAACTCTGAGATACCATCTTATACCTGTCAGAATGGCTAAGATGAAAAACACTAATAATAGCTTATGCTGGGAAGGATGTGGAGTAAGGGGAATACTCATCCATTGATGTTGCCATTGAAAACTTGTACAACCAGTTTAGAAATCAGTATGACTGTTTCTTAGAAAATTGGGAATCAACTTACCTCAGGATCCAGCCATATCACTCTTGGGCATATACCCAAAAGACGCCCAATCATACTTCAAAAACATTTGTTCAACTATGTGCAGCATTATTTGTAATAGCCAGAACCTGGAAACAACTTAGATGCCCCTCAACTGAAGAATGAGTAAAGAAAGTGTGGGACATTTCCATATTACTCAGTGGAAAAAAAAACAATGACATCTTTAATTTTGCATGCAAATGGATGAAATTAGAAAACGCTATTCTGAGTGATATAACCCAGTCCCAAAAAGATGAATATGGTGTGTACTCACTCACGAGTGGATTCTACCTATAAACAAAGAACATTAAGCCATGATCCTAGAGAAACTAAGTAATAAGGTGAACCCAAAAAAACACATATAGACCTACCTGGAAATTTAAAACAGCCAGGATCACCTGACAAATTGAAAGCATGGGAGGAGGAGAAGGTAGAAGGAAGGGTAGAAGTGAAAGAGGAAGGGAGAAGGGGTGGGTTGAGGAGATCTTGAAGGAATGGGATAATTGAGATGGAGAAAGGAGAGATATGAGAGCAAGGAAAGAGATCTCTTGAGCCATTATGTGGTTAACAAGAAACCTGGCTCTAGAACCCAGGATAGCCAAAACAATCCTGTACAATCAAAGAACTTCTAGAGGCATCACAATCACTGACTTCAAACTCTACTACAGAGCGACAGTACTGAAAACAGCCTAGTATTGGCATAAAAATAGACAGGAGGACCAATGGTACCAAATCAAAGTCCCAGATATTAATCCACATACCCATAGACACCTGATTTTTGACAAAGAAACAAAAAATATCAAATGGAAAAAAAGAAAGCATATTTAACAAGTGGTGCTGGTATAACTGGAAACCAACATGTAGAAAAATAAAAATAGAGCCATATCTATTGCCATGCACAAAACTCAAGTCCAAATGGATGAAAACCTCAATATAACGCCAGCCACACTGAACCTCACAGAAGAGAAAGTGTGAAGTACACTTGAACTTATTGGCACAGGAGATCGTTTCCTAAATATAACTCCAGTAGCACAGACACTGAGAAAAACAGTTGATAACTAAGACCTCCTGAAACTGAAAAACTTTTGTAAAGCAAAGGACACTGTCAACAAGCCAAACAGCAGCCTACAGAATGGGAAAATTCTTTACCAACTCCACATCAGACCAATGTTTGATCTCCAAAATATACAAAGAACTCAAGAACTTGGTCATCAAGAGAAAAAATAACCCAATTAAAAATATGGAGTATAGACCTAAAGAGAGAACTCTCAATATAGGAATCTAAAATGGCTAAAAGACACTTAGTCATCAGAGAAATGCAAAT
This sequence comes from Microtus oregoni, assembly GCF_018167655.1. NCBI lineage: Eukaryota > Metazoa > Chordata > Mammalia > Rodentia > Cricetidae > Microtus > Microtus oregoni. The sequence continues at coordinate 50,191,372 of NW_024543066.1, forward strand.
CAAAACAACTCTGAGATTCCATCTTACACTTATAAAAATGAGCAAGATCAGAAACACTGACAACATCTTATGCTGGAAAGGTTGTGGGGAAAAGGGAACACTCCTCCATTGCTGGTGGGAGTGAAAGTTGGCACAACCCCTTTGGATATCTGTATGGTGATTTCTCAGAAAATTAGGAAACAACCTTCCTCAAGACCAAGCAATGCCACTTTGGGTATATACCCAAAGGATGCTCAATTTTACCACAAGCACATATGCTCAACTATGTTCATAACAGCATTGCTTGTCATAGCCAAAACCTGGAAACAACCTAAATGTCCTTTGACTGAATAATGGATAAGGAAAATGTGGCACATTTACACAGTGGAGTACTACACAGCAGAGAAAAATAATGACATCTTGAAATTTTTGTATGGATCTAGAAACCATCATATTGAGTGAGATAACCCAGACCCAGAAAGACAAATATCATATGTACTCAGTCATAAGTGGGTTTTAGACATAAAGCAAAAAAAAACAGCCTACAATTCATAATCCCAGAGAACCTAGACAACAATGAGGACCCTGAGAGAGACATACATAAATCTAATCTACATGGAAGTAGAAAAAGACAAGATTTCCTGAATAAATTGGGAGCATGGGGACCATGGTAGAAGGTTGAAGGGGAGGGGAAGGGAAGGGAGAAAAAGAGAGGGGAGCAGAGAAAAATGTATAGTTCAATAAAGTCAATAAAAACAAAACAAAAAATATGAAACAACAAATTGTAGGACAGGTAAAGTTTAAACAAATCAACACATTATTTTTGAGTCTGAGACAACCAGGATAAATAAATGATCAGAATTAATCAAAGAAGAATTCATCCAGCAAGATTCTAATATCAAAGAGTCTATGGAGAAAGGGCCTGCTTTTGGTCCCAGCTGCCCAATTAGCTTACACCTGAAATAATCACACAAAAATTACATTAATTAAATCACTGCCTGGCCCATTAGCTCTAGCCTCTTATTGGCTAACTCTCACATCTTGATTAACCCATTTCTATTAAATCTGTGTATCATCACTTGACTGTGGCTTATTGGCAAGATTCATACCTATGTCTGTCTCAGGGAGGAGATTCATGGCGTCTGCCTGTCCTTCTTTTCAGCATTCAGTTCTGTCTACTCCACCTATCTAAGTGCTGCCCTATCAAAAGGCCAAGGCAGTATCTTTATTCAACCAATGAAAGCAACACATAAACAGAAAAACCTCCTGCACCAAAAGAGTCAGTAGCTGCTCAGCCCTCTGAATCAGGAATATAGTTAAAGAATAGAGTGTTTGCCCAGCATACTCCAGGTCCAGGGTTCAATTTTAGCACAGGGAAAAAAGATACAGACCTTTACAGGCCCCGGAGAATAACTTAGTATTATTATTTTGTTAAATGGACATAGCATCAAACTGTTTTTCCAATTTTTCCTTTCTACCTATAAATTAGTACAATTCTCAGATCTCATCAGAGGAGTATCTGTATGCATTGGACATCAGTTATCTCAGAAGCACACAACTGGTCAAAGCATGGAGAACACGTGACTGTGATGTGCTCAATCACAAATTAAACATCCATATTACACTCATTCCCCAAGGTTCAGGGAACATTGATAAAGATGAAGTGTTATGATTGTCAGAGCTGGGACAGACAGAAACGGTGTCTCCTAGACATGGCAGGGCCGCTGCACTCACAAATTCACAGAAACTTTGTGTACCTGCTATGAGACCTGCACAGTCAAACCTCAGCATTCTAATATGTAGGGTAAGGTATTCACAAGATTCAACCCTAACTCAGCATCTATCACAGCTGATGGCTTCTAGAGGAAGAAGTGTTAGTTTTCTTTAAGGTTGTGATGCCTTGTAGTCCGACCACCTCCTGGCCCCATACCCAGAAGTAAATGGGTAGCACACATTGAGGTGGATGAGATAAATTTTTAAAATCACAAAGTTACAACATAAAGACAATAAACACTATTTCAGTGAATGTTCTCCACTTCCCTGATGGTCTGACCCACATTTATTTTTAGTTCCACTTGCATGAGACACTTCTCAAAGGTGTTTGAATAAGAGAATCAAAAGTCAAGAACTTCCATCAGGTGACTATCAGCAGTCAGACCATCTCAGATCCAGTAAGAACCCATAATTTTCTCCTCTGAGGCTGTTATATTTAAACACAAAAAAATTAAATATATTTTTATCAATTCTGAAGAGCCTCTAGAACACTCAGAACTGCTTCCTTGGACTCCTTCTAAGTGATTTTTTTTTCTTTTGCTCACAGGCCCAAAACTGTTTTTAAAGTTGCTCTAAATTCTATACAGAGAGAGAGAGAGAGAGAGAGAAATTCTCTTTACATTTTACCAGAATTAAATCAGCAATCAGCATAGTACACTGCCTTCTCCAACCATGAGTGTTTCATGTTAACATTGCTCGACAAATCAAAGGGTTACCTGGACCCAGGTAGAGAAAAATGTTACTGGTTTTAAGACTATGACCTTTGGTAAGCATGGTGGTAAGATGCTTATATTGCATGCCCACCCAGCTCTACAGAAGACTGGAACAGTAAGACCATACAAAGAGTTTCAGCCTCGAAGCTGCACTGTGAGACCCTGTCTCTGAAACATGAAGTAAAAACAAATAAATGTAAATTTCTTTATGTTCTGTAGACATCAGCTCCTCCAAAGGGCCCTACATTCGGGGGCAGGGGAATTACTGGATCTTCTGCACTTGACTTTCTGCCTGACAGACTGGATTTCTTTCTAAACTGACCATGTGGTGCAGTCACTCCTTCATGTAAATGCTATTAAAATAATAAGTCTTTTTTATTAAAATTATGATACAGATTTAATGATATCAAAGGTGACTACTTTAATATTAAAAAGAAGTAAGCATGTTTTTCATAATAAAAAATTAAGTGTTCACCAAGGATGTTTCTACTGTAGAGTAGCAAGGCATTTTTTTTCTGGCTTTTGTGTGTTGTGCTAGAATTTTGAGAACATATTTCACAATATAGAGTTCTCCTTTTCACCCTTTGTGCTATATATCGATCCTCCACCCCACTCATCCCTTCTGGCCCCTATAGACAGGGTTCAAGATATTCCTGTGTAAGGATGCATTCCTCATCGACTTTCCAGGAGAATTAAAACTTCCTTTACTCTATTCCCATGTTGTCAGTCCAGAGAGCACCTAACTTTTGAAGGAACCATGTGAACTCTGATGCAGATTTTTTTTTCTTGCATGTGTGAACAAATTTTCTTTTGTGTGGTGTCCTGTTACAAATGACAGCAGTTTATATCACTGAGATGGGTCAAGGATGAAGGGCACTTGCTGTTCTTGAAGACCAAATTTCAGTTCCCAGGCCACACATCTGGTAGGACACAACTGCTTGTAACTCCAGTGCCCTCTTCTAGACTCCACGGGTACAGCACTCACGTGCAGACCCCATCCTCACACATACCCATAATTAAAAAGAAAACAAACCTTTTTTTAAGAAGAAAGGAAATTTACATCTCTGGTAGTTTGGCCTTTTGCTATTCAGGGTGAACTTGAGACTACGCTTGGGAACTTGCTGGAAATACATTATTTCTAGATTCCCTCTAAGTCCTCTTAAAAACAAACTGCACTGCTTGTTCTTCTTGAAGATCCACTTTCTATTCCCAGCATCACATGGCCACTCACAGCAGTCTAAAATTCCAGTTCCAGAGTATTCTCTTCCCTAGTCTGGTTTTTGTGGGCATTGCACACATGAAGTGCACAGACTTACATGAACGCGAAACACCCACTCACATAAAAAAAAAAAAACAAGAATTTTTTTTTTAAAAAAATCATACCAAAATTTCAATAATAGGCTGTAATTAAGGATGGGATTCCTATTTACAGTAAGTATTAAGAAGTTCTTACTAACATTAGCCTATCAGATCCAACAACATGCAAAAACAGTTAATAACTCTGCCAGGTGCCACCACCACCTACATTTTATACCAGTGTGTGTCCTACTCACCACCAGTACTAATAAATGATTATGTACATTCTTAAGGTTTCTGCCTACAGAAGTGCAATGTTTATAATAAATGTATCCTTGAGCAGAGATTAATATGGTAAGGATACTACAAAAATTGATTTTTTTACAAGCTAATATTTTCTACATTTAGCATAGTATTTTCATGTGGACAGTAGTATATTAATCTCTTGGGAGTTCATTTTTCCATTAACAAACTGGAATAGACATAGACAATTTAATGAGTTGTTGTGGAAATTAAATATAATGTGCTCTGCATCTCAAGAATCCTTTTTTTGTCTTTTATTGTCTTTTATTAATCATATATTTTTATACATGCACATAATATATTTTGGTCATATTCAACATCACCCTCTTGCCCTCCACTTCCCCTTCACCTAACCAACTAATCCCTCTTCTGCTTCTATGTCTTTTTTATACATCAATGCATTTCATTAGAGTTATCACAGTAGTAGAAAGAAAATGTCTCTCCCTCCTCTATCATTTCATGCAACAAGGTCTCCCTATGCATTGCCTACACTATGTGTAGCAATGTGCTGTGTAGCCCGAATGACCTTTAATTAATGAGCCTCTGTTCTCCCATGTGCTAGGAATATAAATGTGTACTACCACACCTGGCTATCTTTTTTGTTGTTGTTTTTCTTAGACAAGTCTGAAACATTCATTTCCATGTACTCCTTTCTCAAGTTACATATTTACTATTAATTGATGAAAGTAATTGTACATTTTATGTGCTACCATGTGACATTTCAATATATATGCAGAATATGTAATTATTAGATTACAATAAGTGACATACCTAATATCTCAGACATTTCATTTATTTGTGTTGTGCACATTCAAAGTCCTAACAGCAATTAATTGTTGTCTGTGGCAGTTTTAATGTAATTGCCCCCATAAGCTCCAAGGGAGTAGTATTATTAGAATTATTGTTGGAGTAGATATAGCCTTGTTGGAGGAAATATGTCACAGTGGGAGTAGGCTTTCAGGTCTTCTTTTCTCAAGCTTCACACAGTGTGACAGTAAAACCACTTCCCGTTGCCTGCAGGTCAAGGTTGAGAATTCTCAGCTACTTCTGCAGCACCATATCTGCCTGCATGCCACCATATTGCACCTGATGATAATGAACTAACCATGTGAAACTGTAAAGCACCCCAATTCAATGTTTTCCTTCATAAGAGTTGCTGTGGCCATGGTATCTATTCACAGCTAGAAACCCTAAGACTTTGTAAGACATTATTACCCTACCATTCTACATAACAGGTGGACATTGTTTCTTCCATCTAAATTTATTCCTGAACCTGCTAACCAGTCCCTCTCTGTTTCTCCCATATAGCCCGTTCCAAGGCTATAATAACCATTATTCTATTTTTTACTTCTGCGAGAGCAACATTTTAGCTTCCACATACTGTGGGAATATGCAACATTTCCTTTTTTAAAAAAAAGTTTCTCTTTCCTACTAGAGATGATTCTCTTCTAGAACCTGCAGCAGGTTGACATGTCTGTGTCTGTAGTTCTCAGCTTCTGATAGATCCACTCACATGATAAAAAGCAAGCAAGAATTGCTGCAGAATGCCGATGGAATGCTCTCAAACCCACAGGGGGGAGTTGGATAAGAGTCAAATGGGGTCCCCACTCTTGCATCTCATTACAAAAGAGGAGGTGAAGTAGCTTTGCAAAAATAAATAGAAATTTTCAAAAATAACTGAAAGCAACATGCGCCTAAACTCTTGCAGGACCCATTGTGGAATTGTGTACTTGTAAAGGGAAGAAGAAAGCTAAGCCCACAAAAAGGACACAGCCGAGTGGATGAAAGGCTGGAGGAGCATCACTGGCCAGAAGCATCAACAAAGCCTTGCTGCCAAGAGAACTCACAACATGAGGCAAGGATGTTAAAATCAGCATCTATCATCAATTAGAGAGCATGGAAAAATAAGAAGGGAAGTAGTTTACTAGAGTCTTGTCCTAATAGGGTAGTGATTCTCAAATTTGGTTGTATATTATAATAACATTGGGGAAAATTATTTAAATTAGTTGGCAGGCCAAACCACAAATCTATTAGTTAAGAGTCTCTATAAACTGAAGCAATGGAGCTCTGCAGGTTTGACAGGAGACCCCAGCATAGAAGTAAGGCTACAGGTTACAGTTATGGAAGACAAGAGAGCAAGAATGGTGCAGGAACTCCAATTTAGAACACAGTTCACAGGAGATACCAGGGAAGCAGGTGGTGGTAGAAACGAACAACCTCCAGCAATCTATCAGAATGTATAAACTGCTAATGAATTAGAAGAGATGAGGTGTAGGTAAAGAACCAAGGGTGATTGATTATGGTGTGTGTGTGTGTGTGTGTGTGTGTGTGTGTGTGTGTGTGTGTGTGTGATATGACTAGTCTTATAAAGAGATGTATATAGGAAAATTAGGTTGAGATGGATAGAGAACAAAATACAGTATTGTAACTAAAAACTTTAAGCATGTAATTGGATTCAGAAAATAACTGAACTGAAGACACAAATTTGAGTATCTTCTGAATGTTGAAATTTTGAGCTTAGAGAATAGATGAAAATGTAAGAAGAAAAAGAAAAATAATTATTTGCCAAGCCTAGAAAAGACATAGAATATTAAACAAATCTGTGTGGGTTTTTCTCCCAAGTAATGAACCAGGCCAGACACCTTGCTTCCCAGACTTTATCCATAGAAATTCTGGTCAAGAAACCTCTCCTTGGCAAGGCACCATCTCCTGTTGTACACCCACAGGCAGGCATACCAGGCTGCGGTAGATAGTTCCAACCATGGCCACACAGCAGCCCCTGGGCAAACCCAGAGAGACACAAACAAAACAAAAGGTATGACTGTGGGAAGGTGACAAGTAGACCAGATAGGGGGAGCAGGGAAGAGAGAGATAAGAGAGTGAGGGCAAGAGCAATGGGAATGCCTTATTTACAATATGAAGCTGTTAAAGAGCAAACTTGATTTTTTTAAAAAACGTACAGAGTTTTCAAAAATTAAATTAAAATACCATGTTTCAAATAATCTCGGGGTGTTGGTAAAGGAAACATGTTTATCCGGTAATGCATCAAAATTTTTTAGATCTTGAGGAAACAGGTCATCAAAATGGAGGTCACAGTGAGGGAAGAGAGGATGTGAACTAAGCCAGGTTTCTTAGAGAAGGAACAACATCTGACAGGGTAAATAATGACATTCTGAGCACACTGAGTTCTTGTATCAGCCATTCTGGGCCAGATAATTAAACACTTTCAAGAATCTATCTGCTTTTTTCTAGGAGCTTGTACCAACTTCTTACATCCTGTCGGTGTCAGGAGGGATGGTGAAGCAGCAGACAGGAACTCTACAGTGGTGCAGTAATTACAGTAGAAGACACAATGATTACTTATAATTGCAGACTTCTCTGGAGTTCTGGAGTCTGACCCATTCTAAGATAGAGAAATTGTAAACACTGAGCAAGAAGACATATTTAAAGGTTACCTGTCAGAAGAAGGGAGGATAATCTTCATCTTTTTTTTATAATTTCATGAAAGGAATTTAAAAAAAAAAAGCAACGAGTAGCATCTGAATCAATAAACATTTAAATTCAGAATGAATGTAAAAATTTGTTTAAAATTGAATTGCAGGAGCACACAAGCAACTTCTAGTAGAGTGCAGTAACATAAAGCATGGTCTCTAGCTGGCTGCAGTGGTACACACCTGTGATCCCGGCAGCCGGCTGCAGTGGTACACACCTGTGATCCCGGCAGCCGGCTGCAGTGGTACACACCTGTGATCCCGGCAGCCGGCTGCAGTGGTACACACCTGTGGTCCCGGCAGCCGGCTGCAGTGGTACACACCTGTGATCCTGGCAGCTGGCTGCAGTGGTACACACCTGTAACGTTGGCAGCTGACTGTAGGGGCACATACCTATAATTCTGGCAGCTGGCTGCAGTGGTACACACCTGTGATCCTGGCAGCTGGCTGCAGTGGTACGCACCTTTGATTCCGGCAGCTGGCTGCAGTGGTACACACCTGTGATCCTGGCAGCTGGCTGCAGTGGTACGCACCTTTGATTCCGGCAGCTGGCTGCAGTGGTACACACCTGTAACATTGGCAGCTGGCTGCAGTGGTACACACCTGTAACCCTGGCAGCTGACTGTAGGGGCACATATCTGTAATCCTGACAGATGGCTGCAGTAGTACACACCTGTAATCCTGGCATACCAGGAGCTAGGGCAAGAGGATCTCAAGTTTAAGGTTGCTGTGGACTACATAGGAAAACTTTATCTCAAAGAAACAAACAATGTTTGCTGGACATTAATGTGGGATTCTACTCTGTATACCATTGGTTAATAAAGAAGCTGCTTTGGCCTATGACAGGGCAGAGCAGAGCTAGGCAGGAAAAACTGAACTGAATTCTGAGAGAAAGAAGGCGGAGTCAGTGAGACACCATGTACCCGCCGAGGAGAAAGATGCTGCCCACCAGATAAACTTTGCTGGTAGGCTACAACCCCGTGGTGATGCAGAGATTAATGGAGATGGGTTTATTTAAGATATAAGAGTGAGATAGAAATAGGCATAAGCTAATAGATAAATCAGTGTTTTAATTAATATAATTTCTGGTAACCATTTCAGGTCTGGGCAGCCAGGAATGATTGAGCAGCATCCTACTTCAGGGCATGGTGACACACACTTTCAATCTCCACAAAGACAGGGTGGTCTTTGTGAGTTTGAGGTCAGTCAAGTCTATATAGAAAGTTCCAGGTTAATCGGGTAAATACAAGTCAAAATGATTCTGAAATACCATTTTACGCCTATCAGAATTGTTAAAATAAAAAACATGATGTCAGCTTATGCTGGAGAGGATGTGGAGTAAGGGCGACACTCCTCCATTGCTGGTGGGAGTGCAAACTTGTACAGCCACTTTGGAAATCTATATGGCAGCTTCTCAGAAAATTGGGGAACCAATCTACCTCAAGACCCAACAATACCATTCTTGGGCATATACCCAAAGGATGCTCGACTATGTTCATAGCAGCATATTTGTAATAGTCAGAACCTGGAAACAATGTAGATGCCAATCAACCAAAGAATGATAAGGAAAATATGGTCCATTTTCACAATGGAGTACCACTCATCAGTGAAAAACAATGACATCTTGAAATTTGCAGGCAAATGGATGGAACTAGAAAAAAACATCCTGAGTGAGGTAACCTGTTGAAGGAGCTCCGGGTTGCATTCCTGCCGCCCAGCTCTGGGCCGCCTGGCTAGCTTATACCCCGAAATAACAACACACAAACTATATTCATTTAAACACTGCCTGGCCCATTTCTATTAATGTGTGTAGCACCGAGGTGCACTTACCGGGAAGATTCTAGCCTATGTCCATCCTGGGTGGGAGCTTCATCGCGTCTGCCTGGGAGAGGGGAGCATGGCGTCTGAGCTCACTTCCTCTTCCTCCCAGCATTCTGTTCTGTCTACTCCACCCACCTATGTTCTAACCTACCAGGGCCAAGCAGTTTCTTTATTAATTAACCAATGACCTTCCTCCATCAGTAACCCAGAAGCAGAAAGACAAACACAGTATGTATTCACTCATAAGTTGATATTAAATGTAAAGCAAAGGATAACCAACCTACAGTCCACAATACCAGAGAAACTAGGTGGAAAGGGGGCCCTAAGTAGTTAAGATCTCCTGGGTAAACTGGAACAGGAGTAGAAGGAAGGGGATGTGTGTGGGAACATGAGAAATCAAAAAGACCAAGTTGGGGGAGGGACAGAGGAAGAGAGCAATGAAAAATATATCTTGATAGAGGAAGACAATATGGGGTTAGGGAGAAACCTGGCATCAGAGAAATTCTCAGGAATCCACTAGCAATAGTGGAGAGGGTGTCTGAAAGGGTCTTCCCCTTTAATCAGATCAGTGACTACCCTAAATGTCATCATAGAACCTGCATCCAATAACTGACTGACAGAAACCGATGCAGTGACCCACAGCCAAGCACTGAGCTGAGTCCCTGGAGTTCAGTTGAAGAGAGGGAGGAGGGACCATATAAGCAAGGGTGAACAAGAGCCTTATAGGGAACCAACAGAGAGAGCTGACTTGAGTTAGTGGGAGCTCACGGACTGTGGACTGACAGATGAGGAACCTGCATGGGGCTGGACTAAGCCCTCTGAATGTGGGTGACAGTTATGTAGCTTGATCTGTTTGACTGGCAGTGGCACCAGGACCTATCCTGGGTGTATGACCTGGCCTTTTGGAGCCCATTCGCTATGGTGGATATCTTTCTTAGGCTTGATACGGAGGTGAAGGGAGTAGGGACTTGGTCCTGCCTCAAGTAGGTATGTCAGACCTTATTGACTCTCCAAGGAATGCCTTATCCCATCTGAGGAGTGGACGGGGGATAGGAAGGGGGAGGGGGAACTGGAATTGGTATATAAAATGAAATTTATTAATAAAAATATGAAGTTCTAGGCTAGCCAAAGTTACATAATGAGACCTTGTCTCAAAAACACACACAAAGTATTTTTTCAAAGAAATTTCATTCTAAATAATCTGCTAATATGAACAGACATTAACAGAAAAAAAAATATGGTAAAAAAAAAAATAAGGGACTGACTTAGTTAGAGTTTCTATTGCTGTGACAAAATACCATGACCAAAAAGCAAGTTGGGAAGAAAGAGTTTATTTGACTTACACTTCCAGATCATAGCCCGTCATTGGAGGGAGAATGGAAACTCAAGCAGGTCTGAAACCTGGAGTCAGGAGCTAATGCAGAGGCTATGGAGGGGAGCTGCTTGCTGGCTTGCTGCTCATGGCCTGTTCAGTGTGTTTTCTTATAGAACCCAGAACCACCATCTCCAGGGATGGCACCACTCACATTGAGCTGGGACCTCCGCATTGATTGAGAAATGCCTTACAGCTGGATCTCACTGAGGCATTTGCTGAACTGTGATGACTCTGACTTGTGTCAAGTTGACATACAAAACCAGCCAGTAAGGAGGCAAAGAGATAATTCAGGAGGTAAAGATGCTTGCTGCCAAGCCTGGGGACCTGAGTTCAGTCCTGAAATTCACGTAGTAGAAAAAGAGAACTGACTCACACAGGTTGTCCTACACACACACACACACACACACACACACACACACACACACTAATGAATAAGTACATATTAGAAAGGTTAAAGAAGGAAATAATATCTAGTGTATTTATTTTATAGAGAACATCTTTCCATATTAACATATCCTCAAGGAACAATTCACTCCACCCAGAGACCTTTGACCTCTCCGCATTCTCACCTTCCTTGAAAATATCGTTAAACCACAGCATTTGTGCTGATGTGTGTACCTCCTGAGTTTCCACCTACATCCTGTGAGTCACTTTCTATTTATGTCCTCACTAACTTTCTCATCACCTCTGAACCATCTCCTCCTCATTGCCTCCAATTAATAACTATTATTATTATTAAGTTATTATGTTAACTAATCTTGTCCCTTTGCTTAGAATGAAAAGTGACTAGGAAATAAATGAGGACTTATCTCTATGAGGATGTTTCTAGAGAGGAATACTCAAGTACAGAGTCTTTTCCCTAGTTGCAGGAGAAACAAAGAAAGGAAAAGCCCGGAGTTCAAACATACTCCCTTCTGCCCCCGTCCACCTCTGCTGCATACTGCTACTGCCCCAATATGCTACCTTTCCACAAGTCCAGAACTATGGGTCTATGGACTAAAACATTTGAAACCATGAGCCAAAATAAACCCTTCCACTCTGGGCAATAGTGGTGTACATCAGGACACCAGCACTCAGGAGGCAGAGGAAGGCAGATCTCTGTGAGTTCACAGCCAACATAGTTTACAAAGTGAGTTCCAGCCAGTCAAGGCCACATAGAGAAATCTTGTCTCAGAAATAAACCACTTCCTTTAGCTGTGTATGTCAGAGATCCAGTGACATCATTAAGAAAAGATAACTAGCATGCTGCCACCCTGCACTTTGTCCCCAATTCTTCATCTCACCGCTAGCATCCCCACATAAATCTGTGGTTTCTTGCCATCACACAAGTATAATAACCCTCAGAAGTGTACTTTCCATGAGGCTATGAAATTGGTCTTTGGAGCCACAACATTTGCATGGACATGAATCCAATGCCCAATTTATAACACATAGCATTTATATGCCTACTTTGTTCTCAATCTTGAGCTCTGATTCTGAGGCCAAATTCCAACATTTTGGGACCACAGACTCAGTCCCACAATAGCCTTCTCAAACTTCCTGAGCAGGAACATCAGTGAGCCTCCTGTGGTCACTGTTTACATGTTGACCATAGGTCTAGCACATTAAATTCTCAACCTTGTTCAAACTTTTTTTGTTTCTACCTACACAGATATTCTTCTAGATTTTGAGTACACATATTAATCTGTTATTTCACAAATGGATATTAACTCACAGTTTCTTGTGGCTACAAGCCCATGATAATATGCAAGATCTTTCTCTCCACTAAAACAAAATTTCATAGGTTTAATAGGCAGATTTTGCTCTCTGTATTTATACTCCCTCCAAAAAAATAGCTTCTAAACTACAATAGGGCCTTCAGAAAAAACTTGATAAATACACTCTGATTCATCTTAATTAGGACCGTAGCCTGCATTTCTGTCACTGATGTAGATTTTCATGACTGCAATCTTCCCAGGTAACAACTAACTGCTGGTACTTCATGTTCACTTGAGCTATCAGTGCATTGTTTTGATTTAAAATGAAATTTTTAGGCACTGTACGAGAAAAATCAGACATCTAAAATTTAAGTAACTGAAGCATCTGAAAGGTAGTATCTGTTCCCTGCTTTCACTTCTACAGTTCCAAAGCATGAGCAGAAAGACCGTCCAGGGATCTGATGTCTAAGAGACCATGTAGATAAGATTCTGAGATCCAAGCGGCAATGGAGAGATGAGTCAGCAGTTAAGAGTGCTTGTTCTTGCAGAGAACCAGGGCTCAATTCTCAGCACCCATATGGTGCCTCACAGCCATCTGTAGCTACACAGTTCCAAGGAATCTTATGCCCTTTTTTAGCTTCCTCAGACACCAAGCATGTATGTAGTTCACAGACATACACATTTGCAAAACACTCCTACACATAAAATAAAATTACTAACTCTTCAAAAACTGTTTTTAATACCCAATTGAAGTGCCCTTCAAGAGCAGCATCATGAGCACCCACAGAAAGCTCTGCAGTTCTAAGAACTATTGAGCTCTGTAACAATGAAGTGGAAGATGGCAAGCACCAAAACCCCATCAAAGTAGCAGTTCTTGCTTTCAGTGCCCTGGAGAGACACTGAGATTGTAGGGAACCTGAGCATCTTTGGAAGCAACTTGAAGAAAATTTTGGCTTGAATCAGCCAAAAATGTGGAAAACAAGACAGAAAAAAATTAGCATTGCAGGCAAAATGACAAGAATGTGCAGTGTGGTGTCTCATCTGTAAAAAAGAAATCCTAGAAAGAAGCTGTGACTACAAGGCCTGATTGTCAGATCAAAGGTCAATGCTGTAAAGAATTTAGAATTACAACCTCCAGATACAACTGATTTTGGGCCATGTTTAGCCCTCTTAATAATCTCCTCCATATGTGACCTAACATTCTTGTAAATATTAGGTAAATCCTTCAGAGTTTTAAACACATACAGACTTCTTATTAGTATTTCCTCAACAGTACAGTATAATGCCTGTTCAAACAATAAAAGAAAGAATGCATGTCCTCTCTGTAGCACGTAGCATGGAGCTAGGAGGTGATGACTGAAGGACCAGACATGGCACAAAACCCCCAACACCAAGTCCCCAGCACAAGGAGATTTACTTACCCAGAGGACAATGACAGGAGATAGAGGAAGAGGGAGATGAGAAGGGACTGGGGGACAGGAAAGGGTTCAGAGGGACAAAGGATGGCCTCTCAATAGAAAGGCGACAGACATGGCCATAAGTAAATGGCAGTTTATAAAGATAAAAAAAAAAAACCCTCTGTTAGGTTGAGTTGGTTTATTTTGATTGGGCATGTAAATTAGGGTAACCAAAGGGGGGCTTTTGATTGCTGGATTTCAATACTTTAATAACTGAGCTTTAGTAGTCATCCTCAGGAGAAGAAAGTGACCAAATAATGGAATAAACCTTTGCTGCTAGCTTTAGGAATATAATCTAACAGTTTACTAAAGCAGAGAGAATGTCAAAGGGCAAGGCCTATCATAGCTATGTTAGCCATGTTCAGTTCCACATAAGGAATATGAGGGTTAATTTATAAAGTATAGCCTCGAGTGGGTGTGATAGTATATGCCTATACTCCCAAGAATAAGAAAGGATTTAGAACTAGAGGCCAGCCTAAGATACATGGCAAGTTTGACCAACCTGAGCTATACAGCAAAGCCCTTTCTCAGTTTCTCAAAATTCAAAGTCCAAAATAAACAACAAAAAAGGCTTACCTTTGGTTAGATAGGTCACAGGTCTTATAGGAGAACCCAATTATTCTGATAGATGACATAGTACTAACACAGTTCTTAATGACTTATTCCTCACCCATTTAATCTCTCAAACTTCACCAAAGAAGCTTCTCCTTGCAGTAGATGGTAGTTAACACAGAGATCTGGTCAACTCACAGAGAAAAAGAGACTGTGGAGTGCTCAACCGTGAGCAGAACATCTATACCACATTTCTTCCACTGAGGCTTGGGATTTTCACAGTCTGGAAGATTTGAGAGCCAAGTACAGGTGAATAACATTAAGGAACCAGTACTTTCTAGCCACAGCAGGGCAGTTGCACACATGAACTTGTAGTGATTGTGACAACATGCATAAGGTCTGCATAAATACCAGAAAAAAATCCAGCATACAAGGGGAAAGGTGAACGTGAAATCCCACAGCTGGAGGGGAAACTTTGGCATTTGTTAGCTGTTAGAGCAGGGATAGTCAATGTTTGTCAATGTTGTAACCCTGGAAGATCAACCAAGAATAGTAGGGCATGACACCTGGACTCTACAGGGAAAGAAGAAAATGAAAGAAATTGAAATCTCAGTCAGGTGGGAAAGGATAGGAGAGTAGAGAAGGTGTTTATGTGAGAAACTAGAAAATGTGAAGTGAATATGGCCACAGTATAATGCATGAAATTCTTAGGGGATTAATAAAAATAATATTTTTAATTTATTTATTTATTAAAAATTTCCACCTCCTCACCTCCTCCCATTTCCCTCCCACTCCTCCCTCCCCCCCTCTCCCTCTCCAGTCTTAAGAGAAGTCAGGGTGCCCTGCCCTATGGGAAGTCCATACAGAGTAATGGGTTGCATGTGTCATTTTTGTACACGCATGACACTTTGCACCAGTGGGCACGTCTTACACAGTGGTAGTTTAGCACAGAGTCCACGGCTAAGGACAACTGTCAAGTGACTTTTCTTCACAAGCCACCTTCACTGTATGATCTGGCACAATGGACACTATTATTTGAAATGATTTCTTGGATCTCTTTTCAGAAATTCCTTTCCTATGGCTGTTTCAAAATATCTTATATATCCTATCTTCTTTGTTGTTTTTAGTATAATAGAGGTTTATTTCTTTAGGGGTAGACTCACAGATCACAATCCTCTGCTGGAATGAGAAACAGAAAACCGATCCTCCAGCCAGAAAAAAGGCCAAAAGCACACTTTACATCAGCATAAATAGGGTAAGAGGACACTCCCAAGTGGGCAGGAGGAATTGTTAAAGCACATCCCCTTATTGTTTAAATAGGAAAGTTCTATACAATAAGAACAAATATCAGGTATAAAAATAAGAATTACAACCAGCGTTTATAAACAATATCAAGCTAGAAACATACGATAAATGTTTCGATGATTATCCTATTCTAATGAGTTTAAGTCTTGAATATAAATAAATTGACCAAGTCATGAGAGAAAAGTAACTAAAACTATCTAGTCTTCAAACCCGTTGAAGAGCTGAGAAGGGAAATAATAATACTTGAGTAAGCAGAAAGTGTAATCAAGCAACTTCCAAAATATATAAGAAAATGACAGAAACAACTGGCTACCTGGGCAATCACCCAAGGTCACGTTTGCACCGTTGAAGCAACCAACTTCGGCTAAGGCCTATAGTAACTGACAGACCATTTTCAAAGACAAGAAAATTTTCAAAACCATCTTACCCTGTCTTGGCAAGATTTTACAGTCTTTTTACTTGTATCCTGTCCAGACATCAAGTATTTTGTCAGTGGTCTATGCATGGGCAGTTCCTTGTCTAAAGGCCAGTTTTGCCAAGAAGAAAAAATGCTCCAAGTGAAGTGTCTTCAGTACTCAACATTCTCTCAGGAATAGATGGGGTCTGCCAGGAACAATCATGCCTCATGTCAACAGAACCCTAAGTTTTTTAAATGCTATATTCTATAGCTCTTTGAAGTGGTTGAAGACTACCTATCTATGCAGAATGCAATCTCTATGTATATAAAGAACCTGATTAGTCTAATTATAAGTGTGACAAATATGGATGACTATTGACCTAAAATTTTAATACCTATATAACTTAAAGACTAAGACTTCATATTAAAATATTAAATAATCTTTAAACAATTGTACAACAAATAAGGACAATGATCTCAAAATGTAAACAATATATAAGTATCTTGATCAGAGGTAGAAATGTATATTGCAGTATGATAAATATATCCTAAAACTGTATCAATATACAAAATGTCTTAAGCAGAGATAGAAGCATGCATGCATACAAGATGACAAAATAACTTTGCCTAGGTATACAAATATTATAGATGAAAATAGGAACACATTCAATATAATTTAAGTTTGCATCAACATATAAGAATCTATACAAATGTAAATAATATCTCACAAGTATTCACTCCATTACTCACTATTAATACTAGTGTGAGTAAGCTCACACTAGTCTATTATCCCATTCAATTTCTCCTTCCCCCTTTCTTTCAAAGATACCCCTGAGCTAACATAATGTTCCACCAACCCCCCACCCCTATAACAGCTATATTCAACCCCTTAATGATGTGTATAACCATGAGGACAAACTTTGTTAGGAGAGGGGATGTCATCTTCTAGAATTACTTCCAGCTGTCATTGAGGCAGTGTAAGGGGTTTTTTTGATGTTTAAAATTTTTTATTATTGTTGTTGTTGTATTTTATTACTTTAAAAAATACCAACCCAATTTTCCAGCACCTCCCTTCCTCCCAATCCTTACACACACACACACACACACACACACACACACACACACACACACATCCTACCCCTCCATTCCTAAGACAGGGCAAGGCACCCTGCCCTGTGGAAAGTCCAAGGCTTTTTGTTTCACTGATGTTTTCTATGTTTCTATTTTGTTGATTTAGTCCTCAATTTGATTATTTCCTATCTTCTATTCCTCCTGGGTGAGTCTGCTTCTTTTTCTAGAGCTTTCCTGTGTGCTGTTAAGTCACTAATGTGAGTTTTCTCTGTTTTCTTTATGTGGGCACTTAATGCTATGAACTTTCCTCTTAGCACTGCATACATAGTGTTCCATAGGTTTGGTTATGTTGTGACTTCATTTTCATTAAATTCAAGGAAGACTTTAATTTCTTTATTTCTTCCTTGACCCTAGGGTGGTTCAGTAGTTGACTGTTCACTTTCCATGAGTTTGTAGGCTTCTGGGAGTAGTATTATTGTTAAATTCTAGCCTAACTTTACTCCATGGTGATCTGCTAAGACACAGGGGGTTACTACAATATTTTATCTATAGATGTTTGCTTTATTACTGAGTACGTGATCAATTTAAGAGAAAGTTTCATGAGACTCTGAGAAGAAGGTATATTCTTTTGTGTTTGCATGAAATGTTCTGCAGATGTCTGTTAAGTCCATTCGATTCAATACATGTATTAGTTCTCCTATTTCACTGTTAAGTATCTGTCTGGTTGACCTGTCCATTGGTGAGAAAGGAGTGTTGAAATCTCCTATTATGTGCAATTTAAGTTTTAGTAATGTTTCTTTTACATATGTGGGTGCTCTTATATTCGGGGCACCCGAATATATTCAGTATTGAGAATTCATCTTGATGAATTGTTGCTGTTTTGAGAATAAAGTGTTCTTCTCCATCGCTTCTGATTGGTTTTTGTTTAAAATAAATTTTGTTAGAGATTAGGATAGCCATACCCACTTGTTTCTTAGGTCCATTTGATTAGAAAACCTTTTCCCAACACTTTACTGTGGGGTAGTATCTGTCTTTGAGGTTGAGGTGTGTTTCTTGTAAACAGCAGAAGCCTGGATCCTGTTTTTGTATCCATTCTCTTAGTCTGTGTCTTTTTATAGGCGAAGTGAATCCATTGATATTAAGTGATATTAATGACCAGTGGTTGTTAGCTCTAGTTATTTTTCAATAGTAGTAGTGTTTGTGTGTTTCCCTTCTTTGGGTTATGCTAGTTGGGGGTTATCATATGTCTGTGTTATTGTGGGTGTAGTTAGCTTCCTTGAGTTGAGGTTTTCCTTCTAGTACTTTCTATAAGACTGGGTTTATGGATACGTATTTTTTAAAATCTGTTTTTCTCATGGAATATCTTGTTTTCTCCATTGATGGTGAATGAAATCTTTGCAGGGTATAGTAGTCTGGGTTTGCATTCATGGTCTCTTAGTGTCTGACATATTTATCCAGGCCCTTCTTGCTTTCATACTTTCCATTGAGAAGTCAGGTATAATTCTGATAGGTTTAACTTTATATGTTACTTGACATTTTTCCTTTGTAGTTCTCGATATTCTTTCTTTTTTCTGTATGTTTTGTGTTTTGATTATTATATGGATTTTTTTATCTAGTATTTGATGTTCTGGAAGTTTCTTGTACTTTCATAGGGATATTCTTCTTTAGGTTGGGAAAGTTTTCTTCTATAATTTTGTTGAATATGTTTTCTGTGCCTTTGAGCTGGAGTTCTCCTTCTTCTACCCCCATTATTCTTAAGTTTGGTCTTTTCATGGTGTCCTGGTTTTCCTGAACGTTTTGTGTTAAGAATGTGTTGGATTTAATGTTTTCTTTGACCAATAAGTTTATTTCCTCTACAGTATCTTCAGCACCTGAGATTCTTTTGTCTCTTGTATTCTGTTGGTTATACTTGTCTCTGCAGTTCCTGTTCATTTATCCAGATTTTCCAGTTCCAGCATTCACTCGGTTTGTGTTTTCTTCTACTTCTTCCTGTTGTGAGACCAATGGTTTCTGATGTTACCATGTTGCTTTTCAGGATGTTGGAGGAAATCTTGCATTGGTGGCTACCCGTGTGACCAATGGGTTCTGGTGTTACCATGTTGCTTTTCAGGATGTTAGAGAAATTCTTGTATTGGTGGCTACCCATTTCTTTCTTCAAGTGAGGCTGGCAGTGTCTTGGTGTCATGGTCCAATCCCTGCTGTGGCTGTCTGAATATTTGGTAGTTAATATTTGTCTGCTGTCTTAGGTCCCCTCAGTATTAGAGCAAGCTGTTCACACAGACCTCACAGGCAAATATGCAGGTTTGGGTGAGGTGGGGTCAGTTGGGGGATAGCCCAGCTGCAGGAAAACTCCCTGCAGCTCCCTAAATCTGAGGGATTTAGGGGGGGGGGCTCGGTTTGGCCCCACTGGGAAGGTCCCAGAGAGTAAGGCATCAAGCTGTCAGGCCCTGTAGCCACTGATTCACCTCTTATGTCCCCTCAGTATTGGAGCAAGCTGCATTTACAGGTTCCACGGACCTCATAGCCGAACAGATGGGTTTGGGGGTAGGATGGGTTAGGTGATAGCCCAGATCCCATATCCTATCTTCTTATACTTTCAGCCCCTCAGAAGGATTTTCTGCAGAGAGAGATCTGGATCTCACTAGTTTCTTCTCTTGATTTCCAATTTTTACAGTATTAATTTTTTAAGAGGATTTCTCTTCTCCATTCTGTTTCTGGCATCATTGTAGTTCACATTGTGTGATTTTGTTTCTGCATTTATTATTCTCTTTCACTTACATTTCTGTTTGGTATCAGTACAATACTGATTTTGTCACTATGGCTCTGTGATGTAACTTTATATCATGTACTGTGATTATAGCTGGCTCCTATAGTAAGGATTAGGAGTAAAAGGATCAATGTTCCAGCAATGGCTGTAAGTAGAGTAGTTCATTAACCAGGAGGACCAGAGGAACAAAGATGGATAGCAGCTGTCAGAGTCTTCTCTCTTTCCTTAAGGTTTTTCTGACTGTAGCTAGATTTTCTTTACCCCTGACTAGTTGGCAAAGAAGCAACCATACAAAGACAGCCTTTTTATTGATTTTATTGAGCTATATATTTTTCTATGCTCCCCTCCCTGTCTTTCCCCTCCCCTCCAACCCTCTCCCATGGTTCCCATGCTCCCAGTTTACTCAGGCGATCTTGTCTTTTACTACTTCCCATGTAGATTAGATCCATGTATGTCTCTCTTAGGGTCCTCATTGTTGTCAAGCTTCTCAGGGATTGTGAATTATAGGCTGGTTTCCTTTGCTTTGTTTTTAAAAACCACTTATGAGTGAGTACATACGATAATTTTCTTTCTGTGTCTGGGTTACCTCATTCAATATGATGTTTTCTAGATCCATACATTTTCCTGCAAATTTGAAGATGTCATTATTTTTCTCTGCTGTCTAGGAGTACTAGACAGCCTTGTTTCTGAAGAGGAGGTCTAGTCATCTGCAATTCTGAAGACTAACCTCTGCTAAGGAGTCTACCTAGACTTCCAGACAGGGAATAGAATTCTCCAGATGGCTTATGCTACTTGAGCACTGAAGTCCTTGAAGTTTTTAATGCTGCACAATTAGGGCTACAGCTATAATTACAGTGAAGTTCACAATGCCTGCCTGCACCAACCAAGAAATAAAAATGGAGATGACTTGCTATGTGCTGAGAAACCCAGAATCTAGATTTGTGTAGGTTCTGCCCTATTCTCCATAATAGATTAGCACATGTGGCAATATGGATATTACAACCATTTCCCATGGGGAGACAAAGAAGACAAAATAGAACAATCAAAGTCATAGGTCCTGTGTCAACCTTATCTTTAGCAGGTTTAAGGGCATGGTGATCACTCTCTATTTTCATCTTCTGTATCCTCCTTCAGCTGAGTTTGGTGGGCCCACATGGTGACACCAGTGATCTTCACTGCTGTAGGAGTAGTGAGGACCACAGGATACAGGCCATTCCACACTGGGTTCAGGCTCTCAGTTGAGATTTTCTTTACCCATGCAAGGTTACCAGGCTGAAGCTTGTGGACAGACTCAGACACAGACAAGGGCCCAGCCTCTGAATAAATCTAATTAATAGTCATCTGGGCTTGTTTCGGGGCCTTTAAAGACTGGCAATTTCTGTCTTACAAATAAACATCTCTTAACTTAGGGAGGAAAGGTGGAGGCTTCCCAAACAATTTCAAATGCAGTGAAATGTTCTTGATATAGCATACCCTTCGGCTTCAGGAGGGCAAGTGGTAGGAGGCTGGCCCAACTTTTGCCAGACTCAAGGACATACTTGATAAAAGCTTCCTTCAAGGTCCTATTAATCCTTTATAATTGTTCTGAACTTTGTGGCCTGTAGGCTCAATAAAGTTTTCAATCAACATTTCAGACCAGATTTGGGGATACTTCAGCCATGAAGGCCTGGCCATTTTGAGACCAGGGAGATAGACAATCCAAACCTATTAATCATCTCTTACAGGAGTTTATTGGTGACCATCGAGGCTGTCTCCATTCATATAGGCTCCACCCTTCCAAAGAATGTCCCCTTGTTCTCTGGAGGTGTTTCTTTCATGCAAATTCTTTCCAGGGCTCAGCTTCCTCATTTGGTGTTGATGTTTGCACAAGTTCTGGATACAATGTTTTTGACAAGATTGTCTCATTGAGGGATATAATATCTGCGCCTGAATAACTCAGCAACTTGGGATGTCCCTAGACAGGTGACCTGGTGAAGTCTGGTGGACAACTGCCTTCTGATAGCACGAGGAAGTATGAGTCTCCCATTGAGCAATCATTGCCATCCATTTGCCTCCTAGATAGCATCTTCCCTTTTTGCCCATGTGGTTAGATCTTGCGTGTAGTTTGGGTACTGGAACATTTTGAGTCTAGACAGGGTAACCAAGATCTGGAGATGCCACATCTAGCAGGGTAATGATTTCTTCTTTGTTTTTTATTTCATTTCAGGACAAGGTAAGGAATCACCTTGGTTGGTAGAGGCCCATGGACATGGACCACAGCAAATTCACACCTATTGTCTGTATGCACAGTGATGACATTTTCCTTTCCCCCAATTAAGTGCATGTGTTAATGTCAGAAGTTCAACTCTTTGTGCTGAAGTCTATCAACTGAATAATTGGGCCCACGATGTCCTGTCCAAAGTGACAACTTCAGCCCCAGCATACCTTATTCTATTCTGAAAAAAAAACTGCTCTTCTCTATGTACAGCACCTTTTCTGCTTCTCTCTCAGTTGTTATATCAGGTATTGCAGGAATCCAGTGGGCAATTCTTGGGGCTCATGTATAACCTCACTCACCTAAGAGACATTGGTGGGTTTTTTAGCAGATGCCTCCAGTCTCCCTAAAAGAATCTAGCAAAACTTGTCCATAGCCTTCTTACAAGAAGAAGGGAAAATCCACTCTATTTAGGCTACATTGTTCCCAAGAAATATTCAGCCTGGCCTGAGGGTAGCCACCCTCTCAAGCCAGATCATGCCTCACTCATCTCCTGTGAAGAGGATTGCCAAGAGCTTTGCACAGTTATTCCAGGTTGGTGTTGGATATGAAAGATAGTCTGGAAGAGACTAATGGGGTTTTTCAAAGAATAGTGAGTTTGGAGTTTTCTGATTTTGCAAATCATTGGTTGAAAGGAAAACATAAACCATAAAAAGAATAAAAAGAGTAAAGGGAAAACCTCAGGTATTGGACCCTCTGGGAGCACCTACCTTAGAGGAATGATAGGGTTGCCTCTGCCTCAGGGAAATTCCTCCAAAAGCACCCTTAGTGAGAGGCACTCCGTATGTGTGGAGGGGAGGGACCAAAGATAGAAGATACTATCTCTTCCCCGCACCCAAGCACAACCCTAGGAACTACTTTCCCCTCCCTGGGTGTTGTCAGAGGTTACACTGGGACATATGAAGGAGGAAACTCATCTTCCTCTAGTGGGACTAAGAAAACAGATGGAGTTTTAAGTTTATCTGGGTGACCTGACCATCCCAAGAAAATTTTAGTTCCCAAGAAGAAAGCACAAGTCTTATGCCAGGGTGTGTGGATCCTACATCAGAGTAATTCATTCAATATAAGTAAACTGGTAGAGGAGGATGAGGCCTTTAATCACCATATTCCAGATGGTCTAAACTGTAGTGAGGAGTTGAGCAGGCCTGGTTTTCATCCCACCCGACTCCCGCATGGCTAGCTTTACACCCGAAATAACAACACGGAAACTGTATTCTTTTAAACACTATATCTAGCCTCTTCTTGGCTAACTCTCACATCTTGACTAACCCATTTCTAATAATCTGTGTAAAATCACGAAGTGGTGGCTTACCGGGAAGGATTCAGCATGTCTGACTTGGTGGCTGGCTCCATTGTGTCTGACCCAGAGAGGAGCAATTGCCTAACTTCCCTTCTTCCCAGCATTCTGTTCTGTCTACTCCACCCAACTAAGGGCTGGCCTATCAAATGGCCAAGGCAGTTTCTTTATTAACCAATGATATCAACACAAAACAGAAGACCCTCCCACATCACTAAACCATCTGGGGGTCTGAATATCCTTTGCTGGGCCACCCTACTCCAAAAAAGGGCTGAACAGTTTCACATAGAGTTCAGAGTTTCCCAGGCCAAAAAAAAAAAAAAAAAAAAAGACACCAAACTCATCCTTCATCCTTATCTAAGTGTTTTTTAACAGTGTCACAGAACTGCTGACTCCCCTACATTTTTAATATGTTTCCCCAGCCAACAGAACTGACAGAATCACACAGAGAGATCCACAGACAAGCAAACAATAAAGACAGAGTGGTCACCACACAGACTTAAACCAGGATTGCTGAGAAATCACATGGATCCCAAACAATAGATTAGGACCATGCGTAATCTCTCCTAAGTGTCTTATTTGAACACTGCCATAAACAGACTTCCAGAGATGACTCAGGCGACATTCTATAATTTCCCATTTTTGGTGAAAGTATCAGGATTCTCTGTGGTGATTGGAAGAGAAGCATGAGACTTTCATAGAGTCCTGGAAATTCTCAGGGTAGACACCCCTAGGAACTATTTTCCTTGCTATTATTTCAGGGGGAATCTGAGACCCCAGATTCATAGTACCTCAGTCTCTAGGGATCTCATGCCTATATAATGTTGTGAGATAAGCCCACCAAAGACCACCACACAGACACTGTTGAAGCCAAAAAGAATGTCTTTATTGCTGGCTGACAGATGCATGGGGAAATGGCCCAAATCATCAAATCCTGAGTATTGCAGCCCTCTCTCTTTTGTGCACAAAAACTACATCCTGGTTGTCACAGCTCAGTTAGCAACAAGCAGAACTACAGAATCCAGAAAGCAAGGTTACTGCATTTAGGGATTTTCCTGGAATTAAGGTCTAGATCTTTAATGGATTAAATCTTTGATCTTGTTTTGGCAGCTATCGTGGCCTACATGATGGATTTAAAAGTCAGAATGGTGACTCTATCATGGCATCAGTTGTTCTAAGTTCTGGGGCTCTGTTACAATAAGTTGTTGCACATCACTACTCACCATTCTCCCAATGCTAACATGCATAATAGCCACCTCTTACTGTTTTGTAAGGAAAAAATCTTTACTTCCTATAATTCATCCTGAAATTCCTCTCTGGGACATAAATAAAAATCCAAGATCCAAATGAGATATGGTGGTTCATGTGTGTAATCTCATTACTCAGGAGATTCACCATGAGTTTGAGGCCATCTGGGGCTATATGGTGAGCTCCAGGTCAGTCTGGGTTACTTAAACACACATTAAAAAATAAAAAATAAAACTTAAAAATTATAGTTTACAAAGCAAAACATCACTTGAATGAAAGCCCCTAAGAGGAACTCCTCATGCTCTAACACACAGCAACACACTGTGTCTCCCACTATCACTGAGAGGCCAATGGCTATACCATTGAAGAATGGCTGAATGAGGGTCAAGTCTGAAGTTAAACAATGTTCTTCTTCCCATGTCAGATTTCAATGAAAGGAAAATGTGTCAAATCTCAATCATGTGATACAGATGTGCACTACAAGGCAAAAATGTGACTCATTGCAATACAGGTGGAGGTACACCCTCTTAGACACTACAACTGACTCCCCATTTCAGAAAAGTAGATAACATGGGGGCACTTAGCCAACAGCATGTAGAGCAGAGATAGTCCTTCTCTGATGAATGCTGACAGGTGCCCGGCCCCCAGGGATACCTTATTGTTGGAGGAGGAAGGGCCACTTGTTCTTTCTGGCCAACCCAACTAGCTTACACCCAAAATAATCATACAGAAACTGTTTTAATTAAAACACTGCTTGGCCCATTAGCTCTAACTTCTTATTGGCTAACTCTTATATCTTAATTTAACCCATCTCCATTAATCTGTGTATCACCACGAGGTTGTGGATTACCAGGAAAGCTTCAGCACATCTCCAGTGGCAGATACATGGTGTCTCTCTGACTCTGCCTTCTTCCTCCGAGCATTCAATCTTCCCCGCCTACATAAGTTCTGCCCTATCAATAGGCCAAGGCAAATTCTTTATTCATTAATGTTAATCAGAGCACACAGAGGAGACTCCCATATCACCTCCCTTCTTCTGTTTAAATAAAAAGGAAGGTTTTAACTTTAACATAAAAAAAATTACATATAACTAAAAAATTATCATGCAAGAATTACAATTACAATATTTATATATACTTTATCTTTTATCATAATTAAGGAAAACTATATCTATAATTCAACTCCATCAAAGAAGGGTATAATATTACTTAAGTAAACAGGAAGTGCATTATAAGCAACTTCCACCATTTTAGAATTGACAGAGACATCTCACTACCTAGACACTTACCCAAAGTTCTTCTGTACTGTTGGGGCATCCATATTCAGCCCACAGACCCATAGTATTCAGCAGACTTTTCCACAAAGCAGGAAATTTCAAAGACAGTTCTACCTATACTGGCAGTTTGTCTGTCACAATTTTCAGTGTCCTGCAGAATGTCTAGCAGACTCTTTCATGAAGCAGGAACCATGAAGGATCATCTCACTATTAGGCAAGTCCAGCAGTCATTTCTCTGTGGCTCCTGCATGTCCAGTTCAGCAGTCCAAGCAAAAATAGTTTCTTGCCCAAATGGCTAACAACTCCATAAGGAGCCTCTTTGATGCTCATCTTCCTCTTGAAGTAATTGGTGCTGACAGGAGTAGATGTGTCTCATTGTCATGAAAAGTCCTATGTTATTAAAACATTTTAAATGCTATATTCTGAAGGTCTCTGAAAGATTTAAAGAATACTTAACTAAAATATATCTATATATATCTAGAAAACCTAACTAACATGACTACAATCTTCACTATTATAGATGATTATTTATTAATCTATATTTCTTAGTTATACATTACATTTTTTAAATGAACTACACAATCTCAATACCTTAATCAAGAGCAGAAATATACATATAGTAAGACTGACCTTAAATTTATATCAATAAACCAAAATCTATACCAATGCAAATCTGTATAGCATATCCCCCTTTAAATGTAAACAAATATTTATAGACAATATTTGGGAATATGGGCGTGGTTTCTCCAACTGCTTCGTGCTGTTTGTGAGTGCTGTTAATCAGGTTTTTAGTGGTGTATTCTTTGTGCTAGGTTCATCTCAGTCAACAGTTGGATGAAGTAATTTTTTGAGGGTGTTCACAGTGGCCTTTCAGAGGTCTTCTTCCATTACCACACCTGTCTGGAAGCAATTCACAAGTTCTCATCCTCTGTGGAAACAAGAGAAGAACCTCTCTTCCAAAGCAATGTATCCTTAGACCCAAGGTCATGATACCTTTATAATATACATGCTGGTTTAGCTTAGCAACCCATGCAATGAAATGTTTCTTTATACTTAGCTCATTCACAGTCAAAAATTCAAAGATAACACAATAATATACATAATTCAGAATCTCTGTAAATTTTCAACTTTTATGTGGCTTACTTTCTTTACTCCTTTTATCTATGACTATCTGTACTCTGCCTCTTTAAAGACTTTACCCTTTTTTATAAACCATTAACTTTATTTTATGACTCTCTATAGCCTTTTTCTTCTCTCTTCCAAGCCTACATATATTTATCCAACATTGTGACTCATTTAGAGTTCTTTTCCATCTGGATT
Organism: Microtus oregoni; assembly: GCF_018167655.1. Classification (NCBI taxonomy): domain Eukaryota; kingdom Metazoa; phylum Chordata; class Mammalia; order Rodentia; family Cricetidae; genus Microtus; species Microtus oregoni. The sequence goes on from NW_024543066.1 coordinate 50,218,764, forward strand.
TGTCTTTATTGCATATCTGTAATTCTTATCTGACCAGAAGCATTTCTTATAATGCTAAGCACTTAAGTATTTAAGCTGCGACATTACTAGGTCAAATATGGTACTCTCTGTTTGCCTGCCCAGTCTAAAATGTAAGCTGCACCATTACTATGGTATATGTGGTACTTCCTGCTTGCTCCATACAGTCCAGCATAGCAGAGCTGCTTGTACCTCTAAGCTGCACACACTGCCCCGGTTCCAGGCACAAAGCTGATCCACATTGCCATTAAGCAAGCTGCAGCAGTCTATTCACAAACCCCATCCAAATACTTGGTCTCTCAAAAGAACCAGAGGTCACACTGGCAAGCACATCCCCAAAAGCCTGAATTTCAAAATGGCATGGCTTTTTTGCTGCTGCTGGAAAACCTCTCTTAAAGGAGCTGCAGCACACCACCAGCAAACAGCAAAAAGCTGTGTTAAACTCTGAACTCAGAGTTTTTTGTTTGTTTGTTTGTTTGTTTTTGCTTTTGCCTAGAATTGTTTTTCAAGCTCTCTCAGTTTTACATGAATTTAGTTGTCCCCACATTGGGTACCAACTTGTTGGAGGAGGAAGGGCTGCTTGTTCTTCCCAGCCTTCCAGCTAGCTTACATCCAAAATAATCACACAGAAACTGTATTAATTAAAACACTGCTAGGCCCATTAGCTCTAACTTCTTATTGGCTAACTCTTACATCTTAATTTAACCCATCTGCATTATTCTGTATATCACCATGAGATCAGGGCCTACCAGCAAAATTTCAGTATGTCTCTAAGGCATATCCATGGCATCTCTCAGACTCTGCTTTCTTCCTCCCAGCATTCAGTTCCATCTTCCCCACCTACCTAAGCTCTGCCCTATCAACAGGACAAGGCAGTTTCTTTATTCATTAATAATAATCAGAGGACACAGAGGGGACTCCTACATCAGTGCATAGTCAACCTGTATTTCCCAGAGACCCTGAAATTGGAATAGGTTTATTCTGCAGCAATATCTACACATCTTTATCTCTATCACCTAATACCTAACCACACCCAGATCTCATCTGTCTGGGTCTTAGGGAACCAAGAAATGACACATGGGGAAGAGATTGCCCTGGATACCAGACACACAAACTACTTCCTTCTCCTGCTGGCATTTCTCCATCAAATCTTTCTGAATTTCTACCTAACTTTGTCTCAGATTAAATTCTGGAACTTTCTCTCTGTTTTACTTCAACCTTTTAACAAAAGGAATAGATATGAAAGCTGCGTCCTTCACCTGTGGGACTGGAAGTTTGTCATTTCACACTAGAAATGGTAATGGCATCCTGATTTATAACCTCAAATTTCCTTAATAGTCTAAAATCACATTTTTTCTGGTTAATTTTTAGTGTAAAGAAGTTTGGATGTAGGTTTGTGCACACACATGCAAGCCTATTTATAAAACTTACTTTTTCATTTATACATCTATGTGTATGTCACATGTGTGCAGGTGCTCACAGTGGCCTGAAAAATTGGATCCCCAGGAGCTGGAGCTACAGGTGGTTGTAGGATGACTTGTGTGGATGCAGGAAACCAAAGAGTCAAACTGGGGTCCTCTGCAAGAGCAGTATGTGCTTTTAACTGCTGATCCATCTCTTTTATGATGGAGGAAGGTTATTGGCTAATAAACAAACTGCCTTGGCCCATCTTATAGGGCAGAATTTAAATAGGCAGAGTAAACAGAACAGAATGCTGGGAGGAAGAGGAAGTGAGCTCAGAAAGCATACAGCTCCTCTCAGAACCAGACGCGATGAAGCAAGCCGCCAGGTCAGACATGCTGAATCCTTCTCTGTAAGCGCACCTTGGGGTGCTACACACATTATTAGAAATGGGCTAGTCCAGGTGCGAGAGTTAGCTGAGAAGAGACTAGATATAATGGGCCAAGCAGTGTTTAAAAGAATACTGTTTCCGTGTAATTATTTTGGGGCATAAGCTAGCCATGTGGGTGGCTGGGTGCCAGGGACACAGCCCCGCCACCCCTATTACAACACTCTTAGCTTAGTTTTATCACATTTCCAAGGTCTCAACACAGCATAAGTTAAGTTGATTTTAGTTGTACTTGAGTCATATTGGCAAACAATGTTGGGCAAGAACAGAATGGCCACAGTTATCATTGTAACAATCTGAAAAAATCCAATATTCTTCACTTTGGGGCAGAAAAGAATTTCAGAACTAGCATGTATGAGGCAGAGTTTGCGTTTATCCAGAAGAGTGTTTAACATAGATTTAACAGAGTTAATAGAAAGAGGAGCACTTGGAAAAGAATAAGACATATACAAAGTATATGAGCTTCTCAAGAAAACCAGTCATGCTCAATTGTCTTCACAATTACGATATTTATGTTTTAGGTGAGTTCTAAAACTCTATCTTTGAAGATTTGCTAAGTAATTTAAATGAGATCATAGGACATTTACTACAATAGATTGAATGGTTGATTGCAGAGGTTGCATAGAAGTCTGAATGTTTTCATATTAAACAATATTTGTAGTATGTTTTTGAGATTCCTAGACAATATCTGAGGAAGAATTAAGGCCATACTCCATCATATAGTGTTGTCTTAAACATTTATTGCTATTTTATATTTGTGTGTGTGTAAGTCAGAAGAGGGGTTAGCAGATCTACTGGAGCTGGAGTCACAGTCACCTAAATGATGTGGGTACTGGGAACTGAACTCAGGTCTTCTGGAAGTACTCTTAAACAATGAGCCACACTTCCAGCCCTATTTTAACATTCTTTTTTTTTATTGAGAAAAGGAGAAAAAAAAACAAGTTTCCACCTCCTCCCAGCCTCCCATTTCCCTCCCCCTCCTCCCACCCTTCTTCCCCTCCCCCCACTCCATTCCCCCTGCCTCTCCAGTCTGAAGAGCAGTCAGGGTTTTCTGCCCTGAGGAAAGTCCTAGGTCCTCCCCCCTCCATCCAGGTCTAGGAAGGTGAACATCCAAACTGGCTAGGCTCCCACAAAGCCAGCACATTAAGCAGGATCAAAACCCCATGCCATTGTCCTTTGCGTCACATCAGCCCTCATTGTTCGCCATGTTCAGAGAGTCCAGTTTTATCCCATGCTTTTTCGGTCACAGTCCAGCTGGCCTTGGTGAGCTCCCAATAGATCAGCTCCACTGTCTCAGTGGGTGGGTGCATCCCTCGTGGTCCCGACTTCTTTGCTCATGTTCTCCCTCCTTCTGCTCCTCATTGGGACCTTGGGAGCTCAGTCCAGTGCTCCAGTGTGGGTCTCTGTCTCTATCTCCATCCATCACCAGATGAAGGTTCTATGATGATATGCAAGATATTCGTCATTATTGCTCTAGGATAGGGTCATTTCAGGTTCCCTATCCTCAGCTGCCCAAGGAACTAACTGGGGAACTCGGCTTGGGCACCTGGGAGCCACTCTAGATTCAAGTCTCTTGCCAACACTAAAGTGGCTCCCTTAACTAAGAATTGTGGTTCCGTGCTCCCCTGTCCAACCTTCCTTTATCCCAATCCTCCTGTTTCCCCAAGGCACCCCCTCCTTCCCTTCTAACTTTTCTCTCCCCATCTCCCCTTACCCCCATCCCACCCCACCCCCATGATCCCAATTTTCTCCCCGGCAATTTTGTCTACTTCCCTTAGCCATGAGGATAACTATATGTTTTTCCTTGGGTTCACCTTCTTACTTAGCTTCTTTAGATTCACCTATTGTAGACTCCGTGACCCTTATTTATGGCTAGAAACCAATTATGAGTGAATACATCCCATGTTCATCTTTTTGGGTCTGGGATACCTCACTCAGGATAGTGTTTTCTATTTCCATCCATTTGCATGCAAAATTCGAGAAGTCATTGTTTTTTACCGCAGCGTAGTACTCTAATGTGTATATATTCCATAATTTCTTCATCCATTCTTCCATTGAAGGGCATCTAGGTTGTTTCCAGGTTCTGGCTATTACAAATAATACTGCTTTGAACATAGTTGAACAAAAACTTTTGTCATATGATAGGGCATCTCTTGGGTATATTCCCAAGAGTGGTATTGCTGGGTCCAGGGGTAGGTTGATCCTGAATTTCCTGAGAAACCAAAACACTGACTTCCACAGTGGTGGCACAAGATTGCATTCCCACCAGCAATGGATGAGGGTACCCCTTCCTCCACAGCCTCTCCAGCAAAGGCTATCCTTGGTGTTTTTGACTTTAGCCATTCTGACAGGTGTAAGATGATATCTCAAAGTTGTTTTGATTTGCATTTCCCTGATTGCTAAGAAAGTTGAGCACGACCTTAAGTGTCTTTTGGCCATTTGAACTTCTTCTGTTGAGAATTCTCTATTCAGTTCAGTGCCCCATTTTTTAATTGGGTTAATTAGCATTTTAGAGTCTAGTTTCTTGAGTTCTCTATATATTTTGGAGATCAGACCTTTGTCTGTTGCGGGGTTGGTGAAGATCTTCTCCCAGTCAGTAGGTTGCCTTTGTGTCTTAGTGACAGTGTCCTTTGCTTTACAGAAGCTTCTCAGTTTTAGTAGGTCCCATTTATTCAATGTTGCCCTTAATGTCTGTACTTCTGGGGTTATACATAGGAAGCGATCTCCTGTGCCCAACTGTTGTAGGGTATGTACCAATTTCTCTTCTATCATTTTCAGTGTGTTTGGACTGATATTGAGGTCTTTAATCCATTTGGACTTGAGATTTGTGCATGATGATAGATATGGGTCTATTTTCATTCTTCTACAGGTTGACATCCAGTTGTGCCAGCACCATTTGTTGAAGATGCTTTCTTTCTTCCATTGTATACTTTTAGCTCCTTTATCGAAAATGAGGTGTTCATAGGTTTGTGGGATAAAATCCGGGTCTTCTATACGATTCCATTGGTCGACTTCTCTGTTTTTATGCCAGTACCACACTGTTTTCATTACTGTAGCTCTGTAATAGAGTTTGAAGTCAGGGATGGTAATGCCTCCAGAAGATCCTTTATTGTATAGGATTGTTTTGGCTATCCTGGGTTTTTTTGTTTTTCCATATAAAGTTGATTATTGTCCTCTCCAGATCTGTGAAGAATTTTGATGGGATCTTGATGGGGATTGCATTGAATCTATAAATTGCCTTTGGTAGAATTGCCATTTTTACTATGTTGATCCTCCCAATCCAAGAGCAAGGGAGGTCCATCCATTTTTTGGTATCTTCTTCAATTTCTTTCTTCAATGCCTTAAAGTTCTTGTCAAATAGATCTTTCACTTCCTTGGTTAGATTTACCCCAAGGTATTTTATGCTGTTTGTGGCTATCATGAATAGTGAAGCTTCTCTGATTTCCCTCTCTGCTTCCATATCCTTTGTGTATAAGAGGGTGACTGATTTTTTTGGAGTTGATCTTGTATCCTGCCAAATTACTAAAGCTGTTTATCAGCTGTAAAAGATCTTTGGTGGAGTTTTGGGGGTTGCTTAAGTACACTATCATATCATCTGCGAATAACGAAAGTTTAACTTCTTCCTTTCCAATTCGAATCCCCTTGATCCCATTATGTTGTCTTATTGCTAATGCTAGAACTTCAAGCACTATATTGAAGAGGTATGGCAAGAGTGGACAGCCTTGTCGTGTTCCTGAGTTAAGCGGGATGGCTTTGAGTTTCTCTCCATTTAATTTGATGTTAGCTGTCAGCTTGATGTATATAGCTTTTATTATATTTAGGTATGACCCTTGTATCCCTAATCTCTCCAAGACTTTTAACATAAATGGATGTTGAATGTTGTCGAATGCTTTTTCAGCATCTAATGAAATGATCATATGGTTTTTTTCTTTCAGTTTATTTATATGCTGATAAATAATAATAAATTGATAGATTTTCGTATGTTGAACCAGTCCTGCATCTCAGGAATGAAGCCTACTTGATAATAATGGATAATTTTTCGGATGTGTTCTTGGATTCGGTTTGCCAGTATTTTGTTGAGGATTTTTGCATTGATGTTCATGAGTGAGATTGGCCTGTAATTCTCTTTCCTGGTTGAGTCTTTGTGTGGTTTTGTTATCAGAGTAACTGTAGCTTCATAAAAGGAATTTGGTAATGACCCTTCTGTTTCTATATTGTGTAATACCTTAAGGAGTATAGGTATTAGCTCTTCTTGGAAGTTCTGGTAGAATTCCGCATTGAAACCATCTGATCCTGGGCTTTTTTTGGTATGGAGGTTTTTGATAACAGCTTCTAATTCTTCGCGATCAACAGGTCTGTTTAGATTGTTCACCTGGTCCTGGTGTAACTTTGGTATATGGTATTTATCTAAAAAAAGTGTCCATTTCTTTTACATTTTCCAGTTTTGTGTTATACAGGCTTTTGTAATAAGATCTAATGATTCTCTGAATTTCCTCTGTGTCTGTGGTTATGTCCCCCTTTTCATTTCTGATCTTAATAATTTGCGTATTCTCTCTCTGCCGTTTGATTAGTTTGGATAGGGGTTTATCAATCTTCTTGATTTTCTCCAGGAACCAGCTTTTTGTTTCATTGATTCTTTGGATTGTTTTCTGTGTTTCTATTTTGTTGATTTCAGCCCTCAGTTTGATTATTTCTAGTCTTCTACTCCTCCTAGGTGAGTCTGCTTCTTTTTTTTCTAGAGCTTTCAGGTGGGCTGTTAAGTCTTCAATATGTGCTTTCTCTGTTTTCTTTAAGTGGGCATTTAGTGCTATGAACTTTCCTCTTAGCACTGCTTTCACAGTGTCCCATAAATTCGAGTATGTAGTTTCTTTATTTTCATTGAATTCAAGGAAGACTTTAATTTCTTTCTTTATTTCTTCCTTAATCCATGTATGGTTCAGTAGTTGACTGTTCAGTTTCCATGAGTTTGTAGGCTTTCTGGGGGTAGCATTGTTGTTGAATTCTAACTTTAATCCATGGTGATCTGATAAGACACAGGTGGTTACTAATATTTTTTTGTAACTGTGTAAGTTAGCTTTGCTACCGACTATGTGGTCAATTTTCGAGAAGGTTCCATGAGCTGCAGAGAAGAAGGTATATTCTTTCCTCTTTGGGTGGAATAATCTATAGATGTCTGTTAAGTCCATTTGCTTCATTACCTCCATTAATTCTCTAATTTCTCTGTTAGGTTTCTGTTTGATTGACCTGTTCATTGGTGAGAGAGGAGTGTTGAAGTCTCCTACTATTAGTGTGTGTGGTTTGATGGCTACCTTGAGTTTTAGTAATGTTTCTTTTACATACGTGGGCGCTTTTATATTAGGGGCGTAGATATTCAGGATTGAGACTTCATCCTGATGAATTGTTCCTGTTATGAGTATAAAATGTCCCTCTCCATCTCTTCTGATTGATTTAAGTTTGAAGTCAACTTTGTTAGAAATTAGTATGGCTACACCTGCTTGTTTCTTAGGTCCATTTGCTTGATAAGCCTTTTCCCAGCCCTTTACTCTGAGTAGGTGCCTGTCTTTGTGGTTGAGGTGTGTTTCTTGTAAACAGAAGAATGTTGGATCCTGTTTTCGTATCCAATCTCTTAGCCTGTGCCTTTTTATAGGTGAGTTGAGCCCATTAACATTAAGTGATATTAATGACCAGTGGTTGTTAACTCTGGTCACTTTTTTAGTAGTAGGGTTTGTGTGTTTCCCTGTTTTGAGTTGCGCTGGTGAAGGGTCTCTAGATGACTGAGTTATTGTGGGCATTGTTGGACTCCTTGGTTAGTGATTTTCCTTCTATTATTTTCTGTAAGGCTGGATTTGTGGCTACGTATTGTTTAAATTTGTTTTTATCCTGGAAAATTTTGTTTTCTCCATTTATAGTGAATGAAAGCTTGGCTGGATATAGTAGTCTGGGCTTGCATCCATGATCTCTTAGTTTTTGCAGTACATCTATCCAGGACCTTCTGGCTTTCATGGTTTCCATAGAGAAGTCAGGTGTAAGTCTGATAGGTTTACCTTTATAAGTAACTTGGCCTTTTTCCTTTGCGGCTCTTAATATTCTTTCTTTATTCTGTATGTTTTGTGTTTTGATTATTAAATGACGAGGAGATGTTCTTTTTGGTCCAGTCTATTCGGTGTTCTGTATGCTTCTTGAACCTTCAAAGGAGTATCTTTCTTTAGGTTGGGAAAGTTTTCTTCTATAATTTTATTAAATATATTTTCTGGATCGTTGAGCTGTACTTCTTCTCCTTCTTCTATCCCAATTATTCTTAGGTTTGGTCTTTTTATTGTGTCCCAGATTTCCTGAATGTTTTGTGATGAGGATTTGTTGGTTTTGCTGTTTTCTTTGATCAGTGTGTTTATTTTCTCTATGGTATCTTCAGTGTCTGACATTCTTTCTTCTATCTCTTGTAATCTGTTGTTAGTACTTGTCTCTGTCGTTCCTGTTCGTTTACCCAGATTTTCCATCTCCATTCTTCCCTCAGTTTGTGTTTTCTTCATTGCTTCCATCTCATTCTTCAAGTCTTGAATCGCTTCCCTAACCTGTTTGATTGCTTTTTCTTGTTTCTCTTGGTTTTCTTGCGTGTCTTTGAGCAATTTATTCATTTCCTCTACCTTTTTGTTTGTAATCTCTAATTGTTAATGGCAGTTTTTCACCTCCTGTTTAAGGTCCTCTATTATTTTCATATAATTCTCTTTTGAGTTGATTTCTTCTAATTCTTCTGGAGTAGGGTGTACAATTCTTCTTATTTCGGGATCCCTGGATTCTGGTGGTGTCATGTTGCCTTTCAGGTTGTTGGAGGAATTCTTGCACTGGCGCCTTCCCATCACTTCCTTCTAATGGAGCCAGGAGAGGCCTGGTGTCTTGGTCCAGTCTTTGCTGTGATTGACTCTCTGGGTATATCTCTTCAGTGTAGAAGCAGGAACCGATCCTGCCCAGATGGGATTCCTCAGCAACTAAACAGGGCCGCCGGTAGCCCAATGATCCAGGGCCAAAAGGATGAATGGAGCAAGGGGGGGGGGGGGTATCCAGGTGCGCACAGGAAGCCTGGCGCCGGAGCTGAAGGTGCCCAGGCTCCCTAACAGGGGACCCTGAGGCCTGCCCGGTAGGCAGGCACTCACCAATCTGGGTGGGTAGCCTTAGTGTAGGAGCTTAAAACTGTTCTTGAGCACTGGTTCTAGCATACAGCAGGGCAGGGTTGGGGAGGGGTGCTGGGGGGCTGGGTCGTGCGAAAGAAAGACAGCCCTGCAGAAGGAGCTGTGGGAGGGGGGTTTGTGCTCTCTTCCAGGACAGTCCGCCCCTGGATAGCACACACTCACCCGTGCAGATGGGATTCCTCAGCAACTAAACAGGGCCTCCGGTAGCCCAATGATCCAGGGCCAAAAGGATGAATGGAGCAAGGGGGGTGGGGGGCTGGGGGGCGGTATCCAGGAGCGCACAGGAAGCCTGGCGCCGGAGCTGAAGGTGCCCGGGCTCCCTTACAGGGGACCCTGAGGCCTGCCCGGTAGGCAGGCACTCACCAATCTGGGTGGGTAGCCTTAGTGTAGGAGCTTAAAACTGTTCTTGAGCACTGGTTCTAGCATACAGCAGGGCAGGGTTGGGGAGGTGTGCTGGGGGCTGGGTCGTGCAAAAGAAAGACAGCCCTGCAGAAGGAGCTGGGGGAGGGGGGTTTGTGCTCTCTTCCAGGACACTCCGCCCCTGGATAGCACACATTCACCCATCCAGATGGGATTCCTCAGCAACTAAACAGGGCCGCCGGTAGCCCAACGATCCAGGGCCAAAAGCTATTTTAACATTCTTAATTGAAAACATGCAAATACAAGAGGTATTGTCCTCTAGGTCATCATTCTTCACACATACACACACAAAAAAAAATGTTGATCTTTGTTTGATTCCTCATTCCCAGCTGCCAAAAAGGAACCGGACTCAACAGTAGCAGTTCCTTTCCCTTTCCATGTCCCCTTAAATGTCCATCTTTCTAGATAGCCTCAACACAGTATTTATGGATATCCAAGCTCTTTGTGTAATCTTACCTGGGCCAACTAATAATGTGCCAAGTTCTGACAAGATGTTCTTTTTAGTTGTGCATAAAAGAGTATTTAATTCAGTTTGCTGCATTCAGTAGTCATGACATGAATGTTCTGCACTGACCTGCAGAGTTTATTCAGTGTTTGAAGAGGTCTAAACTATTTCCAATAGCAACCAGAAAATCAGCTTCCATTTCAGACTATAAAAACTTTAGCATTCATCTACATGATAAGTCCAGCAGACAGCTAAGAGATTAATGACATTTTAATTGATGATTTTGGTTTTACTGATAAGACTTTTGAATAGAAATTACATGGAGAATGATTCAAGAAGAGATGTCAAGATAATTAAAACATCCCTATAAATCGGTGTGAGGATGATGCCAAGCTATCAAAATGTCCATTAGCCAATATGACCCTCCCTTTCACTGGCCACTCTGTCTATTCATCAGATGTTCTCAGCTCTAATTGAAATTGACAACACAATGATGACAAGAATATGGTGTGGCTAGAGAAGTACATACTACTTCATAATCCTCTAAAGAATATGACATTCAATAATAGGAAAGATTGTTTATTCCCTGCCAACTTTCTGAAAGAGCTTCAGTAAGAGTATATGAAGACCTGCAGTAAGAATAATCTATGATATTAATGTACAGTAGAAGCCTAGTCTTATCACTTAAAATTTAAAGGAAAGAGAGCAATGAAGTAGAAATTAAGCCTGTACAAACATTAAATAAGGAGACGCCAATGCAGCCTCCACTGTGGAGCCTGGAGTTTAAATGGAATGGAGGGAAAAGAAAACCTCGAAATACATGGAACTAGGGACAGAGGGAGGGGGAAGGGAGCATCCCATCCACTCAGCCCTCCTCAAAGACCTGACTCTTCTCAGACTTTCATGTGCATCCTTAACTTTCATAATAAATGAGAAAACTGAGGAGCAAAGTCTGTGGAACTTGCCCATGGACATTTCCCCAAGACACTGAGGAACCAACACACATAGAACAAATCCACATGGCTTCAAAGTCAATGTTGTTTCTGTGCAAATTTTTCCAATCAAGGAGGAACTGAACAGTAGAACAGACTGTTGTGTGCAACAACAATTTTTTCATTCACATAACATGCCTTGTAGATTTGTTTTCAGAAGGCAAGTATGTACAAAGTCATAACTTTCCCTTGTCTCTTTATTATAGCATCTTTACCTAAATAATAAAATGATACATAAGCACTCACAGTGACCACACCCTTTGTAGAAGCTTTCCTGGATTTGCCTCCAACAAGATATAATGATTTTCACACAAACATGTGCATGCACACACACTAAATAAGTTGGTTAGTTAGTCAATTAAATATAATATATTTTTCAAATAAGATAGTGAGAAATAGAAGAAAGTACCTAGCATTGACTTCAGTCCTTTTTTTTTTTTTTCCTTTAACTTCTGGGTTTCTTTTTTATATATAATTTCCTTTATTTTATTTTTTTAAGAAAACAAGCTATCTATTTTCATTTTACATACCAATCTCAGTTCCCACTCCCCCCTTCTCCCATTCCCTCCACCTGCTGTCCCCCACCCCACCCCCCAGTCACTCCTCAGAGAGGGTAAGGCACACTGGAGAGATGGTTCAGTGGTTAAGAGCACTGACTGCTCTTCCAGAGGTCCTGAGTTCAATTCCCATCATCCACATAGTGGCTCACAACCATCTATAATGAGGTCTGTCCTGCAGACTTTAGTCTTTACACACATGTACATGTATACAAACACATGTACACAGCACACTCAAAATAAACACATAAATATATAAACCCAAGATTAACGAGAACAGAAGAATGAATCTCACACAGTGAGATCTTGTCTCAAAAGAGAGAGAGGAAATGAATGGAGTGAACATAGCCAAGTCTCTTCTTGGATATCCTCAAGAATATTCTTGGGGTCTATAGTGAGTGTTTCGTTGAATACAATTACTTTGTAAGATTTTTAAGAGGAACTTAGAGAGATGTTTTAGTTAACAGTTCATTCTGGGGTTGGAGAGATGGTCAGTGGTTAAGAGGACCTACTGCTCTTCCAGAGGATCCTGGTTCAATTCCCCACACCCACATGGCAACTAATAACTGTCTGTACCACCAAGATCTGACACCCTCACACAGACATATGTATGTGCAGACAAAACACCAACGCATATAAAATAAAATATAGATTAATTTTTAAAAAAAGAAATTCAAAGAAAAAGGAGTTCATTCTGCTCTTGGAGAGGACCCATGTTCAGTTCCCAGCACCCATGTGAGCCAGTTATGCCTCTGGTCCCCAAAGGCACTACACTCATGTGCACATACGTGCTCTGACCAATGAAGCTGTGGGTATCACAGGGATATAGAAAGAAGGGTAACTGTTGACAAAGACAAAGAACTCTGGGTTCAGTTCAGGAATGGACAATTTTTTACTTCTCTCACTGATGTTTATATATTGTTGGGCTAGCTACTAAAGAAATCATTGTGAAGCCGGGCGGTGGTGGCACATGCCTTTAATCCCAGCGCTCGGGAGGCAGAGGCAGGCGGATCTCTGTGAGTTCGAGGCCAGCCTAGTCTACAAGAGCTAGTTCCAGGACAGGAATCAAAAACTACAAAGAAACCCTATCTCGAAAAAAATTCCAAAAAAAAAAAATCATTGTGAGAGCTTGAGAAATCTCTTGAGTGAGCCTTTTATCTGAGTTCCTCTTTCTGCAATTCCCTAGCCCTGTGGTCTTGCTTTGCACTGAAGGACATTACTCCTAGGCCTTATCTTGTGTCTGCACTTTTCAACAGTCCTGGGGTCACATCTCTATAAGGGTTCCTGCCTGAGAAAGAAACCACAAACCATCTGGACCCAGACACAACCCACACGTAGACATACACATAATTAAGAATAGTGAAATATCATAAAATGATTTTTAAACTTTAAAGTCATAAATTTCAAATAATAAATTTTAAAAACAGGTAACCCTGTTTTTTTAAGGTTTGAAGATCACTAAACAATACCTATAACAAAAGCTGTCTTTTTCCAAGACTGTCACCTGGATTTTCCTTGTCCTCACTTGAACATATGAGTGCAATCTACCATGCTCACAACCTAGGTATCAATACATCTGCTGTCAACCTCTTCCCCAACACACAGGTGTCTTTTGTATACTCCCAGGGGTATCACTACAGTATGTATGTATGGCCCACTTGATCCTCCAAAGGTTTTCTATGCAAGAGTCCTCAAAGTCTTGAACGTCCCCTTTAATAACACGTTACTAACTCCAGTAAACACTGCCTGGCCACAGAATGCCACAGGCCATTCTGTCTAGGGAAGTAGTAGGCTATCATTACATGGTCAAAAGAATGACCCATGGTGACCAAAGCAACCAGAACTGCATGATGCCTGTGACAAACATTTACATTTACTTTGTAAGACATGCTCACTCATTTTGGATGTCAGAACATAGCTATAGAATATAATCTGATCAGGGTAGCCTGAATCTGGATATGACTTTCTGCCTGGTTTTTATGCTTTCTCAGACATAATCTATAGTATGTGCCAGGCAATTGTGTTTCAAATGAGGTGTCTTGAGAAAGTTCTGGGTAAAGGATGCTTTATTAATATTTGATATGTATTTTTGATATTTATTTACATGTTTTTCTGAACTCAAACATCCTTCCTTGGATCACTGCTTTCTGTGTTACATTCATGTATAAACGAGCACTGAAACAGAAGCAAAGCTGTCTACAGTATTAGACTGTAGTCCACCCCATTCTTTTAGGTCCTTGGATTCCAGGTTCAGCAGACAGGATCTTCACAGGTCAATTGAAGAGGTGACAAGTGGCACCCAAACAGGAACCAAAATGAAAACTTAAAACAGGACTTGCAGAAGAAGGTAAGCAGGGATTAAAATGAGGAAAATAGTAGGAAAACCAGTACCATATATTGAATTGATACATTATTTCTTAAAAAAGAGTGGTTCTGCCATCCTGTGCCCATCCTCAACTACCAAACCCCAAAGACCCCCATAGCAACCTCTCCACACCTGCATCTAACAACTATCCCACTGCACCTAACAACCACTAGAGACTTGGCCCTGACAGCTCCCAAAGAGGAGCAACCAGAACCGCATCAGTGGCTATCAGAAGCATGACCATACCTGCACTAGGAGACAGAGGGACCACCTAAGCCACAGGCCCTACATGCACCAATTGGGGAGAGATGGGTAGGCACCAATGCAAGAATACTTTCAACAACCTAAAGAGCAACATGGCAACACCTGAACCTGGTGGTCCTACAAAAGGAAGACCTGAATATTCTAACCCAGAAGAAGCAGAAGGAAACATCCTTAAATATAACTTTATGAAGATGATAGAGACCCTTAAGGAGGAAATATGCTGGAGACAGCAAAGCATAGACACCTCTGAAATGGTTTAGATAAAATGGCACAGTTCCCCAAGGGACAGCAGGGGGCCATGAGGGGTAGCCAGTCCCACCACCCGAGGCCTCTGTAGGTCCAAGGCTGGTGGGAGGTGTGGGTTGAGAGACTTTGGCAGGGCAGCCAGTCCCTCAAGGAACTGCTGCAGGTAAAAGACAAATAGACAGCATGCCGAGAAAATTGGTATAGTTTATTTAGTGGGTTATGGAAGGGTAGGTAGAGAGAGAGAGAGAGAGAGAGAGAGAGAGAGAGAACAGAAGTTACCTCTTCAGGAGAGAGACAGAGGGAGGAAGAGCTGCTCAGGCTTGGAGGAGGCAGGATATCCTTTTCCTCCAGTGGAAGGGGAGGGGTTGGGAGAGTTCAAGGCTTCTCTCTTAAAGGGACAAGGTACCCAGGTGACAGACCAGACCAGCAGATCATAACACCCTCCACTTGTGGTTCCTAAGATGCAAGAAGCAATTCCCTCCAGACAACCCAGTGGCTGCTAAATGAGCATGTCACTTGAGGGCCAAGGAGAAAACACCAATGTGTCCCAAGGACCACTTCTATGGTGTCTGCATGTGCATTTGGCAATGTTACAAATGATTCTGGTTATAACAATTCTACTAGTGTACTTGTTCTTTATGCACTTTTTCTCCTTCCACACCAGTGGCTTCTGAAAATATGGATGTGCTGTACAATAATATGAGTCTTCCTGATCTGATAGAACGGGCAGGTATTAAAGCTGTAAAGCAGGTAATGAGGAAAAAACCTGACTAATGAAAGAATTGGGGAAATTTGTGGAAAATGCATAAAATGTTCTTTGCCTGATTAAAAAACTTGGCAAAAAAATTATACTGAAACAGAAAATAACTTGGCTCTGATGAATAAAGTTTCTGAAGAACCTAGGGTTTTAGAGCTGACTGCCTATGGCCCTATAAATCAAAACTGGAAATGTGACGAACAACAATGGGAAAGGTACAACAATGGAGTAAAGCCCACTGAACTATGCTTCTGTAACCTGGAAGTAGTCAGCCTCTGAGGCGAAAGCCTCAAAAGTTGTTTTATGATTAAATCAGCTAAGAATTAAGAATATAGTGGCTGGCATGGGGCTTGGGAACTAGAAAAATGTCATAATGAATGATGATGTTCTGATTTCAAAAAATATTTATACTTCTTCTGAACTGATTTGCGAAGGTAATGATTAACCTGTGGCTAAAAAAAGAGTCATTTTCCTTGTGTAAAATTTACAATAAAAGACTGAGGTTTTAAGCTCAGGATAGAAGAAGAACCTTTCCTGCAGCTCATAGTCTGTCAGTTTGCAACAGAATCCTGTATTTGTGTACTCATTTTACCTTCCAGACATCCCAGATTCAAGACCCACTTCTCTGCTGAGGCTGATATCTAGAAGAAATGAAAATTTTTCTTAAAATAATTGAGGGCAAGACAAACAAAAAATTGAAAGAAATCAATGAATCTCTTAAAGAAATGAGAGAAAACCAAGAAAAAGCACTCAAACAGGTGAAGCAAATGCAGCTTGAAATACAGACCAAAACACACACACACACACACACACACACACACACACACACACACACACTGAGGGAATTCTGGAAGTGGAAAATCTGAGTAAACATACAGGAACTACAAATGCAAGTATAACCATCACATTACAAGAGATGGAAGAGAGAATCTCAGGAATTGAAGATACAGCAGGGGAAATAGATTACTTGGTCAAAGCCTGGGACCTCTGAGGGAGTAAGTCTGAGCCAGGTCCTCTGCAGGTCTGGGTGCATCTGAGCCTGGGTACTCCAAGGGGGTAGATCAGAGCCAGAGTTCTTTACAGGACCAACATCAAGCCAGGGACCTCTGCAGGAAGGAAGCCAGAACAGGGACATTTATAAAAACAGGTCTAAGCCAACAACCTAGCCTAGATCAGGCCTGAGACAGCAAACTCCAAGAGAGTGGAGCAAAGCCCAGGAGGACTGAGCAATCTCCAGGAACACAGAGTGACCAACTAGGTAACTAGAACCATGACTGTATCACAAGGAACAAACATCTGAGCCTAGAACAGAATCACAGACAGCCACAAACACACATATTAGAGGAAAAGGTGAGTAGAGCAAATAAGAACACATGTACCATCACAAAGAGCAACATGATACCAGTAAAACCTAAAGACCCTACAACAGCAAGACTAGAATAACCAAACATAGATGATGAAGAAGAAAATGACCTTAAAAAATATCTTCAAGAGAATGTTTGAAAATTTTAAAGAGCAAATGAGAAATTCCCTTAAAGAAATGGAGGAAAAGACAAACAAAAATGGAAAACATCAGCAAATCCCTTTTTAAAAAAAAAATCAAACATATGAAAGAAACCATTCAAGCAAGAAAACTAAAATAGAGACAATAAAGAAAACACAAGCCAAGGGACTTACAGAAACAGAATCATGAGAAAGTGATCAGGAACCACAAACTCAAGCATAAAGAGCAGAATACAAGAGATGGAAGAGAAACTCACAAGCACTGAAGAAACAATAGAGGAAATAGACTTGTCAGTTAAAGAAAACATTAAATCTAACAAAATCTTAATCCAGAAAATATGTGATACCATAAAAAGGCCAAACCTAAGAATAATAGTTATAAAAGAAGAAGTTCAACTCAAAAGCACAGAAAATAAATTTAACAAAATCATAGAAGAAAACTTTCCCAACCTAAAGAAAGATATTCTTATGAAGATATAAGAAGCTTACAAACATCAAACAGGCTGGATCCAAAGAAAAGCCCCCTTGCCACATAACAATCAAAACACTAAACAAACAGAATAAAGAAAGAATATTAAGAGCTACAAAGGAAAAAGGCCAAGTAACATATAAAGGCAGACAAATCAGAATTACACCTGAATTCTCATTGGACACAATGAAAGCCAGAAGGTCATGGTCAAGCATAATGCAGACAATAAGAGACCACGGATGCCAGCCCAGACTACTATACCCAGCAAAACATTCAATCACCATAGATGAACAAAACAAGATATTCCATGACAACACCAGATTTAACCAAAACCTAGCCACAAATCCAGGCCAACACAAAATACTAGATGGAAAACTCCAACCCAAGGAAGTTGGCTACATCAACAAAAACACAACTGATGGTCTCATGGCACCAAATCCCAAAGAAGGGGAAATGCAAAATTTAACAGCACCAACAATGAAAACTAAATTAACAAGAGATAGCAATAACTGGTCATTAATGTCCCTTAATGTAAACAGACTCAAGTCACCTATAAAAAGGCATAGGCTAACAGATTGGATACAAAAACAGAATCCATCCTTCTTCTGCACACTAGAAACACACCTCAACCTCAAAGACAGACATCATCTCTGGGTAAAAGGTTGGGGACAAATATTCTGATCAAATGGACCTAAGAAACAAACAGGTGTAGCTATCCTAATATCTAACAAAATAGACTTCAAAATAAAAAAAAAATCAAAAGAGACAAAGAAGAACATTTCATAATAGTCACATGAAAAATCCATCAAGAGGAAATCTCAATACTGAATGTCTATGCCCCAAATACAAGGCCACCTTCATATATAAAAAAAACACTTATAAAGCTTAAATCATAGATTAAACTGCACACACTAATAGTGGGAGACTTCAACAGGTCATTAAGACAAAAAATGAACAGAGAATGAAGGGAAATAACAGATGTTATAACTCAAATGGACTTAACAGACATCTATAGTATATTCCATCCAAAAGTGAAAAGAATATACTTACTTGTCGGCACCTCATGGACTCTTCTCAGAAATTGACCATATACTCAATAGCAAAACAAACCTCAAAAAATACAAAAAAAAATTGGAATAACCTAATGTAACTTATCAGCTCATCATGGTTTAAAATTAGAATTCAACAACAACACTAATTCCAGGAAGCCCACAAATTAATGGAAATTAAACAATGCTCACCTGAATCATCAATGGGTCAAGGAAGAAATAAAGGGAGAAATTAAAGACTTCAAAAAAATTCAATGAAGATGGCCACACAACATACCCAAATTTATGGAACACAATGAAAGTAGTGTTAAGAGAAAAGTTCATAGCACTAGATGCCTACATAAAGAAGCTGGAAAAATCCCAGTGACCTAATAGAGCATTTGAAAACTTTAAAACAAAAAGAAGCAAAATCATCCAAGAGAATTAGACAGCAGGAAATAATCAAATAGAGGGCTGAAATCAACAAAATAGAAACAAAGAAAACAATACAAAAAATCAATGCGACAAAGAGTTGGTTCTTGGAGAAATTCAACAAAATAGACAAATTTTTGTTCAAACTAAAGAAAGGACAGAGAGAGACTACCCAAATTAACAAAATCAGAAATGAAACAAAGGACATAACAACAGACATGGAGAAAAGACAGAGAATCGTCAGGTCATATTTTGAAAAACTGTACTCTACAAAATTGGAAAACTTAAAGGAAATGGACAACATTTTTGATAAATACCACTTAACAAAATTAAATCAAGACCAAGACCAGATAAGCAAATTAAACAAACCTATAAATGCTGAAGAAATAGAAACAGTCATCAAAAGTCTCCCAACCAAAAAAAAAAAAAAAAAAAAAATCCCAGGCTCAGAATTCTAAAGATTTTCAAAGAACAACTAAGACCAGTACTCCTCAAATAATTCCATAAATAGAAACAGAAGAAAAATTGCCAAATTCTTTATATGGGCTACAATTACCCTGAAACCCAAACCAAAATACATTACTAAGAAAGAGAATTACAGACCAATCTCACTCATGAACATTAATGCAAAAACACTAAATAAAATACTGGCAAAACGAATCCAAAAACACATCAGAACCATGATCAAGTCGACTTCATCCCAGAGATGCAGGGTTGGTTCAACATACGAAAATCTGTCAATGTAATTCACCATATAAACAAACTAAAAAATAAAAACCACATGATCATCACATTAGATGCCGAAAAAGCTTTCAACAAAATACAATATCTCTTCATGATAAAGGTCTTGGAGAGAACAGGGATACAAGGAACATACCTAAACATAATAAAGGCAATATACAGCAAGCCAACAGCCAACCTCAAACTAAATGGAGAGAAACTCCCAGCAATTCCACTGAAATCAGGAACAAAACAAGGTTGTTCATTCTCTCCATATCTATTCAATATAGTTCTCGAGGTACTGGCTAGAGCAATATGACACCAAAAAGAGATCAAGGGAATACAAACTGAAAAAGAAGTCAAACTCTCACTGTTTACAAAAATCCTACCAAGGAACTTCTAAAACTCATAAACACTTTCAGTAATGTAGCAGGATACACGATTAATTCAAAAAAATTAGTAGCCCTCCTGTACACAGATGATAAAAGGGCTGGGGAAGAAATCAGAGAATCAACACCCTTCACAATTCCACAAATAGCATAAAATATCTCAGAGTAACTCGAACCAAACAAGTAGAAGACTTGTATGACAAGAACTTTAAATCTTTGAAGAAAGAAATTGAAGAAGACACCAGAAAGTGGAAAGATCTCCCATGCTCTTGGGTAGGCAGAATTATCTTAGTAATAATTGCAATCTTACGAAAAGCAATCTACAAATTCAATGCAGTGCCCATCAAAATCCCAGGAAAATTCTTCACAGACCTCGAAAGAACAATACTCAACTTCATATTGAAAAGCAAAACACCCAGGATAGCCAAAACAATCCTGTACAATATAAGAACTTCGCTAGGCATCACAATCCCTGACTTCAAACTCTACTACAGAACTACAGTACTGAAAACAGCCTGATATTGGCATAAAAGCAGACAGAAAGACCAATGAAACCAAATCTAAGACCCGGACATTCTTTCAAACACCTGGCTTTTGACAAAGAAGAAAAAATATCAAATGGAAAAAAAGAAAGCACATTAAACAAATGATGCTAGCATAACTGGATGTAGAAGAATGAAAATAGATCCATATCTATCACCATGCACAAAACTCAAGTCCAAATGGATTAAAGACCTCAATATAAATTTGACCACACTGAACGTGGTAGAAGAGAAAGTAGAAAGTAGTCTACAACACATGGGCACAGAAGACCAATTCCTACATATAACCCCAGTAGCACAGACAATAAGAGCAACATAAATGGGATCTCCTGAAACTAAGACATTTCTGTAAAGCAAAGTACACAGTCAATAAGACAAAAAGGCAATCTACTGAATGAGAGAAAAT
Organism: Microtus oregoni; assembly: GCF_018167655.1. Classification (NCBI taxonomy): domain Eukaryota; kingdom Metazoa; phylum Chordata; class Mammalia; order Rodentia; family Cricetidae; genus Microtus; species Microtus oregoni. The sequence goes on from NW_024543066.1 coordinate 50,239,353, forward strand.
CTTCACCAACCCCACATCAGACAAAGGACTGATCTCCAAAATATATAAAGAACTCAAGAAATTAGATATCAAAATTCTATATAACCCAATTGAAAAAGGGGGTACCGAACTGAACAGAGAATTCTCAACAGAAGAATTTCAAATGGCCAAAAGATACTTAAGGACATGTTCAACTTCCTTGTCTACCATGGAAATGCAAATCAAAACAACTTTGAGATACCATCTTACACCTGTCAGAATGGCTAAAATCAAAAACACCAATGATAGCCTTTGCTGGAGAGGATGTGGAGTAAGGGAAACACTCATCCATTGCTGGTAAGAATGCAAACTTGTGAAACCACTTTGGAAATCAGTGTGGTGGTTTCTCAGAAAATTGGGAGTCAACCTACCTCAGGATCCAGCAATACCGCTCTTGGGAATATACCCAAGAGATGCCCAATCATACTATTAAACTTCAACTATGTTCATAGCAGCATTATTTGCAATAGCCATAACATGGAAAAAAAGCCAGATGCTCCTCAATGGAAGAATGGATAAAGAAAGTGTGGCACATCTACAAATTAGAGTACTACTCAGCGATAAAAAAGCAATGACACCTTGAATTTTGCATACAAATGGGTGGAAATAGAAAACACTATGCTGAGTGAGGTAATCCAGGCTCAAAAATATGAATATGGTATGTACTCACTCATTACTGGATTTTAGCCATAAACAAAGGACATTGAGCCTATAGTTCACAATCCTAGAGAAGCTAGCTAAGTAATAAGGTGAACCCAAAGAAAAACATACATAGATCCTCCTGGAAACTGGAAGCAGACAAGATTGTCAGGCAAAAGTTGGAAGCATGGAGGTGGGATGGGGTGGGGGGAAGAAGAGAGGGGGAGAGAGAAGGGAGAAGGGGAAGGTTGGGGAGATCTTGGGGACGTGGGATGGTTGAGATGGAGGAAAAAGAGATATGGGAGCAGGGAAGAAAATATCTTAATTAAGGGAATCATTTTGGGGATGGCAAGAGGCTTGACTCCAGAGGGGCTTCCAGGTGTCTACATGGATGTCCCCAGCTAGAACCCTGGGCATTGGAGGAGAGGGTGCCTGAACTGACCTTGTACCATAGTCAGACTGATGACTATCTTGAATATCACCATAGAACCTTCGTTCGGTGACAGATGGAGATAGAGACAGAGACCCACATCAGATCACTGGACTGAGCTCTCAAGGTCCAGTTGAAGAGTGAAAGGAGGGAGAATATGAGCAAGGAAGTCAGGAAACAAGGAGTTGGTCCACCCACTGAGACAGTGTGCCTGAGCTAATGGGAGCTCACCAAAGCCTGCTGGACTGGAACTGAATGAGCATGGGAGCAAACTGGACCCTCTGAATGTGGCTTGACAATTGGGGCAGATTAGAAGCCAATGACAATGGCACTGGGATTTGTCTCTACTGCATGTACTGTCTTTTTGGGATCCTATTCTATTTGGATGCATACCTTCCTAAGCCTGGATGGAGAAGAGAAGGCCTTGGACTTCTCACAAGGCAGGGTACCCTGCCCTCTCATAGGACTGGAGGGGGATGGGGGAAGGGTGAGTGGGAGAGTGGGAAGGAAGTGGGAGGAGGGGAGGAAGTGGAAATTTTGAATGGTATTATTTATAAAGTAGTAAAAAATAATCTACTGAAAAAAAAGAAATTGGTCATCAAAAGAACAAATAATCTAGTAAAAAAAAAAAATGGAGTACAAACCTAAACAGAGAACTTTCAACAGAGGAATCTAAAATGGCTGAAAGACACCTAAGGAAATGTTCAACATCCTTAGTTATCAGAGAAATGCAAATCAAACAACTCAGATTCCCTCTTACCCCTGTCATAATGTCCAAGTTCAAAAACACTGATGACAACTTATGCTGGAGAGGTTGTGGGGAAAAGGGAACACTCCTGCATTACTGGTGGGAATTCAAGCTGGTACAACCCCTTTGGATGTCAGTATAGCAATTTTTCAGAAAATTAGGAAACAACCTTCCTCAAGACCCAGTAATACACTTGGACTTCCCACAGGGCAGGGTACCCTGCCCTCTCTTAAGACTGGAGGGGGGGGGAGGGAGAAGGGAATTGTGGGAGCAGGAGGGGAATGGGAGGAGGGGAGGAAGTGGAAATTTTTTAATAGAAAAATTTAAAAAAAAAAGAAGCAGTAATACTACTTTTGGGTATATATCCAAAGGATAATCAATTGTGCTACAAGGACATGTGCCCAACTATGTTCATAGCATCATTGTTTGTCATAGCCAGAACCTGGAAACAACCTAAATGCCTCTCAACTGAAGAATAGATAAGGAAAATGTGGTATATTTACACAATTAAGTTCTACACAGCAGAAAAAAATAACAACATTCTGAATTTTGCAGGCAAATGGATGGAGCTAGAAAACATCATTTGAAGTGAGGTAACCCAGACAGACAGGCAATTATCACATGTATTCACTCATAAGTGGTTTTTAAACATAAAACAAGGAACACCAGCCCACAAATCATAATCCCAGAGAACCTAGACAACAATGGGGACACTAAGAGAGAACATACATGGATCTATTCTACATGGGAAATAGAAAAATACAAGATCTCCTTATTAAATTGGGAGCATGGGGTTTGGGGGGGAGCGTTGAAGGGGAGGGGAGAGGCAAGGAGAGAAACAGAGAAAAAATCAATAAAAATCAATAAAAGAAAAGAAAACTTATACTACACAAAATTGAAAAACCTAAAAGAAATGGACAATTTTCTGGATAGATACCAAAATTAAATCAAGACCAGATAAAGAGTTAAAATAGACCTATAACCCATAAGAAAGTAGAAGTCATCAAAAGTCTCCCAACCGAAAAATAAAACAAGTGCAGAGCCAGATGCTTTCAGTGCAGAATTCTACCAGAATTTTAAAGAAGAGCTAATACCAATACTCCTCAAATTGTTTCATGCAATAGAAAAAGAAGGAATGTTGTCAAACTCTTTTTATAAGGCTACCCAAGCACACAAAGACACAACTAAGAAAGAGAATTACAGACCAATCTCCCTTGTGAACACTGGTCAAAAATACTCTATAAAATACTGGCAAACAAACTTCAAGAGCACAAAAGAAAAATCATCCACCATGATCAAGAATGCTTCATCCCAGAGACGCAGGAATGGTTAAACATACAAAATTCTATCAATGCAATCTACCATATAAATAAACAGAAAGAAAAAGACCATATGATCATCTCATTAGATGCTGAAAAAGTCTTCGACAAAAACCAATACCCCTTCATGATAAAGGTTTGGAGAGATTAAGGATACAAGGAATGTATCTAAACATAATAAAAGCAATATGGCAAGCTGAAACCCAACATCACATTAAACATAGAGAAACTCAAAAAAAAACAAAAAAAAAAACATAGAGAAACTCAAAGCAATCCCACTAAAAACAGGAATAAGACAAATCTGTCCACTCTTAATATCTATTCAATATTGTACTCAATATTCTAACTAAAGCAATAAGACAAGAAAAGGAGATCAAAGGGATATGAATTGGAAAAGAAGAAAACAATCTTTTACTATTTGCAGATGATACAATAGTATATGTAAGTGACCCCAAACTATCTACCAGGAAACTCCTACAGCTGATAAACACCTTCAGTAATGTGGCAGAATACAAGATCAACTCAAAGAAATCAGTAACCCTCCTATATATAAATTATAAAAGGGCTGAGAAAAAATCAGAGAAGCATCACGTTTTACAAAACCGGCAAATAAAAAATATATTGGGGGCAATGATAACCAAAGTAGTGAAAGACCTGTATAAAAAGAACTTTAAGTCTTTAAGAAAAGAAATTGAAGATGATATCAGAAAATAGAATGATCTCCCATGTTCTTGGATAAGTAGGATCAACATAATAAAAATAGCAATCTTACCAAAAGCAATCTAAAGATTCACTACAATCCTCATCAAAATCCCAACACAATTCTACACAGACCTCAAAAGAACAATACTCATCTTCATTTGGAAAAACAAAAAATGCAAGATAGCCAAAACAATCCTGTACAAAAAAGGAACTTCCAGTGGCATCACAAACCCTGACTTCAAGCTCTACTATAGAACTAGAGTAATGAAAACACCTTGGTATTGACATAAAAATAGACAAGTGAGCCAATGGAATTTAAATGAAGACCCAGATATTACTCCACACACTTATGAACACCTGATTTTTGACAAAGAATCTAAAATTATGCAATGTAAAAAAGAAAGCATCTTCAATAAATTGTGCTGGCATAACTGGATATCAACATATAAAAGAATGAGAATAGATCCATATTTATCCCCAAGCGCAAACCTCAAATCCAAATGAATCAAAGATCTTAACATAAATCCAGCCATGATGAACCTCTTAGAAGAGCAGGGGGGAAGTAGCCTTGAATGCATGGGCACAGAAGACCACTTCCTGAATATAAGACCAGTAGCACAGACACTAAGAGCAACAATTAATAAATTTATTTTTTAAAGTAACCTTTTCTCATTTTACATCACTATCCCAGTTCACACTTGTTTCCCTCCTACTGCTACCCCTATCTTCACCCCCCACCTCCCTCCCTCCACTCCTCAACACAATTTGATGCATCACTTTGAGGCAGAACCAAGGCCCTTTCTCCTGTATTGAGGCTGAGCAAGGTATCCCTCCAAAAAGAATGGGCTCAAAAAAGCCAAGCACCAGAGATCAATCCTGGTCCCACTGCCCGTGGCCCCACAGATTGCCCAAGCCACACAACTGTCACCACATTCAAAGATAGTTTGGTCCCATGCAGGTTCCCCCACTATCAGTCTGGACTCAGTGAGCCCCCAATAGCTCAGGTCAATTGTTTCTGTGGATATCCCCACCATGGTCTTGACTTATTTGTTCATATTGTTTTTCCTCCTTCTTTAGGACTGGTCTCTAGAAGCTTGGCCCAGTGCTTAGCTATGGATCTTGGTATCTGCTTCCATCAGTTGCTGGATGAACATTCTATGATGACAACTAAGGTAGTCATCAGTCTGATTACAGGAGAAGGCCAGTTCAGGCACCCTCTCCACTGTCGGGGGACTTAACTGGGACCATCCTTTTGGATTCTAGGGAATTCCCCTGGTGCTAGGTTTCTTGCTAGCCCCATACTGACTCCCATAATCAAGATTTCTCTTTTCTTGCTCTCCCTTTCTGTCCTTACCCCTTCTTGACAATCCTGTTCCCTCATATTCTCTTCCTCCCTATCCTTGCCAATAGTGCAGACACTGCGAGCAACAATAAATAAATGGGACTTCCTGAAACTGAGAAGTTTCTGTAAAGTAAAGGACACAATCAATAAGACAAAAAGATAGCCTACTGAATGGGAAAAGATCTTCACCAACCCCACATCAGACAAAGGTTAGATGTCCAAAATTATATATAAAGAACTAAAGAAATTAGACATTAAAATTCTAAATAACCCAATTAAAAAGGGATATACTGAACTAAACAGAGAATTCTTAACAGAAAAATTTCAAATGGCCAAAAGATACTTAAGGACATGTTCAACTTCCTTATCTATAGGGGGAATGCAAATCAAAACAACTCTAATATACCACCTTACACCTGTCAGAATGGCTAAGATCAAAGACACGAATGATAGCTTATGCTGGAGAGGATGTGGAGCAAGGAGAACACTCATCCATTGGTGGTGGGAATGCAAACTTTTGCAACCACTTTTGGAGAGCATAGCAGAAGAAAGATCTTGGCTTTTTGTTGGCCTCAGCCTCTCCTCTTGCCACCAAGTTAATGTGCACTGTCGCTGATGATAATTCCCTTACTGCTATCAAAACCAGCATGCCTACATTTTCATTGTGGACAAATGACTAGCTGTTCTTCAGGAACTTTTCAGGATTCTAGAGGACTGATCAACTTCCATGTAGTTAAGAGCCTCCTTGAGATACAGATACTGTGGGACTCTCCCAACTGCTGAGGAACCAGCCTCAAGAACTACAGGGCTCTCAGCCTCTCAGGTACGACACAAATGATGTTGTTTTTAATGTAAATGAGAATAAATTCTTACAGACTCTTTTCCCATCCCTTTGGTTCTGTTCCTCTAGTGAACCCTTACTAATAAAGCTATGGGGAATGCCTGATTTAAAAGACAAGTGTACAGTGATGAGTTTCATACTGGCATAGCATCTGAGTTCACTCCAGGGACTGAATACAATTCTTCCTCAGTCCAGGTAGAAGTGCCTTCACCCAGCCTACAGAAAGGGAACCTAGCAGTGAGGTTACAGGTGGAATACAAGCTGAGCTCTACATGACTCAGAGGAAACATTTCCTAGTCTAAACACACTTTTAAATTAGATCCTCCAATAGCATCATGCTAATTGGCTAATTTGGGAACGATCTGGGACCCTGTGTGCTTTAAAGAAAATCTCTTTGTTGATGTGTTTATTTGCAACTGAGACTGTCTTATTGCTGGCAGGACAGAGATTATTAAAAACAGACACACCTGTTTATTTTAACCACTTTTTTTAAAGAACACACATGAGTTGGCTTATCCCTAGGGCTTTAGGAGGAAATATTAGCATTTTGAGTGGTGGGAAATTGCAACTTAGCTGGGAAATAAATAAGCTTTAAATAGATCCCATTATTTTTTACAGGGTTATTATTGCAAATGTTTTATCAGAGAAAAAATGCCCTTCTAGTTTATGATTAGAGTGTTAACCTCTAGCTAGTCCAGCTCTTCATGCCTACCACAGTGTGCTTTCATGAGTGATTATTACATAAAATCAAAGTGTTCTTTCCATGCCACATGACATTTCCAGCAAGTTCCCCATCTTGTTAGTATGGTACGAAAAGAATGCATTGTATATTTGCCTGAGATAAGAAACAATGGTTTCTCGGAAATTTTGTCAGTTTAATATATTTTACTATTAACAAAGCTGTCCTGAATGCTATAAGAACATTATTTCCCAGCACTCAGATAACTGAAGCAAATAAGTTCAAGGACAGTCTGATCTATATAATGAACTCCAGGTCTGCCCCTGTACTTTCCTATTTTAAATGTTCAGTTATACACTAATTACTGCCAACAGTAATGTTTAAGTAAATTTCATGGATCACTCTGCATTTTTCTAAGTGTGGTGTAAAGCAGTCCTTCCTCCAGTTTAAGCATTCTCTTTTTATCAGAAAGTAAAATTGAGTGGACTGCATCCATTCCGTACAATCAACTAAGGTTCATAGGTAAGTTTGGAAATGCTAGGGTGCCCCCTACTGTTAAAAATAAGAAGCACTTCTCTTTGGCCCTCCATTCAGAAAAGAGAATTCTTCCCATAACAGATATGTAACTATAGTTGAGAAGTAATAATTAGTTGCATAGAAGTACATACAGAGAGAAGTGAGGAAAGGCAGAGGCAGGCAAGGAGAAGAGGAAGAAAGGTGGGACAATAAGGGTCTATAGTAAATCTACCTGTGAATAAAATGTTTGGGGTTTGGGAGCTAACTTAACATTCAACTAGTTAGAAATTATCTGAGTGAGGGAATTGTATATTACACGACAAAATTTATGTATATGCATTTTTAAAGTCATATTCTATTTAATCATAATTTCAACGAAATATAAATTCTAGACCCAGATGTAGCTCTTCCTCTCCTTCTTCCTCCTATTTGTCCCCCTTCTCCCTCCCATTCTTCTCTCCCTCTTCCTTTCTCCCCTCCCCACTCTCTCCATCTTCCCCACCCTTCCATCATCTCTCTCCCTTCTCTCTCCCCATTTTCTCTCTACCTCTCCTCATCTCTTTACTTTCTCTGTCTTCCCTCTCTCCTGGCAATAGATGATTGGATGATACCAATATCTGTCAAGACTCCATGAATTCATCTTCAATAATCCTGTTCTCAGTGTTCTTGTCATGCAGGCTTGTCAAGCCCACAATGGTGTGATAATAACAACTGTGCCAGCTCTAGAAACTCACTTGCAAACTCACTGAACTCTAGTCCAGTGCCTGTCTCTTCAGCTTGTATTTATTTCACAACCGATCCTCAAGGTGTTTTGCTTCACTGGGACAGCCTAAACCACTGTCCTGCCATTCCACTCAGTGTCATCTTCCATACCAACTTCCTCCAACACACCTTTGTTTCCATGGAAATTGCTCCAGTAGTATCCTTTGTGTGAACTCAGCTCCTTTGCCCATCCTTTTTACCATATCCAGGCAAAATGCCGTTCCTAAAAGTTACTTTTTCAAATCTAACAGAAGCACATGAAGAAAATTAATTAAATGAACATGGTTAATCAGGTCTGTATTGCTTGCACTTCAGAGGGAGAAGCTGGAGGAATAGGGGTTTTAGGTTATCCTTGGCTATACAGATAGTTCATGGTCAGCCTGGGCTACATGAGATCCTGTCTCAAAAAAAATTAATAAGATAAAATAAAATAAAAAAGAAAGAAGGAAAAGAAAAAAGAAACATCCAAAATTGAGTGACCAGCCTCGTGATTACAAACAGGAGGGGTCTGGCAGTTTCATCTGGCAAGATGCTACCCACTGAGACATGCATTTCTTCCTCGTGCTCCCTTCCTCTTGTTTCTACTCACTCTCAGGTGAGTGTGTTGCTGCTGATACCATCTGCCTCCTCCATCTCTATTCAATGCAGCCAGTCCAGGGCCTCGTCCCATTCACACTTTCTGTGGCTGCTGTATTATAACTTTCTTCTCTCGGGTATTCAGATCCCTTCACCTCTGGAGAACATTTGGAAGTCATTGTCTCCCCTCTTTAAAGGCTATTGAAGTGTTTATTTTGGACTCACTTTCTCCAACAGGCACATAACATCTTTGCTAGCTCAATTGCTTGAAACAATGACTGCCTCTTCGGGCAGCAGAGGGGCCCTTGTCAGTGTTGCCAGAGACATGTGTGCTGTAGAAGTTCTTTATTTGCCTCCATGTGTCATTTCCTTCTTTCTCAAATCTTCACTTGGCTTAGGACTACACTAAAAAACTCCTAAATGCAGAACTAATTGCCAATGCCCCAGTGAACACTTGGAAGAAAAGAGCTTCTTCACCTGTTCTATGCATGTGGATAAATATCCTAGTGGAGATCTGACATGGATGTGGATAAATATCCTAGTGGAGATCTGACATGGATGACATGGATGACAGTCTTATTCTTCCAGTCCTCTGAGATTATCACTGTTTAATCGGAATACTTTTCCTTAATTCGCCCACACTTTCTGAGGAACTACAACAATACAGATAATGGACTAGATTGGTCTAATTTATACTCCACCCTGAAAAGAATTAACTCTACTACAGAGAGAGAGAAGAGGATCGTTTACTTACAGCTAGTTACATAACATGCAGAATGCTTGTCATTTTATGAAGGCACAGGGGGAATTAAGTGAGTTCACACAAAAAAAATTATATGATTTCCTTCTGGAAAAACACTGGCAAAATTAGATTTTGAACTACTACTTAAAAACAGATGATGGGGCAGCCTATCTGGGCGCTGGGTCCGAGTACCCGGGGCTCCCGGGCGGGCAGCAGTTCCTTTGTTTCTGTGGCCTGCCTGCACCAAGCGGGGTAGGCGCTTTGTCTGCGAGCTGCCCAACCAGCACGGAGGCCGGATCTTTCGGCGCCAGGAGACCCAGCATTGGGGTGAGTTTCTGGCCCACAGCGCCAGCCTGGGACGGGGAGCTCGGGGGTTTCTTGGCCCCCTGTCCTGCTTGGGCTCTCTGCAGGGCCTCTACTCCCCGGGTGCTGCCTCTTTCTTCCTGGCCCACCCAGCTTCCGTCCAGAGCCCTCCCCACTTCGCCCCCACTGCCCTCTTTAGGCGCGTGGCATCGCCCAGCCCAGCCTATCTGGGCGCTGGGTCCGAGTATCCGGGGCTCCCGGGCGGGCAGCAGTTCCTTTGTTTCTGTGGCCTGCCTGCACCAAGCGGGGTAGGCGCTTTGTCTGCGAGCTGCCCAACCAGCACGGAGGCCTGATCTTTCGGCGCCAGGAGACCCAGCATAGGGAGAGCCAACATTGGGGAGAGACAGCGTTTGGTAGGCAAGGAGACCTAATCCGGTAAAAGAAGATCCATAGGGAGCATTTGGAAGAAGAGATGGGCCGACGTCAAGGCAAGAATTCACCCAACAAGCTGAAAAGCAACATGAAGCTACCAGAAACAAGCGACCTCACAACGGGAGGACAAGAACCCCTTAATCAAGAGGAAGGAGAAAAGATTGACTTCATGAAAGTGATTGACACCCTTAAACAGCATGTAAAAAACGCCCTTATAGAAATGGATGAGAAATATAACAGAAAGTTTGAAGAATTGAATAAATCAGTGAATGATACCCTAGAAAACCAAGGAAAAACAATCAAACAGATAATGGAAACAGTTCAAGACCTGAAAACTGAAATGGAGGCAAAAAAGAAAACACAAACAGAGGGCCGTCTGGACATGGAAAATCAAGGTAAACGAATAGAGACTACAGAAACAAGCATAACCAGCAGAATACAAGAGATAGAAGAAAGACTCTCGGATTCTGAAGATACCATAGAGAAAATAAACACACTGATCAAAGAAAACAGCAAGTCCAACAAACTCTCATCACAAAACATTCAGGAAATATGGGACACAATAAAAAGACCAAACCTAAGAATAATAGGAGTAGAAGAAGGAGAAGAAGGGCAGCTCAATGGTCCAGAAAATCTATTTAATAAAATTATAGAAGAAAACTTTCCCAACCTAAGGAAAGATTTTCCTATGAAGGTGCAAGAAGCATACAGAACACCGAATAGGCTGGATCAAAAAAAAACATCCCCTCGCCATATAATTATCAAAACACAAAGCATACAGAATAAGGAAAGAATATTAAGAGCTGCAAAGGAAAAAGGCCAAATTACTTATAAAGGTAAACCTATCAGACTTACACCTGACTTCTCCATGGAAACCATGAAAGCCAGAAGATCCTGGATAGATGTACTGCAGAAACTGAGAGACCATGGGTGCAAGCCCAGATTACTATACCCAGCCAAGCTTTCATTCACTATAAATGGAGAACATAAAATTTTCCAGGATAAAAACAAATTTAAACAATACGCAGCCACAAATCCAGCCTTACAGAAAGTAATTGAAGGAAAATCACTAACCAAGGAGTCCAACAATGACCACAATAACTCAGACATCTAGAGACCCTTCACCAACACAAAACAAAGAAGGGAAACATACAAACTCTACGACTAAAAAAAAATGACCGGAGTTAACAACCACTGGTCATTAATATCACTTAATGTCAATGGACTCAACTCACCTATAAAAAGGCACAGGCTAAGAGATTGGATAAGAAAACAGGATCCAACATTCTGCTGTTTACAAGAAACACACCTCAACCACAAAGACAGGCACCTACTCAGAGTAAAGGGCTGGGAAAAGGCCTATCAAGCAAATGGACCTAAGAAACAGGCAGGTGTGGCCATACTAATCTCTAACAAAGTTGACTTTAAACTTAAATCAATCAGAAGAGATGGAGAGGGGCATTTTATACTCATAACAGGAACAGTTCATCAGGATGAAGTCTCAATCCTGAACATCTATGCCCCTAATATAAAAGCACCCACGTACATAAAAGAAACATTGCTAAAATTCAAGGCAGCCATCAAACCGCACACACTAATAGTAGGAGACTTCAACACTCCTCTCTCACCAATGGACAGGTCAATCAGACAGGAACCTAACAGAGAAATAAGAGAATTAGTGGAGGTAATGAATCAAATGGACTTAACAGACATCTATAGAACATTCCATCCAAATAGGAAAGAATATACCTTCTTCTCTGCAGCTCATGGAACCTTCTCGAAAATCGACCACATAGTCGGTAACAAAGCAAACATCCACAGTTACAAAAAAATATTAGTAACCACCTGTGTCTTATCAGATCACCATGGATTAAAGTTAGAATTCAACAATAATGCTACCCCCAGAAAGCATACAAAGTCATGGAAACTGAACAGTCAACTATTGAACCATAGCTGGATTAAGGAAGAAATAAAGAAAGAAATTAAAGTCTTCCTGGAATTCAATGAAAATAAAGAAACAACATACTCAAACTTATGGGACACTATGAAAGCAGTCCTAAGAGGAAAGTTCATAGCACTAAGTGCCCACTTAAAGAAAACAGAGAAAGCTCACATTGGAGACTTAACAGCCCACCTGAAAGCTCTAGAAAAAAAAGAAGCAGACTCACCTAGGAGGAGTAGAAGACTGGAAATAATTAAAATGAGGGCTGAAATCAACAAAATAGAAACACAGAAAACAATACAAAAAATCAATGAAACAAAAAGCTGGTTCCTGGAGAAAATCAACAAGATTGACAAACCACTATCCAAGCTAATCAAACGGCAGAGAGAGAATTTGCAAATTAATAAGATCAGAAATGAAAAGGGGGACATAACCACAGACACAGAGGAAATTCAGAGAATCATTAGATCTTACTACAAAAGCCTATATGCCACAAAATTGGAAAATGTAAAGGAAATGGATACTTTTTTAGATAAATATCATATACCAAAGTTAAATCAGGACCTGGTGAACAATCTAAATAGACCTGTTAGTCGCGAAGAATTAGAAGAGGTTATCAAAAACCTCCCTACCAAAAAAAGCCCAGGACCAGATGGTTTCAATGCGGAATTCTACCAGATCTTCCAAGAAGATCTAATACCTATACTCCTTAATGTATTCCACAAGATAGAAACAGAAGGGTCATTACCAAACTCCTTTTATGAAGCCACAATTACTCTGATACCAAAACCACTCAAAGACTCAACCAGGAAAGAGAACTACAGGCCAATCTCACTCATGAATATCGACGCAAAAATCCTCAACAAAATACTGGCAAATCGAATCCAAGAACACATCTGAAAAATTATCCATTATGATCAAGTAGGCTTCATTCCTGAGATGCAGGGCTGGTTCAACATACGAAAATCTATCAATGTAATCCAGCATATAAATAAACTGAAAGAAAAAAACCAGATGATCATTTCATTAGATGCTGAAAAAGCATTTGACAAAATTCAACATCCATTTATGTTAAAAGTCTTGGAGAGATTAGGGATACAAGGGTCATACCTAAATATAATAAAAGCTATATACAGCAAGCCGACAGCTAACATCAAATTAAACGGAGAGAAACTCAAAGCCATCCCACTTAACTCAGGAACACGACAAGGCTGTCCACTCTCCCCATACCTCTTCAATATAGTGCTTGAAGTTCTAGCAATAGCAATAAGACAACATAATGGAATCAAGGGGATTCGAATTGGAAAGGAAGAAGTTAAACTTTCGTTATTTGCAGATGATATGATAGTGTACATAAGCGACCCCAAAAACTCCACCAAAGAACTCCTACAGCTGATAAACAGCTTTAGTAATGTCGCAGGATACAAGATCAACTCCAAAAAATCAGTCGCCCTCTTATACACAAAGGATATGGAAGCAGAGAGGGAAATCAGAGAAGCTTCACCATTCACAATAGCCAAAAACAGCATAAAATATCTTGGGGTACATCTAACCAAGGAAGTGAAAGATCTATTTGACAAGAACTTTAAGGCATTGAAGAAAGAAATTGAAGAGGATACCAAAAAATGGATGGACCTCCCTTGCTCTTGGATTGGGAGGATCAACATAGTAAAAATGGCAATTCTACCAAAGGCTATTTATAGATTCAATGCAATCCCCATCAAGATCCCATCAAAATTCTTCACAGATCTGGAGAGGACAATAATCAACTTTATATGGAAAAACAAAAAACCCAGGATAGCCAAAACAATCCTATACAATAAAGGATCTTCTGGAGGCATTACCATCCCTGACTTCAAACTCTATTACAGAGCTACAGTAATGAAAACAGTGTGGTGCTGGCATAAAAACAGAGAAGTCGACCAATGGAATCGTATAGAAGACCCGGATTTTATCCCACAAACCTATGAACACCTGATTTTCGATAAAGGAGCTAAAAGTATAAAATGGAAGAAAGAAAGCATCTTCAACAAATGGTGCTGGCACAACTGGATGTCATCTTGTAGAAGAATGAAAATAGACCCTTATCTATCACCGTGCACAAAACTCAAGTCCAAATGGATTAAAGACCTCAATATCAGCCCGAACACACTGAACCTGATAGAAGAGAAAGTGGGAAGTACCCTACAGGAGCTGGGCACAGGAGATCGCTTCCTATGTATAACCCCAGAAGCACAGACATTAAGGGCAACATTGAATAAATGGGACCTACTTAAACTGAGAAGCTTCTGTAAAGCAAAGGACATAGTCAATAAGACACAAAGGCAACCTACTGATTGGGAGAAGATCTTCACCAACCCCACAACAGACAAAGGTCTGATCTCCAAAATATATAAAGAACTCAAGAAACTAGACTTTAAAATGCTAATTAACCCAATTAAAAAATGGGGCACTGAACTGAACAGAGAATTCTCAGCAGAGGAAGTTCAAATGGCCAAAAGACACTTAAAGTCGTGCTCAACTTCCTTAGCAATCAGGGAAATGCAAATCAAAACAACTTTGAGATATCATCTTACACCTGTCAGAATGGCTAAAGTCAAAAACACCAAGGATAACCTTTGCTGGAGAGGCTGTGGAGGAACGGGTACCCTCATCCATTGCTGGTGGGAATGCCATCTTGTGCAACCACTGTGGAAGTCAGTGTTTCGGTTTCTCAGGAAATTCGGGATCAACTTACCCCTGGACCCAGCAATACCACTCCTGGGAATATACCCAAGAGATGCTCTATCATATGACAAAAGCATTTGTTCAACTATGTTCATAGCAGTATTATTTGTAATAGCCAGAACCTGGAAACAACCTAGATGCCCTTCAATGGAAGAATGGATGAAGAAAGTATGGAATATATACACGCTAGAGTACTACGCTGCGGTAAAAAACAATGACTTCTCGAATTTTGCATGCAAATGGATGGAAATAGAAAACACTATCCTGAGTGAGGTGTCCCAGACCCAAAAAGATGAACATGGGATGTACTCGCTCATAATTGGTTTCTAGCCATAAATTAGGGCCACGGAGTCTACAATAGGTGAACCTAAAGAAGCTAAGTAAGAAGAACCTTCATCTGGTGATGGATGGAGACAGAGACAGAGACCCACACTGGAGCACTGGACTGAGCTCCCAAGGTCCCAATGAGGAGCAGAAGGAGGGAGAACATGAGCAAAGAAGTCGGGACCACGAGGCGTGCACCCACCCACTGAGACAGTGGAGCTGATCTACTGGGAGCTCACCAAGGCCAGCTGGACTGTGACCGAAAAAGCATGGGATAAAACCGGACTCTCTGAACATGGCGAACAATGAGGGCTGATGAGACGCCAAGGACAATGGCACGGGGTTTTGATCCTACTTAATGTGCTGGCTTTGTGGAAGCCTAGCCAGTTTGGATGTTCACCTTCCTAGATATGGACGGAGGGGGGAGGACCTAGGACTTACCACAGGGCAGGGAACCTGGACTGCTCTGTGGACTGGAGAGGGAGGGGGAGAGGAGTGGGGGGAGGGGTAGAAGGGTGGGAGGAGGGGGAGGGAAATGGGAGGCTGGGAGGAGGTGGAAACTTGTTTTTTGTTTATGTTTTTTTTTCTTCTTTTCTTAATAAAAAAAATTATTTAAAAAAAAAACAGATGATGGGCTGCTGGAAGCAAAGACCTATATTTTGATACCTGTATTTAGTTTATCTTAAGTTCACAAGTTAAGTAAGATACTCACCTTTCAGGGCAAGTTCCAGACCTAGGAATTTAACCTAGTGAGAGCTGAAAGCCCAGGCTTTAGAAGCAATTAGCATTTGCTTTGTTAGTTAACAGTCACAGACCCTCAGTATTTCCTTAACAGCTAGGGACGTCTCCAGACCTGACACTGTTGTTAGATCACTGACATTCCAGCAGACCTGACTTTCCAGACCTGCCTCTCCTCCCCCCTGCCTGTTTGCTATAACAGCTCCTGAGAAATAATAAAGTGCAGTTTGATCAGAAAGCCAGACTTGCGGTCATTTCTCATGTCTCTTGCCCTCCCATTCCTCCCCTCCAGGGTGAATTCGGTTCTGTTCCTGTCTGCTGGTTGGGACAATGAGCTTGAGAGATGGCTCAGCAGTTAAGAGCACTGCCTGCTCTTGCAGAGAATCTAGGTTCAGTTCTGAGCACCCACAAGGCACCTCACAACTCCCTGTAACTCCAGTTCCAATTCCAAGGGATTTGATGTCTTCTTCTGTCTTTTGTGGGCACCACACATACATGCAAACAAACACTCATATATATTAAATAAATAAATGAATAAATAAATAAATCAATAGGCAATTTTAAAAGAGGTGGAAACAGGACATTCAAAAGTTCAGGTTATCCTTGGCTACATGGTGAGCTGCTTGGTATTCAATCTCAAAAAAGCTAATTTTTAAAAATATATATATATATATGCTACTGAAAGACCCCCGCCCACCGTGCGGGGAGACTCTCACTCAAGTCTCGGGATAACACGATCCCCCCAGTAACTCACGAGAGACGGTCCTTGCTGCAATCACACGAGGTTTATTGACAGGTACCAGTGCACTGGGGCCAAGACTCCTAACCAACGCAAGGGAGGAGTTTGACCCTGAGTGACTGGGAGAAGGGGTTTTTATAGGAAGAAACCATAGCCCAGTAATCCAAAAGGGGCAGGGAGGGTGTCACAGAAAATTCCAAAAATACCAGTGATAATCATAAGGGGGCAACTCCCCGCCTCTCAAGATCACTCTCAAGGTCATAATCAGCTAGTTCCTGAAACACAGTATTCCAAAAATACCAATAATTACAAGGGGGAAACTCCCTGTTTCTCAAGATTATTCTCAAGATTACAATCTAACTTTATCTTCAGCTAGTTCCTGAAACACAGTCACTAGACCAGCTAATCCTAGATTTCTGATTCTTTTCTCCCTGCTTAGATTTTTGGCTCTATTTTTTCCTGCTAGGGGGGTCTGGGTTTATCCAGGTCTTTCACTACCAACAAAGCTATACCTCCAACCCTATTTGCCTTTTTTTAATCTATAAAATTATTATTAATTAGGAATTAGTAAGATGTCTCAGAGAGTAAAGGCACTAGATGCCAATACTGGTGACTTGAGTTAAATCTCTAAGACCTGCAATATTGGAAAGAGAGAAATGAGCCCAACAGGTTGTCTCTGGTCTCCACAGACAAGTATTTGTGCACACACTCACACACATGTGCACACACTCACACACACACATGTGCACACACTCACTCACATGTGCACACACTCACACACACACAAATAATAAATAAATGGAATAATTTTTTTGTTTATTATTTTTTAGTTGATGAAAAAAAAATTTCCACCTCCTCCCCATTTTCCATTTCCCTCCCCCTCCTCCCACACCTCGCCCCCTCCTCCCACTCTGGAATAAAATTTTTAAACACATTTTTAACAAACAGAAACAAACAATAAAATAAAAAGTTGATCTTAAAATCTAGAACAAGTTGAGCAGTAAAGTAGTGAGAATTGTCAATTTTATCTGTCAACAACAGTCATCTGCTAATAAAATAAGAATGCCAGAGATGGAGAGTAAGCAGTCAGACTATGTAAGCGAATGGAGAGGATAGTGTCACCTCCGAGTGAATGATCCCTTCTGATTAACATTTATTGATCTAAAACAATGCTGTGTACTTAACATACCTTTTCAAAAAAAGCAAAATAAACTTACACATTTATTAATAGCCTTATCTCCATTTTGAAAGGTCGCCGCTTTTAAGGTTAAATGTCTTTTCAAGGTCACAAACCCAGAGAACAGCAAATTTATTATTCATATCCAATGCTCCTAGGTTGCTCCTAGGTTGCTCCCAGGAAGGGTCAGATTGGTGAACCAAAATTACTAATGTTTTGCAGTTAGAATAAATGAAGCATGGGGCTGGCAGAAGGTACCATGCTGGAGACTGTGATTGGCTGCAATTAAAATAAAAAAAAAAATCAGTGCTATGTATCAGAATCAATACAGTTTGGAAAGGGTATGTCATTGCAGCAAGTAGCTTGAAAAAAACTAAATGATGAGTTAGGAACCATTGAAGGCATGAAGTTTGAATGAAATTGTGGTTCTCTGTTCTTTACTAATTCAAAGACAAGAAGGATGAGTCATGAGATGTTCATGTAATTCTCTGTACTACATACCTTGTCACGGGCTAAGTCGGTGTGCAGTCATAAGAAAGTGTCTTACATCAGTGGTCCAGGTGCTCTGAGGCCAATTCCCATCAGGCCATTTAACATTTCACCAAGCCCTGGTCAAACATGGCTGCAGTTCATGTTAGCTTGGTTCACAAGTTAAAGATTGTTTCTTCAAGCTTGCATCTGCAAACATAAGATATCAACAAAGAACAAAGATACCAGTCTTCACTAAAGATAGGCTAAAAGGTTTCAATTGATAGGACATTAATAAAGACACCCCAGTAAGGAATGGTGAGATTTCTGGCCAGACATCTGCCAGGTGACAACAAACAGGTCTTCAACAGACAAATGGATTTTCCAGGCACTGGAAGTGTGATGGTGGAGGAAGAATCCATTTTGTGCTAAGTACCCATTCTAAATTCTTAGACAAGCTCGTAGCAACTCTGATTCCTTGCCCAAACCCTAGAATTGTAAAACAGTTATAAAATTGTTAACTACTTGCTCTGGTTTCTGTAAATTCTGCTTGTTGCTATGAACGGGGGAGTGAGGGAATTCCTCACACCGCTGTCAGTTCCACAGGAATGAAGTAATTGTACCCTGTCTTTAAAAGCCGTCTTCCCTTGTAGATGGGCCTTAGTTCTAAATCTGACCATGGGAACTAAGGTCAGCTTCAGCTTAAATAAAAATGCAGCTAATTATAATTTAAATCAAGTCTTTGGTCTTTCCCAGTGGGTTTGAGTTCCTTAACACCAGGTACAGCTTAACTGTAAATGCTAGTTAAAACACTAGGTATACCTTCTGCCTAGTAATAACATCAGCTCATTGAAAGGTGCCAAGATTTAGTCAGACTCAACACTGTTATGGATTTGTAGCAAGTCCCCAGCAGCTTGCTGCGGGGTCCTTGTGGCAGCAGGTCCACAAACCAAGGTGGCTGGTCCCCAGCCATGTGGTGGAGGGCTGGTCCCCAGCGAGCCCAGCAAACAGGGTGAGCAGGTGGCAGGTGGGAGGCACATATACAAGCACATTGTACAGAATAGAATTGGATATTTATTAGTTGAGTTATGGAGGGGAAGGAAAAAGGGGAGAAGGGGTGAGGGAGAAGATGGAAAGAGGAAGAGAAAGGGAGAGGGGGGACAGAGAGAGAGCCAGGACGGCAAGGGAGAGAAAGAGAGGCTGCAGGGAGTGGGTGTGGCTTATCTCTTAAAGGGACAGACTATTATGTTCCCAGGTCTTTTTTATAATAAAAAGTGGGAGATTAGCATCACAGGTTGAAGGAATTGGAGCAGCGGATTCTCAAGACTGCTTCTGGCTTATTTGTGGGCATGGTCTTTGGGGGGAACCTGAGAAGGCTGGGTGCTGGCCACATCTTGGCATAGCTGGTCGCTTTGTTCCTCTCTGGTGTTTGTGGCATGGAAATGTCTGGTGTCTCTTATAACTGTTTACAGTATTGGCAGAACAAAGAACACAGTTAAATTAAGGAAAAAACAATTTTAGGGCCAGGGAATTGAGGGGGATGTATCTGACCTATTTAAGTCAGATGCATTAATTTGGCTCCCTGGAACTCACAAGAATTCTTTGGGTTTGTGAAAACAGAAGTTTTAGACACATGCATTATATAATGACTGTGACATATTTTTGTACAATGAAAAGTATTTTTAAGACTATGGAAGGCATTATGAGAGAGAAATTTGATCTGAAATTTGGTGAGGTTGCTTTATTTTAACTGGCAAAATTCTTAGCTATCAAACTGCATCAGAGATCTTTGAGAAGGACAAAGTTTTAATTTGAGTTACTGATTAAAAAATAACAGAGAAATTACTTGGTTGGCACCCAGAACTACTCTTTAGGGCCCTCCATAGTCGCTGAAGGTTGCATTTGTCTTTTGCTGTTTAGAGCAAGGCCTGCCAGGCTCCAGAAGATGCTGTGGGCTAAGAAATATGTAGAAAGACAGGCCTACCTTGGGCTGGAGAGATGGCTCAGTGGTTAAGAGCATTGCCTGCTCTTCCAAAGGTCCTGAGTTCAATTCCCGGCAACCACATGGTGGCTCACAACCATCTGTAATGACGTCTGATGCCCTCTTCTGGCCTGCAGACATACACACAGACAGAATATTGTATACATAATAAATAAATATTTTAAATAAAAAAAAAAAGACAGGCCTACCTTGACTTGAGCAGTGAGGCTGTAGATTCTAGCAATTCTGTCCATGTCAGAAGATCTTCAGCTTAGATGAAAGGCAGTTTTGTCCAGTGTAGATGGACATTGTTGTGTGTCTATTTGTCTTCTGTCTTCTTTGGAGGAAGTAGAGTTTTGCTGCTAAGAGCCAACCCGTCTCTTTTTGTTATAAAAAGTTTTTTAATAATTAAATATTTAAATATCACATTCCCCAGATCTCTGAGCAATTGAGGGCTGTTTATTAGGTATAACTACAGTATAAAATCTGTCTGGAAGGTTGGGTCTGAGCTTGACTGTACTGGCTCTAAACAAGTAATATTTATACTCATAAAAAGGCAGAAAGAAGAAAAAACTGGAATATAAGGTTAATGGCAGAACTCACAATAGTAGAGAACAATTTAGTATATTTTAAATAAGGATTGGATTAAATATAAGGTATTTTTGTGAGATAATTAAAAGTACAAACCAGTTTAAGGCATGAGACTTATTGTTTTTGTAGTCTAAAATGAGATGTAATGAACAATTATTACACACAGAAAGAGTGAACAAGAATTGGGCAAAGTGGATGCACTTGGTAGGCCCTACCAAAGGCATGCCACTACACAAAACACATGTAACAGAGTCAACGAGAGGAATTTAGTGAAAAAAAAATAAGTAAACCAGGGGACAAGGAAGGGAATACTTTAGTAAAGATGGGAGAACTTGGTCACCTGACCTGGCTCTCAGCCAGATGGTGGTGAAGTCACCTGACCCCAGTCAAAATGGCAGCAGCCACTTGTATGAAAAAGCCACAATTTTTGAGCTGTAAGGATTTTAAGCTTAATAAGAGACCTAAAGACATGATCTGTCCTGTCACTGAGCTGCCATGCCACACCACAAGCCGCAGAGGGGAGCAAAAGGTTGGAACCGAAAAAACTGCACCATGCCACAGCTGGAATTGAAAAAGACAGCCGGAATTTTAAAAAGCTGGGGAACTGACATGGATGGTTGCTATCCACAGCTGAAATTGTGAAAACCCATGAAATACCACTAGGCACACAGCGAAATGTCTCTCAACTGTGGGCAGGGTGTGAATCAGCACAAACACCTCAGGGAACCGTGGCCAAGTGTCCTCTGACCCTGGGTGGAGTGCCTGGATGGATCCAGTCAGTTGGGGTGACTCAGAAGCCATAGAGGCCAAAGACTGCTTTGAGCAGTCTTTTACAGCAAGGAAAAAAAAGAGAGAGAGAAGAAATAGGAAAAAAAAGATGAAGAATTTGAGGGACCCTGGGTCCCCAGTCAAATGCACCACACAGAGTTTTCGGTGCTAAGAGCAGGCTGACTAACTCAGGTTTAGTCTAAACACAATTTTAGTTAAGGAAAGCAACCATAGCAGAACGGAACAGGGAAGATGCACTGATGAGCCTGAAAGCCGGTGGTGGGAATAGGAAAAAAACTCTGGTTCAGAATCCCAATCTCCGGAGATGAACTGAAGTAGGAGGGCCTATCTGAGTCATGGGGCACCAAATGTTATGGATTTGTAGCAAGTCCCCAGCAGCTTGCTGCGGGGTCCTGGTGGTGGCAGGTCCACAAACCAAGGTGACTGGTCCCCAGCCACGTGGTGGCGGGCTGGTCTCTGGCGAGCCCAGCAAGCAGGGTGAGCAAGTGGCAGGTGGGAGGCACATAAACAGGCACATCGTACAGAATAGAACTGGATATTTATTAGTTGAGTTATGGAGGGGAGGGAAGAAGGAGAGAAGGGGTGAGAGACAGAGAGAGGAGAGAGGGAGAGAAAGACAGAGAGAAAGGGGGAGAGAGAGGGAGAGGGATGGGGAGGGAGATGGAGGAGAAGGGGGCTGAGAGAGAGCCAAGATGGCGAGGGAGAAAGAGAGGCTGCAGGGAGTGGGCGTGGCTTGTTTCTTAAAGGGACAGAATATTACAAACATAACCTGGCTTCGGTGTATACTCATGAGACTGTGGCAGGAAGATCAAGAGTTTGAGGCCAGACCACACTACAGAGCAATATAGTCAAGAATGTAGGAAGGTATCCAGGCACGTGGCACATACCTATAATTCCAGGAAACTAAAGCAGGAAGGTTAGGAGTTAAGGTCATCCTCAGTACTTAACAAGGTCAAAGTCAGTCTGGGCTATATAAAACCAGTTCTCCAAAATAGAAAAAAAAAAAAAAGGACAGCCAAAAAAAGAGGGAGGAAAGGGAAGAAGGAAGGAAGGAAGGAAGGAAGGAAGGAAGGAAGGAAGGGGAAGAGGGAGAGAGGATGAAGTTTTGTTTCACTTTGTTGCATTTTGTTCAGACAGAATCATTACAGAGCCCAGGTCAACCTTGGACTCAGTTCTGTTTCAGTCTCTGCATGCTGCGATCACAGTGTGAACTACCACATTCAGAAATAAATAATATTTAAAATATAAATTTATCAACCGGGCGGTGGTGGCGCACGCCTTTAATCCCAGCACTTGGGAGGCAGAGGCAGGCGGATCTCTGTGAGTTCGAGACCAGCCTGGTCTACAAGAGCTAGTTCCAGGACAGGCTCCAAAACCACAGAGAAACCCTGTCTCGAAAAACCAAAAAAATAAAATAAAATATAAATTAATTACTGTGTGTGTATATAATGGGATGCCACACATGCCACTGACCTCCTTTACATAGATGACAAATCAAACTCAAGTCTCCAACCTTGCAAGTCAAGTGCCTTTACCCACTGAGGTATCATTCAGTCCTGATAACTTTTTAATGAAAAGGAGAAAGGAAGTTGAGTATGGTGGCTCACACTTGTAATCGCAGCACCCCAAAGGCTAAGGCAGGAGAGTTCCAATCTAGCTTAGGTTACAGAGTAAGAGCAGAGAGAGAGAGAGAGGCAGAGAGAGGGAAGGAGGATGGGAGTAGGGAAGAGAGAGAGAGAGAGAGAGAGAGAGAGAGAGAGAGAGAGAGAGAGAGCGCATATGTACAAATGAAAGTGGAAGCTAGGTGCTGTCTTCCCTGTTTTGAGGAAAGGTCACTTTCGAGGACCTGAAGCTTATTGATTCCATTAAGACCCAGGGTTCTGCTTGTCTCCCTTTCCCCAGCACTAGATTTACAAATGCACACCACAGTGCAGCTGGAGACTGAATTCTGGTCTTCATGCTTGCATAGCTGAGCTGTTTCTTCAGCCACAAGACTTTGCTTTCATGGTTTTAATTTTCAGTCCAGTAGATAATCAATAATGTACAAGCACTTTTTTAAATACCTGTAATGTAGTGCAGTTAAAAAATGACTGAATTAACAAGAATAACACATTATGCTGTACACCTAAAATGTCTAGAGGTAGAGCTAGCTAATAAAAGTAAGACAAGGGATTTACAATGGCATAGTCATCAGAAGACAATACTGATGTCCTCAAACCACATGAGCTCTTCTTCCTCTCCTTAAGATAGGAAGATTTACTTGCAGCCATGGGCTAGCAATTGAATTTTTAAGCATTACTTTCTCAACAGTCTGACAATATTTCAATATTTAAAGCCCTATGTTCATCATGAGCTGAACAAGGATAGCAACAGGCATGCTAAAGAAGACCACAATTTTCAATCCAATACAAAAAAACTATGGGTCACTAAAATGATCAGAGTAGGAGAAATAGTCTTCCCTGGGGAAAAGCACACCAACTGATCATCTAATACCAATTGGTCCGTCCTGAAAACATGAATACAAATAATATTATACAGACTGAGTAGGTTTATATTTAGTAATATACATATATGCATATAAGCACAACTAATGAAAAAAGAGCATAAACTTGAAAGAAAACAAGGATGACTTTATAGAAAGACTTAAAGAGAATGGAGAAATAATGCAATTATATCATAATCCAAGAAAATAAAGGAAAAATATAGTCTGTACTCAGATGCCCATCACTGAAGCACTCACAGTCATCCAAAGAAGAGCTCATATACCCACATCCAGCTGACATCACATGCCCTGACCTGGAGTAGCAAAGGTTAGCGTTAGCAGGCCACATTGTTCAAGAGCTAGGGTGCTTTCACTAGGAGGAGAATGGACAAGTATGCTTAAATGCCCACTTCAAATGAGGATTATCTTTCTGTTCACATTGTCTGCTCATAATATTTGGATTAGAGTTGGTATGTTTGTAAAGGGGTTTTCAGTAAGCAAAACCCCAAGTGTCTTGTATGATTCCACCTCTATAGTGTAATAAATTGCAACAGTTTAGAAAAGGTACTCAGGATTGAATTAAGGGCTTTGAATATGCTGGGGGAAAAGATCATCTCATCATATGGAAAGTTAGCTAGGAAATTAAACCTCAAAGAGAGAATGGCACTCTTAATGGCAATGTCATTGTATGTATACCTCCACCCCTACTTTTTATTTTTGACTTTGAGATGGGTCATGGTAAATATATTTCCTAGGTTGAACTTGAATTCATGTTGTAGTAGGGCAGACCCTTGAACCTGGGATCATCATAACCTCCAGAGTAGCTGGAATCATGGGTCTGTGCCACCAAGAATCACTACATTAAGACACAGTCTACAAAATAACTGACAATTCATAAAAAGCATCAAGAGTTACAAAACTTAGCCAGGCATCATGATGCATGGCTTTAATCCCAGCATTTAGGAGGCAGAGTCAAGCAGATCTCTATGAGTTCCAGGACAGCCTGGACTACCTAGTGAGTTCCAAAGCAGCCAGGACTACTTGGTGAGACCTTGTCTCAAAATAAAGAGTTAAAAAGCTCAAAGATACAGGATTACTTCAGATTAATGGAAACAGAAGTAAGCAACTAAATACAGCATATAGTTCTAGATTGAATCTGCCCTAAATCAAGAGAAAAATGGTTGCTATAACATTAGAGGAATTTAAGTGAGTTCTGTAGATTAGATAATAATTCCAGATTCAATGGATAGTTTTGGTTGTCAGCTTGAATACATTGAAAGTTAACTAAAATGCAAATGTGGATGGCACACCTATGAGGGTTTTTTTTTTTTTTGGCTTAATATGAAGTAGGTAGATTCACGTCTAATCTTTGAGCCATAACCCAGATCTTGAGTCAGGAAGACACACTTTTAATCTATGTCACACCTTCGGAATACAAAATAAGGAAGATTTGCTCTTTGCCTGCCTGCTCTTGCCTTGTTAGCAAGGCCATTCGTTCCCTGACATTAGAGCCTATTTCTTCAGGACTCCAGTATATACTGAAGACTAGCTAAGACATCTAGCATCGTGAACTGAGCAACTACTGGATTCCTGGACTTTCCTTTCACAGCCATTGCTGACTTAGCTGGACTGCAGCCTGGAAATCATTCTAAGAAATCCCCTTTTCTAATATAATGAGAGATTCATTGTATATGTTTTGTTTTCCTGAGAATTCTGACTAACATGCCAGAGTTTTCCTGATTTTGGAACTTCCACATTGATGGCTGAGGGTGTGGTCCTGTGGTAGTTGGCCATCCAGGTGTACAAAGGTCCTGGGTTAGACCCAGCACCTAGAGAAGGAGGAAGAAGGTAAAGAGGGAAGCAGAGAGATAGGGCACCATCGTCCTGTTTTCTGGGTATTGAGAAGTGAAGCACAATAGGTGCAACTTGCTCTGACACATGAGTGGGCAGGTGGAGACACGTAAGTAGCTGGACCGGTAGAAGCAGTAATATTTGGTGTTTACTTAGTAGAATAATCTCGCTACAGCTGCTATCAAGCTACCAATGAATTCAGTACTGGAAAGAAAGATTCACATTTGATTTTTGTGGGCTGATTTTTGTGTGTGTGAAGGGCAGGCTCCAGCACACTCCTGTGTAGTAGTTATTACTTGTTACTACTTTTGTTAGTTTTCTGTAGTTCTTAAATTACTCCAAAATATTTTTTTCTGTTTTTGTTTATGAAACAGGATCTCACTTGATAGCCTAGCTTGGCCAGGAAGTTACTATGTATCCAAGAGTGGTCTTGAACTAGGAATCATCCTCCAGACTGCATCCAGGGTCAGGAAGCAGAGAAGCAGAAAGATGCTGCTCACAGTCCGGTTGAGTCTTTACTCTCTGGCTAAACTTTCTGGAAACAGACTGTTAGACCCATCTAGAGACACGTGCCCATGTAGTTCTAAATCTACTACATAAGCTGACAAGGAAAATCAACCGTCAAACCATCCCTGCCCCATCCTGGCCTGTGCATGGAATGTGTATCAAGAGCCAGAGATTGAGTGAAGGAGTGGGTAAGAAAAGTCTGCTGCTGGTACCCTCCTGAAGCCTGTGGCTGTTGTGGGGCAGCCATGTCCTCTTCAGAGCATCAACGACAATGTGCTCTTTGTTCATAAGAAGGTATTAAGAGCCAGATGTGGGAAAAACTAAGGCAGGGCCAGAGGTCTTAAGCTTGGGCCAGACTTGGCTACATTAATGAGACCCTGTCTCAAAATTTAAAAAAGAACTAAAAAGATATTAACCTAGTGGCCATTAAGCAATCAATTGTTAGGTCTTGAGACTTTGTCTCCTACATCCTGTTCTTTCAATAACCTCCTTTTCTTTGGTTCCGTGGAGACCAAAGACACCCTAAGAAGGTGGCTTCTCAAAACAGAGCCTAAACACAATAACAAAGCACTAGTAACAAAATATATAAACTTGGCATCACAGATGAAGCAAGTTTCAGATGCGCTAAAATGGTGGGATTATTAGGCATGCTGAACTTAACTTTCAACATCATTCTAAGCTGTGATCATGGCGAGGCTGAAGATTCTCACAGCACTTGTCAAGGTCTTAGATGCTTTAGAATTCACAAGAAGATGAAGTCCACAAGATCTAATTTATCAGTGCTATAGACAGGCACATGAGATACACCAGAGTGACTGCCAAGTTCCAACATAACAGCAAAACCAGAACATTTTAGATGATAACAGATTTAATGACACTTTTTCTTAAATGTGTGAATTCCCAAAATATCACATGACCGTTTTACACTTGACTAGGCCTGCGTGCTGCAGCTCATCTAGAACATTCCTGATGGTCTCAACACAAACTTCTCCTCTGTGGTGTTTTTTTGACGCGAGGTTCCATACATTTTCAAATTCTTCATCAGAAAGCTTGACTCCAATGTTAGTTAATATATTTGAAATCTAGAAACAACAAATTTAAAGCCAGATCAAGATTTATGTTTTAATTTTGTATTTTAAACAATTAAGTAAAATAAAATTATATTTAAAAAACTTTATAACATTTAATACAATGCACACTCCCCCAAAGTATGTGTGTCCACATATGCCTATGTGCCTATATGTATCAAAATTCTAGTACTTTTCAGGCATGGGAGGGAGTGCATTCCTGTAGCCCTGAGCCAGTGATGGTGCTTGCTGCCAGGACTGATGGCCTAGGTTTGATCCCTTCATCCCACATCATAGAAGGAAACAACAGATTCCCACATGTTGTCCTTTGGCATCTACATATACTCAGGCATACATGAAACACACATACAAAATATAAATAGATGATAGATAGATAGATAGATAGATAGATAGATGTATATTTTAAATTTAACCCACCAAATAAAAATTAACTAAATTTAAATGAATAAAAACACCTGGGCATGGTAGTGTGCGTCTCTCATCGCAGCACTTGAGAGGCAAAGGCAGGAAGATGCTCTAGAGTTGAAGCCCTACTGGTTTACACAATGAGACCCTTTGGGAGAGGGAAAAGAATTATACTATACACCCAAAAAGAAATAAAAAGAAAAGCTTAACAACCAGTTACAACCAAAATGAATATAATTTATCAAGAATCCTAAGTTCGAGGATCTATATAAAAGCTATAATTCTGAAAAGTCAAATATGGTAGTCATGGGTTGGGGCTAGGACCAGGGTTAGAGGTGGGACTGAGTTGGTAAAGCTCTTGCCTAACATGCACAAAACCCTGGATTTGATTCCCAGCCTGATAAGTACCAGAACATACATGTAATCTCAACACTCAGGAGGTGGAAAGAAGGATTAAAAGTTCAAGACTAATCTCAGCTACATAGCTGATTTGGAAGCAAGCCTGAATCACCAGGATGATGATGATGATGATGATGATGATGATGATGATGATGATGAAAATTAATAATAATAATAATAATAATAATAATGTGAATAAACCTAAAAGCAATACCATATGCTTGTAATCCCTGCACTTAGTAGGATGAAGCAGGAAGATCATGATTTCAAGTATAGCCTGGGCTACAGAACAAAACCCTGATATGAGATGTCTCTCTATATGTTGTGAATATGTTTTATTACCATTGGTTAATAAAGAAGCTGCATTGGCCAATGGCAGAGCAGAGTATAGCTAGATGGGAAATCTAAGCAGAGACAAAGGGAGAAAGAAGGCAGAGTGAAGAAACATCAGCCAGCCACCAAGGAAACAAGACATGTTGAAAATGTGGTAATACTACGGCCATGTGGCAATACACAGATAAATAGAAATGGATTAATTCAAGTTGTAAGAGATAGTTGATAGACGCAAGAGCTATCAGCCAAACAATTTGTAATTAACCACTCTGAGTGGTTATTTGGAAATTGGAGGGCAGGAGAGAAATGTCTGGTTACAAATGTGTCAATGCAAGGCACATGCATCCACATAAAGCCTGAAAAATCTTTTTTAAGGATTCTAGACACACAAATACAGAATGAGAAACAATTTCTTAGTAGTCACATTTTTTCAGATAGGCTGTGTTTGCTGACTGTGAGCAGCTGTGTGACTCCTTTAGGAGACGGCTTCCCAGTTCATGCTTGTGGCCTGGATGGCTCTTTTGCAGGTCCTGCTAAGGAGCACCTGAATGGGGTTTATGGGCAGTATGCTGCAAGTTACTTGCTGATGGCATGGACCCACTGCTTCTGAGTTGGGTCAGTAAACATGGCTCCCAGAATGGGTTGTGAACATACCTCTGTCATGTTGGAAAGCCTAGCGGGGCTGAACCAACAGCTCTGGTTGTAGCCATGCCTGCTTCACATTTTTAAACAGTAATCAAAAACTGATTACAGATATGCAATAAAGACAGATTCTGACCCCCCCCCAAAAAAACCCTCTAAACAGTAATAAGTCACATAAAGATGGAAGATGGAAAATACACAGAGACTGGATTATGTACAATATTGTGTTTTCTTTGAATTTTTTGACTATTAATGAACTAACTACAGAGAGAGACATTTGATTGTGGGGACTGCTAACTGAAAGCAACATAAAGGTATCTTGATATCAAAATTTGGGTCTAAGACTTATTACTTTGGAAAAGAGGTTCTGCTTTTGTGTCCATAGAAGGTGAGAAGCTGTAGATACCTTCCAGGCTAATATGGTTTGAACAAGGAAGACTTCACTGAGATGTCTCCAGTAAGAATGATGACCCAGGTTATCCAAAATCCAAAACAACTTTAAAGCAAATGGCTGGAATGATGCAGCCTCATGGACTACAGCTTAATTTAACCATAATTCTAAATTTTCTAAGGATCCCGATAAGATTACAAATGCCCCCAATCATCAGGAAGTAGTATAGAAAACTATGTCCAAATTCTGAAATTATTGTTTATAGATATTTGTTTTCATTTAAAGGGAGTTGGTTATAAATAGTTAATGGTTGCAGTCAATCTCTTTCTAAAGAAAAAGGGGATATATGATATAGAAATGAGGTAAAAATGGTAGACTATTAAATCTACTTTAATCCAATAACAAATGTTAATCTCAAACTACATTAGTATGGATTTTGGTTTATTGATACAAATTTAAGGTCAATTTTTTATACTGCATATATATTTCTACTCTTGTTTGAGGTATTATGTTTATGTAGTTCATTTAAAAAATGCAATGTATAATTAAAAATACAGATTAATAGTCATCTATAATAGTCAAACTTCTAGTCATGTTAAGTCTTCCAGATATGCAGAGAAATATTTCAGATGGATAAGTAATCTTCAAACACTTAGAAACCTATAGAATATAACATTTACAATGTTTTAATAACTTAAAATTTGTTGGTCATGAGATATCTGCTCCTGGTAGTGCTAATTACTTCAAGAGAAAGATGGGCATTGAAGAAGCTCCTTATGAAGTTTGCTTTCAGTGTGGCAAGGCTGGCCATTTGGGCAAGAAACTGCTCTTTCCTGGATTGATGACAATATGCTGTATAAACTTTTTTTTTTTAATTTTCAGTGATTCTGAAAATACCAGGCATGCTGAGATGGGCTGATGGGCTGTATGTAAGCTGACATATAGGACCCACAGTAAAATGACTGCCAAACTTGCCAAAACAAAATGGGACAGTCCTTCAGGGTTCCTGCTTCACAAAAGAAACTGCCAGACATTCTGCAGGAAAGTGATTGACAAACTGCCAATATAATCAGGGCAGTCTTTAAAATTTCCTGCTTCACTGAAAAGTCTGCCAGTTTCTATGGGCCCAATATTGCAGAGGAACTTTGGGTGACTATCCAGGCAGTTGGACGTCTCTGTCATTTTTAGAGTTTTGGAAGTTACTCAGGTTATATTATATCCTTTTTAGGGTATTTCATGGAGTTGATGACTAGATAACCATAATTGTAGTTTTCCTTAGTTATGATAAAAGATAAATCAGATATGAAACTTTAGACTCACAAAGATAGGGCAGATACTATATTATTTTCTTTAATTTTACAAAATACAAATAGACTAAATGTTATATCTGTAATTCTTTCTTGATATCTGTTTTCTTATATGTAATTTTACAATGTTAAAGGTAAAACATTCCTTTTTGATTAGACAGAAAGGGAGAAACTATATGGGATGTTTCTCTGTATGCTGTGACTATGTTTTACTACCATTGGTTAA
The DNA here is from genome assembly GCF_018167655.1 of Microtus oregoni. Classification (NCBI taxonomy): domain Eukaryota; kingdom Metazoa; phylum Chordata; class Mammalia; order Rodentia; family Cricetidae; genus Microtus; species Microtus oregoni. The sequence goes on from NW_024543066.1 coordinate 50,270,509, forward strand.
TAAAGAAGCTTCTTTGGCCTAATGCAGCGCAGCATATAGCTATGTGGGAAATCCAAGCAGAGATAGGAGAAAGAAAGTCAAGTCAGGAGACATCAGGCAGCCGTTGAGGAAACAAGACATTTTGAAAATGAGGTAACACCATGGCCATGTGGCAATACATGGATTAAGAGAAATGGGTGAATTTAACTTGTAGCTAAATAGAAACCTAAGTCTTTGGCCAAACAGTTTTCAATTAATATTAAGCCTCTGAGTGGTTATTTGGGAACTGGAGGACAGGAGAGAAATGTTCAGTTATAAAACCCAGTCTCAAAACAAAATAAATAAAACACTAGCCAAGTATGTTGGTTCATTCCTATAAATAAATGCAATACTTTGGGAAGCTGAGACAGGAAAACTACCAAGAGTTGTAGACCAATATGGGCTACAAAGTGAGTTCCAGGCCAGAGTAGGGGTAAGAAGAGAAATGCCATCTCAAATAAAAACAAAAGAAAAGAACAACACTGATCACAATAATAATAGTAGTCACTGCTAAGTCAAAACTTCTGTCTTTGTATATTTGCATAGGACTGGGGTGATTTCTGTACCTCTTCCTTTGATCTGGACTTGAAGAAGTCTCTCTCAAACACGCCTTTCTGGGAGAAGATGGAGGGCTGCAGCAGGGAGTAAGCATTGCCGTCTTCACCATAGTTATTTCTGTCACTGACACGACGAATCCGAGGAGCGGGAATGTCAGATCGAACAGTCGGAACACCATATATGGGGTAACCTAGTTCATCAGTGAGGGCAAAAAAGACACCCTGAAACTCAGTTATTTAACAGTAGCCACCTTTGACCACTCAGCACTTGTAAATGGTCAAACTACAATGGTTTATGTGTAAAGTTCACAGACTTTACAAAATCAGAGTGTGGCCAAGCACAGCAGGCTCACCTTGGTTCCAAGGACGTGGGAAGCTGAGGCAGGAGGGATAATGCTTGAGCCCAGAAGATCAAGCCCAGGTTAGGAAAGCATTCAACACGCTCATCCATCAGTCTCAATTTTATTAATATAGGTTTCTTTTTTAACTTGGGTCATCATGAACAGATCCGTAAGACATATCTGTGAGACCCCTGAGTACACAGTTAAACATAAGTCCCAAGGCCTTGAGAAATGTATAATCTATTGCAGAGAGAGGCTAGGAACAGTACAAAGACACACTATGAACATTACACGTCCAGGTGTACTAATTACTTAACTTGACAAAAAAAGTGACATGCTTACATATAGAAGGAACAGCTCCAACAGTTGCACTGATCTCAGAAGAAGTTGTCTTATAGTGGTCTGAAACTTTGTCACTTGGTCTCAGGAGTACCCGGAGAGTCTCTTCTGAACTCCCTGGTTCTTTTGGGACGATATCTTCAGGCCGAATCAGAAGAGTTGGTTCAGCTTCTCCCACGCTAGTCTCAGTATTGTTTTCACAGTCTGGTTTACTAACTTGACCTTGAAGCAAAACCAGAGCCAGAGGACAAGAAGGCATAGGAAGAGGTCACTTCTTGGTGCTTGCTGTTCTGTAACAAGCTGGATTATTTGGACCTGCAAGGTGACTCAGCGGGTAAAGGCATTTGCCACCTGCCACCAAACCTGGCAGCCTAAGGTGGAGCCCAGGGACCCACATTGTGGAAGGAAAGAACTGGCTCCCTCAAGTTGTTCTCTGGCCTTTACGTGGGCACTGCAACATGTGCAGCCACATACGTAATACACACGAGTAATAATAATAATAAATGTAGTGATTTTTAAAGATTAATTTACTTTGTAACCTCCTCCTAACAGTCGAAATGAGCACCTGTGGAGCTGTTGCCAGTGCCAATGCTCCACTGTGGAACAGCAAGTTCAGGCCAATGTCAGGTGTGATCCCAACATGACCTGGTGTCACTTTCTGCTATCCCATGGACTTTATTCAAAAAAAGAGTCTCTTTGTTTCGGAGAACCAGAAACAAAGGATCCTTTACCTTTATTTCTTCCTATACCGAGTAAACACAGAGTCTCATGGAAGCAGACGAGAGCTCCAGCTCCCTCTTCACTAGAGCTGGGCCTCCTCCTTAGCTTGAACTATGCAGCTTCCCCCAAGACTGAGTCCTAAAGGGGGGTGTAAGACATACTTGGAACTGAGACGTTCACAAGGAGATGGCTCAGTGGGCAAAGGTACTTGACAATAAGCTTGACAATCGATCTCTGAGTAAGCCTGAGTTCAATCTCTGGGCCCCACATGTTCCATACTGTCCTCTGACCTGTGGCACACATGTGAAGCACATACACACTACACATGTTGTTTTTATAACTAGGTTTTCTGCCTGATATGTATGTATATCAGGTGTGGGATTGGTGCTGCTAGAGATCAGAACAGGACATCAGCTCCCCTGGAACTGGAGCTCCTAATGGTTGTGAGTCACCATGTGGGTGCTGGAATTAGAACCTATACCACCGAGTCATCTCTCCACCCCCCAGTATAAAAAAGTTAAAAGATACTCCCACATATTCTTAGTCTAGGTGGGCAGAGCATGCCCCATCCAGAGAAAGGATAAGAACATACTGTGAGCTAGGGGCCCGCATCTCTAAATAACTTCCTACAAGTTAGTGTACAAAGAAAAACCCAGTACTGTGACTGACAAGGCGGGAGCACGTGCAGTTAGTATGCATCAGGCACTGGGCCCAACCCAACTGCCAAAAGGTGAAACAGTGAAGTAGAACTGAGCCTGCTGACTGACTTGTCAGTCACTTCAGAAAGCCAAGACACCACTGGAGGGCACTGTGGTGCTTCCACGGCCACAGAAGACCGTTCCGGAAATCCACTCAAGGGTTTCAAAGGAGCTCTAAGGGACAGCTCTAGGGGACCTAACGTTTAGGGAGGCATGCCTTGAAAGTTCGAGGCTCTAACCCCCCCCCGCCCCCCCCCCCCCGCCATCCCCGTGCGTCCCCCCCCTCGCCGCCCCTCCCGCCACACACATACACACACCTCTAAAAGCAGAAAACTACATCGTTTGGCCCGCCAGGACAGGCTCCAAAGCTACACAGAGAAACTCTGTCTCAAAAAAAAAAAAAAAAAGAAGAAGAGGAAGAGGAAGGGGAGGGGAGGGGAGGACCTGAGTTCACTTCCCAGCAACCACATGGTGGCTCACAACCATCTGTAATGAAATCTGGCACCCTCTTCTGATAAATCAATCAATCAATCAATCAATCAATCAATCTTAAAAAACAAAAAGGCAAATCTCATTGCTGCCCTTCCTCTCAGCCACACATTTCCATCTTCCTGAGTGTTCTCACATTCTTTCTTTTCCTTCCCTATTCATCCCCCACATGAACAAACACATATGCACAATGTCCTAGTGCCCTTCATGTGGCTGTGACAAATTGGCGGAAGTCAGAGCCTGAATTGAAGCAGGAACAGAACCAGAAACTATGGAGGAACATTGTTTACTGGTTTCTCTTGCTCATGCTCAGCTACCTTTTTTTAAGATTTACTTATTATTTCTATCTACGTGATTCTGTGTGAGGCTGCATTAGTTTATGTGCGCCACATACATGCAGGTGCCTGTGGACGCCAGAGGGCAGTGAGTCCCCTGGAACTAAAGTTACATGCAGTTAAGAGTCACCTGATGTGGATGCTGGAACTGAACCTCAATTGACTGGGAACTGGCCCCTCTGCAAGCACTAAATACTCCTAACCATTGAGCCATCTCTCCAGTGTGGAGGCCCAAAAATGTGAGCCTATTTCCACCTTGTCTGATGGTCAGAGTTTGGAGGTTGCTTAAAATAGTTGACAAGTATAGCTGCACATCCCAATTCAGGACGTGATTACTTGGTTTTTTTGACATTAAGATGGCTCATACAGGTAGATCCATTTCATCCTGCCAGATGGTCAGGATATGCAAACATATTTCTGCTCCTTCTTTTGTATTATGAGGTTACCTGGGGAGTAGCTGCCTTCAGGATACTTAGTCTAGGGTAGCTTCACTGCCTAAACAACAGAATGCTAATGATTTGGTGCCTCAAGTGTTAAAGCAATTAATTGTTCAAGTTGCCCTTTGTATTATGTTAAAGAAGTCTTTTGTTGCCTTCTTCCCCTTTTGTATTGGGGTATAAAAGTATATGGAAAGTTAAGCACAGATGGATTTCAGAATTCATGGGAATGTACTCCTGGTACTTTCTAGGGTTTCTGTTTTTATTATTTTCACGTGTCTTGGTATTCTTTACTAATATTTCTAAATCCTTCTGCCCCTACCCTGGTAAGATGTATTTTTGTCAAGGCCAGTCCCCAACACATCAGCCCCTCAGATAGTTTTCTTATACAGCCCAGACCCACCTACCAAGGGAGGGTACTACCTACAAAGACTGAGTCCTCCCCTCATTGGACTGAGTTCTTCTCTTCCTGGACTGGGCCCTCTTACATGAATCATCAACTAAGACAGTCTCTCACAGAATCTGATCTATGGGCAATCCCCCAGTTTAGAATCCCTCAAATGATGCTGCGCTGTGACCAACTGACTGATGAAGCTAACTAGGACACACAATATTAAAGTATGTTGAGATCCTAAAAACTACAAAAATATAAAACTCTACTTAAGAATTCAGCAAGTTTTCAAGCCATACCTTTAATAATGACTCTCTTCTCATACTCTGTGAGAGGTACTTTGTCTTTCCAGTTAAGGAAATTGGCAAATTCCAGATAGTTAATCAGGCCATCCTGATCCACATCACAGTAATCAAACAGCTGGTTCAGAAGCACCTTGTCTAGATGCAGGTTTGCCTGGTCACAAGCTTCATGCAGTTCTTCTCTGTCGATCATCCCATCTCCTTTCTGTTGACCAGTAAGCAAAGGAGGGTAATATGAGTGTGGTTTCTGATTTAAAAAAAAAAAAATGGCTCTAGCACACACACTTAGCAAATTCCAACCTCCACTAAGAGGAATCAAATATTATATATGTAAAGCAAGAGTTATCCTCATTGACTCAACCTGATAGATACACTTCGCAGTTTGTGATCCTAGTATAAGCAGAGTATAATTCAGAACCCTTTTGTTATTGGTCCTGATGATTGATTCCAGGCCCTTGCACACACTTAACACATATGTGCTATGCTCACAATCCCACTTATTTTGATCACCTTTTTCTTTTCTTTTCTTCCTCTTATTTATTTATTTATCTTAGTATTTTATTGTTGTTTCGAGGCAAGGTCTCATGTACTCTAGGTCAGCTTTACGATCAATTATGTAGCTGAGAATGGCCATGAATTCTGGTCCTCGTATCTCTGCCTCCCTAGTGCTGGAATGACAGGCTTGCTCTCACACACCCTGCTTAATCATATCCTTTAAACCAAACAGAGTGCCCTGGAATGTAGCTGTCATAATCATAAAACACGCTTGGCATTTCACTTGAGCAATGTTTTTGCATGTCTGACAGCTCATTACAATTTTTCATGCTGACAGAGTTAACACCTATTTTCTCACCAGGGCCACAAATTGTCCTCTACTTCATTGCTTACCAACAAGGAAAATAGAGATGATATTACAAAGCAAAGAGTAGGGAGGCCTAGTTTTGTTTGATATTACTCCTGCTAACAAAGGAGAGAAGCCACTAACCCCTCAAGTCTACCCTCATTGTAGCATTGTTAAGATTCATTCTTCCAGAGAGGAAAAAACCCTTAGTCCCCTTACATGTAATGGTTGAAGGCATAAATCACTACACTACATGTTACTGGAGGGAAACTGATGACAGAGTAAAGAGAAATTTGAGTGGTTCCCTTGGGAGAAGAAGGAGCAGAGTAGAGAGTTCTTGTTAAGGAAGATAGTCCACAGCTAGAACATCTTAACCACTCAGTCCCTCATGCGTTCCTTCAAGCCAACCTTAGATGCACTTAGAGATGATGCTATGGAGCTAAGGATTTCATTTTGTGCTCCACCCCTGTGGGAGGTGGCTTTGAGCAGTGAATTCTGGGTGCTATAAGTGGGAATATAGCTCAAGAGTAGAGTATTTGCCTCAACTGTGTGAGGCCCTAACTTCTATACTCAGCACTGAAAAAAAATAAATTAAAGAGAAAAAAGAATATATGAATGTGTTAGCCCATTAGAGAGATTTAGGTAAAGAATTGTCAAGAGAAACTACTTATGAATGAATCATTGAGCATTACTGGGGCTGTAGCTGCTCAAAGTTGAATTCAGTGCCACTGAAGATAAATCCCTGCAAAAATGGCCCAGTGAGACAGACCAAGTGAATTCTAAATAAATTACTGTGGCCCTGGAGAAGTTCTCTATGCCTCCTGTTGTTAACACATATTACCTTGACAATGGAGTTATAAATGGCCTAGATTAATGTAAACTCCTTTATAAATATCTGTATGGTAAACCCAAGCCAATCAAACCATGAACCTGCTATCCTGTCAGGAAAGCAATGTAGTAGCTACTGATGGAATCAAAGAGTTCACAAAGCTAAAATAGATGCTGTCAATTTTGACAGCTTTGCTGCCTAATACAAGGTTTGTATCCCCCTAAAGCACAGGCATTTTATTTTCATTAAACTCATGTTACTCAAAGCTCAAGGGAATGGTGGGGCTACAGGGAACATAAAAATTTGCTTTATGATTTATAGGGACAATGATAGACAATAGTGAAAAGCCCAGTTGTAACTCTTAGTCCCGCCAAACTCTTAGCTGTCCTTCTATTCCAGTGCTGTGTACTGTGCATGTTTAACAGCTGGCTCTCAGGTAGGTGGAGAATAAGGAAATCCTGATTCCATTTTTTAGGGTGAGAGTTGTTCAGGTCTTGGTTTTTTGAGACAGAGCCTCGCCCAGGCTTGTGTCTATCATGAATCTTCCTTACCCTGGCTCCCAAATGTTGGGACTTAGGCATGTACTACCACACTCCTCAAAAAGCCCTGAGTTGTAACAGTTGCTACACTCCGTGGTACAATTCTTTTCTTTCGTTGGGAACATTTTGTAGTTGCCAATATGATACCCTTTGGCTTGCAAACATGACGGCATGCTCTCTCAAGCCTGCTTATGCTCAAGTGCCATCACGCTGTCACTCTTATGGTTACATTTTCAAGCTCTGAGTAAGTTAATGTCTACAAATATCCAAAACAACGCTTAACGGGACAATATACACTCAATGAATGATACTTATAAGCAAGAATATTCATTTAGGAAACCAAAGTTTGTTTGCTGTCTTGATTATTTTTCTATGAAACTGAATCAGAACATTCAATAGTTTTGGATTCCATTGCACTAGATCCACATTGTCCTGGCTTCTCAGTAAAACTATTCCTTAAGGATGCCAAACACTACACACTACAGATTAAAAGTTGATGGTTTAAAAGACGCATCATCATTAAACAATGCTCAGGGATGTGATGTCATCATAAGGAGCCTGCCTAGTGGCTTACTTAGATAACCAGCAGCTATTAAGATCGTATTTCTTATAACTGCATTCAAAATGAACTTTTAAAAAGCAAAGGCAGATGTCCTAGTTAGGGTTTCTACTGCTGTGATGAAACACCATGACAAAAAAAGGGGGGGAGGAGGGAAAGGCTTACACATCCATATTGCTGTTCATCTTCAAAGGAAGTCAGGATAGGAACTCAAATATGGCAGGATCGTAGAGACAGGAGCTGATACAGAGGCCACAGAGAGACACTGCTTGCTGGCTTGCTCCCATTGTTTCCTCAGCCTGTTTTATAGAAGCCTGGACCAGCAGCCTAGGGATGGCACCACCCACAACAGGCTGGGTCACTCCCACATCAGTTACTAATTAAGAATTATCCTATATCTGATAGAAGCATTTTCTCAATTGAAGCTCCCTCCTTTCAGATAGCTCTAGTTTGTGTCAAGTTGCCATTAAGACTAGCCAGCACAGCAGATTCTGTTATTCGTATTTGTGAGCTGTTTCAAACTGACTGAAGGTAGCTAGGAAGTATGATGCCTGAATTTCATCCCAACAGTGCACACACACACACACACACACACACACACACACATACACACACACACATTACAACAGATTTGAGTCGGGTATCATAGTGCATGCCTGTAATCTCAACTTGGAAGTGGAGACAGGAGGCTCAGAATCCAAGGGCAGCCTGTGCTACAAGTAACCCTATCTAGCCAAGTTTGTACGGGTGTGGGGGTGCTCTGTCAGTCTCTCTCTCTCTCTCTCTCTCTCTCTCTCTCTCTCTCTCTGTTTCTATGTGTATATGAATAAAATTTTAAATCTGATTACTTTAACTTACATATTTTATATTGAAAATCATCTTGAAATTGAGGATACCCAGTAGTCATTAAAAACCAGACAAAGTATCAGATATATTTTCTCTTTCTTAATTTAATCTGTAATTATGTGTATATGTCCGTATGAGGGAATGTGCACATTGTGCAGGGCATCAGATTCCCTGGAGCTGGAGCCAAAACTGAGCCAATTGCAAATACTGGGAACGAACTCAGGTCCTCTACAGGAACTAAGAGCCATCTCCACAACCACACATACATTTTATTTACTTTTCATTCTTTTCTTTTTCTTTTCCTTTTATTTCTTTGTTTGTTTGTTTCTTCTATTGTGACAGGGTCTTTCTGTGTAGTCCTAGCTGTCCTGGAACTTGCTATGTAGATCAGCCTGGCCTCAAACTCACCTGAAATGTGCCTGTGCCTGGCTACCCAATGATGGGATTAAAGGAAGGTGCGACCTTGACTCACTTATACTTTCTTAAAACACATTTTTGAGGGCAAAGCAGTGACTTATAGACATCTGTTGTCACCTATGTGGTTATCATTACTTCTTTACAAAGGGTGGGAGACAAAGACAAAACAGAGTTTTGCTAGACAGCCCTATCAACAGGCCTCAAAAAACTTGATTCTCCTGCATCAACCATGGAATACTAACCAGTCCAACATTTGATGCCTCGAATTAGTACAATTTTAAGTGAATATGTTTTCTTTTCTGTTTATATTTTATTTTATTGATAATGAGAAGTATTATTCATTAGTGCACAGTTATGTAATTCCCAGGCCTAAAACCAAAGTAGTTGTTCTTAAATAAATTAGCCAGTGAGCAATGGATATTTTTAATTAATTTTTAAAATGAAAAAAAAAAGCACACACAAACACTGTGATCAGCACAGGAAGGGAAGGGAGACAGAAATATTTCTCTTTTTTTTCTCTTTTTAAAATTATTCTGCACACACACACACACACACACACACAGTTTAATTTACAATTTAACGAGATACTTGTACTTAGGAAGTACATAAACCCATTAAGGATCAGAAGGAAGAGAAGCTAATGCAGAACTAAGATTTTAAGGTTTTGTAAAGACTTTTAAGGTTTGTTTTGTATTTCACTCGGCCTTATTCATATCTCAATTAGAGCACTATGCAGTGACATGATTTATATTCATGTTGCCTTGGATTCTTTATAATTATTTATTGCAAACTTGTGGCTGTTTCTATTAACTTTCTTTTATATGAATAATGGACACAAATTTCTTAAAATTTTTGCTTATTTAATTTTGAATAAAAACTAAATTCATATTAAAATTTTTGTTATACTCTATACCAACACATATCATATGTATTGATATCACACTCATTCGAAAATGGTTTGTAGGTTCAGCAAAAAAAGCTCAGTGGGTAGGGACACTCATGCCAGACCTGATGACCTGAGTTTAATCCCCGGATCCTACAAGAATCTTTTTAAATCCTCTTAATCTACCTAGAAAACCAGATACAATGAGGCACAAAAGAGAGTAGAGGAAAATCAAAGCAAAGTAAGAATGAAAAATAAATTCAAATGCCCACAAAGTTGACCCTGAAATTATTCAATGGGCTATGAGCTTCCTGAAAAGCAGGGCAAAAAATTTGAAAAGGAACTGGAAGTGCAAGTCAGAGCATGCCACATGCTTAGCATATGTAAAGTCCCAGGTTCAACCTCCAGCACCCAAAACTAAATGAACAAATTACATTTACAGTAATTTAAAATGTTTTAATCTTGGCATGGAGGTGCAGCCCAATTGATATGGGGCTTGATTAGCACATTCAAAGCCAGTTGCTAAATCCGCAGTACCACATAAACCAGATGTGGTTTTATGTAAAGTCTTTGATCCTTACATCTTGTGCTACAAAACAACAACTACAAGAGACCCTGTCTCAAAAAAAAAAAAAAATCAAATGGTCTTGCACCCATTGGCTGGATATCAGTTCCGAGTCAATGGAATTCTGATTCAGTTAGATATAGATTGACGTTTCTATGTATAGACACCAAAACTTAAGTATAAGACTGTGCAGTGTCCCCTGCAGATCCGCAGAGCTACATTTTCCCTTGTTCTCAGAACACTGAGAATTACCCAGTTGGAGGACAAAAGTAGCCATTGACCATGCTTCAAACCACACAGTCATAAATGTGTTTCAACTAAACTGCACTCACCTCCAGGCCATAGTTTACTAAACCCCCTATCTGCACCAGTCTGCTGGAATTTACCTATGCACCATACCCCCTTGTTCTGCAGGACTACTGGCCTTGTCATAGTGCCTGAAAGCCGACAGCAAAGTGTTAAAGTGCTGGTAATTAAATTTCTTCAAGTGATGACGAGCCGCAGCAATCACGGCTCGCTGGCGGTCTTTGCCACGAAGATATTCACCAGGGTGTCTGTAATGGATGAGATCACCAGCTCCTATTGAAGAAAGAAGTTGTCTTACATTGTGAATCTAAAATAAGCCCCTAGTGTTTCCAGAGAAGGAAACAGAGGCAGAGATAGACAAAAGCAGAGAGACCTAGAAACCTCTAGGAATGAAAAACACAAAAACCAATCATATCTAATGCTGGCACTTCCCACCACTACTTCAGTTTTGTAGACAAGGTCTCATGTAGCTCAGGCTGGCCTCACTGAACTCATGGCAATCTTTTCAGTCTCCTAAGACTGGAATTCCGGGTGTACAGAACACACTCGCTCTGATACTATTATGCAGAATACTTCTGTGTATAAAAAGTAGACATAAAAGTTAATGTTTCTGTTTGGTCTTTTTAAATAAGGATGTAGTGCATGCAAGGCTGTATGCAGGAGTGTACATTCATGAAAGTGCAGGCAAGAGGCCAGAGTAGAGCTTCAGGTATCTTCCTCTATCATTTCCCAGTAACTGCCTTAAGCCAAGGTCTCTCCGTGGGCAGGCAGCTCACATTTTCAGGACAGATGTCAGTAAGTTCCAAGGACCTACTTATCTCTGGCCCACAATGCTGGAGTTACCAATGAGGAGAGCCATTCCTGGCTTCGTACATGGGTGTTAGGGATTCAAACACAGGTCCTCAGGCTATTACAGCAAGCGTTCTTACTTCTGAGTCATCCATTCCCCCAAGTCTCTGATCATGAAAACATCTACTGAAAGCGTAAGTCACAAACAATGCCACACCAGTTTGGAATTATGATTAATAGGGTGGTATTTTTTAAAGGGGAAAAACTTACAGATCACAGCCCTCTGCGCAACCAGGAAGGGAGTCTAGTTGTCAGCGGTGCAGGAAGTGAAGAGAGAGAGCAGAGGGAAGAGGCCGCTTTTTTAAATGGAGAGAGACCACGCCCCAATGAGCTGGTATCTCAGCGGCTATAGGCTGGAGGAGTGGGAGGACCTCCCGCAACACCTCCCCCTTTTGTTTAAATAAGAGAGTTCTAAACCTACTATGAAAGTATATACAATAAGTACAAATATCCTATTCTAACTAGCTTAGATCTTGTATAATAAATAACTTGGCCAAGTCATGAGAGAAAGTAACTACATTTACATAGTCTTCAACCCCATTAAAGATCTGAGAAGGGAAATAATGTTACCTGGGTAATTAGGAAGTTCAGTAAAACAACTTCCAAAACATGCAACAAATCACAGAGACAACTAGCTACCTGGACAATCACCCAAAGTCACATTAGCAGCGTTGAAGCAACCAACTTTGGCTAAGGCATAACATAACTGACATACCATTTTCAAAGGCAAGCAACTTTTTCAAAACTATCTTACCCTGTCTTGGCAGGATATGACAGTCCTGTTTTATCCATTGATGCATGCTCTGTATCTCTGTCAGTGGTTGAGGTATGGGCATTTCTTTGCCCAAAGGCCAGTTCTGCCAAAAAAAAAAAAGGCTCCAGGTGGAGTGTCTTTGGTGCTCAACATTCTCTCGGGAATAGAGTGGTGTTGCCAGGAGCAATTGTGTCTCACTACCACAAAACTCTGAGTTAGATTAAAGGCCATTTTCTACAGCTCTTGGAAGAAGTTGAAGATTATCTATCTATACTGAGTATAATCTCTATATATCTAAAGAACCAGATTAGTCTAATTATAAATGAAAAACTTAGATGACTATTAATGTATATAATTCTCAATATCTATCTAACTTAAAGACTAAGACAATAAACAACTGTGAAAAAAATAAGGACAATGACCTCCAAATATAAACAATGTATAAATATACATTGCAGTAGGTAAATAAATATCAATACACAAACATTATATAAGTATCTTAATCAGAGGTAGAAAGGTACACTGCAATATGGTAAATATATACAATATATATATCAATACAATATATGTCAACACATAAAAAATGTTTTAAACAGAGGTAGAAACATGCATGCATACAATAGTCAATATAATTTAACTTTGTATCAATATACAAGAATCTATACCAATATATTTGTCTAAAAACAGTAACTCACAATTACAAATCTATTTTCCCATCATCCCTCTTTTTTTTTTCAAAATGATCCCTGAGCTTATAAAATTCCTCCCCCAACCCTCATTCGTATACTAATTATAATCAACCCCTAAATGATGTCCCTAAACCCAGGGGCAAACTTTACTGGGAGAGGGGCCGTCGTCCTCTAGAATTACTTCCAGCTGTCATGGGGGCGACGTTCTTTCTGGGGGATCCTGTGAAAGTAAAATGATGGTTAAATTTCAAGATCAATGTCTTTTAAAATTGCCAATAGTCTCTGAGTATTTTGTGCAGATCTGGCCAAAATGTTGTATAAGATGTGCACCATTTCAGCTAACCAAGTTGGAACTGTCTTGTGCAGCTGGTACCCAAAGCAGGTCTTGTAGTAGCACTATCAGTATCATGACGTCATATCAACCAGGTGGAGTTGTTGTTATGGGGCCCCATCTTCTTCCTGGAAACTTCAAATGTCACTTCAGGAAAAACTCAGTGTTCATTGTGAAAAACTTAAACATTAATCATATAGACATATATATATATATATATATATACTGAAAGGCATGATAGATATATTCAATGAAAAGTATGATAGATATGAAGAAAAGCAAAGATGTTTTCTAAACTCATATTTCTTTCTGTCCCATATCATGGCTCTTGACATGAGACAGAAACTCCAGAAACTCTGGGTTTTTCTCTTACTAACAGGCTTGGAATTGGAGAGGGACTGAGCCAGAGTCCAACTTCAAAACCAGCTTTATAAATTTAGAAATATGGTTTAATATATTTTACTTACACAACTCATTCTGTTTTCATGATATTTCCTATTGGGCAGATATTTTTCCATCTGTCAGTATCCAAACATCCAGGGTCCCTTCAATTTTTCAAAGATGAGTGTTTTCCTGTAGAGATAAGAACAGAACCCTGCCCCCATTTTATATGTTTTTCTTACCACCTGTATGAATACCATCATTGGGGACGAGTTGTCATTTCTCCTTTCCAAGAGGTTTCTCCTCTTCAAATAGAAACTTTATTAATTTTGATGGTATCCACAATTTTTCTTCTGTGGAAACAAGAGCAAAACCCCTTCCCCAACGTAGCACATTTCCTGGCTTCCATTGAGAGGTCAGCACATCTTTGAAATAAATCAGTTGGTTTAGTTCAGCAGACTTTTCCATTATCCAATGTGTTTCTGCTGCTGTCATTCCTTTCTCATTAGCGTTAAGAAAATTCAAGGTTAATAAAGCATTATGTAATCTATTTCTGGGGGTATTTTCGGGCCCCTTTCTCTTTGTTCAGCATATCCTTTATAGTACGATTTGATCTTTCTATAACTGCCTGACCTGTAGGATTATTTGGTATACCTGTAATGTGTTTTATATTATAATAATCAAAAAAGCGTTTGATTTTCTTAGATACATATGCTGGACCATTATCTGTCTTTATTTGTGCAGGTATACCCATGATGGCCATAACTTCTAATAAATGTGTGATTACTGAATCAGCCTTTTCTGAGCTCAGGGCAGTAGCCCATTGAAAACCTGAATACGTGTCTATGGTGTGGTGTACATATTTTAATTTACCCAATTCCATAAAGTGGAACGCATCCATCTGCCAGATTTCATTTCTCTTAGTGCCCTTTGGGTTACTCCCTGCAGGCAACGGTGTTTGATTATAGAAAGAACAAGTAGGACATCTCTTTATAATGTCCTTAGCTTGTTGCCAAGTAATGGAAAATTCTTTCTTTAGGCCTTTACTATTGACATGATGCTTCTTATGAAATTCTGAGGCCTGCAACACACTTCCAATCAATAATTGATCAATCTCAATGTTGCCTTCGGCTAGAGGACCAGGCAGACCTGTATGGGACCGGATATGTGTTATGTACATCGGACAAAGCCTGTTCCTGATTATGTCTTGTACCTGGATAAACAATGAAGTCAACTCTGTGTCATTTGGTATAAATTCAGCAGTTTCAATATGCAAGATAACTCTTTCTGCATATTGTAAATCTGTAACTACATTAAGAGGTTCTTTAAAATCCCTTAGCACCATAAGAATGGCATATAATTCTGCCTTCTGGACAGAATTATAAGTGCTTTGTTCCACCTTAGTCAATTCATCTGACTTGTAACCTGCTTTCCCTGATTTATCTGCATCAGTATAGAACGTATGGGCTCCAGTTATTGGAGCATCACGTACAATTCTAGGAAGAATCCAAGAAGTTCTTTTTATGAGGTTAAGTCTACCACTTTTGGGATAGTTGCTATTAATTTCTCCCAAAAAATTAGCACAAGCTCTTTGCCACGGTTCATTGTCTTCCCGTAGCTTTTTTATTTCTTCAGAAGTAAAAGGCACTATAATTTCTGCTGGGTCTATATCTGCTAGTTGACGAAGTCTCAGCTTACCTTTTATAATTAATTCAGAGACTTTTTCCACATAAGTTTTTAATTTTTTACTTGGTTTATTAGGTATAAATATCCACTCTAAAATAATATCTTCCCTCTGCATTAGAATCCCTGTAGGAGAAATTCTGGAAGGCAATATGACTAGGATGCAGCTAAGATTTGGGTTCACCCTATCCACATGTGCCTCCTGTAATTTTTCCTCAATCATTGTCAGTTCCTTTTCTGCTTCAGCTGTCAGTTTTCTTGGACTATTCAAATCTTTATCACCATCTAAGGTTTTGTTTAAATGAACTATTAGATCAGGTGTTATCCCAACAGCTGGTCATAGACAGGAAATGTCTCCTAACAATCTTTGGAAGTCATTAAGAGTCTTTAACCGGTCTCTCCTAATTTGTGCCTTTTGCGTTTTAATTTTCTCTAACCCTACTCTGTAACCTAGGTAATTAATAGAATTTCTTCTTTGAATCTTTTTGGGGCAATTTGTCATCCCCACCTAGGCAAGACTTTCTTTACTTCTTCAAACATCCTTTCTAAAGTATCTTTATTTGAATCAGATAACAAGATGTCATCCATGTAACGATAAATTATGGACATGGGGAATTGTTTACGAATTATTTCCAATGGCTTACTTACAAAATATCGGCACAATGTAGGACTATTGAGCATACCCTGTGGGAGGATAGTCCATTGATATCTCCTATTAGGCTGAGAATTATTATAAGTAGGCACTGTGAAGGAGAATTTTTCTCTATCCTTTTCTTGTAACGGTATAGTGAAAAAAACAATCTTTCAAATCAATAACTATAAGAGGCCATCCTTTTGGTAACAGAGAAGGCAAAGGAATTCCAGATTGTAGTGGGCCCATGGGTTGAATTACTTTGTTGACAGCTATTAGATCTGTCACCATTCTCCATTTACCAGATTTCTTTTTTACAACAAACACAGGAGAATTCCAAGGGCTGGTTGATTCTTCAATATGGTGAGCATCTAGTTGCTCTTGTACCAGCTGTTCCAATGCCTGTAGTTTATCTTCAGCTAGAGACCACTGTTTGATCCATATTGGCTTCTCAGTTAGTCATTTTAAAGGTAGGGCTGTTGGTACCTCTAAAGGTTTGCTATTTGCTGTATGTTCTTGTACAGCCTGAATGGATGGTGACCTTTTTCATATCCTTCCCAGAATTATGAGTTCCTGGAACTACAAGAATGTTAATCTGGGTATTCCATTGCTGTAACAGGTCATGGCCCCATAAATTTATGGCAATATTGGCTATATGTGGCCTTAGTCTTCCTATTTGCCCTTCGGGCCCTATGCATTCAACCCATCTTGTGCTTTGTTTTACACGAGATAGGGTTCCAATTCCCAGGAACTGAACATCTACCTCTTGAAGAGGCCAATTCAGATGCCAAGATTCTGGGGTAATGATACTTACATCTGCACCTGTGTCTAATAAGCCTTCAACAAAAGTGCCATTTATACAGACTCTTAGCTTTGGTCTTTGATCATTAATAGAAGTCTGCCAAAATATGTGTTTACTCTGTCCTACTGGGTTTTTTTGACTCATTCTCCACGCATAATTCATCATTTAGACCATTATTACTTTTTACAGCAGAAATTGGAGCTTTTAATTTTCTTGGTGAAGCACGTTCTCCACTGTGACTGGGAATGACTGGGCCACTGTTGGCTTGGGGGCCTGCGAGAGGCCCCCCAAGGAGTTTCCCGGTGATATCGGATTGCCCCGTCTGTCTGTTGTTGACCTGCATTCCTTGGACCAATGCCGGCCTTTACCACATCTCGTACATATACCTGAAGGCCGAGGTCTCCTATTTTTGTCATTCCCAGAAGAGATATTATTCCTAGAAATTCTTTGCCTGCAATCCCTTTGCAAATGTCCTAATTTACCACAATTAAAACACCTGGCAGTTTGATGTCTCCTCATTGCTTTGGAAATTGCTTCTCCTACCCAAGATTCATCATTATAGCTAAACATCTCAAAATTCACCATATGCTGAATCCATTCATCCATAGGTGCTGGTCTAGACTTTAAAGGCCCAATTTTCTTTTTGCATTCTATGTTTGCATTTTCAAAAGCTAGAGATTGAAGAAGTATTCGTCTAGCTTCTGAGTCTGTTACCCCTATGTCCAGAGCCTTAATTAATCTTTGCAAAAAGTCAATAAGGGGTTCTCTCTGTCCCTGCCTAATTCTGGTATATGATTCAACCCTTTTTGCTGGATCTTGTATCCTATTCCAAGCATTTAAAGCTGCCTGGTGACATAGACACAGTACTTCATCGTCATAAAGAGCTTGGACCTGTGGATCAGCATATTCTCCTGCACCAAGAATTTGATCTTGGGAAACCTCAACACATTTTGCTCTTCCTTGCTGTTCCATATGTTTGGATTCTTCTCTGAAATAAATTCCAAACATCAAGGAAGGTCCATTATCTAAAACTGCAGACACTAACTTATGGAAATCATGGGGGGTAGCTCTAGCATTAGAAGTCCAAGTCCTTATCATTTCCTTTACATATGCATTGTGCAAGCCAAAATTAACAACAGCCTGCTTAATTTCTTTCAGATCATTCATTGCTATTGGCGTCCATCTAGCTTCTCTGACTCCCTTTGAACCTTTAGAAGTTGACGCTTTGTCAGAATTAAGTATAGGGTATGTCGCTAGAACCCTGGGTAAGCCAGTTCTAATAGCTGGTGGAGGCATTGTATCCTGTCCTTGTGCCTCCTTACTCTGTTCACCAGCTGCAATAATTTCTCCAATTTTTTCAAATCTTTTTATCATTGTCTCTCTTACATCCTGAATCTCCTGACCTGTATATATTTCTAGTGATTTCACTGAGATATCAATTTTTTGGTCCCCATTCTGCACCTGTGATTCCAAAGCTTTAATTTTTTCCTTCAAAGATAACATGTCCTCCTTAAACTTTTCTTGTATATCATGTAGATTCCCATCTTGGAGGTACATTCTGTCTGTTACCTTATCAAAACTTTGTGATAAAGTCTGAAGGTCAAATTCAACAGCCTGAACCCTTTCAGGTAACTTTCTAGTACCCTTGGATATGGAGTCAATTTTGTCTGTCATAGTATCCACTTGTTCAGATAACCTCTGATTTTCAATAATTTTAATCCTGTCAATTAGTTGTTCATTATTAGTTCGTAAAGATTCTATCATTCTTAGGAGTGCCATATTCTTCTGTTCATTATTAGTTCGTAAAGATTCTATCGTTCTTAGGAGTGCCATATTCTTCCTTTATGATAGAATATGGAAAAGAAAACTGAAACCTAGTAACAAGCAAATTAAGGTATCCCCATAATCATATAAACCTTGTATGACGTAATCCATTGTATTAGTAAATATAAATTTACTAATCCATTGTATTAGTGAAAACAAAGCAGTAAATTTTGCGTTAGAAACGAAAACTGCCATATTATCTATTATCCAGCAGGTGGCGATGTTGCCGAGTCGCGATGAAAACGGGGTCCTGTTTCAGTCAGTGCCTTAGTAGATGTTAAAAACTGGAAAATGCAAGTTTCTCAACAAAGTAAATGTAATTAAATCAATTCCAGATACGGAACCAGAAACCCAGAATCCAGTAGAGAAAAGCAACCTGGAAGCCGCTTATGCCTCCACGTGACAGAGTCACTCTGAGGGGTTGCAGCTTTCAGCAACCGCGTGCTCTGCAAGGGAGATTTAAAAACAACTCAGAAAAGAGCAAACCACGCGGGCAGAGACTACGCAGGCCTGTGGAGTTTAAATCCAGGTGGGGAGGCAGACGTTAGGGTGCGTGGGGACTGGAAGTCAATCTGAGGTGTCTAAAGAGAAAATATAAAGAACTGCAGCAAGAAAAGCCAGTGCGTGATGATTTATATTAAGCTGCTGGCTCCATGCACAAGACACAGGCCACAAGGCCGCCGCCAACAGGCTGCGGCTGAGGAAGGGAGGCTTGCGCCAAGCCGAACTCGCGGCTGGCAGCCGAGCGGGGGAAGGAGAGGTCCTAACACCAAATGTTGGGTGCCAACTGAAGGCGTAAGTCACAAACAATGCCACACCAGTTTGGAATTATGAGGCCCTGGACCCTGTCTGCCTGCAGGAGGTGGGGTGGTGTGATTAAAAGAAAAGGTCCTGTAGGGTATAATGGCCCACACTGGTAATCCCCGCACTCAGCAGGTTGAAGCCATGAGTTATTAATAGGGTGGTATTTATTTAAAGGGGAAAAACTTACAGATCACAGCCCTCTATGCAACCAGGAAGGGAGTCTAGTCACCAGCGGAGCAGGAAGTGAAGAGAGAGAGCAGAGGGAAGTGGCCGCCTTTTTAAATGAAGAGAGACCACGCCACAATGGGCTGGTATCTCAGCGGCTATAGGCTGGAGGAGTGGGAGGACCTCCCGCAACAATCTACTAGGCATTGTGGATTGTGCCTGCAATCCCAGCACAAAGGAGGCTGAAGTTCACTAGTTTACTAAGTGAAGATCACTAGTTCAAAGTCAGTCTAGGCAACACACTGAATTTCAAGTAAGCCTTATCACTAAATCCAATATGCTTATAAACACTAGTGTATTTCTTCCCTTTTGAAGTATGCCTCTTCTGTTTACGGTGTTGAGGAATCCACCAGGGGCCACAGCATGCTAGGCAATTACTCTACCTCTGCGCTCCAGGTCTTCCTCTTCTTTATTATGTATAAAACAAAGACTGCCTTAACCCAAAGTGAAGCACACACCTACCTTGTCTTGGCTAATGTTTTATCAACTCGACACAAGCTAGAATTATCTGAAAAGAGGCAAGCCTATGGGGCACTTCTTGACTGGTGACAGATGTGGGAAGGCCCATTCCACTGTAGATTGTGCCATCCCTGGGCAGGAGGTCCTATGCTGTGTAAGAAAGTAGGTTGAGCAAGCCCTAGGGAGCAAGTCAGTAAGAAGTGCTCCTCTGTGGGCTCTGCTTCAGTTTCTGTTTTCAGAGTTCGTGATGTGGCTTTCCTCAGTGGTGGAGTGTAAAATGTAAGCTGAAATAAACACTTTCTTTCCCAAGTTGCTTTTTTGGTCATGGTGTTTATCACAATAGAAAACAAACTGACATATACCTGAGGCCAGCCTGAGCTACTCAGTGAAACTAAACCAAAACAAAAGCTTGGCATGTTGTCACGGTTCTGTAATCCATGTAGAAGGCTGTGACAGGAGAATCAGGTGTTCAAGGCCCTTTTGGCTATATAGCAAGCTGGAGCTCAAACACGAAGAACTTTTAAAAAAAATTTAAAGACAAACTAGAAGAAAGACCTCCTAACAAATGTCTTCTGCCACCTACAGATTGGTTGATGATTTGCTGCCTGAGAGTGATTCGAAATTATGCAGCTGTGCAAAAGCAGAGTGCTTATGATATCTCTCTCTCTGTCTCTCTCTCTCTCTCTCTCTCTCTCTCTCTCTCATTTTTGAGGCAAGATCTCTCTTGGCTAAGGATATAGATAGAGGTAGGCATTTGTTCACATTGCGAAAAGCCCGAGTTCAGTCCCATACTGAAAAGAACAATCAAAAACATTTTAGACGTGTTCTCTTGCTCTGTTACTCTAAGATATCCTCAAACTTCAAGCAACCATCCATTCTTAGTCTCTCAAATGCTGGAATTACAGAATGAGCCACCGTCCCTGAGGAGGGTACATTACAATTTAAATATGTTTCAAGATGGGTCCCATGGATAAACAAATGTGTTGCTGTGCACAGTGTAATCCCAGGATTGGGAGAGATAGATAAGACTTATAGCAAGTTGTACTGCCTCAAAAAATATATCACAAAACAGTTTCTGATTCTGTAAATTTATAGTGTGGCCTAAAATTTCTCCTCTTTATTTTTAATATTTTTTGTATATAATATTTTGCCTGCATGTGTGTCTGTGTCTTACATGTGTGCCTAGTGTTCATAGAAGCCAAAAGAGGGCATTGCATCTCCTGGAAGTGAAGTGAACCACCATGAGAGTGCTGGGAATTGAACCTCAGTCCTCTAGAAGATCAAGTGCTCTTAACCATTGAGCAATCTCTGCAGCCTTCATTTCTTTATTTAATATGTATAGCACAATTAATAAAAATCCAGAGACAGATATTGGGGTTCAACATGAAGGTCAGAAAAGCAAAACATCTGCCCACTGGCTCTTAGCTCTACCTCAGCCTGAAATGGTGATCCTGCCTCCAGGAATCTCAGAATGAGACTGTGTCTGTGAGCTGTCTCTCCCATCTTGTATTCCTCTCTAGCACTGGGATTAAAACTGTGCACCACTACTGCCCAGTTTCGATGGCAACTAGTGTAGCTACTGGGATTAAAGGTGTGTATCACCACTGCCTGGTCTGTAAGGCTGAACAATGAGGCTGTTTTACTTTCTCATCTTTAGAAAAGCTTTACATATTAAAATACAAATAAAATATCATTACCTTTCCCTTTTCTGTCTAAAATAAAAAGGAGGCTATAGCTAATATAAAAAACTACATGCAATAAGTACAATGACTGTATGCAATACACATAGGAAATAAACAGTTCAACAATGTTTAGTCCATTTGCATCTGACAAATTCAGAGCAAATATGCCATTTCTATTCTATCTTGGTGAGTCCAAAATCTTGTACCTAATTTACTTTCTATCATAATTTGCTTTCTGCCTCAAGTAAACACGGAAAACTATAACTGTAACTATCTATTCTTCAACTCCCTCAGAGACTTAAGAAGGAAATAATACGTAGCAGCATCTTATTTGTATTTTAATAAATAAAGCTTGCCTGAAGATCAGAGAGTAAAACAGCCCCACTGGTCAGCCTTGCAGGCCATACAGTGGTAACACACATCTTTAATCCCAATAGCCACACTAGTTGCCATGGAAACTGGGTGATGCACGCCTTTAAACCCAGTGGTGCACACCTTTAATCCCAGAACTAAAGAGGACTATAAAACAGAAGGAGACAGCTCTCAGACATAGTCTCATTCTGAGATTCCTAGAGGCAGGATCACCATTTCAGACTGAGGTAGAGGTAAGAGTCAGTGGCTGGCTGTTTTACTTTTCTGACTTTCGGGTAAAACCCAATATCTGTCTCTGGGTTTCTATTAATCACGCTACAAATATATACTTACTGAGCAAGGGAGATGGCTGAGTGATTAAGAGCGTGCAATGCTCTTCCAGAGGACCCGAGTTCACATCCCATCACCCACATCAGATGACTCACCAACCATTTGTAACTCCTCTGGTTTACAGGGTACCTGCACACACATGTACATATACTTCCTTACTTGTGTATAGGGTACATGGGGGACATGTGCACAGGCATGAGCACTTAGAGGCTCACAAGTGCACCATGGCACTCATGAGGAGGTCAAAGGTCAACACTTGGGAGCTGGCTGTCCTTCCACCATATGGGCCCCAAGGTTGGCACTGAGTCATCTTGCCAACCCAGATTTTGCAGTATTTTTTTGGTTTTGTTTGTTTGTTTGTTTGTTTGTTTTTAAGACAGGGTTTCTCTGTGTAACAGCCCTGGCTATCTTGGAACTCCCTCTGTAGACCAGGCTGGCCTCAAACTCATAGGGATCTTCCTGTCTCTGCTCCGAAATGCTGGGAATAAAGGTATGCACCACCACAGCTCAGTCAGAATTTGTATTTTTAAGAGGCACCAAGAGACCTCCCTGTCACGATGTAAGTACATTGAAATTAAATGAAAAGCTGGCTTATCTCACTGAGTTCGCTTAATAAGTTTATATTTATTTTCTATGTAAATCCATATACAGTATTAATGATAGGACCTTTAAACTGTATTAGTTCACATATAACATAAAAATATCTTTCTCATACATCATTAATGTTATAAAACGTTAATGCTTTCACATCAGAAGCTTCGAGGCACTGGAAACATCATAATGGTAGAGTGCTGTGTCTAGCATGCATCAGGCTCTGGGTCAACCTCTAGCACTACAAAAATGTCCATGGTGAATGTAGCAGCATAGCTTTCTGGGTATGTTTTTCAACAGTTTATTTAGTATGCGTCCAGAGTCAGCATGCTGAGCAATAACAAGACCCCAGCACCTGCAGCCCTTTATGGGGATTTGGGGAAAAGAGATTATTTCAGATATTTCGATACAGGTTAAAAGCACAGGGGTTGATAGAAAACGAGACTCTCAGAAAGTCACACCCAGGACCTGGGTGTGGGCTTCTCTAAGAAAGCCACTCCATTAATGGGGATGTGTTAATTTGTCAAGAAGAAAAGTCACATATTTACCATAGTCCTCAGGCTGGAGGCAAGCTCCAAATGTGTGGCCTGGGTCAACATTCATAGTTTCTGCAATTCTACAGGAGAAAGCAGACTCTTTAGTTAAAGTTCCCACCATCTGAAGCTCAACATTATATATGTTTGCCTTAGGCCCTTAACAAACTACCATAGACTATAGTCTATAGACTCTTCTATAGACACACTGTGAAAAATCAAAGAGAAGGCACAAGAGTCTAGTGTTCATTTACATTAACAATGGCTGAAGGTTTTCCCAGCAGACCACTCCATGGGAAGGGAGGGGTGGAGGTGGGGGAGATAGGATTCAAACCAAATATGGTCAAAATGTTTTTTCTGATATACAAGAAATTAAGCTTCATACAGAATTCTCTCTTCCTCTTCTCAAAATGTGTACAAGTCTACTGCTGTAGGCAGTGACAGTATTCCACTGACAAACAACAGAAGAATAATTTCCTTATTCAATAAAAGAAATTTAGTAAAATGCAAACCAACATTGGTTTTCAATGGTTAGCCTCCAATTCAATAATATAGGTAAAGATGACCTTAAGCTCCTGTCCTCCTGCCTCTACTTTTCAGTACTAAGATGACAGATGTGTGCCATCAAGTCTATGCAGATGACCAGAGGACCTCAATTTCAAACTATGCAGATGATATGGACCTCAAGTTCAAACTCACGGGTCTAAAACTCTTCCAAGTTTGTGTTGAAACTTTTCCTTGAAGTCATCAGCCCTTTGGGATGTAATTTTAGCTCCTCGTTTCCTACAAAATGAGAAAGTTGTCAGGTATCTTTATTATTAAAATGTCATCAGCTGTAAAATATTCACATAGTAAAGGTATCATAATATCACTGCGCCTTCAATGAACAAGTCTCAGAAGACATTCCATGCTTAACACTACCATGTATTGATGCTTCTATCACAAAATCTGTAATAAAAATACATTTGGTAGATACTCGACAGCACGGTCTGTATAGAAAGTGGGGGTATGGTTGAGAGGAAGGTTTGTATAGTAGATATGAGGAAGAGTACAAACAGAGGCTTCTAGAAGAGTCCAGAAGAGCGAGAGAAAGTAGTGAACTAAACATGACCCACAGACTGACCAGGACCATGAGAGGAAAAAGAAAGAGGAAGAAAAGAGAGGATGAGGAAGAGTTCAGGCAAAGGAAACCAAGAAAACGCATGGCAAAAATGGCAGGGTTATATAAAAATCAAAAGCTGGGGCAAGGGAAGCCCATAGTCTAGAACGGTTTTGGGTAGGGATGGGTGAGAAGAGCTGAGAGAAGGGTCCTTTTAGAGGCCCTAATTCACTTTCATATGCTAATAGGCACCGCAGTTCACCATTTGTCCCTTTTTCTTTTGGACCTGGCAGTCTGGAGATACAGCTTAGTGGAAGAACACTTGCCTAGCATGTATGCAGTTCAATCCTTAACACAGTAAAGGGGGGGAGGGGTGTGAAGAACACTTGCCTAGCATGTTTGCAGTTCAGTCCTTAACACAGTAAATGGGGGGGGGGGGGTCAGAGTCAGTGAAAGAAATATGCCCTGGCCTCAAAACTATAGCCAAAAAGCTAAAATAAGCGCCAGACGCGGCGCAGCGGCGGCAGCACGGCGGCGGCGCCAGACGCGGCGGAGCGGCGGCCAGACCCAAGCGGCTGGGACAGGCGTGCAATAAGGAGAGCAGATCGCCCTACTACAATTGAATCAAAGAGGTAGGCCTTTGGTTGGCCAGGTCACTGGCACAAGGGGAGCCTGGTCCTGTCCTGAAGATCCTTCGGAGGGGTGAGAGGGTTCTTGGCCTGCAGCAGGAACCACGAAAGAGAGTGAGGGCATTTTGTAAGCGGAGCCCTTGGCCAGCAGGGAAACCTGATCCGGTTTCTAAAGGATCCATTGGATAGGATCAATAGGAGGAGATGGGCAGGCGCCAAGGCAAGAACTCACCCAATAATCCGAAAAACAACATGAAAACATCAGAACCCAATGATCTTACAACAGAAGTATTTGAACAACCTAACACAGAAGAAGTGGAAAAAATCGACTTTATGAAGATAATAGAGTCCCTTAAACAACATGTAAAAAATGCCCTTATAGAAATGGATGAGAAGTATAACAAAAAGTTTGAAGAAATGAGTAAATATGTACATGATACCCTGGGAAACCAAGAAAAAACCATCAAACAGGTAATGGAAACAGTTCAAGAATTGAAAACTGAAATGAAGGCAAAGAAGAAAATACAAACTGAGGACCAGCTGGATATGGAAAATCTAGGCCAACGAGCAGAGTCTACAGAAACAAGCATAATCAATAGAATACAAGAGCTAGAAGAAAGACTCTCAGATGCTGAGGACACCATAGAGAAAATAAACGAACAGATCAAAGAAAACAGCAAAGCCAACAAATTCTCAACACAAAACATTCAGGAACTATGGGACACAATAAAAAAACCAAACCTAAGAATAATAGGAATAGAAGAAGGAGAAGAGTCACAGCTCAAAGGCTCAGAAAATATTTTCAACAAAATTATGGAAGAAAACTTTCCCAACTTAAAGAAAGATATTCATTTAAATATTCAAGAAGCATACAGAACACCAAACAGACTGGATCAAAGAAAAACATCTCCTCGCCATATAATAATCAAAACACAAAATATACAGGTTAAAGAAAGAATATTAAGAGCTGCAAAAGAAAAAGGGCAAGTAACTTATAAAGGTAAACCGATCAGACTTACACCTGACTTCTCGATGGAAACTATGAAAGCCAGAAGGTCCTGGATAGAGGTTCTGCAGAAGCTAAGAGACCATGGATGCAAACCCAAACTACTATACCCAGCCAAGCTATCGTTCACTATCAACGGAGAAAACAAGACATTCCAGGATAAGAACAAATTTAAACAATACGTAGCCACAAATCCAGCCCTACAGAAAGTAATAGAAGGAAAATCGCAACCCAAGGAATCCAACACTGCCAACACTGCCTACAATAACCCAGGCATCTAATGACCCTTCACGAGCACATCTCAAAGAAAGGAGACACACAATCTCTACTACCAAAAGCAATAAGAATAACCGGAGTAAACAACCACTGGTCATTAATATCACTTAATATTAATGGGCTCAATTCACCTATAAAAAGGCACAGGCTAAAAGATTGGATACGAAAACAGGATCCAACATTCTGCTGTTTGCAAGAAACACATCTCAACCACAAAGACAGGCACCTACTCAGAGTAAAGGGTTGAGAAAAGGTGTTTCAAGCAAATGGTCCTAAGAAAAAAGCAGGTGTGGCCATACTAATTTCTAACAAAACTGACTTCAAAATAAAATCAATCAGAAGAGACCGAGATGGTCACTTTATACTCATAACAGGAACAATTCATCAGGAGGACGTCTCAATCCTGAATATATACGCCCCCAATATAAAAGCACCTACTTATGTAAAAGAAATATTACTAGAACTCAAGGCAGACATCAAACCACACACACTAGTAGTAGGAGACTTCAACACACCTCTCTCTCCAAGGGACAGGTCAATCAGACAGAAACCTAATAGAGAATTAAGAGAATTATTGGAGGTAATGAAGCAAATGGACTTAACAGACATCTATAGAACATTCCACCCAAATAGGAAAGAATATACCTTCTTCTCTGCAGCTCATGGAACCTTCTCAAAAATTGACCACATACTCGGAAACAAAGGAAACCTCCACAGATACAAAAAAATATCAGTGTCCACCTGTGTCTTATCAGATCATCACGGATTAAAGTTAGAAGGCAACAACCACGCTGCCCCCAAAAAACTGACAAACTCATGGAAACTGAACAGTCAACTACTGAACCACACCTGGGTCAAGGAAGAAATCAAGAAAGAAATTAAAGTCTTCCTTGAATTTAATGAAAATAAAGGGACAACATACTCAAACCTATGGGACACAATGAAAGCAGTGCTAAGAGGAAAGTTCATAGCACTAAGTGCCCACTTAAAGAAAACGGAGAATGCATACATTGGGGACTTAAAAACACACCTGAAAGCTCTAGAAAAAAAAGAAGCAGACGAGCCCAGGAGAAGTAGAAGACTGGAAATAATAAAACTGAGGGCTGAAATCAACAAAATAGAAACACACAAAACAGTCCAAAGAATCAATGAAACAAAAAGCTGGTTCTTGGAGAAAATCAACAAGATCGACAAACCCCTATCCAAACTAATTAAACGACAGAGAGAGAACACGCAAATAAATAAGATCAGAAATGAAAAGGGGGACATAACCACAGACACAGAGGAAATTCAGAGAATCATTAGATCTTACTACAAAAGCCTGTATGCCACAAAACTGGAAAATACAAAAGAAATGGACATTTTTTTAAATAAGTATCATATACCAAAGCTAAACCAAGACCAGGTGAATGATCTAAATAGACCGGTTTCTCGCGAAGAATTAGAAATGGTTATCAAAAATCTCCCTTCGAAAAAAAGCCCAGGACCAGATGGTTTCAATGCAGAATTCTACCAGAACTTCCAAGAAGAATTAATACCTATACTCCTTAAGGTATTTCACAATATAGAATCAGAAGAGTCATTGCCAAATTCCTTTTATGAAGCTACAGTTACCCTGATACCAAAACCACAAAAAGACCCAACCAAGAAAGAGAATTACAGACCGATCTCACTCATGAACATCGACGCAAAAATCTTCAATAAAATACTGGCAAACCGAATCCAAGAACACATAAGAAAAATTATCCATTATGATCAAGTAGGCTTCATCCCAGAGATGCAGGGCTGGTTCAACATACGCAAATCTATCAATGTAATCCACCATATAAATAAACTGAAAGAAAAAAACCATATGATCATTTCACTAGATGCGGAAAAAGCATTCGACAAAATTCAACACCCCTTTATGATAAAGGTCTTGGAGAGAATAGGGATACAAGGGTCCTACCTAAATATAATAAAAGCTATTTACAGCAAGCCAACAGCTAACATTAAATTAAACGGAGAAAAACTCAAAGCCATCCCACTAAAATCAGGAACACGACAAGGATGTCCACTCTCGCCATACCTCTTCAATATAGTGCTTGAAATTCTAGCAATAGCAATAAGACAACATAAGGAGATCAAGGGGATTCGTATTGGAAAGGAAGAAGTTAAGCTTTCGTTATTTGCAGATGATATGATAGTGTACATAAGCGACCCCAAAAATTCTACCAAAGAACTCCTACAGCTGATAAACAGCTTTAGTAACGTGGCAGGATACAAGATCAACTCCAAAAAATCAGTTGCCTTCCTATACACCAAGGATAAGGAAGCAGAGAGGGAAATCAGAGAAGCATCACCTTTCACTATAGCCACAAATAGCATAAAATACCTTGGGGTAACCCTGACCAAGGAAGTGAAAGATCTACTTGACAAGAACTATAAGTCTTTGAAGAAAGAAATTGAAGAAGACACCAGAAAATGGAAAGACCTCCCTTGCTCTTGGATTGGGAGGACCAACATAGTAAAAATGGCAATTCTACCAAAAGCAATCTATAGATTCAATGCAATCCCCATCAAAATCCCATCAAAATTCTTCACAGATCTGGAGAAGACAATAATCAACTTTATATGGAAAAACAAAAAACCCAGGATAGCCAAAACAATCTTATACAATAAAGGTTTGTCTGGAGGCATTACCATCCCTGACTTCAAACTCTATTACAGAGCTACAGTATTGAAAACAGCTTGGTATTGGCATAAAAACAGAGAAGTCGACCAATGGAATCGAATAGAAGACCCTGACATTAACCCACAAACCTATGAACACCTGATCTTCGATAAAGGAGCTAAAAGTATACAATGGAAAAAAGAGAGCATCTTCAACAAATGGTTCTGGCAAAACTGGATGTCAATCTGTAGAAGAATGAAAATTGATCCATATCTATCACCATGCACAAAACTCAAATCCAAATGGATTAAAGACCTCAATATCAGTCCGAACACACTGAACCTGATAGAAGAGAAAGTGGGAAGTACTCTACAGCACATGGGCACAGGAGACCACTTCCTATGTATAACCCCAGCAGCACAGACACTAAGGGCATCATTGAATAAATGGGACTTCCTGAGGCTGAGAAGCTTCTGTAAAGCAAAGGACACTGTCACTAAGACAAAAAGACAACCCACTGACTGGGAGAAGATCTTCACCAACCCTGCAACTGACAAAGGTTTGATCTCCAAAATATATAAAGAACTCAAGAAACTAGACCGTAAAAGGCTAATCAACCCAATTATAAAATGGGGCACTGATCTGAACAGAGAATTCTCAACAGAAGAACTTCAAATGGCCAAAAGACACTTAAGGTCATGCTCAACTTCCTTAGCGATCAGGGAAATGCAAATCAAGACAACTTTAAGATACCACCTTACACCTGTCAGAATGGCTAAAATAAAAAACACCAATGATAGCCTTTGCTGGAGAGGTTGTGGAGAAAGGGGTACACTCACCCATTGCTGGTGGGAATGCAAACTTGTGCAACCACTCTGGAAAGCAGTGTTTCGGTTTCTCAGGAAATTCGGGATCAACCTACCCCTGGATCCAGCAATACCACTCTTGGGAATATACCCAAGAGAGGCCCTATCATACAACAAAAGTATATGCTCAACTATGTTCATGGCAGCATTGTTTGTAATAGCCAGAACCCGGAAACAACCTAGATGCCCTTCAACGGAAGAATGGATGAAGAAAGTATGGAATATATACATATTAGAGTATTACTCAGCAGTAAAAAACAAGGACTTCTTGAATTTTGCATACAAATGGATGGAAATAGAAAACACTATCCTGAGTGAGGTAAGCCAGACCCAAAAAGAGGAACATGGGATGTACTCACTCATATTTGGTTTCTAGCCATAAATAAAGGACATTGAGCCTATAATTCATGTTCCTAGAGAAGCTAAATAAGGTGAATCCAAAGACAAACACATAGGCATCCTCATGAATATTAACCTTCATCAGGCGATGAAAGGAGACAGAGACAGAGACCCACACGGGAGCACCGGACAGAAATGTCAAGGTCCAAATCAGGAGCAGAAGGAGACGGAGCACGAGCAAGGAACTCAGGACCACGAGGGATGCACCCACACACTAAGACAATGGGGATGTTCTATTGGGATCTCACCAAGGCCAGCTGGCCTAGGTCTGAAAAAGCATGGGATAAATCCGGACTAGCTGAACATAGCGGACAATGAGGAATACTGAGAATTCAAGAACAATTGCAGTGGGTTTTTGATCCTACTGCACGTACTGGCTTTGTGGGAGCCTAGGCAGTTTGAATGCTCACCTTACGAGACCTGGATAGAGGTGGGCAGTCCTTGGGCTTCCCACAGGTCAGAGAACCCTGATTGCTCTTCGAGCAGATGAGGGGGGGGACTTGATCGGGGGAGGGGGAGGGAAATGGGAAGCGGTTGTGGGGACGAGGCAGAAATCCTTAATAAATAAATAAATTAAAAAAAAAAGCTAAAATAAAAAATAAAATAAACAGTTTGACCCTGAAACCAGAGTTAAATCTGCCCTTGATTAACTAAACAGAAAACCAAATAATCCCTGTGCAGGGAAACGGACCAGTCCCTGAGCAGAGACCTAGCCAATCTGAGCTCAAGGGGCTGGAATCTAACCAATTCCCCTCCTGAAAACCTTCGCCCTGGAAAAACTTTGCCCCTAAGAATTCCTATATAAGCCCTGGTTCAGTTTGAGGCTGCCCTTTTTCCACCCTGGCTGAGGCACCCACTCTTCATTGTTCCCTCCCAATAAATCTCTTGAAGGAGGTTTGGGTGAGACCTTCTTTCCCTGGAGCAGAGACAGAGCAGAGCAGGGTTGTAATACTTTAGCTGGGGAAACCTTCCTCTAACAGAGCAGAGCTGTTACACTCCTGGGCCCTGGAGCCAAATTGTAACAACTTTTCTGGGAAAGCCCTTCCCTGCCAAGGTAGAGTTGCTACATTGGGGAAACTTTTCCCTAGAGCAGGGCAGTAAACTGCTATGCTTACTGTGACCTATGTTATTCCGTTGCTCAAGAGTGCCGGAATACTCTTCAATCCAAGCCATAGACTCAGTATTCCCTGGTCCCCAACCACCAGAATACTCTTCCACCTGAGCTGTAACACTCAGTATTCCCTGGCCGAGTGCCAGAATACTTCTCCTTCTGAGCCGTAACACTCAGTGTTCCTTGGCTCCTGACTGGCAGGATCCCTTTCCATCTGAGCAGCAATGCTTACAATATGGAACATGTGAAGGGAAGGATGCTCCCCATAGGATCAAAGTTCCTTTGATGTAGAGATATCTCAAATAAGAATGTTAAGATAATAATTGTATAACCATATACAGCCTTAGTCCTATGCCACTTAGAATGTTAAAATAATGATGAACTACTCTTAAGATCTAAGTATATACGGCCTTACTCCTTTCCCAGTTGTAAAGTGCTTAGTTCAGAGAATGTCACTAAAAAAACTATAAATGTTTACATAAAAATATGTCTTGGGGGCAAGCTCACCTTAGGGTACCCACACACACTAAATAAATGTTTAAAGAAAAGCACAGTTGCTTCTTTGCCACCCGTGATTTTACTTTGTCTGCTGTTGTCCTGCTCAATGCCTCCTCGGGTCCCTGACCTCATTTACTGGAGGAAAAGGGAGAGAGAGAGAGAGAGAGAACGCAACCCTTTGAGGAAGAACTTTAGAAGCCACCAGGTCACATATACAAACATTGTAAAGAGATTTAGGCAAGATTCTTTCTTTCACCCACACCTGGGTGAGTACTGCCTTCCTTTCCTATAAGTCCCCCCCCACACACACACACACACTTGTATTTGTATTACAGTATCTTCTTAGGGGCTACAGAAGCAGCTCAGAGGATGATAGCAGGAGGATCTGGGTTCAGATTCCAAAGAGCCACATAAAAAAGCTGGGTCTGGTCATAAGTGCCTTCTGTGAGCATGTGACAGGGGTGGGGATGCAGATCCCATGAGCTCCCTTTGTCCAGCCAGTTTGCCAAAAATGGTAAGCTTCTGTTTCAGTGAAAGACACTGCCTCTGGGGAGGAAGGTGGAGAGCGACAAGGAAAGATAGTTGACAATGTCTTCCTCTGGCCTCCACATGCACTTGGACAGTTTCGTGCATACATTATACAAGTACAAACACACACACATACCCCACAGACAACACACATAAAAACCATAACAGTTTAAAATGTTTTAATCTCTGCTAATAAGTTCAAACTCTGCTTCTCATACCAAATCATTCTGAAATGTTTTTCTGTGGCAATGTCAAAAATACCAGCTTCACTCAGAAAAGAACTCCTCAGGCTGGTGTGTGTGTGTGTGTGTGTGTGTGTGTGTGTAGCTGCATCCCTCCTGTCCTTACCATGTTTATGCCCCTTTATCTCCACCTAAGAATCAGTAATAAGAAAGCACTCCACACAGTGTTTAGAAATATGGGAAGCAGGGCTGGAGAGATGGCTCCGGGTAAAGAGCACTTGTTGCTCTTGCAGAGGACCCCTCAGAGCCCATGCAGGGGCTCACAACTGTCTATAACTCCAGTTCCCAGGGATCTAAATCCTTCTTCTTCCCTCTCTGTACACTATATGCACAGGGTACACAGGCATACATATAGGCAAAACACCGTATACATAAAAATAATGCTAATAAAACCATTTTTAATGTAGAAGCAGTGAGGCAACTATGATTAGTTAGTCAGGAGGTTATAGAAGGGGAACATGACAATCCAATAAACAGAAGCAGAGCCTGTCTCTCTAAAAAAAAAAAAAGCATTTATATCACAAACACACACACACACACATTAGCTGAGGGCTGGGAAACTAGCTCAAGATTGCTGTACAATCTTGAAGCTGAAGTTCAGATGCTCAGAATGCATGTGTCAACATGCCTATAACACTAGTTTCTGAAGGGAGAGACAGGATCCAGGATTCCTAAAGCAAGCTGACTAGGAAACCTGTTAGGGAGCACAGAGTTTGACTGAGCTACCTGGCCTCAAAGAATGATCAAAAAATATTATCAATACCACCCTGAGACTCCACATATGCATACACATACATGCGCACTCTGCACATTAACACATGTGCCACACACACACACACACACACAGGAAAAGAAAGAGGAAAAAAAAGTTTGACTTGCTTAGCATGTTTTGCGTGTGTGTGTGTGTGTGTGTGTGTGTGTGTGTTATGTATGATATAACTCAGTGGTTCATGAAAACATTATAGTCTCATTAGTTATAATAGAAAAATCCAAATATTCAGTCATGACAGGTGATTAAGAACAGCCTTGCATGCATTGTAGCCTCCAGTTATGAAGACTACACACTCTTAAGTAATATTTTGTAGTAACAACGTGGCTACAACATGGGGTGGCAGTCTCATTAGAACAACAATATTCTGCCTGGGGAGCCATACTAGAAAGAAAATGTTACTGATGATCAAAGTAAATTGACAGGAATATGAATGTTTATTGTGTTGATTTTCTGAAGTATGAGTTTGTTACTTTCATGATCATTATCAAATAAGTAAAATTATAGCACTATTAATTATAAATTCCCCGTTAAACACAGATCCTTACAGTTTCTCTGCTTTTTTTAATTTTTTATTCATTTTACATACCAACCACAGTTCCCCCTCCCTTCCCTCCTTCCACACCCACCCCACCCCAAGTTCCTCTGATTTTAATAGCATTTCGTGATTGCTCACATTCGGGACTGAAATTCTGAAGAATAATCTTGTGGATAAATAAAAGGAGAAATGTAAAGCAGCCCATCTCTTATTCCTGCCCAAGTGTAAGAGAGGGATCTGAAAGGACAGGGAGTCATAAACAAATGGCCACAGCCTCCAGGCCGAGAGGCCTACCTATGCAGGAGTAGTAGGGACAGCTGCTGAAGCCACCCTGCCCAGGTTCTCCATCTGTGAACAAAGTGTTCCTGCTTCATGATGTTCAAGATATGATTAAATTAATAATAAAAAGAATGAGACTTTGCATTTGTGGCTGCATACAGGAACAACACTGGCAGAACAGTAGGCAGTTGGATGCCCAGCTGCATACTCCCTGAAGATGGCAGAAAGCGGAGTAAAGCCAGGTCTTCCCTGAGAGTTGGGAAAGCCGGCTGAAAGCATTGCTCTCCTACGGATGCTATAACAAGTTACCACAAAGAGCAGCAAACAACGGGAGTGTGTTCTCTCACAACTCTGTAGGCAGTTGTGGAGTCAGAAGGTTTAGTATGCTCACATTTCCTCAAAGGAGAAACCATTCCTTGCTTTTTCCTGCACCTGTTGTCTGCTGGTATTGCTGGTGTCCTTGGTTAGAACCATGGCCATGAAGGAAGAGAAAGATCACAGGCCTAAGGAGAAGCAAGTGACCCTGTTCACGCCTCAGGATGCCACAGGCAGCAGGGCTGAAGCTACTGCTGAAGATGCCAAAGGGGAAGATAAGCAAGATTGCAACAGGGAGAAGGAAGAAGCTTTAAGCAAAGTGGTAATTCGAGGATTACCTCCCACTTTGACCAAGGAGTAGCTTCAGGAACATCTTCAACATATGCCTGAGCATGATCATTTTGAGTTTTTTTCCAATGATACTAGTCTGTATCCTTTAAAAACCAAGAAGGCATTATTTTATTCAGGGACCAATTTAATGACTTTGTATTCCTCGACAATAAAGGTCAGGAATATCATGCTATAGTAGAATTTGCACTTTTTCAAAAAGCAGTAAAAGAGAAGATTAAGAAAAGAGATGCAAAAGTTGAGACTATCAATGATGATCCAGAATACAGAAAATTTTTGGAGAGTTATGCCACAGACAAAGAAAAAATGACATCTATTCCAGAGAAATTGCTGGAGGAAATAAATAGAAGCCAAAAATTGAAAATTAATAGCTAAAAGGACAACCCAACTTTTGAGACTTCTGAAGAACAAGCAGTGAATGAGAGAAGAAAGGAGGGAGGAAAGGAGGAGACAAGAAATAGAAAGGGAAAGGCGATGAGAAGAAGAGAGAAGAAAATGGAAAGAAGAGGAAAAACAAAAAGCTAAAGAAGATAGAGTTCCAGAAAGGGAAAAAAAACAAAGGATGAACCAAAGATTAAGCTGCTCAAGAAATCAGAAAAAGGAGATGAAAAAGACCTTGATAAAAGAGACAAAGCCTAGAAAATGGACAAAGAGAATCTGAATGAAGAAAGAGCCAGTGGGCAAAGTTGTACTCTGCCCAGGCGTTCTGTTGTCGAACTGAAGGATGAAGAACCAAAGAGGCCTGATGATGAGAATGCCAGAGATTACAGGGACAGGGATCGGGATTATGAACGAGAGAGGATGAAGCAGCAAAAAGAAGAACGCTGGAGGCAGAAGCAGAAGGAGCGCTATGAGAAAGAGAAGGCTTTCAAACGAAAGGAAGAGGAACTGAAGAGAGAAAAAGAAGCACTTCAAGATAAAGTGAAGAAGAGTGAGAATATAGAATCAATATGCACCTCAGAAAAAGGTGAAAAGAAAGAGGAAGTGGTTAAGAGAGATTGCATAAGGAACAAGGATCATCCAGCAATGCAGCTGTACAATTGGGAGCTCAAAGCCGAAATCGACTCTGTCCCCCTGATGACAACACCAAGCCTGAATATTCCCCAGTGGACAGAAAGCAGGAAAGTGGTAGTAGCCATAGAAAAGAAAGAGAGGAGTGAGAAGTCCCAATGATCATAGGTGTCCTGAATGTCCAGGCAGCCAAAGCGCACGTATTATGCTATCCAGAAGTGCCTTCAGGGCAAAGGGACAAGGAAAGGGGTCGCTGTGCTGGTGGGATGCACCACAGAGGAATGTAGTGTGTATAAGCAGGAATAAGATTGCAGGCTCAGAATCGGAAGTACAATTTCATTGTTTTTTGCAGTTTTCACAAGTTAATGTTAATGTCTCAGAAAAAGACAATAGCAAGAACATTGCAAGTGCAACATAAGGGCTTTGTATGACACAAGTGAAAAAGGATCAGGGTCTAAAATCAACGGGTGTTCTTAATCCTGGCTTAGAGTAGCTTAGCTTGAGTGAAGCTGAAACACACAAAGTTTTGTCGGGGTCTAACTATTTTGCATTGTTGGTGATAACAATTGACTCTGTAGTGTAGAAGCAGCAAGCATGTAATCATAGCACAAGTGAGTGGAAGATAGAGCAGATAATGGCTGATGGAAAAGATTTAAATAGTCATGTTACATCTATATCCTGTGTCTAAAGTTCTTGTAATTATAGCTTGTTTTGTCTACTTCTGTGAACTTAGTATCAAAAAAAATGTAAATGTCCCATTTTGCCTTTAGCAATTTTTTCCTATGAATAGGTGAAGTGCAGTCTTTGGTTAGCTGTTGACAGTCTGGTATTTGTTCAATCTTAGGTCTGATGAGTTGAATGCACTTTCTCCAGGAAGAAAACTACACTAACATATCTGTTCCTATTAAACAGCAGCTTTCAGTCTTAGCTTGTTTTGTATTGCTATCAATAAATTTTGAATGAAGAAGAAGAAGAAGAAGAAGAAGAAGAAGAAGAAGAAGAAGAAGAGGAGGAGGAGGAGGAAGGAGGAGGGGGAGGAGGAGGAGGAGGAGGAGGAGGAGGAGGAGGAGGAGGAGGAAGAGACGGCAGCTCTGGGAAGTGTTTCCTCAGAGTCAGCACACAGAAGCTGTGTTCCAGAGGTGGCCAAGGCTGGCAGTCAAGTTTGGTTTAATGTAAGAATCTCCCAGGTGGTACTGGATTTGAAGGCATGAAGGGGTCATGGAAAGCAGCTGAGGCTTGGCACTGTGATGATGGAGGAGAATCATCTGTCTATGTGTTACTTTCATTGGTTAATAAAGAAACTGCCTTGGCCTTTTGATAGGGCAGGATTTAGAAAGGTGGAGTAGACTGACAGAATGCTGTGAGGAAGAAGGCAGTGAGGCAGACGCCATGAGCTCCAGCCCAAGATGGACGTAGGCTAGAATCTTTCCTGGTAAGCCACCACCTCGTGGTACTACACAGATTAATAGAAATGAGTTAATCAAAATGTGAGAATTATCCATTAAGAGGCTGGAACTAATGGGCCAGGCAGTGTTTAAATGAATATAATTTGTGTGTTGCTATTTCGGGTGTAAAGCTAGCCATGTGGGAGCTGAGCGGGACAAAAAGCAGGCCTGCTCGCCTCATCACTACACTGTGAGTGGTCAGGAAAGGCCAATGGTGAAACTGCAGATGGAATAGCAGTGGAAGACCCAAAATTAGAGGGGTTATGCAGAAGGTCGAAGATTTGCACCAAGAAGAGAGCCCAGGAGGAACTACTGGTGAATATGAAACCCAGTTGCAGAAGAAGACACC
This sequence comes from Microtus oregoni, assembly GCF_018167655.1. Classification (NCBI taxonomy): domain Eukaryota; kingdom Metazoa; phylum Chordata; class Mammalia; order Rodentia; family Cricetidae; genus Microtus; species Microtus oregoni. Next base: position 50,308,222 of record NW_024543066.1, read on the forward strand.
AGCACTGAGATGCCAATACCATGCAATGACCACCAAGAACAGTGACAGCCCTAGAGTGCACCCAGCTGAAGCCTAGAAGACAAACAGTATGTGCTGCAGAGAGCAGAGCCAAAGGAGAGTGTATGTGAATCCCATATACCGGCACTGAGTAATTTATACTGTTGAAGTTTGGTTTTATCTTTATCTGATTGTGATTGTGCCCTGATTCTTCCTTCTTGAAATAAAAAGGTATTTGACTTCTTTTTTTAATTTTACTAATTTATGTATTTTACACCCTGACCAGTTTCCCCTTCCTCCTCTCCTCCCATTCCCTCTCCTCATCTCTCCTTCACGACCCCCATCCACTCCTTTTCTGTTTTTCTTTAGAAAGGGGCAGGCTTCCCATGGGTATCAAGAAAGCATTACATATCATGATGTCTCAGCCTGTGAGGTGCACCTGCATGCAAATGTGTGCATAAACACACATGCACACTTAAAAATAAAAATAGAATCTAAAGCAACAATAAAAAGTAAGTAAAAAGCAAACTAGGGTATGCCTGTAATTCTAACACTGGCAGACTGAGGCAAGTGGATTGACCCAAATTCTGGGCTACTATAGGCTTCAGAATGAGTCTCTGTCTCAAAAACAAGTCATAAAGCAATTTCAGAACAGCACAAACAAGAAAACAGTATCATGGCTATCTCTGGAGAAACCAGACAGAATGCTGATGGAAGTAAAGAAATTGCAAGATCAATTTTTTTCTATGAATTTTATGCTGAATGATGTTGATGTATTTAATATCTCTTAAAAATAAATTTTAAAAAAATGAATTTTAAATTGATAGTTATTCAAGTGCATATGCTAAATCTCTAAGGTTTACTGCTAGACCAGGTATAATCACACTTACATTTGTAGTTCATGGAGCCAATATAAAGTTTTAGCCATCGTGCGCCCGTCATTAAAATGAGGTGTTGGGACTCCATACAAGTTAAACCTATGGAAACTTTCTGGGTTATATGCTCGATTCTTTGCTTCTCCTGTGGGTGGTAAGAGCAGGGAAGAAGATTTCTGAGTTAAACACCAAAACTAAACAAAAACAAAACCTTATCTTAGGGATAGCACACTGTGTTCTCATTGGCATTGGATGAGTGGGACAAAGAGTGCAACTGTACCTATACGGGGAGCTGTGCAGACTCGGCTGCAGATGGCAAAGACCCTTCTCTACCCATGCTGCAACTCCATCATGGGATGTTACATACAGAGCTCCTTGTGTTCATGTTTGCCAGGTGTTGTGGCATATGACTGTGATCTCTATACACAGAAAGCTGACCTAAACACAAGGACAGTGAGTTCTAGTCCTGCCTAAGCTACATAGTGAAATCATGTCTCAAAAAGCCAAAAAAAATAAAGTTGTAAAGCTCTAAATAACATACATACATACATATGTACATACATACATACATACATACCCATAAACAACCTAAAACCAGTAAGACTAATAACTGAATTCAGGAAGGCAGCAGGCTATAAAATCAACATATAAAATTAACTGTGGGGGTTTCTGCAACTACCAGGGCTGGCAACTGATGATCCACGTTCTGGTTCAACACAACTCAGTAGCCAGTGTTGGGTTAAACTTCTACTGTCTGAAACAGAACAGTTTATTGCATGTATATTTAAGTACAGTACAATTTGGAAAAAAAGTTTTTGGTGTAACACACTACTGTGCTCACAAGGAGGCATAATCACATCAAAAAATTACATGTCACTTCTTCTATAAGGATACGTGTATTATCTTAAGGTGTCTAGGAAGCATATGGTATGGCCTCAGACATACAAATACTACAGAGGTCTTCTGGGCTATTAGTCACCTCCAATCCTTCTTGTGGACAGTTAGGTATGGCCTGACCCTACAGGTATCACAAATACTTGGCTATTAACCACCTCCATTCTCAGCTTCCTGAGTGGAAAAACAGGACATACATCTCCCCCTTTGAAGAGACTATCCTAGCCGGGTGGTGGTTACACACGCCTTTAATCCCAGCACTCAGGAGGCAGAGGCAGGCAGATCTCTGTGAGTTTGAGGCCAGCATGGTCTACAAGAGGCAGTTCCAGGACAGGTTCCAAAGCTACAGAGAAACCTTGTCTCATAAAAACAAAACAAAACAAAAAAGAAAAAAAAAGAAAACAGGAGTTTGGAACTAGCCTGAACAATATAGTGAGACTCCATTTCTTTTAAAAAATTATGTTTGCATTTATTTGTAGCAAGCTTTCTTGGTGGACAACCCCCAAATATTGACACCGAGACTTATTATTATGAAAGTTTGACCTTTTAGCTTATGTTTGTCATCAACTCAAATTAGCCTGTTTCTATTAATCTGCATTCCGTTGTGTGGCTCAATTACCTCTGTTCTGTACTGTATGTCCAACTTCTTGTCTCCTGGCATCTCTCTGGTATAATCCAAGTGCCCAATCTTAATAACTACTTCTAAGGTTGGTCACAATTTAGACTCCAAACCAAGCTTTAACAAATACAAAAATATTGAAATAATTCCCTTCCTCATACCAGACTACAGTTATATGAAATTAGAAATCAACAAATGACTAATCTCAGATATGATACAAATACGTGGAGACCAAACAATATGCTTTTAAATGATCAGTGATTCGTTGAAGAAACTAGAAAGCAAAATTTTAAATTCCTAGAATCAAATTAAAACAACAGAACAGACTGCCAGAATCTCTGGGATATAGCTGTCTTAAGAAGAAAATCTGTAGCCACAAAGATCATATTTAAAAAAAAGTCATGACTGGATGGCATGATGCAGTCCAGCACTTGGAACACAGAGGCTAAGTCTACATAGCAAGTAATAGGCCAGCCAGGGCTCCACAACAAGACTTTCTATCAAAAGAAAAGAGAATTCAGAGACAAAAAAATAGAGCTCAACGTTCTAGAGGAAAAGAAAAAAAAAAGGCAACTAACCCCAAAACAATAAAATCCATCAAGAAATAACAAAATTAATGAAATGCTGATGAAAAGAATATATAGAATTAACCAAACCAAATGTTGATTCCTTGTAAAAATCAACAAGATTGATGGGTCCCTAGACAAACAAACCAAAAGAAAAAGAACACAAAAATTAATAAAATGGTAAAAGAGAAGAGTACCTTGGTAGTGGAGCGCTTGCCTAACATGCTGAGGCACTAGGTACAATCCTCAGTACTCCAAGCAAAAGTTATAAGTTAAATTTAGTTCATGACAAAAAGAAACAAAAGCTGTCATAAGTGACACTGACTTTGACTCCAAAACCTGGAAAAGTTAGAAGAAATGGGAAGTAGCAGTATTTTCAAATGAAATAGTATAAATAAGAACTCTAAAATCTCCATCAGGAACCACAACTGATAAACACTTCCAGCAAAGTAGTAAGATACAAAATTACACAAAAAATTCAGCAGCCTTTCTATATATCAATGACAGATTGAGAAAGAAGTAAAGAAAACAATACCTTTCTCTCTCTCTCTCACACACACACATATATATGTGTGTGTGTGTGTGTGTATGTATGTATATATATATATATATATATTACATATAGAGAAAGATAGTATTGTGTAACTCCAATGAAGCAAGTAAAAGAAAACTTTAAGACATTAAGGAAAGAGATTAAAGAATGTATCAGAAGAGGAAAAAGGTCTCCCATGCTCATAAATAGGTAAAGGTAGGAGGAATATAGAGAAACAGCCATGTTACCAAAAGCAATCTACAAATTCAATGCCATCACCATCAAAATTCCAACACAATTCTTCACAGATCTTGAAAGGGCAATTTTCAGATTCATATGGAAACACACACAAAAAAAGAAGAAAAGAAAAAAGATAGCTAAAACAACCCTAAATAATAAAAAGAACTGCTAGAGGTATCACCTGCCCCCAATTTCAAGTTGTATTATAAAGCTATAGTAATGAAAATCAGCATGGCATTGGCTTAAAAACAGATACTTTGGTCAATAAAATTGAATTCAAGACCCAGATATAGGTCCATGTATTTCTGGACACCTGATATTTGATAAAAAGATCAGAAATAAACATGGAAAAAAAGAAAGACAGCATCTTCAGCAAATGATGCTGGTCAAATTGGATTGCTGCACATCAAAAAATGCAAATAGATTTATATCTCTCACCGTGTATACAACTGAAGTCAAATGGATTGAGGGTCTGAACAGAAGGCCAGATATCCTGGTCTGTCTGATAGAAGACAAAGTGAAAAATAGTCTTAAAGTTCTTGGCACAGGAAAAGACTTTCCGAACATAACACTGATCACACAGGCACTAAGAACAACAATTAATATATAGGACTTCATGAAACCAAAAATCTTCTGTATGGCAAGGATACCATCATTCAGACAAAGTGGCAGTCTACACAATGGACAAATATCTTTACTAATTACAACAACAGACTTAAGTCAATACCTAAAATAGATAAAGAACTGAAAAACAGGATATCAAAGAAACAAATAACCCAATTAAAAATTGAACTACAGAAGTAAGCATGGAGTTTATTAAAGATAAAACACAAGTAGTTGACAAAGAAATGTTCAACATCCTTAGCCATCAAGGAAATGCAAATAAAAACTGCTTTGAGATTCCATCTTACTCCAGTCAGAATGGCAATGAATAATTAAAGCAAATGTCAGCTTGTGCTGGGTAATTATTTATACAGTATGGGTAAGGATATGGGAAAAGAGGAGCACTCATCCATTGCTGATGGGAGTGTAAACTTGTACAGCCACGACGGAAATCAGTGTGGTGATCCAGCTATACAACTGCAGGGCCTATATACAAAGGACTCAATATCCTACTACAAAGACTCATCCATTTTCACTGCTGCTCTATTCATAATAGCCAGAAACTTTAAACAGCCTAGATGTCCATTATTTGATGAATGAATAAAGAAAATATGATGCATTTGCACAATGGAATATTACTCAGCTGTTAAAAATGAAATCATGAAATTCTCAAATAGATGGCTGGAACTAGAAAAAAATCAACTTGAGTGAGATAACACAGACCCCCCAAAATAAACATACTATGTATTTACTTATTTATGGATGCTAAGCTATTAAGTTCTCAATAATTGGTTACTATCCATATAATTACTGAGGTTAGGTGTAGACTAAGGGATTGGGGGCAGGGAAGAATCAAGGAAGGGGAAGTAGAATATTTAGTTAGGCATGGGCAAGGGGTAATCTGAATGGGAGAATTAAATGGAGACAGTGAAGAATGAGGGGGTAAGAGAAGAAAAACTGAAACTAAGGACCATTTGAGGCATCATATGGAAACCTAATACCATAGACGTTTCTTAAAATAAATATACATAAGAAAAAATGTAAATTGTGTCACCAAATAATGGAGAGACAGTGCCCCAACTGGACTTTTCTTGTCACCAAATGAAATCTCTAGTGTCAGGGATGGGTAACATCTAATTGAGTTGTTGGTCAAGAGGGCCCCAGGGAAATCACCAAACAAATCAAGCTATTTCTAAGGCTACTGGCTCTCGACAAACTGATGGTAAAGCCCTATTTTTTTAAGACAATACGTATACAATCACTGAACATGGTGACTACCTAGAGCCTTTACCCCTGCTGACTAGTGCTTGTCTTAGAAGGTACTCTGCATGGTACCAAAGGACAATGGAAACATCAGCTGAGCTCGAACCCTGAGCTCTACAGTGGTGCCCTGCTCCATGATCCACTGTGCAATAGTGGTACAAATGCTGTGGGAGTAGCCTACCACTGTCCCATTGGATCTAAGAGCCACTCCGTGAAACCCACTCCTAACACTGCTAAAGTGGCCAAAATACTAAGATAGGCCATGGCCTAGGGTAAAATCAAATATGATTCTGCCAAAGAAATTTAACGACAAAATGGCTCCTTCTGATATCATGCTATGTTCATAGATCAGTCGCTCACTCAGCCATCATCAGAGAGGCTTCATCTTGCAGTAGATGGGATCCAATATGAAGACCCACAAATGAACAATGTTCAGAGTGAGACTTGGGGACACTCAGGCCTAAATGGGATGTCTTCATCAAACCCTTCCACTCAGGGATCAGCAATCTATGCAGAAGAGGAGACTGAAAGACTGTAAGAGTCAGCAGGAGGGAGTACACCAAGGAAACCGTGTCTTCCAGACACAGCGGGACTAATGAACTGACAGGGCCTGTGTGTGGCAGCATACACAAGCCTATACAGGGCTACACCAAATAGGATCCCAGCACTGAGAGGTGAAAGTAGAAACACATTCCCATCTCTAACCAAGTAGCTGTCTCCAGTGAAGTCTCACTGGGTATATAAAATACACTTAAAGCCAGGCCCAGCAAAAGACGGCCAAGCAAAATAAATTCAATGATATTTTTGTATACTTTGTGTCTCATATTAGTCTGATTGGGTATTTTTTAATCTTAGAGTCTTTTGTTTATACATTAAGGTTTATGACTTTCAGTTTTTATGCATGTGTGAGTGTGTGTCTTTTGATTTTTCCTTTTTTGTTTTATTCTGGGTTTTTTTGGTTTTTTATTTGCCTGTTTTCTAAAGATATAAAGAAAGAAGGCACGGAGTTTAATGGGTGGGGAGGTGGGGATGATCAGGTGGAAGGATTGAAAGGGGAGTTGATCACAATATGTTATAGGAAGAAATTTATTTTCAATACAGACTAGTGGAATATGTGCTGTACATACTAATATGAAAATATTACAAAATGTTCCATGATACAAAATAAATCGAGTGCAAGCATATAAATTTATGTGTATATATATATATATATATATATATATATATATATATATATGTAGTACACTAAAGTACATACATGTGTCGGGCATGGTAGCATATACCTGTAATCTCATTAATTAGGAGGCTGAAGCAAGAGCATTCCTCGTTTAATGACAGCTATACAGTGAGTTTGGGACCAGCCTGAACCACATAGAAGCTATTGTCTCAAAACAGAAAAAGAAAAAGGGAAGAAATTATTTGAAATGGAGAAATCTTTTTGAATACCATATATTCCTATACAGTTTATATTTATATAAGAATTATTTATCATTTCAGTAGTTACTTAAAGTAAGTGTATTTTAAAGATGTTACAGATCTTATTGCCTTTGAACATTGTCCCTATTTTGGGACATATCCCTATTTTGAACATGTACTATTTTTCGTTTTATATGTTTATTTATTGAAACAGGGTCTTACTATATCTCTGGATCTTCTGGAAATCACTATGTAAATCAGGCTGGCCTTCAACTCACAGAGATCCTCCTGTTTCTGCTGCACAAGTGCAGGGATTAAAGGTGTGTGCCACCATGAACAGCTTGATTTTATTATTTCTAACTATGTGACTATAGGAGAGTGAGTGCACATGAAGGCCAGTGATGGAGGAAGGACATTGGTTAAATAAAAAGAAACTGCTTGGCCCTCATTGGTTAGAAGATAAGTGGGAGGAGTAAACAGAACAGAACACTGGGAGGAAGAGGAAGTAAGCTCAGACTCCACAGCTCTCCTCTCGGGAGCAGATGCCTCAGAGAGACGCCATGCTCCCAGCTCCCAGGCAGACGCACGCGATGAAGCTCCGACCCAGGATGGACATAGGCTACAATCTTCCCGGTAAGCGCACCTAGGGGCGCTACACAGATGATTAGAAATGGGCTAAATTAATATGTGAGAATTAGCCTAGAAGAGGCTAGATAGAAATGGGCCAAATAGTGATTAAGTGAATACAGTTTGTGTGTTGTTATTTCGGGCATAAGCTAGCCAGGCAGCCGGGGTGCTGGGGACGCAGCCCTGCTGCTTCTTATTACTACAGGCCAGAAAGGGGTGTTGGATCCCATTGGAACCCGAGTTATAAGTGAGTAAGAACTGCCCAATATGGGTTCTGTGAACCAAACTCTGGCCCTCAGCAAGAGCAGAGTACACTTTCAACCACTGAGCCATCTCTCCAATTCCTTAAATAAATAATTTTAAATGTATATCAGAATCCAGAAGCTTCATATCCTATTTACCCAAACCTACATAGTTCAACAGAATTCACTGGATAAGGGCTATAAAAATGCTCAGTTTATCAGCTGTGGTTATCTTGAGTTATATGATACATTTACTTTTTCTTCATTTTTTAATATCTAAACTCTCACAATGAATTTAAGCCTCAGCACCAAAAAAGGTGAATCTGATTATGTCACTTTCAAAAGACTGATGTACTTTCCATAAAAATCAGCAAAATGAAGACAATTTTGAACTTGTTATTGTTCATTACAGTTGTTCTTAGTATAGTTTTAATATTCATATGTGTGTATGTGTACATATGACATATGTAATGCATGTATATATGTGTATGATGCATTGCATGATGTGTGTTCATGTATATGTGCATGTGTTCATGTGTGTGGGTGTACTGTGGTGTAGCAAGCATGTGGAAGTCACAGGACAGCCTTAGGTTGCATGTTGGTCCTTACCTTCTTCTTTGCCTGAAACAGGGTTTCCTTGCTATTTTCTACCACTGAATAGCCAGGCTAGGTGGTCTGTGATATTCCATGAATCCTCTAGATGAAAGTTCTAGACATGTATTCCACTGCTCAGTTGTATTTTACAGCACTACCAAATATGTATTGGTCCTTAAAATTATTCTAGTACTGTGACGCCATTAGACAAGGACACTTAATAGCTGATAATATTATTCTAGGTACCAGGCCAAACATTTTTGCATGTACTCAGTTCTCACAAGGTTACTGTGCCACTAATGAACTAAGAAGGGTTGATGACCAGGTATATTAACTCTCAAGTTCTAAGACAGGATGTGAACCTAACCTATCCAATGCATAAACCTGCACACTTGGCCAAGATTGGTGTTGCATGCCCACAGACCCAGCTAGATGGGAGTTTGAGAAGAAAGGATTAATTAAATCTAGGAGTTAAAGGCCATCCTGGGCAATACACAATTTCTTCCTTAAATATGGTAACTGGGTGGGGCTAAGATTCTAATAAGAAATACTAAAAGCTAAAACTCACTAACTAAAATAAGAACATACAACCTTTCATCTGGTGTTTCACTTTATTACTGTTGTGTATGTACATGTGTATGTGTATGTGGGGATGTACCACAGTGCACACGCAGAGGTCAGAGGACAACTTTTCATACTCCACTTTCTTAAAAGCTTTATGTTGGTCCTGGGGAATAAACTCTGATCACCAGACTTGCAAGGTAAGCTCCTTACCTAATGAACCATCACTACAACTGATTTTTCATTTTAATAACACATTTATGACTGCATTTCTTTTATTATTGTCCTTGCTGTCTTGAGGCAAGGTTTCACTATAACTAAGAATGATCTAGAATTCACTCTATAGGTCAGAGTCCTCAAACTTATGGCAGTCCTCCTACCTTGGCCTCCTCAGTGCTAAGATTACAGGAGTAAGTCAGTATTTCTTCTCTTTATTTTTTCCTTTCTTTCTTTCTATTTATTTATTTACTTATTTTCAAGACAGGGTCTCACTATACAGCCCAGGCTGGCCTGGAACTCACTGCCTCCAAAGTGCTAGGATTAAAGACCTGTGCCACCATCCCTGGCTCTTTTATTGCTTGTTTGCTTCTTTTTTAATATATACCTTCACTATGTTATGCTAACCTCACACTTGCAATCTTCTTTCAGCATCTTGATTATAATCATGTAACACCAGCTTACCAAGTTCTATATTTTATGAACTTGATTCATGTGTCTATATGTTGTTCCAAACTACCAAGATTTGTGATGCTACAAATAATAATAAATCACCACCTATTGATCAACCTCATCATCCCTCAGGTGTGTAACTTCATAAACATGCTATGTCCTTTTCATGATAAATCTGAGGGTCCCTTATCCTCAGCCTCACTTCACAACGAGTCTTACCTGCAAAATAATCATGGTGAGAGACAATGTACAAATCATGTCCTTCCTGTCCTTCTTTAAACACATCTTCGAAGGCTTTTGGTGGATTCACAATGTCACTAGCAGACAGCTCTGAAGAAAGAATCAACAAGATCAATATTAAGGGTTCCTGTCTATTTGTTGTGTATAGAAACTACATCAAATGACAAGTGTAGTCTGATAGTTTCATAAGCTGCACAGAACACCTTGGCGATCTCATAGCCAATATAAGTGAATATTTATCACCAAAAAACAAGATAAGCTAGACATAATGGCACATGCCTAGATTCTCAGCACTTCAAGGTAGAGGAAAACCAGGACTTCAAGGCCAGGCTAAACTATATAGTGCATTTGAGGCCAACATAGGCTACATGAGACCTTGTCCTAAAAGAGAGGAGTGGAGAGGGAGACAGGAAAAAGGGAGGAGAAAGAGGGGAAGGGGGGAAAAGTGAGGGATGGAGGAAAAGAAAGAAGAGGGGAGGAGAGGAAAGGGGGGGAAGGAAAAAGGGGAGAGAATGAGTCTATGTATCATTTTTTGCTGTAGATCCCTGAAAATTCTGAAGATCAGAACTCTACTGGAACCATTCAAATTTATCCTCCCCCATACTTCAACTCCAGGTAAGTTCTCACTCCTGAGATTCTAGACAATTTTGGCTTACATTTATTCCCAACTTCTTAAGAGAATGCAAGCAATTTTGAATTACAAATTAGCAAAACTGGTGTATAAATTTCAGCAGCTGTAACTTGGAGCACAAATATTCAGTCTGTTTTAATATGAATCTCCATTCTCATCATAGCCGGAGATAACAGGGAACTCATGGAGTTGAGAAGAAATTCCTCTTCCCACAAACCAATCCTCATTCTGCATACTGTCTTCTTTCACTTACTAGTCTTCGAATGCTGGGGGTTGAATGTGGGACCTTATGCCTGCTAGGCATGCCCTCTAACATGAAGCTGTGTCTCTTCCCCTTGGTTTTTTTCCAGACAGGACCTCGATTGATAGACATATCTCCCAGGCTAAGCTCACACTTGAGATTGTCCTCCCTCAGCCACTTGAATGCCAGGACTACAAGCATATTCTCCATCTCAGTTTGAATTAAAAGTATCTCTCACAGGTTCATGTGTTTGAGTCGTCACCCTGCTAGGAGCACAGTTTGGGTAGGCTGCCAAGTAAGTGGGTTGCTGGGCACTAAAGCCCAGCCCCACTCTACCCTCTACTTTCTCATCCATGAACATGTGGGGCATGCCAGCTACATACCTCAGCTGCCATGAACTCCACCATGCCTTCCCTAACATAAGGAGCTATGTCCTCTCAAAACTTGAAACCAAATAAACCTTTCCTTAAATTGGTTCTGTCACTTATTCTGCCTGTCACTGTAACAAGAATGGTAGCTAATGGATTACTCAAAATGCCCAGATTACTCAAAACACTATTTTAAAAAAAAAATTTTCTTGTTTGAGATAGGGTCTTGGTGTACAATGTGTTGCTTTCATTGGTTGAATAAAGAGACTGCTTTGGCCTTTTGATAAGGCAGAAACTTAGGTAGATGGGAAAAACAGAACTGGGTACTGGGAAGAAGAGCAGAGTCGGGCAGATGCCATGAAGCTCCGGCCCAAGATGGACGTAGGTTAGGATCTTTCCCCAATAAGCCATGACCTCACGGTGCTACACAGATTACTAGATATGGGTTAAAGCAAGATGTGAGAGTTAGCCAAGAAGAGGCTAGATTTAATGGCCAGGTAGTGATTTAATTAATACAATTTTTGTGTGGTTATTTCGGGGTTTAAGTTAGCTGGGTGGCAGAATGCAGCCTGCTCCTCTTACAACAGGGTCTCAGGATGCCCTTAAACTCCTGATCTTCCTACCACTGCCTCATAGATGCTGCTATTAAAGACTAATGTTGTAGTGCCTGGCTACTCACTAATCATCTTTTAAATGTAACCCCACTCCCTCTTCACATGTCCTGTCAGCCTGTTAATCTAGATTAGTATGTTAATCTCAAAAGTCTGTTTTGACTTTTCTGTCAGGAACTGAATGAAGTCTGTGAACTAGTAGATAATGACATCAGAACCTGGGGATAGAGCTGGATGATAGACTACCTGCCAACCTTGTATGAGACCCCAGGGCTAATCTCCAGCAATGTGATGAACATATGTACACAGAGAGAGAGAGAGGGAGAGGGAGAGGGAGAGAGAGAGAGAGAGAGAGAGAGAGAGAGAAATCATGTTCAAAATAATATGATAAAAGCCACTGTGACAGCACATGCCAGCAATCCAGGAATTCATTGGGCAGAGTTAGGAAATCTGAAGGTCCAGGTCAGTCTGGGCTATGCAGTGAAATCTTATCTTAACAAAAATTAAAGATACCTGGGGATGTAGCTCAGAGTTTGTAAAACACTTGCATTACTTCTTCAAGGCCCCAATTTCAAACCCAAGTAGAGGAAAATGCCCTATAAAACACTACTTGAAGATTTTTAGATGTTTGTTTCATTTTTAACGTACAAAAACATTGTATGTCTCTTTCGTGGAATAGATATCTTGAATGATAATTCAAGCCCCACATTGTAGCTTACATCTATAATCTTAATGTTTGAGAAATAGAGACAGAATCAATGTGAGTTTGAGGATGGACTCCAGAGTAAGTAAGAGCTCTTGTCTTGAAAACACAAAAAAATAATAATTAAATTGAGGATGACCACTTAGTTGAACTCAAGGATGACTATGGCCTTCAAGTGTTCTGACAGAGATTTTCTGTGTTCATATTTCAGGGTCAAACTGACTAGCGTGGGAATACTGAGGGTGCAAGTGGGGTGCTCCACATCTTTAATCCCAGCACTCCAGAGCAAGAAGCAGATGTAGTTTTAAGAGTTTGAAGTCAGCTTGGTCTACATAATAAGTGCCAGGCCTGGCAAGGCTACATAGTGAAAGGGGCCCTGTCTCAAAAAGAAAGAAAAAAAGAAAGGAAGAGAGGAAGGAAGGAAGGAAGGAGAAATACAAATAAAGCAAAACAAACATCTAGAAAACCCCTGTAAGGTTCTCACAGAGGGTTCCAATGGAAGTAATAATGGCCTATTTTGCTTTCAGGGATTCAATGAAGCAAACAGAAACAGTACTTTTTGGATGTATGAATCATTATGCCCATTGATACACATTCTGAAGCATTGGTTTGGGAGTTTTGTTTGTTTGAAAAGGGGTCTCATGTACAGCCCAGGCTAACCTCTCCCTTGCTATGTAGGTGACGATGCCTTGAATTCCTGGCCCTCCTGCATCCTAAGAGCTAGGATGACAAGGGTCTACCATTACACCCAGACGAGTATTAGAGACTACTTTTTCTATTTAAAAAATGTACACTAATCCTATTTGAACCCCTCTTTGCTGTTCAATTTGCTTTGGATCCCATCTTCATCCACCATTCAAGCAGAGAATCCTGACTTTGTAAGTTTTACCCCTTAATAAATGCCTGTCCATTTCTTAGTTCTTAGCTAGTATGGGATTCCTTTTTTAAGTGTCCGATCTCTCAACCATCACCTCTTAATTTTTTTCCCAGTTAGTCTGTACTTTGACATGGTACCTAGAGAAAGACACACAGAGAATGACTCTTGAAGTACTGCATGTAAAAGTAAAAAAAAAAAATGGTATCTCTTTCCTTCCCTCCCTCTCTTCCACATTCCCACCCTTCTTGCCTTTTTGTCATTTTTTCTTCCTTTTTAGGTTACTTTCTAAATCTAAACCTTTATAGGATTTCTATATGACAGCCAAGGCAGTAAAAAACCAGGTTTTGCAGTGGAGACACAGTTGAATACAGCAGATATAATACAGTGACAGGAGAGACTCAGAAACAAGCATCAGAATCGACTGAGGGTCCCTGGATAGCTATCTATGTCGAGCTGTCTTTTTCTTAGTTACTGGTGATCAAGCTCAGGTCCTTGCATACCTGTGTGTTAATCTAATGGGGCAGAGTATATCTTCAACTTTCATTGGAAAGAGAGAACCTGAATTAAGGAAATACCTCCATCATAATGGCCTGCAAGCAAATCTGTGGGGTATTTTCTTAATTCATAATTGATGTGGGAGAACCAAGCCTATTATGGGTAGTGCCACCCCTACAAGTGGTTCTGAACTGCATAAAAAAGCAATCCAAGAGGGGTTAGAGAGATGGCTCAGTGATTAGGAGCATGTACTGATCTTCCAGAGGACCAGAGTTGGGTTCTCAGGACCCATATTGAGTGGCTCACACTTATAACTCCTCTGGCCTCATAGGACACCTGAACTCATGTGCACATATCCACACACAGACATACAAATATATAAAATTAAAATAGGAATAAAAAATCCTACTTATATACCAGGTGGTGGTAGCACATACCTTTAATTGCAGCACTCAGGAGGCAGAGGTAGGCAAATCTCTGTGAGTTCAAGACCAGTCTGGCCTATAAGAGCTAGTTCTGGGACAGCTAGGGCTATTACACAGAAAAATCCTGTCACAAAAAAAAAATTCTACTTATAAACTAGGGACACAACTTAGTTGGTAGAGTACTTGCCTAACAGGCAGAAGACCTGGTTGGCCTCCAGCAGCACACAAAGCAGGTAGGGTAGTGCATGCCTGTAATCCAAGCACTCAGGAAGTATAGACAGGAAGATCACAAGTTATTTACCCTGTCTCAAAATAACAACAGAAACAAAAACATTATTTATAAGAACTTTTAAGAATTATATGGGCCAGTTAGATGGCTCAGAAAATAAAGCACTTGTGCAAGTCTGGAGACGTGGGATAGAGCATGGGAGCCCTTGTAAAGTAGCACGCCTATCATGCACATGCGCATATGATGATGACGATGATAGAGACAGCTGTAAATATATTAAAGAGTTCACAGTAGCCTGGAATGGACTATAACAAAGGTCTATTTATTTGGGGACAAAACTCACAGTAAGGATAGAGATTTGCAGTCCTCTGTGTGTGCTGGAAGCTGGGAACCAAATCCAGCAGAAAAAGGTACTGTGCACAATTTTTGCCTGTGCTTATGGTATCTCAGACCATGCCCAAAATGGGCAGATATGTAAAAGAATATTGGCTGAAGGAGTTCCCATAACACCTTCCCCTTCTGTCTAAATAAGAGGGTTCTAAACCTAATACAAAACTATTGACAAGCTCCACCAGGAGCAAATCCAGTCCCAGAAGCCAACCCAGACCTGAGACACTGGCAGAAAAGGACTGAGCCAGTGACCTGACTCAAAGTCAGTGATCTCCACTGGAACCAGAGTGGGACTTAACCAGCTACCTAGGACAGAGAGTGAACAAGCTCCACGGGAGCAGAAACCAGGAGCAATGAAGGCATAAGTCACAAACAATGCCACACCAGTTTGGAATTATGATTAATAGGGTGGTATTTATTTAAAGGGGAAAAAACTTACAGATCACCGTCCCAGACAACAGCCCTCTGCACAACCAGGAAGGGAGTCTAGTCACCAGTGGAGCAGGAAGTGAGAGAGAGAGGAGAGGGAAGTGGCTGTTTTTTTATAGGGAGAGAGACCACGCCCCAATGGGCTGGTAGCTCAGCAGCTATAGGCTGGAGGAGCAGAAGGACCTCCTGCAACAGAGCAAATCCAGTCCTGGAAGCCAGCCCAGTCCAGGGACACTGGTGGGTCAGAACTGAGCCAGCAATAGATCCAGAGTCAGCGATCTCTACCAGAACAGGTACAGGGGAGTAACCGCTGAGTGAGTGTGCCAGAGCCAGAGATGACTGAAGGTCTGGACGTGAATCTGGGACCTTCAAGGGAATAGATAGACATAAGGCAGGACCCTGGTGGGTCTGGGCATGAGTCTAGGACCTCCAAGAACTAGGCCTGAGCCAGGACCTCTGCCAGTCTGGGCATGAGTGAACCTGGGACCTCCAAGGGAATAGGCAGGAACCAGAGATCTCAGTGGGGGCCAGGCATGAGTCTTGGTCCTCAGAGGGAGTAGGCCTGAGCCAGGACCTCTGTGGGTCTGGGCATTGATCTGGGACATCAAAGGAAATAGACAGGAACCTGGAACCTCTGAGGGTCCAACCGTGAGCCTGGGACCTCTGAGGGAGTAAGCAGGTCCTCTGCGGGTCCTAGCACACCCAAGCCCGGGACCTCTGAGGCAGTAGACCAGAGCCAGAAACCTTTCCATGTCCAACTCCCACCCAGAGACTTCTATAGGAGGGGTCTCAGACCAGGATTTACAGAAACAGAGCAAAGTCAGAAACCTAGGATAAAGTAGGCCTGAGACAGCAAACTCCAAGGGAACAGAGTAAAGCTTAGGAGCACTGAGTTATCTCCATGAACACGGAGTAACCAACGGGGTAACTAGAACTGTGACACTGACTGTACCACAGGGAACAACCATCTGAGCTTTGGATTCACTGGCACCTAGAAGATTATTCAACAGATTCTCAGACAAACACCAACTACACCTATTAGAGAAAAAGATGAGTAGAAAAGGTAGGAACACAAGCAACATTGCAAAGAACAACACAACACCAGTAAAACCTAAAGAGCCTACAACAGCAAGACCTGAAGAACCAAATATGAATGAAGCAGAAGAAAATGACCAAAAAAATAACTTCAAGAGAATGTTTGAAACTCTAAAAGAAGAAATGAGAAATTCCCTTAAAGAAATGGAGGAAAAGACAAACAAAAAATTGGAAGACATCAGCAAATCACTTAAAGAAACCCAAGAAAAAGAAATCAAACATAAAAAAGAAACTATTCAGGACTTGAAAACTGAAATAAGGGCAATAAAGAAAACACAAACTGAGGAAATTATAGAAACAGAAATCATGATAAAATGATCAGAAACCACAAATGCAAGCATGAACAGCAGAATACAAGAGATGGAAGAGAGAATCTCAAGCACTGAAGATACAATAGCGGAAATAGACTCATCAATTAAAGAAAACATTAAATCTAACAAAAGTTTAACACAAAATATCCAGAAAATATGGGACACCATGAAAAGGCCAAATCTAAGAATAATAGAAAGGAGAAGTTCAACTCAAAAGCACAGAAAATATATTTAACAAAATCATAGAAGAAAACTTTCCCAACCTAAAGAAGATATGCCTATGAAGATACAAGAAGCTTACAGAACACCAAATACACTGGATCCAAAAAAAATAAAAGTCCTCTTGCCACATAATAATCAAAACACTAAACATACAGAGTAAAGGAAGAATACAAAGCTGCAACGGAAAAAGGACAAGTAACGTATAAAGGTAGACATATTAGAATTATACCTGACTTCCCATTGGAGACAATGAAAGCAAGAAGGGCATGGTCAAGCATTATGCAGACATTAAGAGACCACAGATACCAGCCCAGACTACTATACCCAGCAAAATTGTTGATCACCATAGAAGGACAAAACAAGATATTCCACGACAAATCTAGATTTCGCCAAACCTAGCTACAACCCCAACCCTAAACAAAATACACAAACTAATGAAAAGACAGAGAGAGAATATCCAAACTCTCAAAAATCAGAAATGAAAAGGGGGACATAACAACAGATACGGAGTAAATAGAATCATCAGGTCATATGTCAAAAACCTGTACTCAACAAAATTATAAAACCTAAAGGAAATGGACAACTTTATGCATAAATATCACTTACCAAAATTAAATCAAGACCAGATAAACAAATTAAACAGACTTATAACTGCAGAAGAAATAGAAACAGTCATCAAAAATATCCCAACAAGAAAAAGCCCAGGACCAGATGGTTTCAGCTCAGAATTCTACAAGACTTTCAAAGAAGAACTAATACTCCTCTAATTATTTGACACAACAGAAATAGAAGGAACATTGCCAAACTCTTTTTATGAGGCTACAATTACCTTCTACCCAAACCACAGAAAGACATTACTAAGAAAGAATTACAAACCAATCTCACTCATCAACACTGATGCAAAAATACTAAATAAACTACTGACAAATCGAATCCAAGAACACATCAGAACCATCATTCACCATGATCAAGTTCACTTCATCCTAGAAATGCAGAGGTAGTACAATATATGAAAATCTGTCAACGTAATCTACCATATAAATAAACTAAAAAATAAAAACCACATGATCATCTCATTAGATGCCAAAAAGCTTTTGACAAAATACAACATCCCTTCATGATAAAGGTAATATACATGATAAAGGCAATATACAGCAAGCCAACAGCCAACATCAAACTAAACGGAGAGAAACGCCCAGTGATTCCATTGAAATTAGGAACAAGACAAGGTTGTATATTTATTCAATATAGTTCTTGAGTTCCTAGCTAGAGCAATAAGACACCAAAAGAAGATCAAGGGGATACAAATCAGAAAGGAAGAAGTCAAACTCTCACTGTTTGCTGATTATTTGATAGTTTACATAAGCAATCCCAAAAATTCTACCAAGGAACTTCTAAAACGCATAAACACTTTCAGTAATGTAGCAGGATACACGATTAACTCAAAAAAAATCAGTAGCCCTCCTATACACAGATGATAAAGGGCTGGGGAAGAAATCAGTGAATCAACACCCTTCACAATTCCACAAATAGCATAAAATATCTCAGAATAACTCGAACCAAACAAGTGGAAGACTTGTATGACAAGAACTTTAAATCTTTGAAGAAAGAAATTAAAGAAGACACCAGAAGTGGAAAGATCTCCCATGCTCTTGGATTGGTAGAATTAACATAGTAAAAATGGTAATCTTACCAAAAAAGCATCCTACAGATTATCCAGAAAAATTCTTCAAAGACCTCAAAAGAACAGTATTCAACTTTATATGGAAAAGCAAAAAAAAAAAAAAAAAAACAGGATAGCCAAAACAATCCTGTACAATAAAAGAACGTCTGGAGGCATGACAATCCCTGACTTCAAACTCTACTACAGAGCTACAGTACTGAAAACACCCTGGTATTGGCATAAGAACAAACAGGAGGACCAATGGAATCAAATAGAAGATCGGGATATCAATCCACATATCTTTGAACACGTGATTTTTTACAAAGAAGCAAAAAATATCGAATGGGACAAAAAAACATATTTAACAAGTATTGCTGGAATAACTGAATAACAACATGTAGAAGAATGAAAATAGACCCATATCTATCACCATGCACAAAACTCAAGTCCAAATGGATCAAAGACCTCAACATAAATCCAGCCTCACTGAAACTTACAGAAGAGAAAGTGGGAAGTACACTTGAACGCATTGGCACAGGGAACCACTTCCTAAATATCACCCCAACCGCACAGACACTGAGGGAAACAATTAATAAATGGGACCCCCTAAAGCTGAAAAGCTTCTGTAAAGCAAAGGACATGGTCAACAAAATGACAGCCTACAGAATGGGAAAAGATCTTCACTAACCCCACATCAGACAGAGGTCTGATCTCCAAAATATACAAAGAACTCAAGAAATTGGTCACCAAAAGAAAACATAATCCAATAAAAAAAAATGGAATACAGACCTAAACAGAGAACTCTCAACAGAGGAATCTAAAATGGCTGAAAGACACTTAAGGAAATGTTCAACATCCTTAGTCATCAGAGAAATGCAAGTCTGAGATTCCATCTTATACCTGTAAGAATGGCCAAGATCAAAAACACTGATGATGACTTATGCTGGAGAGGTTGTGGGGAAAAGGGAATACTTCTGCATTGCTTGCTGGTGGGAATGCAAGCTGGTACAACCCCTTTGGATGTCCGTGTGGTAATTTCTCAGAATATTAGGAAGCAACCTTTCTCAAGACCCAGTAATACCACTTTGGAATATATATCCAAAGGATGTTCAATTGTGCCACAAGACATGTGCTCAACTATGTTCATAGCAGCTTTGTTTGTCATAGCCAGAACCTGGAAACAAACTAAATGCTCCTCAACCGAAGAATAGATAAGGAAATTTACACAACGGAGTACTACACAGCAGAAAAAAAATCTTGAATTTTGCATGAAAATGGATGGAGGTAGAAAACATTATTTTGAGTGAGGTAACCCAGACAGAGAAAGACAATTATCACATGTACTCACTCATGGGTGGTTTTTAAACATAAAGCAAAGAAAACCAGCCTACAAACCACAATCCCAGAGAACTTAGACAGCAATGAGAACACTAAGAGAAACTTACATAGATCTAATCTACATGGGAAGTAGAAAGTAGAAAAAGACAAGATCTCCTGAGTAAATTGGGAGTTTGGGGACCTTGGGGGAGGGTTGAAGGGGAAGGGGAAAGATAGGGAGGGGAGCAGAGAAAAATGTAGAGCTCATTAAAAAATCAATAAAAAAGGAATAAAAGGGTCAGTAACAAGTCTAAGCTATCAGCCAAGCATTTATAATTTAAAAAAAAACTATTGACAATAAGAACAAATATTAAGTGTTTTTCAGACATAAGAAGAGGTAAAAACGTGCAAAAAAATTAGAACAACAACCAGCATGAACAATATCAAGCAAGAAACATATGCTAGATGTACAGTCTCAGGTAATTAGCAAATAGCATAGATTATTTCAATAGTTATTCTACCCTGAGAAGTCTAAGTCTTATATTAAAAATGGCTTGGCTAAGTCATGAGAGGAAAGTAAATGTGAATATCTAGTCTTCAACCCCATCAAAGACCTGAGAAGGGAAATAATATTAACTGAGTAAGCAGGAAGTACATCAAGCAACTTCCAAATGGTACAAGAAATGACAGAGACAACCAGCTACTTTGGGCAATCACCCTATGTCTCATTTGCAACATTGGGGTAACCACCTTTGGCTGAGTCCTACAGTATATAACAGACCCTTTTCAGAGGCAGGAAAATTTGAAGACTATCTTACCCTATCTTGGCAAGGTTCAGAAGTCATTTTTGCTTGTATCCTTCTTGTCCAGATTGGACTCTATGCATTTTGTCAGTAGTCAAGGCAAGGGCAGTTCTTTGCCCAAAGGCCAGTATTGCCAAGAAGAAAACAAGCTCCAAGTAAAGTGTCTTTGATGCCCAGCATTCTCTTGAGAGTAATCAGTGTTGCCATGAGAAATTGTGTCTCACAGCAACAGAATCCTGAGTTATTAAAATGTCATTCTCTATAGTTCTTTGAAATGTTTGAAGATTACCTATCCATGCAGAATACAACCTCTGTGCCTCTAGAGAACCTGACTAGTCTAACTTTAAGTATGATAAACGTGGGTGACTATTGACCTGTAATTCTTAACAATTATATAGCTTAAAAACTACAATTAAATACTCTTTAAACAAATATGCAACAAATGAGGACAATGACCTCAAACTGTAAATAATATATATAAATATCTTGATCAGAGATAGAAATGCAATATGATAAATATCCTAAGATTGCATCAATATACAAAATATCTTAAGCAGAGATAGAAACATGAATGCATACAATATGACATAATAATTTTACGTATATACACAAATATTGTAAACAGAAATGGGAGCATATTAAATATAACAAATATAATTTGAATTTGTATCAATATACAAGAATCTATACCAATGTAAATTTCTATAACTAATAGATCACAAGTCGATACACTAATTTACCTAAAATTCCTTTTCCATTTATTCCTTTTTTTTTCAAAAGAGATCCCTGAGCCTACTTCATATCTACCCCCAACCATGTACAATTTATAACCAATCCCTAACAGATGACAATTATCCCTAACCCTGATGACAAACTTTGTTAGGAAAGGGGATGTCATTTTCTAGAATTATTTCCCACTGTCATGGTATGTGGGATCCTGTAAAAACTGAAATGATGGTTAAATTTCACAATTATTGTCTGATACAATTGCAGATAGTATCTGAGTAGTTGGTACAGTTTTTGTTTTTTAAGTTCTTATTTGAAGTTCTGGCCAGAATGTTGTAAGAAGGTACACAACTTGCCACATTAGAGTCATCTTGAGAAGTTTATAGCCCAAAACCAATCTTAGAGTGGTGCTGTCAGCATAATGGCATCATCTGAACCAGGTGAAATCATTGTTGTGGGGCCCCATCTTCTTCCTGGAAACTTCAAAGATTACTCTAGAAAATGTATTCTTCATTGTGGAAAACTTAAACATTATTCATATCAAAATGGAAAGTTTGAATTTCTATAGACATGTGTTTAAAGAAAGGTACCATAGAGACAAAAATAGGTAGAGGGAGAAGCAAAATTTTTGAAAGCAGAGTTTTGATAACCTTAGTCCCTAGATTTTATCTTCCTTCTGTCCCACAACAGGTAGCTCCTGACATAAAACAGAAACTCGTAATTTTTTCTTTTTTAACAACATACTTGGATTTAGAGAAATAGAGTCACCGTCCAACTCTAATGTCAGCTTTGATTTTTAAGTGAGTCAGGACTGCCATTATACTGAGAAGTAGGGAGATACGTATGTCTAGGCAGTGAGATTTTACCCTGCAAAGATGCAAAATTGGGCTTGTAGTTAGGGGCAGAGAGGATGTGATGTCCACCGTAAACAAGGCTAGTTAATGATGAGAATGATCCAACCAGAAAATAGAGCCCGTTTCAAGACGATGAACAGCTTTCATTCTTATTTCTTTTTTTTTTTTTTTTTTTTTTTTTTGGTGGGGGTGTTGAGACAGGGTTTCTCTGTGTAATAGACCTGGCTGTCCTGGAACTCATTCTGTACACCAAGCTGGCCTCAGGCTCAGCAGAGATCCACCTGCCTCTGCCTCCTGAGTGCTAGGGTTAAAGGCATGTGCGACCACCTGTGCCTGGTCGCATCTTTCATTCTTAACAATTCTTCATACCATCAAGAAAAAATATACAAGTGACATACCTGATCCAATTTTATGCAACATATTTTCCCACCTCCTCCCACCCCTTAGTTTTACTACCTCTGATAACTGGTGTCCCAAATGTTGTGTTGAGTATATCCATTCCTTTAGGCAATCCTGGTGTTTGATCATGAGATTTTCCCAGTGGTGCCCGTTGATTGCTAAAATATATAGATTCTTTTTTGTCTTTAATTTTCTGTTGAAATGTGGTAATGGGCTGTGGGTTTACCAATGTGCTCACCTAAAGAAATCATATAATTTACAACTATCAAAACAAGTATATGTAAAAATAAAAAGAAAACAAAATATGATTAAAGAGATATCTCGTCTTCATCATTGGCTTTGCTCACCTTCCTATGAACCGTAATCATAATCAAAATCAGTAATGAAAATTTTAACACACCAGATCTAGAACATGCAGCTAGGACTATAATCTCAGTTCTTGGGGGAACTGAAGCACGAGGATACCAAGATCCAGGATAGACTAGGTTACAGAAAGAGTTCAAGGCCAGATGGAGATAGGATTCAGAATTAGAGTACTCATGGTACTGTAAGTTCATACCCTAGATTCAGAAAAAGAAAGAAAGAAAGAAAGAGAGAGAGAGAGAGAGAGAGAGAGAGAAAGAAAGAAAGAAAAGACATAGAGATATAGCTCAACAACATAGCACTTGCCTACAGTCACAAGACCATGGATTCTATCCTTAGTACTAAATAAATAAGTAAATAAATAAAATCTTTCAAAGTACTTAAAAAGTCTACAGTAATACTAAAAGGCTTATGTGAGGAGTTCCCAAGTGATTGACTCAAACAGCAGGCATGACAATCACAGGACACAAACCATTTGCATCCCAGAATGGGCTTGATGACACAGTACTGTAATACACTGTAATACTGTAATCCCAGCACTTGGATAGTATAAACAGGAAGATTGAAGTCAGCCTGGACTACAGAGTAAAAAAAAAATGCAAATAACAAAAGATAAAAACAATAGAAAGCACCAGGGTATGGTGGCATATGTCTTTAGTTCCAGCACTAGGGAGACAGCGGCACATGGTTCTGAGTTCGAGGCTAGCCTGGTCTACAAAGCTAGTTCCAGGAAATCCTGTCTCAAAACAAAACAAACATACAGAAAGATTTAAGAAGATAGAACGCAAGAAACAGGGAGATAGGAAGAGAAAGAAGAGAAAGACGCTGGACACAGTACATTGTCTCAAAAACAAACCAAAAAGGGCCGTAGAGATGCAGTCATAAGTAAAGGTGTTGTGGGATATTTATACACCTTGTGAAGATATATTGTTATGATTGGTTTAATAAAGACTGAACATCCAATAGCTAGACAGGAAGGGTGAGACTTCCGGGCAGAGAAAAGAAGTAAAAGGAGGAGATAATCAAGCTGGAGAGAAGATGCCAATATGGGGGAGGGGTTGAGACCAGACATATAGAATGAAAGAAAGGTAAAAAGACATGAGACAAAATGAAGATTAATATAAATGTGTTGATTTATGTTATAAGAGCTAGTGGACAACATAAGCCAAAGCCTAGCTTTCAAAATTAATAATAAGTCTCCGTGTCATTATGTAGACTGGTGACCCCCACAAGAAAGCGTGATACATAAAAGTACTTGTCACAAACACCTGCCGATTTAAGTTTGATCCCCAGGATCCATGTAAAAATGGAAAGAGAAAATCAACTCTATTGTCCTCCCTACATGCATGCCCACACACATATCACACACCTCCAGTGACACACACGTAATTATTAATTAATTAATTTTTTAAAGGTTAGGGAGCTTGTTGCCAAGATTGAAGATCAGAGCTTATTCCCCAGAAATCACTTGATGGAAGGAAAAAACTGACTTCCCCAAGTTCTCATCTGACCTCCATGCATGTTCTCCACTCACGCTGTAGCACATGTATACACACACATACACACAAATGTGGGGAAAGGTTTTTAAACAAACAGACAAAAAAAATAGATTAATCAGTGTTCAAATAGAAGGTTGGCGATTGGCGTCAATAGTAAGTAGTGTATAACCAGCTCACATGTGACCCTGAGTTCCAGCTTTAGACTCACAAAAAATAAATAAATAAAATTAAACAAAAGGCAGATAACAGATACAGAAAGACAGACAGCTGGCAAATAATAAAGTTAGACAATTATAACCAGATTGCCAGTACCAAATACTTTCTGATCCCGTGTCCACTCAGGATCTATATATACTCTCTATTGTGCCTCTAGGCAAGAACAGCCAGTCCTGTTCTCTTAAAGGCTAACATGGTGTGACATTTCTCTTTACTGGGGAAATGGGACGCCACCGCCTCAGACCATCCGAGGAACAGTTAAGTCTATGGTTTAACTGTTTCTTTCACACGTTCTTAGTTGCTGCTGCTTGAAAACCCAGTTCATTGGCCAAGATTAGCGTTTTTAGAGGACAGAATGAGGAAAGAAAATACCCACAGGAATTATAAATTTCACTTATACCTTTATCTGTGCAACTTTCTAACTTGGTAAATTAATAATACAATGTAAATTAATAAGGAAGAAAAAGAAAGGTTTACCGGTATTGAAATTTTAGTTCTTATTCCATGTGTCAAATAAGGTGCAATTTGGGGATCATTTGCTCTGCCATAAAATACTCTTTCTTCTCCAGGAGGTGGATATCTGAAATTGAAATATTTCTTTGCCTCTGGGGGAGTAGTAAGCTGGAAAAGGTAAGACAAGGAAATAAGACCATGAAAAGGTAAGACAAGGAAATAAGACCATGAAGCACAAGTTCTAAAACACCAATTCAACTTCTCTGAACATCACCCCCAAATGAGGACATGTTCCTTAAAATCTGTTTACTGATGGAAATACAGTACTTTAAACATTATAGTTTGAGGGGCAGAAGAGATGGCTTGGTCATGAAAAGCATTGTTGTTCTTATAGAGGACCCAGATTCCATTCCAGCATCCATATGGTGGTTCAAAACTCTGCAACTCCAGTTCCAGAAGATCTGGCAATCTATTCTGACCTCTGTAAGCATCAGGCACGTGCATGGTACACGGTCATAAATGCAGAGAAAACACTCATACACATAAAATAAAAATCAACTTCAAAATACTTTTTAAGATTATAATTTAGGGGGCTGGAGATGGCTGAGTAGTTCTGTTCCCAGCACCCACATCAGGTGCTCAGACATAACCACCTACCATTTCAGCTCCAAATGATTTAATGTCCTTTTCTGGCCTCCATGGTTCACTGCATATATGTGGATAGATCCACGCAGGTGTGTGTGTGTGTGTGTGTGTGTGTGTGTGTGTGTGTGTGTGTGTGTGTGTGTGTTTGTAAACAGGCAACATCCAGGTTATAGCTCATCTCATTATTCCTACTGATATACATCAAATCCTAAAGTTTTTCTGGTAAATTACAGGAAATGTAAACTTTTTCATTTTCTTGGACAAAATCAACAGATATCATCAAAATACAATAAAATATAGTAGAAGTTCAAAATTGACTGCATTAAATCTGTGTACTGGTTCACGAGAAAGACCGTCCAGTCTCCTGTAGCTCTTACTCAAGGTACAAAGAAAGACTGGGAAGTGCTCACCCTGGGAAGTTTTTCCGTCAAACAGGTTGCAACTCTGTATCCAACTGGCTTAACTTTTCCTGCCTTAGAGGGAGAAAACATTGATCATTTTAGAATTTAAAAGGTATATTAAAAGAATGGACTTGACACCAAACTTGGCCTGTGCCTCAAATACTACAAAGGATATTTTTTAATCACAATAAAATAAACAATTAAGTAATTAATAAACAAACAAAAGGCAGAAATTCATCCAGTAATTCTGAGACATCCTGAGGCATTTACTTGCCTCCAACAGGGTTTCTTTTTCTGCTTTGTTTAGGTCTGGGACTGGCTTTGTAGACTTGTGGGAGGATTGAAGGGAGGGGGAGAGGCAGGGAGGGGAACAGAGAAAAATGTAGAGTTCAATAAATATCAATAAAAAATTTATTGTTCATTGTGGAAAACTTAAACATCATTCATATAAACATACATTCAATGAAGAATACGATACAGACAAAATAGGCATGGAGAAAGTAAAATTTTTCCTAAAGTCTTCCTTCTGCCCTATACCACATCCCCCCCCCATATGAGACAGAAACTCTGTATGTTCCTTTTAACAACAAGCTTGGATTTAGAGAAGTACAGAGCCATTGTCCAACTCCAAAACCAGCTAAATATATTAATATATATATTGTGGTGGGAGCACATTCTGCTCCTTCAGCCAACAGCCTTTAAGATACCAGCCTACTTGGGCATAGTCTCTTATACTGTAAAAGCAATAGTAAATGTGTGCCCACTCTCTTGCTCCTGGCTCCCGCTTCTGCTGCTAAACTCTATTCCTATTCACACAGAGGATTGTTGTCTAGGACAGTAATCTGTAAGTTTTCCCCTTAAATAAATAACCCTTTTATTATTCATAATTCTGAACTGGTGTGGAATTGTTTTGTGAGTTATGTTATCATCTGGCACTCAAGCTACTTCAAAAGGATGATGGGCATTGAAGAGGCTCTTTATGGGGTTTTTTTAGGCATTTGGGCAAGAAACTGCTCTTGCCTGGACTGCTTCACTGGACATGTGGTACCTACAGAGAAATGACTGCTGAACCTGCCTGAAGGTGAGATGGTCCTTCAGGGCTCCTGCTTCATGAAAGAGTCTGCAAGACATTCTTCAGGATACAGAAGAAAATGACTGAACTGTCTTGAAATTTCCTGCTTCATGAAAAAGTCTGCCAGATACTATGGGCCTGAAGGCTGAAGATGGATGCCCCAACAGTACAGAAAAAATTTGGGTGCCTGTCCAGACAGCAAGATGTCTCTGTCATTTCTAGAGTTTGGGAAGTTGCTTACAATGTACTTCCTGTTTACTTAGGTAATATCATATCCTTCTGGAGTCTTAGATGGAGCTGAAGAATTTATAGTTATAGTTGTCCTTAGTTAAGATAAAAGATAAAGTAGATATAAATATTGTAACTGCAATTCTTATTTGATACTTGTTTTGTTATATGTAATTTTACTATGTTAAAATTAAAACCTTCCTTTTTATTTAAACAGAAAAGGGATATGATGTGGGAATCCCTTCTGTGTGCTGTAATTACCACTAATGAATAAAGAAACTGCCTTGATCTGTTGATAGGGCAGAACTTAGGTAGGCAAGGAAGACTGAACTGAATTCTGGGAGGAAGAAAGCAGAGTCAGGGAAGCATCATGGAGCCACCAGAGACAGACACACTGAATCTTTCCTGGTAAGCCACTGCCACGTGGCGACGATTAATAGAAATGGGTTAAATTAATGTAAGAGCTAGCCAATAAGAAGCTAGAGCTAATGGGCCAAGCAGTGATTTAATTAATACAGTTTCTGTGTGGTTATTTCAGAGCTACTCTAGCCGGGAGACAAGAACAAACAAGTGGGCCCTCTCTAACAGTTCATCATTGAAGGAAGTCAGGACAGGAACTAAAACATGGCAGGAACCAAGAATGGATACAGAAGCCATGGAGGAGTGCTGCTTGTTGGGAATCTCCAGCTTTGGGCTCCATTCCAAACCCCATCAAGATGTTCACCTGGACACCTGGCCCCACTCCTCCCATTCCAGGTCCCCACCCTCAGAAAGCCTACCAAAGGTGGAACCTTCCCCCCGTAGCCATCCAAGAGACAGGCAGATCTCTATGAGTTTGTGCCCAGCCAGGTCTACAAGAGCTAGGACTGCAACAGAGAGAAACCCTGTCTTGAAAAGCAACCAACCCTTCCCCCGAAAATAGTAATACTCTGAACTGGCTAATTTTATGTCGACTTGACAAAAGCTAGGGTCTTCAAAGCAGAGGAAGCTTCAGTTGAGAAAATGACTCCATAAGACCAGGCTGTCGGCAAGTCTGTAAGGCTTATTCAGTGATGTTTAGAGAGTTCAGCCCAGAGTGGGTGTGCCATCCCTGGGCTGGTCACCCTGGGTTCTCTATAAAAGAAGACTGAGCAATCCATGATGAGCAAGTCAGTAAGTAGCACCTCTCCATGGCCTATATCACCTCCTGCCTCCAGGTCCCTGCCCTGACTTCCTTTGCTGGTGAACTGTGATGTTAAAGTATAAGAAAAATAAACCCTGTCCTCCACAACTTGCATTTGGCCATGATGTTTCATCACAGCAATAGAAACCCTAATTAATCCCAGCGAAAACTTTGTTATTTGTCTCTCCAAACACAAACAGGCCTCACCACTGTATCATTTCAGTAAGACATGGCTACCACACATACAAGAGGAAATTCTAGGAAAAACAAAAAACAAACAAACAACAACATGAACTTACACTTGGCCAGCAAGGCATCCGGTCAAAGAATTTTCCAGAATATATGGGTCTGATGTGTGCTGGAGCCTCCACTCCAGGGTCCATGGCCGTGGGTTCCTGTTCCTCCTCAGGTTGTTGGGCAAATGGGCACTCAGAAGGTTCTGTTACTAAGCCTATTTGAGGCTCTTCATTCTTGGATTCACCTGGTTCCTGGGTTTGTTGCAACCCAATGTCTACCTCCTGGGAGGGCTTCTCTGCATAGGGGTTCACCACAACACAGCTGGGCTCTTTCTCCAGTTCTTTTCTGAGTTCCAAACCCACAACAGGCTGCTTTTCTGCTATAGCCTCTGTCCTTGCAGGTCCACAGGTGACAGGCGTCCTTGTGCTCCCCGCCGCCTGTGGACTTGCACACTCTGTGCCCAAAAGAAAACGAGGCAGAAGACCCTCGTTTTCTGACCCCACTCTTCCTGGTAACACACCCAGAGGTTTTGGTCTCTGGAAAGGGGAGCCCCTGTGGCATCCTAAAGTATCCAACTCCATAGGCGTCCTAGAAAGAGTACGTCTTTCTAATCCTACTCCAAGAGCATGGCAAGGCGGCGATTTTGTTTCTGGTGATGCCATCCTCTCCCTCCACCTTGGATTTTGTTCTAGTCTCATTTCAAGCCCCAGGTCCGTGGAAGATTTTGAATCCCCAAGTGCCCTCTCTATTAAGTCGTCCTTTTTTTCCTGGGTGAGTCCAACCTTCATGATTTCTGGTGTCCTCATCCTTCCCAGAGAACTCATCTTTAACGGGGAAGCTTTATTTGGCTCTAGGGAAGTTTGAAAAGCTTTAGGAGACCCCACTTTAGGAGTACACATTCTCCCTGTACTGCCTGCGGACTGTGTCTTGCCTGCTGCTTTACACCTCAGGGAAGGAGAGTAGAGTCTGTTTACCTCGTTACCTGGGAAACAAACGGGGCGGGGCTTGGCGAGCAATTCGTGGTAACCCAACCAGTCCTACTCTCATTCATAATGCCTCATTCCTTTTTCCCAAATCCCGGTTTCTTTTTCGTTTTTTTTTTTTAAGAATATTATTTTAAATTATGTGTATACGTGTGTGTGTGTGTGTGTGTGTGTGTGTGTGTGTGTGTGTGTGTGTGTAGATGTCCTGAAAACAGATGCGTTGGGGACTCAGACACTGAAGTTACTAGGAAGTGCGAGAGCTAAGAGCCAACCAAACTCTCCGCAAAAGGAGAAAGATTTTAACCGCTGAGCCATCTCCCCAAATCAGTCTGTGTCCACGTCAAATCCCCAACACCTCCCCCACACACCTCCGGGTTTCTTTTTACTTTAGAAGGGCAAAAAAAACTTGAGGTGATGTGGCTTTTGGATACTAAACCTAATGTTTGTGGAGTTCACTTCAGTTTCCCAAGTTATACAGTCCTGTTAGGATGGTTTTAATAGACTGAGCCAGGTATGGTGGTGTATAACTGCAATCGCAAAACTCAGGAGGCTGAAGCAGAGGGGTGGTTGTGAGTTCAAGACCAGCTTGGAGTAAAAGAAACAGGGAAAGAGGAGCGAGAAACAGACAGAGAAATAGATTCAGTTCTGAAGGCCTCTTCACTGGTGGTCTGGGATCAAATACTTTGTGGCAACAGCTTCTTTTAGGTGTTCCCTTGCCCACAATTATCTCCAGTGCTTAGAGTTATCTTAGTGTTAAAGAATCAGGAATGGGCACTGCCAATTATCACATGCCTTTAATCTCAACACTCAGAAGGAAGAGGCCAGAGGATCTCTGTGAGTTAGTTCCAGGCCAACCTGGTCTACAAAAGAGGTCCAGGCCAGCAAGGCTACTTGTCTACTGAGTGAGACTCTGTCTCATAACCACGATGCCTACAAAATAAATTTTTTTAAATCACACACACACTCATTCTCCCTACTGTTGACACTGCAGCCAGACAGCCTCTCCTCTACTTAGCTCTATCTGCAGCGCTAAAGAAGGGCTGCAAGGCCAGGGAGACAGATCACCACATAAGAGCACCTTCTACCAAATCTGACACCCTGAGTTCTACTTGCAGGACCCACACACTGACTCCCTAGAGTTGCTCTCCACATGTGCCCCATGGCAACCTCTCTCACCCCAAAATAAATTAAAATGTAATAAAAAATTTTAGAAACTATTTTAAATTCTAGAAAGTTATATTTCACAGTAGGAGTATGCAATTATCTTCTTCTTATAGGAGCATTTCAAAGTCCTTAGACAACTAGGCTTCAAATTATATTAAGTGTCCCTGTTAAAATTTGTAGGCCAGGCATAGTGGCACAAGACTGTAACATCAGCACTCATAAGAGAGTAGCTGCACATGCAAGGCCAGCTTAACCTGCATAGGAAGACCCTATCTCCACCAAAACAGTTGAGCTGTAACACAGTAACACATACTGTATTTTATAACATGACAGCCCAATTTTACTGCTTTTAAAGGTGGGATAGTCCATTAATTGGAATTGCATATTTTTTTTCCTTAGAGATGAGATATACTGTAATCCAAGCAGGCCTCTACCTTAAAATTCTGTATCAGCTTCTGAGGACTAAGGTTATACATACATGTTGTCAGAGCTTCTGTCAGTTTCTTTTCTCCTGGAGAAGGGGTTAGAACCAGGGACTCACACATGCAAGGAAAGTGCTCAATCACTAAGTTATACCCCAGCCTTTTTACATTTTGAGACACGCTCTAAGTTCCTTAAGGTGGCTCTGAATTCTTTCTGTAGCCCATGTTGGCCTTGAATTTGTAATCCTGCTTCTTCAGCTTCTATAGTAACTAAGATTATATATAAGACTGAAAGATTTTTGTTTACTTGTGAGTACATACATAGGTACCTGCAGAGTCCAGAAGAGAATGTTGGATTCCTCCAAAGCTGGAGTCACAAGGAGTTGTGAGCTGCTGACTTGGGAGCATGGATGTGCTCAAGAGCTCTGTGAGGTTTAACCACTGAACCATCGCTCTATCTCCACACACACACACACACACTGCCCTTTTGTTTTGGGTTTTTTGTTTTTTTCAAGACAGGGTTTCTCTGTGTAACCCTGACAGTCCTGAAACTTGCTCTATAAACAGATTGACATCAAACTCAGAGATCTGCCTGCCTCTGCCCCCACCCCCAGTACTAGGATTAAAGGCGTACTCCACAATCTCCTAGCCAGGATAAAATTTACATGGAAGAAATTGTCAGGATGATACTTATGTCTCTGCATGTTAAACCCCACATGTCAAATGAATTAAATTTCAAAAGAAATTAAAAGACTGTTAACTGAATAAACAAAGAAGGAAGAAGACAGAATACCAAATGCAGCTTCCCTTCCCCTCTACCCACAGCTCCTGTGGATTCCACACACCTTCCCCTCCTAATCTCCCTCTTCCTTGCTGCTCTAACTCCAGCAGGCAGACCACTCCTCCCAGGAAAACAGGTAGGCTGTCTGTAGATCTTCCCCTCTCCTTCTGCTCCTTTAGAGTCAACTCCCAGTCTCATCCCCATCTCTATAGCACACCCTACTCACTGTCTTCCCATTCCAAGCAGACACAATAAGCAGATCCTGACTGAACACTTTGCTCTCCTCCCCACTGCAATCCCCTTCAGACCCCTAGCCTAACCCCATTCCTAAGTGTCAACTATCAATACCCAGAAACACATTTTATCTGCAACCTCCAGTGGCCACAACTATCAGGTCCAAAGAATATTTCCTATCAAGCACACAGCCATCATACTCTCCAAAAATCCAGACAAGAAACAGAAACCAAGGAACAAAACACCTAACCAACAGAGACAAATCTAGAAATCATCACCTAGACCTATAGTCATCCCTACCCCTGATGCCTAAAAGTCAGTGTAAAAACCGTCATTAATGGCCAGGACACCGTGTCTCCCCTAGAACCAAGCTATCCTACCACAGCAGGCCCTGAATACTCCAACAAAGCACAAGAAAAAGACCTTAAACTGCCTGTATGAAGATGATAGAGGTCCTTAAAGAAGAAATTAATAAATCTCTTAAAGAAATCCAGGAAAACACAAACAGTGAAAGGAAATATATAAAACTGACTAAGACCTGACCTGAAAATGGAATAGAATCAGTAAAGAAAACCAAAAC
The DNA here is from genome assembly GCF_018167655.1 of Microtus oregoni. Taxonomy (NCBI): domain Eukaryota; kingdom Metazoa; phylum Chordata; class Mammalia; order Rodentia; family Cricetidae; genus Microtus; species Microtus oregoni. The sequence continues at coordinate 50,341,389 of NW_024543066.1, forward strand.
TGAGGGAATTCTGGAAATAAAAAGTTAGGAGTTTTTAAAGGAATTGCAGAGGCAAGCTTTACTAACAAAATACAAAAGATGGAAGAAAGTATCTCAAGCATTGACGATACAATAGAAGAAATGGTCAAATACATTGATCAGAGAAGATTTTAAATCTAAAAAAAGTCCTGACACAAAGCATCCAGAAAAATCTGGGATTCTAGGAAAATATAGGAATAGAAGAAGGATAAGAATTGCAGCTCAAAGTCAGAGAATTTTTTTCTTTGCAATGGCTAAAGAAGCTCCATTTTATGTTAGGCATCCATCTTGGTACCCACTGGCTGTTTGTCTCTGACTCCAGTCCCTGAAAGATGAGTTCCCAGTAACCGGAACTCAGTGACCTCCATCCAGAAATCTATCTACTTGTTACAATATGACTAACTGTGTTTTTGGCTTCTGTAACTTGCTTACACAGATACCCAAAGATTGTTTTGAGTTGCCTTAATCACTTAACTTCGCTGAACACAGCCAGTTTTACTTACTTACAAAGATAGTGAAGGTCTTTGTGTGTTTTTCCCTTTTAAAAGTCTTTCCCCATACCCCTCCTATACAGCAATTTCAAATTTGACTCAAAGATTGTTCATCCTACTAGAAAAAAATCTACAAATTTTTAATTACAATTGGATTGAGTCTACAGTATTTTCCCAGGGGTTATAAATTCCGCTACATTTGGAGGCCCCAGTGAGATCCCTGGGAAATCCCAAACTCAGAACCAGAGGTCTGAGCTAGGCCCCAGAGGAAGCATGTCCAAGGTGGACTTGACATACCCTGGGGATCTCAGACTGCAACTGGCCCAAAGTTACAAATTGAAAAGAATTGCTGGCCAATGTACTACTGAAGTACTACTGAAGCTTGGGCAATTGGTGAGTTTTCTATTCTGTTTGGAGTCTGACATTTGAAGAGACAGAAGGCAAGCTCCGACAACATTGTAGACCCAGTATCTGGGGCAGACTGTCCTTCTTGTTTGGGTGTATGAGTGAAAGAGATCACCATGTCTGGGTTCATCTGTTTATTTGTTTGTTTCCAATTGTGTTGTTGTACTGTGTTTTTCTGTTGTTCTCTGTTATCTGTTCGATATAGTACTCAACACAACCAAACTTTCTGTGAGCTCCATGAGACATTTTCAGGATTTCTGTAAGGTAGACTGTTCCTGGCTACCTCTACACTAGCCCCACTGAAGTTTACACTGTCTTTTCCCTCTCATTGGCTCACAGGAAGCTGCTACTTAAGTTGCATGGCTACATCAGGAACTTCTCTATGCCCTCCTGTTTGCCTTCACTCTGTGTCTGAAGGATGTCTTTTTCCAGGTTGCCCTGTCTCCCATCTGGCTCCTATCTCCATCCATGGAAGTCTGGCTGAGGCTACTCCCTAACTGCTGGGCTGGGGTGATATGGGTGTCTGGTGTGCAACTCTGGTGGGCATCATAAACCCCCTGTTCTGCTGTCTACAACTCTCTGTGCTGCTGCAGGTGGCCTGCATCCAGAATTTCTTATCTCTAAGCCTTCTTTGTACTCTGCTTGCTCTGTCTCTCCCTCTGTAACTGGATTCAGTTTTGTAGGGTATGTTTAATATTAAAATATTGTTTTATGGTGTTCTACATTATTTAAAAACTGACTCGGAAGTTGGAATGTGGCTTCCCTCTTCCAACCAACCTAAGAATAATAAGAATAGAGGAAGGAGAAGGATCAGCTCAAAGACCCAGAAAATATTTTCTTTTTTTTTTTTTTTTTTTTTTTTGGTTTTTCGAGACAGGGTTCCCAGAAAATATTTTCAATAAAATCATAGAAGAAAAATTTACCTAATGTAAATAAGGAGATGCCTATCAAAGTACAAAAAGCATACAGAACACCAAATAGATTGGATGAAAAGAAAATCCACTTGGCACATAATAATCAAGACACTAAGCATACAGAACAGAGAAAGAATATCGAAAGCTGCTAGGGAAAGAGAGCAAGTAACATATGAAGGCAGACCTATCAGAATTACACCCAACTTCTCAATGCAGACTCTAAAAACCAGAAGGGCCTGGATAGATGTGTTGTAGACTCTAAGAGACCACAGATGCCTGCCCAGACTACCATACCCAGAAAAACTCTCAGTCACCATAAATGGATAAAATAGGATATTCCATGATATCTGGGCAGTGGTGGCAAATTCCTTCAATCCCAGCACTCAGGAGGCAGAAGCAGGCAGATTTCTGTTAATTCAAAGTCAGCCTGGTCTACAGAATGAGTTCCATGACAGCCAAAGATATACAGGGAAAGTCTGACTTGAAAATAAACAAAAAAAAGAAAAAAATTAATTCCATGATAAAGTCGGATTTAAACAATATCTATATACAAATCCAACCCTACAGAATGTCTAGAAGGAAAACTCCAAATTAAAAAGGTTAATTATACCCATTAAAACATGGGAAATACATAATCTCAGACCAGCAAAATCAAAAGAATGGAAACACACACATAAACCACCACCACCAACAACAACAACAACAGAGACAAAATAACAGAAATTAATAATCATTGATCATTGATATTTCTCAATACCAAGAGTCTCAATACCTTAATAAAAAGACATAGACTAACAGAAAGGATTGCAAAAACAGGCTCCACCATTCTGCTACATCTAAGAAATACACCTCAATATTAAGGATAAAATTACCTCAGAGTAAAGAGTTGCAAAAACATATTCCAAACAAATGTATCTAAGAAACAAGATGATGTAGCCATTTTAATATTTAATGAAATGGACTTCAAACCAAAACTAATAGAAAGAGAAGAGGACCCTGCATACTCATCAAAGGAAAAATCCAAGAAGATGACATTTCAGTTCTTAACATTTATGCCCCAACACAAAGCCATCCATATCTGTAAAAGAAGCACTACTGCTGGGTACAGTGGTGTACACCTTTAGTCTCAGCCCTTGGGAGGAAGAGGAAGAAGAAGAGGTTCTCTGTAAATTTGAAGCCAGCTTGTTCTATATAGTGAATTCCAGGATAGCCAGAGCTATGTAGAGAGACCCAGTCAAAACAAACAGAGAGAGAGAGAGAGAACTACTACAGCTTAAACCACATATTGACATATTGAAAGTGGTAGACTTTAACTCCCCACCTCTCACCAATGGACAGGTCACCTAGACAGAAACTAAACAGAGAAATACTGGTGCTAACAGATGCTAAAACCAAATGGACCTAATAGATACTTATAGAACATTTCACCCAAACCCAAAATAATATACCTTCTTCTCTGCACCTCATGTAACTTTTTTCAAAATTGACCACATATTTAGATAAAGTAAATCTCAACAGACACAAGAAAATTGAAATAACTCCATTATCCTATCACTCCATCACAGATTAAAGCTGGGTATCAACAACAGAAAGCTTACAAATTCAGAGAAACTGAACAGCTTTCTACTGAATGAAAATGAGTCAAGATGGAAACAAAGAAAGAAATTAAAGACTTTCTAGAATTCGATAAAAATTAAAACACAATATATCCAAACTTATGGTGCTAAAAGGACACTAAGTTTCTCCATTTAAAGAAAAAAAAACCCTGAAGAAAAATCTCACACTAGTGACTTAACAGTGCACCTGAAAGCTCTAGAACAAAAAGAAATAATCACACCCAAGAGGAGCAGACCACGGAAAATGATCAAACTCAGGACGGAAATCAATAAAATAGAAACAAACAGAAGAAAACAAAGAGTCAATGAAACAAAGAGTTGGTCCTGGTCCTTTGAGAAAAATCAGCAAGATAGACAAATTCTTATCCAAACTAACTAAAAGATGGAGAGAGAATACCCAAATTAACAAAATCAGAAATGAAAAGGTGAACATAACAACAGACACTGAAGAAATCCAGAGAATCATAAGGACATATTTTAAAAACATGCACCAAATTGGAAAAATCTAAAAGAAATAATTAATTTTCTTGATAGGTCTCACTTACCAAAGATAATTCAAGATCAGATATGCAATTTAAACATCAATCTATATGCAATCTATAACACCCAGTAAAACAGAAGTAGAAATTAAGATATTAAAAGTCTCCCCCCACAAAAAAAAAAAAACCTGGGCACTTTAGTTTTAGAAGAGAATTTTATCAGCTTGTTAAAAATAAAAGTTAACACCAATACTCTTCAGATTATTCCACAGAACAGAAACCAAAGGAATATTGCCCAATCCGTTTTATAAGGCTATGGTTACCCTGATACCCAAACCACATAAAAACCCAAACAAAGAGAATTGGAAATCAACTTCCCTTATGAATATAAGTGCAAAACTTCCCAAAAAAATACTTAGAAACCAAACCCACAAACACATCAAAAAGTGCATCCATTATGATCAAATAGGTCTCATCCTAGAGATGCAGGGAAAGTTCAATATATGAAAATCAGTAAATATAATCCGCTGTATAAACAAACTAAAAGAAGAAATCACACGATCATCTCATTAGATGCAGAAGAGGCCTTTGGCAAAATCCAGCACCCCTCATGATAAAAGTCCTAGAGAGATTAGGGATACAAGGGATATACCTCAACATAATAAAGGCAATTTACAGCAAGCCTCCAGCCAACATCAAATTAAATGGAGAAAACCTCAAAGCGATTTCTAAAATCATAAATAAGACATGGGCTGGGTGGTGGCAGTGTACACCTTTAATCTAAGCACTTGGGAGGCAGAGACAGGTGGATCTCTGTGAGTTTGTGGCCAGCCAGATCTACAAAGCAAGTTCCAGGACAGACACCTAAGCTACACAGAGAAACCCTGTCTCAAATAACCAAAAATAAATAAATAAATAAAATAAGAAAGACATGGTTATCCACTATCTCCATATCTATTTAATATAGTACATGAAGTTTTAACTAGAGCAATAAGACAACTGAAGGAGATCAAAGGGATACATCTTGAAAGGAAGAAGTCAAAGTATCTTTATTTGCAAATGATATGACAGTATACTTAAGTGACCCAAGGAACAGCTGATAAGCACTTTCAGAATAATAGTTGAACACAAAAATCAGTAAATCTAAATCAAATTCAGTAGCCATCCACATACAAATGAACTGAGAAAGAAATCAAAGACACACCTTTCCCACTAGACTCAAATAATAGTTTAAGAGGTCCTTCTGTTTATGTGTTGCTTTCACTGGTTAATAAAGGAACTACTTTGGGCCTATAGCAGAGCTGTAGGGGAAGAGAGCTAGGTGGGGAAAACTAAACAGAATGCTGGGAGAGGGAAGGCAAATGGATGGATCTAGAAAAAAAATCCTGAGTGAATTAACTGAGACCCAGAATGATAAATATGGCATGTAATTGCTTGTATGTGGATATTAGCCATTAAATAATAATAATCAACCTACAATCCATAGACCCAGAAAGGTCAGCTATAGTGGAAGGGACTAAGGGGTCACATGGATCTCCATGGGAGAGGGGACAAATAGATTAATGTTAGATTGGTGTGATGGGCAGGGGAGATAGGAACGGGAGCATCAACTAGAGAGCACAAGGGGAGACAGGGTTGAAGAAGAGACTACAAAGACAAACAGCTGGAAGGGAGGGGAATTTGAGGGATGGTACGGAAACCTAGTACAGTGAAAACTTCCTCCAAATATATGAAGGCAATCCTAATGAGGTCTCCTGTAATGGGGATATGGAGTCTCAACTGGCCCTCCCTTGTCACAAAATTCAGCTTCTAGTACCAGAACTGAGCTTCAGTCAATTGAGTTGGCCAACCAAGTAAGTCCCATGGAAATCCCCAAACAACCAGGCCGTTGCCAAATCAATGGGTTGCTTTCTGCAAACTGACAGTGGAGCAACCTTGGTGAGGATAATTACACCCACACTACCCACTGAACATGGAGAAGTTGAGCTAGTGCCTAGAAGGACTCTTCGCCCCCATATTCTAGTGTCTTTAGCATAGGCGTGTATTCTGAAGGCTACCAAAAGAGAAATGTGGACACCAACCCTGCCACAAAATCTTTGACCTACAATCTGTCCTACCTGCAACACATGGAAAGACAATGGTGGCCAGCGGTTACTGACCTGCTTTTCCAGCTCCGGCCTGACCGCCATTCTGTGTCCGCAGACAACAGCTCCGGTGCTGCCGCTAAAGGTAGCTTTAACTAAATCTCTATTCTTCCATTTATAAATAACATCCAAAATTCGAAGGCTGTGGTGAAATCCTGCTGCCTCAGAGAGACTGATTCGCAACTCTCCTTGCAAGCATCTCTGAAAGACTCATGTTTCCATTCTGCCAAACCAGAAAAGTCTGCACCTCTCCAAATCCCTCCCTACTACTTCCTGTCTGTCGTTTCTGTTGCCTGCCTCCCTCCCTCCCTTCTTCCCTTCTTCCCTCCTTCCTCCCCTCTGCTCCCTCTCCTCCCTCCCCCCCTCTTTCTCACTCGCTCACTCCAGAATGCTTTTAGATGCTCAATGATTACTATCTGTCAACTGCTAATTCAGTCTCCTGACCCTAGGTTAATTTTATTTTATTAATGAAAATGCAAACTCGGGGTTCACAGTGTGATCAAATATCCTCCAACACCCAGCTCATGTGCTTCTTCTGTCATTGCTTTGTTTTCTGGCTTAAAGTTAAATGTCTTAGTTACTTTTCTTATGTCTGTGACAAACTCCCTAGCACAGCAACTTTGAGAAGAAAGGATTGATTTTGACTCGGAGGTCCGGCTTACAATCATTGCAGGAAAAGCAAAACACAGGGGCTTAAAAACAACTGCTTGTGGGCTAGAGAGATGGCTCAGAGGTTAAGAGCACTGGCTGCTCTTCCAGAGGTCCTGAGTTCAATTCCCAGCAACCACAACCATCTGTAATGAGACCTGGTGCCCTCTTCTGGTTTGCAAGTATACATGCAAGCAGAACATATATGAAATAAATAAATAAATAAAACTGCTTGTATTGCATTTATAATCAGGAAGAAGAAGGTGTTTGCTGGAACCTATTTGGAAAGTTGGGAGACATGGCAAGGAGGTATAACATTCTCAGTTCTCTTTATCTCCTCCTTATGGATCAGACATAAGCTCTTAGCCACTACTCCAGCATGTCTCCCTGCCTGCTACCATGCTCCTCATCATAATGGTTTTGATGATCATAGACTCCAACCATCTGGAACCATGATCCCCAAACTGCATGCTTTCTTTTGTAAGTTACCTTAGTCATGGTGTTTGTCATAGCAATAGAACAGCAGCTAAGACAGAAACTGTTGAATGCTAGTGTTCAACAAGCTTTCTTCTTTATATAGCCCAGGACACTAGGCCAGACAATGGTGCTAAAACATATAGGATGGTTCTTCAAACTTCAATTAACCCTATCAAGATAATCCTTTACAAGTGTACCCTAGAAGATTCTAGATCATGTCAACTTGATAATCTTTGTTAACTACCACACTATTTGTTTTCAGTGAAAAAAATGCATTGCCTCAAAAAAAATTACAAAAAGGTTTAGCTCAGTAGTAGAATGCCTAATATGTGAAGGATCTGGGCTCCATTACTTCTGTCACAGAAAATAAAAGATGAAAATAAGTCAACTGGGCATGGTGGCTCATACCTTCAATCTCAGCTCTAGGAAAGTTAAAAACAGGGTTTGGGAGAGACAGAGAGAGAGGAAGTAAATGATACGGAAGCTCTGAGTAGTTGATAGAAGCCCAGGAAGTGGGAATTTATGATTAAGTGTCTGGATAGTTGAAGGCAATATGCACACTAAACCCGGTGTTTTAAGTCATTATAACTGCAGTGAGGTCCATCCGTTTTATAGCTTGCTTTAACAAATTCTATTAATTAGTAGAATTCCATATTAGATACTAAAATATGGGCAATTGTTAATTCTCTCTAGTCATCTGTGGTCCAAAACAAAAAAAAGGAAAGATGGATATGATATAAGTGGCAATTCAACAGCAAAACCTTATCTTGGCATTTCATTTTCTTGAAAATGACTATTAGATAGAACCCATTAGAAACATGTGGAAGGGGGGCTGGAGAGATGGCTCAGAGGTTAAGAGCATTGCCTGCTCTTCCAAAGGTCCTGAGTTCAATTCCCAGCAACCACATGGTGGCTTATAACCATCTGTAATGGGGTCTGGTTCCCTCTTCTGGCCTGAAGGCATACACACAGGCAGAATATTGTATACATAATAAATTAATTAATTAATTAAAAAAAAGAAACGTGGAAGTCTCTGCTCTAATTCAATCAACTCAATAAATACTAGACAAACTAAATAAAGACAAAATCAGCAAACAGAAATGAATGAGCATGCAATACTTTAGAACAGTGGTTCTCAACCTGTGGGTTGCAACCCTTTGGGGGTCAAACAACATTTTCACTGGAGTCACCTAAAACCACCAGAAGACACAAATATCTACATTATTATTCACGACAGTAGCAAAATAACAGGAAGTAGCAACAAAAATAGTTTTATGATTGGGGGTAACTACTACATGAGGAACTGCCTTAAAGGGTCACAGCATTAGAAGTGTTAGCAAAGTTTTTCTGTCCTGCCAGCAGCTCCCAAATAAATACAGGAGGCTTAATTTTAATTATAAATGCTCGGCCAATAGCTCAGGCTTGTTACTGGCTTACTCTTACATTTTCAGTTATCCCATATTTCTTACCTATGTTTTGCAACATGACTTGGTACCTTTTCTCAGTATGGCATTCACATCTTGTTTCTCTCTGTGTCTGCCCATGACTCCCCAACTCTACTCTTCTTTCTTCCAACATTCTCAGTTTAGTTCTTCCACCTAACCTTATCCTGTTCAGCTATTGGCTAGTCAGCTTCTTTATTAAAAAAAATCTGAGTGACAAATCTTCACAGTGTACAAAAGGATTATTCTACAGCAAGGAAGTTTGAGAACTACTGCTCTAGAATAACAAAAATATCATAGTAATTCATGAACTGCAGTCTAACATGTTATTTGTGGGGTTTTATAAAATTTTAATTCAGTTTTTAAACATGTCTTTGTTTTGGGGGTAGAAGGCATAGAAATGTCAAGGTGAGTATATGATAGTCAGAAGACAACTTGTGAGAGTTGTCCTTCTATCATGTGGGCACTGAGAATCAAACTCAGGTGATTAAGCTTAGCAGCAAATACCCTTATCTTCTGAGACATGTCTTTGGCTCTGTGAGGTTATCTAAGTAAAACATTCATCATGCTTTTTATCTTATGGGTTGAGTAGGGTTTAATAAGCCTATTTTAATATAGGGTCAAGCACAATGGTTAAGGAAAAGAGAAGTATTGAGAAGGTAGATTGTTTGGGACTACAGACCGTTAGACCCTGAATTTTCTATGACCCCTTGCCTGCCAGAATAAACAGCTTGTTTTCCTGTGCTTGCAACTGCTCTGAGCATGAGACCCTCATGGGTTACAGATGGCAGGGGAGTGGTTTCTGGTGGGCTTGCAGCTGAAAAATTCCGAGGGCTGGGGTATGGCCATTGGTCCAGGAGAGCACGATATAAGCTGCCCTGGAACACAATAAAATGGGCCTTCTTGTTTCAAGAGTGATCTGTCTATATGTGTTTTAATCTCCAGTCCCTTGCCTGACTCATGAACCATCCTGTAGTGCAGGTGATACAGTAGATGAGCTTATTGAAGAAGGGCTATGGAAAGTAAGGAAAACCCAAAAGTATGGGCTCCTCAAAGAATTTCCCACTCAACATTCTTTTATTGTTTTTAAAACAAGTTCTTATTATGTAGCCCTAGCTGATCTGGAGTGCTGGTATTAAAGGTGTATGCCAACATAACCAGTCAATAATCATCATTCTAAATGTAATTAAGTTCTCAAATATTCCTGGAGCGTGTGTGTGTGTGTGTGTGTGTGTGTGTGTGTGTGTGTGTGTGTTACATATATAAAAGATTTTTGAGAGGACCTAAAATAAATATAAAATAATATACAACAAAAATAACTGAAGGGTTTGGTCCTTTAAAACTTTAAAGGAAATGAGGAAAAGCTAACTATAAAATGTAGCAGTCTTTAGACTCACTATAGAGATTAAGCATCTATAGTGAGTTTCACTTGATATATATTAAGATAATTAAGTCTGGTAGAAGTTTCCTTGGATCCTATCTAAAGGAAAAGGTATCCTGGATTACTTAGACCAATAATTATGAACAGCAATAGTGTTCCAGATAGAAAGCCTAGTGAGCAAAGGTGCTGAGATGGGTGGTGTAGGAGGTTCTTCTCTATTTGTGTTGCTTTCATTGGTTGAATAAAGAAGCTGCCTTGGGGGGCTGGAGATATGGCTCAGAGGTTAAGAGCACTGATTGTTCTTCCAGAGGACCCGGGTTCAATTCCCAGCACCCACATGGCATCTCACAACTGTCTGAAAATGCAGGTACACAAGATCTGACACCTTCACACCAATGCACATAAAATAAAGTTAAATAAATTATTTAAAATAACTAGTTTATTTTATAAAAAAAAGAAGAAGAAGCTGCCTTGGCCTTTTGATAGGGCAGCCCTTAGGTGGGTGGAGTAGACAGAACAGAATCCTGGAAGGAAAAAGGAGAGTCAGAGAGAGCCGCCCACCATGAAGCTGCCAGGTCAGACATGCTGAATCTTTCTTGGTAAGCCACAGCCTCATGGTGACATATAGATTATTAGAAATGGGTTGAATCAAGATGTGAGAGTTAGCCAATAAGAGGCTAGAGCTAATGGGCCAGGCAGTAATTTAATTAATACAATTTCTGTGTGGTTATTTTGGGTGTATGCTAGCCGGGTGGGACAGAACAAGGGTAGCAAGATGGTTCAAGGGGCACTGCCACTTACCACGAAGCCTGATGGCCTAAGTTCAATGTCCAGGACCCACATGGAAGGAAAGAACCAACCCCTGTAGGTTGTTCTCTGATCTCCAAACCTGCACCCATGGCATGCATGTTCTAACACATGCTCTAAATTAATTTAAATTTTTTTAAAAGAAATAGAATGAAGGATATGTAATTTGAAATCAAAGTTTACAAATTGGCTCCATTAGCAATGAATAAAATACTGTCAAACACTGTTGAGTCAAAGTGTGCCTGGAAATCTAAGAAATGGGTGAGCTTAAAAGGCGTGAGTATATGTTAATTTCAGTTCTTATGAACACCACCAAGGCCTATGCACTGAAACTAGACAAAGTTTGGACATTGTATACATTTGAGTGATGGTTTATGAATAAAGGTTGAGGAGATGCTGCTGTTCCAAGACTGGGCAACTGTTAATAAATGGAAGAAGGTTTCACAATTAGGTTTGCTTCCCACACACCATTGACAAAACTGAATTAACATATCTAATTACATTTCCTGACTTTTCCTGGTGCTGTTCACAAGATATTGACATGACTAATATATTAGAACAAGCCCTTTGGATAAACTGTCACATATGACACATTCTGCCCTTTTAGTTAATGGGGAGTTGATCTGAAGACTGGCTGTTCAAAGGTTCAAATCATTTCCATTGCACAATATGGAATGAGCAACCACAGGATACCTCTGCCCAGGTCCACGTCAAGGAAACCGGGTTTTCCAGATATGACAGAGATATTGCACAAGTGAACTCATAGCTTAAATGACTGCATGCATAACACTTGCAACATGACCAAGCCAGTCAAAGTCCAGCATGAATAGTGGACAGACTCACAACGTTCTACTCATAGTTGCGGAACCACTTGCAAACTCACAGCGGCATGGGAAAGTCAGTTTCTTCTGATATATCCCCTGATAGGCTTTCCATGTTCTAGAAGATGGTTCTACACTCATAAACATACTGGCAGCACAAAATGGACGTGGGAATGGAGCAATGGATCAGTGTTTAGAAGTATTTGTTCTTCCCCAGGACTGGGGTTCAATTCCCAGCACCTACATGTTGGCTCACATTCATCTATACCTCCTCAATGAAATGAGGACATGACCACTCCAAGGTACTTAGGAGGAAGTTTTTATTGTAGATACGAGGGAGAATGCAGCCAAAGACTTGTAGAAGAGTCCAGAGCCAGGAGAGAAAGTAGTAGAGTTGGCCATGAGAGTATTTTGTGTGTGTGTTGGAGGGGGTGAAAGAGGAGAAGAGGAGAGAAAAGAGGAGAAAGGGCAAGAGGATCAAGAACTAAGAGCAGAAGAACAAGAGGACAAAGAACGTGAAACGGCAGAACTACATAGGAATCAGAAGCTAGAGGGAGGGAAGCAAAGGTTTCCTTAGCGGGACAGGTTTAGTGTGGTGGTGGTGGTGGTGGTGGTGGTGGTGGTGGTGGTGGTGGTGAGAACTGAGAGGAGCCACAGATACTGACTGAGCCTGGATGCCAACTTGACACATTGGTATGCTCATAGGCACTGCAGCTATCCATTTGTTTTGAGTTTCTTTGGGACCTGAGATCCTAGTCTAGTTGATGATAAACTATAATCTCTTCTGTACCTGCTTCTCAGCTGAAATTAGGGTGTCATTGTTAGGGGCCCAGGAGAGCTGGAATGTTGAACAAAGGCCAGAAAGGGGGAGAAGCTGGGGACATCTATTTCACTAGCTGCCCAGGTTCTGTGGGACCACCTGGGACTAGTCAAGTGAAGGCAGCTTTGGAGCAGTCTGGAAGCACTGGTTCAAGCCAGGAGTTATAGATCATTGGAAATTTGTCAGAAGCATCTAGTTTACATCAGCTTCCAGAAGTTCAGGGCCTTCTGATTCTGATTTGAAGCAATTCCTGTCTTCAGATGACTGGAAATCTGCTGGGACAGATATAGAATAGGGATGGAAGGCAAAGTTAAGGATCTTAGGGGAAACTCTATATCGGGGTTACACTTGAAATTTCTAGATCTGTGGTCCTGGTAGTTGGGTTGTGGAAGTAATCCCAAGGCTAGGAGCAGAGAGAGAGAAAAAAGACCCACCGTCAGAAATAGACAGTAGGTGGGGAAGCTTAAGCTGTTGATTGACAGGACTACCAATCTGGAGTCCATTTGACCTGTGACACATGGATCCAAGTCGTGACTCCTGAGGCTTACAAATTTTTTTAAGTCTACAAGAATAGATAAATTTTAGATATACTGACATTACCACTGTTTATAATCTGTAGTGAAATCCATATTGTAGTAAAAGCAATAAATTCACACCTTTCAGTCATAACAAAAGCTAATGATTTTGAGTTAAAGGCATGCACATTATTTCTTCTTTTCAGAAGATTGGACGTATAGATTGGACAAAGATGTTTTCAGTACAATGAGAAATACTTTTAAGTCAACAAGCTTAAGAAATTTTTAAAATTTGCACTTGGAACTCTGATAATAGTAGTCAGAGCTTTATAAGTGCTAAACAAATAACCTATCAGAACTCCACTGGTTAATGCTAAAACTCTGAAACTTTTGAAATCTTAGTATAGCCATAGCAGAGAGGGAAAGAAATCCGAAACATTTAAAAGAGTTTACATACTTTAAATCACTTTCTTAGACCCTCACAACTTATTTAAGTTTTAAGTTTTCACATTCACAGACCTTTGCAGCTTATATTTACATACCTTAAATTATCTTTTTTTTCTTTTCTCTTTCTTTATTTCTCTCTTTCTTTCTCTCTTTCTCTCTTTCTTTCTTTCTCTCTCTCTTCCTTTCTTTCTTTCTCCCTTCCTTCCTGCCTTCCTTCCTTCCTTCCTTCCTTTCTTTCTTTCTTTCTTTCTTTCCTTATTTGAGATAAGGTTTCTCTGTGTAGCCCTGCGTGTCCTGGAACTTACTTGGTAGAGCAGGCGGTCCTGGAACTCTACCTCCTGAGTGTTGGAACTAAAGGTGTGTATCACTACCACCGGGCTATTCAACTAACTTTCTTAGACAGTCACAATTTACATCAACTTCAGACCTTTTCTTTCCATCCAATCATTTATTATGAATCACAAGTGGATGATTATTAAGAGTACTCATTACAAACGAAGTTCATTTAAACAAAGGAACAGTAAAAAATTACATTGAAACCTTTTTGAGTTTATCTTTCAATGTCAGCAAGGTCAGAGGAAGATGGATTAGAGCAGGATGTATAATCCAAATGGCCTCTGTATCAATTAAAATGACAGAGACTTACCCACTACCTACAAGGTTACCCTAGGTTTCCAGATGGTTTTTGGGGGGCAGAGTTTGACTGTGTTTGGCTGTCACACACGGTAGCATTGCATCTTCAGCTACCATGCAGGACAGCATTGACCTTCAGCTGCCAGACACAGAAGCTCAGAGAGATTTTTCTGCAGAGGAGGAACTTGGGAAAACTGACCTACTTTGCAATACAACAGCGTCCACAGCCTGGGCAGGGCCCTGATGGTAGGCGAGATGTGGGCCAGTTCTTTGCCCAGTGATTAGCATCATCAGAATACCCAGCTGGAGTCTATCAGATCCAAAATAAACCCAGGACAAATAGTTAACTGAGGTGCCTATTTGCATAGCAAGTGTATGCTAGGTTCACTTAGTATCTGTGGCTCCTCTCAGCTCCTCACCCACCCCCTAACTAAACTTCTCCAGCCCATTGTCTTCTCTTCCCTTTTCTTAACTTCTGATTCCTGTATAACCCTGCCATTCCTACCATGCATTCTTCTGGTTCTCTTTGCCCTTTCTCCTCTCTCCCACTCCCCATCCCACCATGGCCCAGTTCAGTCTGTTGGGCATTTTCAGTCTACCACTTTCTCTCCTTGCTCTAGACTCTTGCAGATCCTTAATTAAGTTAACAAAGACAAAGAGGCTAGACATATATCTTTAAGTCAGTTACGGTTTAAACTGAATAAAACTTAGGAATTTAAAAACCTTATTTATTGAACAGTCTTTATTCATCAAACATACCTTGTTTCTTATTTAACATTTTCTAGAAGCCTGCTTTTGAACAGTTAGCAAAAACATAAGTAGCTAAACATACATCTCTAAATCAGTTTCTGTTAACCCAAGTACACCTATATAATCTTAGGAATTTAGAGTCACACTAAAATGCATCCTAGTCCAAAATATTTTGGTGACACACTGTTGCCTTATTACTGTAAAAATGGACATACAATGATAAGAGGGCTCAGTAAGACTAAGAAGATTTATAATTGTTGCTTTAATTGGTTTATACCATGTGGGCTTCTTAATCAAGATGGTGGTGAAGTTTCATGAAATGGACTCTTTTAACCTCAGTAAAGTTGGCTCCCAGCCACAAGATTCCTCCTATCCTGATGAGGGCATCAGCCAAGATGGAGGCAAGTCACACAGTTGTTAAATAATATAGTTGTTATTTTAAAACATTTCCCTAAACAAGAGTTGAATCCAAGTTTCAATTACAATAAGTAGGTCTATTTTTCTAAACAAGAATTGAATCACATACATAGCACACTGTAGTAATAAGTTACCTGTGCATAGATTTTTAAAATATCAACCTTCTGTTACAGGTTTCAAACTAACTTTTTGTTACAGATTTTTTTAAATCATACTCAATGAACTTACAAATTCTGAAATAAAGAGATTTCTTGAGAGCAGAGAGCAAAGAAACCACAGAGATAAAAGATTTTCAAAAGTGGAAAGTAGAAAAAACTAGAGAAAAGAGACTTTTGGAAGTGTAAAGCAAGAAATTTTAGATATGAGAGATTTGGGAGTCATTTGTACAATACCAGAAGTTATTACCAAATGCAAGAATCTGGGAATCAAGGGTGCCATTTTGGCCATTAAGCAAGCAGTACTCAGGCCAAACTGTTTGCAGTAACACAGTACGGTTTTAACGAAATTCCTCAGTCTGAGGGGGAAAATGAGTCTGAAAAGGAAAGGAGAAAGGGTTGAACACTAAACTCCATCCAAGGGAAGGTTCCAGTAAGCTCCAAGAGGGGGTTGAGAGACAGAGAACAGGGTTGCCATGGTGACAAGGATCCCGAACAGAATGAGGATTTCACCATCATATAGGCCCAGGAAGGGCATAGAGAAGTTGCAGAACTTCTAGGAGGGACAGGGTCTCAAATAGAAATTCCACCAGAATTGTAGAGGACCAGAAGGGTGTAAGGAAGCTGTTAGAATTAGCTGGTAGCTCCTAGGGGGAGATGAGAACAGGGTGACATTTATATAGGCTCAGAAGGGTGTAAGAAGAGACATGAGATACGGAGGGTAACTGACAGGAAGGAAGTAAGGCAGGGGTCACAGGCAGGAACTTCACTCGAGAAAAGAATAGTAGAAAGAAGAGAAGCTGCTACGTTGCATCTCCTAGGAGGAGGCAAGGAAGCTCCAGGAAGGAGCTGAGAACAAAGGGAGCAGCAGAGCAGGGTAAATGTGTGACAAGAAGCCTCAACTGGATTTGTTGACTCCTTACCCATCGGTGTTATTGTTTATAAACATATGGTGGGAGGGAAGGCCGGTTCCATGAGGGGCAATGGTCCCGCTGAGGGTTCCCAGAGGCCTCAGTGGGTCCCTTTGGCAGGTGGGAGATCACATGGGTTAGAGACAGTCAGATACATCATGCAAAGAGAGTTTGAGTATAGAGTTTATTTAGTGGGTTATGGTGGGGAAAGGGAAGGGGGAAGGGAGAAGGGAGAAAGGGTAAAGGGGGAAAGGGGAGAAGGAGAGCTACAGTAGTTACCTCTTTAGAAGAGGGATGGGAAGAGAAAGAGCAGGCTAAAAAAGGAGGCAGGTGAACCAGCTTCCCTCAGCAGAAGGTGGGGGGGGGGGGGTTGGAAGTGGGCGGAGCTTGTCTCTTAAAGGGACATGGTACCCAGGTGACAAGAAAGGCTAGCAAAATAATAACTGGGAAGAGATGATGGAGGGTGGGTTTGTGGGGGAGGCAAAGAGGGTGGGACAATTGGTGAGAGGGAGAACTGGGGTTGAAATGTAAATTGAAAATTTAAAAATACATATAGATGAGTATATATATATATATAATATATGTATGTGTGTGTGAGTGTGTGTGTGTGTGTGTGTGTGTGTGTGTGTGTGTGTGAATTTTAAACCAGTGCATTCCCAAGTGGACTGAGAGATATTATCAGATAAAAATGTCATAGAGCAAAGCCATCATTTTCCATAAGATAGAGGCCCGGTAGGGTGAGAGGAGCTTTCTGGCACACCACTGTGTCTTTGGTAGTAGTTTAACAGAGATAAAGCAGGAAGCTCCAGGGTGGCATTTAAAAAGTAGAGGAGAGAGAAATAGAGCAGTTAGGAGAAACATCTAAAGAGGTGGACTGGGAGAAGTTTTTGGGATAAGAGGGGTCTCCAATAGAGGCAGAGGGGTGTTTGGGTGGAAGCCTCACCCCAGTCCCTGGCATGTTTGGGTGTAAGTTCCATCTCAAGCCCCCTCCCCTGGAGTTGCCTCAGTTCAGAATCCACCTCCAAGAAAGCCTGCCAAAGGATGACCCTACTGCAGAGTTGCTTAAGACCACTCCCAGTATTTAAACTGCCCCCAAGAGAACAAACAGGTGGTTTTCAGGTCTTCCTTCCCTGGCTCCCCTATTGGTAGTGGGGGGGGGGGGAGCTGGAAGGCCAGCTGGGAGCCTTGGTATCCGTTAAACCTGGGCTTTTTCTAATTCTGTTTGATTTGGTCTGATTTGAATTATTACAACAGTGGAGTTTTATCAGGGTGCAGAAACTTTGCAAGGGATAAGTGTCTTAGTGGAGAGATGTCCAGGTGACTGGTGAAAGACCCCAGTGCTGGGCAGTCTTTCAGGCTGAGGAGACCCTCCCAAGGAACAGCGAGTCACTCTTCGGATGCAAATAGCAAGAGGCTTTATTTAATACACAGGTACCTGGGGCGGCTTAGTCTCTCGGAAGACAAGCGCGCGCCTGCAGACTGGGGGAAGGTCTTTTTATAGGAAAGAGGGCAGCAGAAGCAGATTACAGAAGCAAATGCATCGTTAGTGGTCAGTTGGAATGGGGCAAGGGGCACAGGTGGTTTTTCCTCTCCCAGCACAGATGTATGGGAACAGACATCCTGTTAATTGATGTCCTGTCCTAATCTATGGATATAAAGATCCTGTTTTGCAGCCAGGGACCCTGACCTTACTCTGCACTTACAGTCGTTCGTCAAAAGCTTTGTGAAATGACGTTACAGCAGATAAGCTGGGATCTTTCATAGGGGGAGTTGTCTTCTTCTGTGAATTACTGACATTCTAAGTTGGGCACATGTGCTGACTATAGGCATCCCGTTTCCCTAAGCAAACGGGATGTTCTCATTAGAGCAGGCCAGCTGCGGGTTCCTTATCGCTTGGGGCCAGGTGGCTGACCGGCTGACCGCAGATATCTCGCCTGGCTTCTCCGCCCTTGCTTTCAAGTCGAACTTCCCTGCTCTAATTACTTGCGTTGCTCCAAAGTTTAAGCCTTGCAAAATGGCATTACTGCTGCTTAGTGAGTGGGGGTCTTTCATTCCCCCCTTTTTTTTTATCATGGATTTAATCATAAATTCATGTGTTTAAAGACCTCTACGTCATTCTGCTTTAATATCTGATATTGCTGGGAGAGTACCATGGTTTGGATAACTGAAAGTCTGTCTTTTATAAATTGCACCAGGCGATTTAAAATGTAAGGGCCGATTGTAAAGATAAGAAGTAAAATAAGTAGGGGCCCAGCTATAATGGAAATTAAGGCTTTTAACCATGGTGATTTATTAAACCATCCTTTAAAATATCCTTGTTGAGAAGATAGTAGAACATCTCTAGGGTTTGCAGAATAGCTCTTAGCAAAACTATCTGAATGAGGCTTGAAAGTAACTACATGGTAGACATTGTGAACCACTGTAGACCCGAGAATAGCACCCAACATTGTGGCAATAATAGTCTATTGACTACAAAGAGCTTAACTCAGCCCTAAGAAACACATGGATGCCTTCTCCTAAGAGGCAAGTTTAGTATTATGAAGACAAATCTCTTTTGCTGTAGACACCGGGAGTGTTGTTCCTCAGCTCCAGAGAATGTGCCGGAGAAGTCAGTTTCGGTCCAGCTGGCACCACATGGCATTTACGAGTTTCCATTGCATCCCGTAGCATCAGCTTTATCCAAATGTACAGGGTTGTGTCCATTGTGAGAACTTTAACAAACAATGAGAGAAAATGCAATACAGGATGACAAATGTTTAAAACAAAACAGAAAGCCCTAAAGCCAGAGGACAGCCAATGAGGACATAAATATCTTTTTGAGACTGACCTTACCCAGGCTTCACATTTGTAAGTACAGCATCAAAAAGTTTTAACATCCCATTGATATCTATTTTATTATATATTAAATTACATCTGTTTACCTTTTGAAAGTCATATCATTTTATAACCCCATAGATTAAAACAAGATTTTCCTGTAGAAAAACAAAACCTGTCAAGAGGTAAGGAGGCTTTAGGTGTGTTTGCTTCTCTCTGCAGTTATCTGCACAAAACGGTCTGATCTGGAAAAGTCTCAAACTGTACTAAATAATTCCTGTCAATAGGTCCCAGACACACAAAGGAGGAACAGAACAGAATTGTCTTTTGCTTCTGCTGTCTGATATTATGCTTCAAAAGACATTAAAAATGAGCAGAGCCCTGTGGGTTTCTGACTTTAGGAAAGAAGAGCCTTAAAGGTGATGTAAGCCCATCTTACAGCAGATGTGCCTGCCCTGTGCAAGCCTTGAGCTCAGGATTCCATCATCAAGGTCAACCATTGCCGGCAGATACATGAGCAGCAGCTAACTAGCCAGGCAACAGAGCTAGTGGCAACGATGCCGGGGTGTTTTGAACCCAGAACAGGACAGGAGGGAGGGAGGTCTGTCCAGTCATTTTTGCTGGTCTCCAGGGCCAATTATATCAATTTGTTTTTTTAGAATCTTACTTATCCTATCTATCTGACCTGAGCTTTGAGGTTGGTAAGCTTAAGTTCCAATTGATCCCCAATGTCTTGGCCACACCCTAACTTGCCTGGGCAACAAAGGCAGGCCTATTATGGGACATGATTATCTTGGCCATCCCAAACCTTAGGATGATTTTTTTTTTTTGATCTTCTTAGCCATTACATTGGGTGTCTCAATCTTGGTCAATGTATGATGGCTATCTTCTTTGGCAAATGCGTGGCCTCCTGGAGGCTCAAAATTTCCGCAGATGTCAACAGTCCTTTTTGTCTGTATATTGCTTTATATATATATATATATAGGTGAGGGCAAAAGCATACCTGCTGTTAGTATAGACGTTTCCTCTGCCATCTGTAGAGCTTGTATCAAAGCCACAAGTTCAGCGTTCTGGTCGGGCCACCATCCCTGAAGGGAGGCTACTGGCCCAGATCATTTGCTTCCTGTCCACCAATGTTGCCCCCGCCTTCCGCTTACCTTCGGTCTTCTGTACCTGCTTAGCTCGGACCGCCAGCCTTGTACCCCTGGCAAGCTTCACCCTCATTTTCGGCTCTGCCTGGCACAGCTTAGCCTGCCATTTTGCCATTCGCCTGTCCTTTAGGCAGATGCTGGTAGGATCCATAGTCCATCGACGTCAGCCCAGCACAGGAGCAGTAGTCTGGCACAGGAGGGCACCTGTGGTAGCATGGTGACTGCTGTATCGCAGTCTGACATGGGTGAGGGGAGCAAGACTGTAGAGTGAGCAGTCAGGGCTCATGCAGGCTTTAGAGCAAGCACAGCATCAAGGCAGTTGCTAGGAGGTGAGGATTTCTTCAGCGGTGAAGGCAGGGAGAGGTGGTCATCCTGGTGAGGAGGGCGTGGTAGAGGCAGAGGCAGACAAGCAGCCTGTGTCTCCTGCAGAACTGAAAACAGCAGCGAAAGCAAAAGTCCCTCGTTTGGTCAACAAAAGGCTTTGGTCATACATTCAGAAGTGACCAGGGAGGAACGAGTCATTTATTTGTCTTTTTCCCAAATTTATAGTTCGTAAGGTGTCCAGTTTGTATTCTTTACTCAGTTCCAGTGTCCCTCTTTATCTGTCTTTGATCTTCTGTTGCCCAGGCTCCTAATCTGTCTGAGTCCTATCTTTCTTTTGCTTCCCGCCTCTCTCTCTCTTTCTCTCTCTTTCTCTCTCTCTCTCTTTCTCTCTTTCTCTTTCTCTCTTTTGTGGCTACTGCTGTCTGCTGACCTTCAGAGGTTGGGTAAAATGCCTGTAAACTTTCATTAATCATTTAAGGAACACAGATTTTAACTGGCCCCTGGAGAACCTCTCTTATCTCGGCCGAATTAGTGGGGTGCCTTGCAGCCCCCGCCTGAGATTTGCCATGAGCCCAGCATTTTGACTGTCAGTTTCTCCCTTTAGAAGAATGAAGATAGATCCATATTTTTCTCTATGCACAAAACTGAAATCCAAACAAATTAAAGACCTTAACATAAAACCAACAATATTGAACCTTTTATAGAAGGAAAAAAGTTTAAAATTTATTTTAGCAAAGGATATAATCAACAGAACGTAATATCAACCTGTAGAATGGGGAGGTATCATGAGACATATAAGGAACTTAGGAACTTAATCCTCATTAGTACAATTACGTCACAGACCAAAACTGTAAATTCTCAACAAATGAACTTGAAGTGACTGAAAGATATTTAAAATTTGTTTAAATACAACATCCTTAATCATCAGGGAAATGCAAATTAAACAATTTTGAGGTTTTATCTTATTCTTGTAAAACTGACCAAGATTAAAAATATCATTTGACAATTTATGCTTACAGCTACTTTGAACATTAGCATGGTGGACTTTCAAAATTAGATAACATATTACCTTAAAAACTTAGCGACATCCTTTATATTATCATTGACAGAATCTGAAAACAACTCAAAATGCACCTTTTTTATATTAATAATAAATGAGAATCTTCGCCATGTTTTTTTTTTAATAGCCATAAACATTATAAAGAGTCAAAAGGACCATTTTAACTCAACCTCATCATTTAGTAACACCCCCTTTGCCATTGTAGTGGGGTGAGAGGCTTTAGCAGATCTTTGTCTTGTGGGGCAACTCAGGGCCCCCACCTTATCACAAGCATTGTGAGCAGACAAGTGTTAAATTCAGATCTAAACATGGGCTGGCTTAGAAGCTCAGCTGGGCTGTTCATATGGCCCCGGCCCTGTGCCAGGCCTTCTACAGCAATAGTTCTTGAAGACAGTGTAGTCCTGCATCCATCTAAACAGAACTGGGAATTTACTTTTCTTCTAGACACACTGCATAGTAGTTTTTTTTTTTTCAAATAGCATATTATTTTAAAGTGACTTAATTTAATTTTCCCAATTTTTAAACCAGAGGCTTTTACCTGGATGCAGCACGTGATGACTGGTATAGAGCATCCCCAGAAGACAGATGTTATTAGGGCTGGCAGGCCCTTTTAATGTCAGCTTATTCCATTAGCTACTACTCCTGAATCCACACTTATCATTTATCAACAGCCACAGGGAAATTTACTTGCAATCTCTTGCCCTACTGCCAAAATGGAAAGGTCCAGGTTCTTTAGGGGACCTTTGCTTTTTAATAGGGTATCCGACCCCAGAGAAATAGCCTACTGCAGGTTCCCAGGCTTAGTTCTGTGACCCTGGCGCTAGCACCAGCTATTTCCCCTGGGCAAGGGCCACAGATCTTTAGTACAAGGTTTTACATGGCATTTGCAGATGGGGGCTGCCATTCAGTCTCTAGCACCTTATTTTCTAAGGAAAACAAGCCTTCTCCACAGGGAACCCCACTGGGGATCCTCCCAGGACCTGGCTTCAGCCTCAGCTCTGTCCACAGTGAGCTCCTAGTTGTATAGCACAAGCTTCCCACATCCCATCTCTATACTCACAGCAATCTAGCAGCTTTTCTCTGAATGGGATTCCAGAGGCCCCAGGAGGCATTCCCTCCAGGGAACTTGTGAGGTCAGGATTGGTCCACTCAGTTCCTCTTAGCCCTCACACTGCCAGTAGCAGCTGGGAAGGCCTTTGCATTGGCTGTAGGGGGAGGGAACACCTTGGACTGTCTAAGGCAGCCCTCCTCCCCCAGTCCTCCCTGCGGTGCTGGTGGACTTCAGGTCAGCAAGGGAGGACGTCATTTTCAGCACAGGGATTTCAGGGGGGGCCACGGCTGCCCCCTTCTCTGACTCGGGCCAGGGTTGCTGCCATGCCCCGCCCTGCGTCCTGCTGAGAGGTTTGCTCAGAGCTGGAGCCAGTTGCCCCGCCTAGGCCTGGCTCCAGGCTGTGCCTCAGGAGATCACAGTCCTGTTCCCTCCCCCCTCGCGACAGCAAGCAGGGCAGTTCAGCAGCAGAGCCTAGAGAAGTAAAGGAAGGGCAGACTGTCTGCATTTCTTTTGGATTTTCCTAGAGTTAGGGTCAAAGAGATGGTTACTTACTGCCCCATGGTACCAGATTTAGACTCGAGTACAAACAGATATACAAAACAAAGAACATATTAAGCACAAAAATACACAGACAATACAGATGCGCGGGCGCGGTTTCGGCATAATGCCGAAAGCAAAATTTCAGACGGAGACTCTGAGGATCCGGATTCCTCGTCTCCCAGAAGAATCACGTACCCTTCGGACTGTGGGGGTGCCCCGAACAATCCTATTCGGTAAGGATTCACAGAGTTACCGATGGGCCAGGCACCACATCCGGCCCCCAGATGCCTCTGAGACGTCTCCCAGGGCTGCGGTCGGGAGTGAGAGCCCGTCGGCTCCTCCGCGGTCCGCCCGATACAGATCTAGTCAGCCAACTAGTACAGAGTCAGTCGCAAGCGCAAACACAGAAACACCGAAACACGGATACACTGAAACACTGATATTCAGGGGAAACAATCGCTGGCCAGCTTACCTCCCGGTGGTGGGTCGGTGATCCCTGGACAGGAGTCTCCAGATCTCGGTGGGACCTCCAAATGAAAGACCCCAGTGCTGGGCAGTCTTTCAGGCTGAGGAGACCCTCCCAAGGAACAGCGAGTCACTCTTCGGATGCAAATAGCAAGAGGCTTTATTTAATACACAGGTACCTGGGGCGGTTTAGTCTCTCGGAAGACAAGCGCGCGCCTGCAGACTGGGGGAAGGTCTTTTTATAGGAAAGAGGGCAGCAGAAGCAGATTACAGAAGCAAATGCATCGTTAGTGGTCAGTTGGAATGGGGCAAGGGGCACAGGTGGTTTTTCCTCTCCCAGCACAGATGTATGGGAACAGACATCCTGTTAATTGATGTCCTGTCCTAATCTATGGATATAAAGATCCTGTTTTGCAGCCAGGGACCCTGACCTTACTCTGCACTTACAGTCGTTCGTCAAAAGCTTTGTGAAATGACGTTACAGCAGATAAGCTGGGATCTTTCATAGGGGGAGTTGTCTTCTTCTGTGAATTACTGACATTCTAAGTTGGGCACATGTGCTGACTATAGGCATCCCGTTTCCCTAAGCAAACGGGATGTTCTCATTAGAGCAGGCCAGCTGCGGGTTCCTTATCGCTTGGGGCCAGGTGGCTGACCGGCTGACCGCAGATATCTTGCCTGGCTTCTCCGCCCTTGCTTTCAAGTCGAACTTCCCTGCTCTAATTACTTGCGTTGCTCCAAAGTTTAAGCCTTGCAAAATGGCATTACTGCTGCTTAGTGCGTGGGGGTCTTTCACTGGCACCCAGGAAAGTGTAGTAGGCTCCAGGAGCCAGAGAGGCTGAGAAGACACCAAGTTGTAGAGAAAAGACAAAATGGCTAGAGCAAGTGGAGGGGGAAAATAGCTGAGGAGATGGACTCTAAAATTTGGAGTCAAATATTGTGGGTGACAGAAGCCAGGAGAAAAAAATGACCTTAGGAGAGCCAAATCAGAAACTTGGTTCAGTTAGGAGAGGCTGAGCTGCTTGGGAGGGGGCACATATGTGCCCCTCCTGGGTTTAGTCACCAGATGAATTAAATAAGGACATAAACACTACAAGGTATGGTTGAAAACTTTCTTATTGTGGATATAAGGGAAAGCACAGTCAGAATCAGAAGCATCTGGAAAAGTCCAGAGCAGGGAAAGTGATAGACAGAACAAGGCCAGCAAATTGAAGCAGGCCATGGAGTGAGGGTGTGGGCAAAGGAAACCAAAAGAGGAGACAACAGAGAGGGGGCCATGGGAGGAAGGAGAGAGAGGAAGAGGGAGAGAGGGAAGAGAGGGAGGAGAGGGAGAGGGAGGAAGGAGAGGGAGAGGGAGGAAGGAGAGGGAGAGAGAGGGAAAGGGAGAGAGGAAACGAGAGGGAGGGAGGGAGGGAGGGAGGGGGGGAGGGAGGGGGGGGCAAAATAGGGTTAGAGAGGGAAGCATGTGAGCAGAATTTAGGAAAGGAGGCAGGTAAGAAGAGCTGAGAACCACCAGTACGGAGAGTCTGGAGGCCAGTATGTGCTTTGGTATGCTAATTGGCACCACACATAGCCTTTTGTCCCTTGTAGTGGTGAGGCAATGGCTCCTTTGGTAAACAGGTGCCAAAATATGGGGTGTGGAGTTTCTTTTGGCCCTGACAGTGTGACGATTAAGAATGTCTTAAAGAAGTGTGCTGTGGACTGCCATGAACATCTTTGGCTGCTGTTTCCTAGACTTAAGAACTATTTTCCTGGAGCTGGCTGCAGGATAAACTGCATCTTCATCACCAAACAGGCAGTGATCTTGGCCAAGTTACTTGCCTCCCTAATTCATTCTACAAACAAGACCTGAATCCGGGCTGCTGGGAGCAGAGACACGGGTTTGCAAAGGTTGGGTGTGGTGGGATCTGATCCTAAACGGTATGTTTGTTTCAGAAAGACGGACTCCACAAAGTGTTTAGTTCAAAGGTAAATTCTGAATAAATGCAATTATTAGAGTTTGCCCCTTTCCTTGCGAAATATTGGTAAACTCTCAATAAAAGTGAGTTATTCTACTAAGGTTTGCTGTCTAAAGGCAGCTTTCGAGTGGAAAGGATCCAACACCCATTCTCGGAGAAGCCGGGGCATTTCCAGGGACACACAAACTGTTCACCTAAACTCCTTTGCTGAGCTGTTGTTAATCCCACCAAGCAAGAGTAAGACCTCTACCTCGACTAGTCTGGGAGTGACTCCTCAGAGAGAATCTCGCCACAAAGTCAGGTCGCCCCACTGCCGCCTGGCCGAGATGGAGGTGGGGAGTAAGAGCCAGTACTGAAGAGACCCCGTGACTCAGGCATGGCCCACGCCCTTCAGGTTCCCGCCCTGCCTCACAGCCCCCGCAGAGCGCAGCCTGCCCAGGTAACAATGGCGCTCCTAAGGGCGGGGCCGGTAGAGGAAGGCTGAGCTGGGATCTGAGCAGGTCGGGCCGGGACTGAGGGCGAGGCCACGTGACGCAAGCCCCGCCCCTTCCGTCCTGCCGCTCCCACCCGGGGGAGCCAAAAGATGTCGTCTGCTCCGCTAAAGGCGGCCTTAGTAGGCCGGACCCGCGCCTCCAGCCTGCGAGCAGAGGGCGGAGGCGAGGTCGGGCTGGCGAGTCACGTGTCGCCGGCCCCGCCCACTAGGAGGCCTTCGTGGGGCCTCTGGTGCGGCGACAGCGGAAGTGACCACACGGCGTACTTTGCTGCGTGCGGCTACGTGGCGGAGCCGGCGGAAGTGGTTTCTTCCCTGGACCTGAGTGTTTGTGTTTTGGTTCGGGAAGGAGCTCGGCGGCGAGGGGAGGAGACGGAGGGAGGAGGAGGAAGAAGTCGGAACTCGAGCGCGGCGACGGCGGAGGAGGAGGACCGACGGAGGCGGAGCGGAGAGGCGGAGACGCGGCCCGGCAGGGGCGACTCGGGGCGCCCACCCCGCGCCGGCCAGTGTGAGAAGCAGCGAGCAGGCGACGCGGCTGCAGCTGCGGCGCCTCCGACCTCTGCGCCGTGCGTGGCCTCGCTGCCGGGAGCCCCAGGTGAGCCGCCGTCGGGGTCGCCCGGCCTTTGCGGGGCCTCAGCTCCAGACTCATCCTGCCGGCGGCTCCGAGCCTGGGATGCGGACACCCGCCGAGGGAGTGGCGGTGGCACCCTCTTCCCAAGATGGCGCCGTCGGCCGCGGCGGTGTCCGGCCCGGTTCCGGGGTCTCCCTCCTGGCCGGGCCGCGGCGGGGTTGAGAGGGTGGCTTAGGAGCACGGGCCCTGGGCCCGGTCGGGCTGCTGGGCCCGGCACCCCGACTTGGTTCTCGGGTGCTCCGGGAATCCAGGCCTACAGCAGGTGGGGTTGGGGAGCTCCGCCTACCTCTGACTGGCTTGGTCGAGCTTTGCGAATGGTGGGATCCTCCTGTCTCTTCCGTGGGAGGCGGTGAACCGAGGCCGCGGGGTTCCCTGCAAGCAGGTTAACATCCTGACACTTTGAGAAGTTTAAAGCTCTGACTGTCGCGCTTTGCATGTTTAGTTTTGCCTTACTGAAGTGGATTCAAAGTGCTGAATCAGTTGCCTTGCAGGTAACTAACCAAACAACAAAATCCCTATGTGTACGTCTCTCGGGACACTCAGGACTGCTCAGATCATTCTTAACGTAAAATGTGAACCCGTAGGGTTGTGAGCAAAGTACGCACAACAGTACCCGGCACAATTGAAGGACTCGGTAACTTTTTTAAGTAGAAGATAAGAACTGCATAAAATAATTATTTTTCGAGATATAATATGCAAGAGGTTTGTGCTGCCGGATAAGAAGTACAAGCAATAAGTACAAAGGGTTGTAAGTAGCGCGCCGAGGTGTGTGTGTGTGTGTTGCCGGGGGTTGAACTCAACCTGTGTGCTCAGGAGGAGCTCCCGTGAGCTACTCCCAGCCCTTGCACTTAATTTTTAGCATTAATACCGTGGTCAATGTGTGTATGTTTATAATTTGGCTTATTTCCTGTTTGAGGTCTTTGGAAGTAAAGATTCAGTAGCTTTGAACTTTAAAAGGCGCTGAATATGGAGGCACCCATCTGTCATCCCAGCATTCTGGAAGCTGAGGTAGGAGGATCCGGAGTTCCAGGCTATCCCTAACTTGCCCCTGTGCTTGCCTAGGCTACAAGATATAAGACTGTGTCTCAAAAAAGACGGGGTGGGAGGGGAGGAAATACTTCACAAAACAAAACTAAATACGAACTTTTGTTCAGTTTTTCTGTGAGAATCTGATGTTGCCCTGAAAATTTGGAAGCAGCAAGGACATTCGGAACAAGTTTTGCCCTGTATTTATTGTTTTGTAGGTAAGGAACTATTGGGAAATATTTAAGCTGAAAATGTATCTGGACATGTGTTGGGTGCATGACAGTCTATTGATCTACATCATTATCTCATCAAGAAGCCATTTAAATTGCCGATTTCAAACACCGTGTACTTAGAAGGCGCTGTATTACAAACTACATCTGTTGTCTTAATTTTCACAGTAACTATGCAATGGTAGAATATAATGGATATCAAGATTTGGAAAGTAAAACTTTGCTCTGGCAGAAATTGGCATAGCCAGGTTTAGACTTCAAAATCTGGTTTTGTGGGTTAGAAGAAATGGGAGCTATATTTATTTATTTTGAGACAAGCTCTCGCTGTGTAGCTCTGGATGACTTGAAACATGCATGTAGACCAGGCTGACCTGGAACTCAACAGAGATTCATCCATCTTCCTCTGGACCCAAGGTGATGGCATTAACAATCTTGAACTGCCAAGTCTTTGGGGGGTGGGGTTCGAGACAGGGTTTTCCTGTGTGGCTTAACTGTCTCAGAACTTGCTCTATAGGCCAGACGGACCTCAAACTCAGAGATATGCCTGCCCAATGCTGGGATTAAAGTAGTACACCACCCCCGGCCAACAACCATGTCTATTAGGGGGGAGGGGGACAAGGCTTTGATATCTCTGATGGACATGTTTTTATCTCTGCTTCCCAAGTGCTAGGACCACAGGCAAGCTCCATCATGCCAGGCTGGAATGGTAGTTTTGTGTTCTCTTGGTTAGAAGCAGCTTAAATATCTTTTCATCTGTAAATGTGTCAGTATTTATTGGTAGATATGCCATTATCAAGAGTGTTCCATGTAACAACTCAAATTTTATGGGGAGTACAAATTTCTTACCTGAAGTATAAATTAAATGTAGCTGCTTTGGGGCAGAGAATTTGGTGGGGGGGGGGATCCTTGATGAGTTTTGTTGTTAATAAACTTATAAGTCATATTTATTTTAGTTTGGATGTATGTGTATGTATACCTGTGTGAAGGTGAACATTTGTGTGGAGATCAAATGGACAATCTCAGGTCTTGGTCCTTACCTTTTCACCATACGTGGTTCCCAGAATCCAAACCCGTGCTTGCACTGCAAGTGCCTTACTCGGTGATTTTTTTTTCTCCCTTTTTCTGAAACAAGGACTTTATGTAGCCCAGGCTAACCTCAGGAACACTTCACAGCCCCTCTTCCTCCAGGTTCCTGGGTACTGGTATTGCCCCATCCAGGTTCCATATATTGATAAAAAAAAAGTTTGGACTAAACTATCAAAGTTGACTTGTAAGTGAACTGAAAAGGTTGTTTTAAAGATTTGCCAGTTCTACCAAGATTCAAAAAACTGGGTGTCTTGGTGCAGATCTTAAGAACTTGAAGTGGGAAGATCACCATCCTGTGCCACTTTCTCTAAAGAGGAGGAGAGGAGATTGTCACTCAGGCTTTTTCCAAATGCAATGTTAAACAGATAATACATATATTATTAGCCTAAAAACTACCCTCCAAAATTGCTGTAAGGAAATAACTCACGCCTAATCTTACCAGATAGAGAAATCCTTATCAGTCAGGCACATAAACTTGGGAGTTAAAAAATACTTGGTGTTTGGGAATTACGATTAAGTGAAAAATATATCACTTAATGGAGGCCTTCAAATATTTAAATTTGATGATTTGTTCTAAAAGCTTCTCATTTACTAGCATAATTTTCTGCAAAATCAATTTAATCCAAATAGTATGACATTAGAACCTGATTTTTTCTTTATTTTTAAAGATTTTTGTTGTTTTAGTTAATATGTCTGTTGGTGTGTGCATGTGAATGCCAGTGCCCAAGAAGGGCAGAGGAGGATGTCAGATCTCCCAGACTGGTATTACAGGTGGTTGTGAATCACCCTACAAGCTGAGCTCCTGTCACCTAGAATAGCAGTGCTCAGACTAAACTGCCATCTCT
Source organism: Microtus oregoni (assembly GCF_018167655.1). Lineage (NCBI taxonomy): Eukaryota > Metazoa > Chordata > Mammalia > Rodentia > Cricetidae > Microtus > Microtus oregoni. Next base: position 50,371,351 of record NW_024543066.1, read on the forward strand.
CAGCGCCCAAAGCCCTGATTCTTATTGACCTCTCAAATTGCTCTGTAACGTCAATGGAGTTACTTAACATTTCAGTACCTGTTTCCTCATTTATAAGAGTACTTGATACTGTTGAGTGGATGTATTAAGTATTTAAAATACTAATTGGCATAAAAGTCAAGTCTTTTTTAATTTTTATTTGTTTGTTTGTTTTGGACCTAGAGCCTTCTACTTGTTGGGCAAGCACTCTACTAGTCTTCAACCCCAAAGTCAAATTGTTGAAGGTTAGTTGTTTTGCTTTGCAGTCAGGTCTTACATGTTGTCTGTGGCTTTGAGCTCCTGCTTCAGCCTTCCCAAGGTTGGAATTGACGTTGCTACTACACCCCGCTAAATGCTTGCCTCTTTTTTTTTTTATTAAGTTGTTGTTGTTAACATACAAAGAGGTGGGTTACAGGTAATGTTTTCATTTGTGTCATTCTTCCCTGTTCTCTCTCATACCCTTCCTCTCTATAGATTGTCTCCTTTCTGCTTTCATGACTTACAGATATATAAATTCTATTACTTTCTCTTCTTCCAAGCGTTCTCGTTTCTTCGACTCCCCCAAAATAGGGTTTCTCTGTGGAACAGTCCTAGCTGTCCTAGAACTTACTCTGTAGACCAGGCTGGCCTCAAACTCACTGAGATCCACCCACCTCTGCCTTGCCTCCCAAGTGCTGGAATTAAAGTCATGAGCCATCACTGTCCAGCTCTCTTTTTCTTTAGACTTTTCACCCTTCTTTTGAAGGTTAATTTGAGGTGATTTTAGGCTCAAATCTTATGATACTATTTCCCTTGAAAAGTGATGAAACTAAATGACATTGGCTGTCTACTTGGTCATTTCAGTACTCTTGTATTAAACTGACTAAAAGTGACTAATACTGATTTACTTAGTTTTGATTTGCTTATTTAATTGTTATTTGTGTCTCCACAGGTATTTTCTCCAGAAAGAAAACAAAATTGATACCTTGCATCCTGGAAGTTCATTTAGAAATTTGAAATTAGGGACTTCTTTCAAATTTAGACATGGCTAATCGAGGAGCAACAAGACCCAATGGGCCAAATACTGGGAATAAAATATGCCAGTTCAAACTGGTACTTCTAGGAGAGTCTGCTGTTGGCAAATCAAGCCTGGTGCTTCGCTTTGTGAAGGGCCAATTTCATGAATTTCAAGAGAGTACCATTGGGGGTGAGATTCTTCTTTTCCTTTTTTTAATCATTTACATTAATAAATGTTCGTTCTAAATGTGATTTTGAATAACTAATTAGATCATGCAGGGAAGAAAAAACTTTCAGCAGAACTTGGACTTTAAAATATACTTTAATTTGGTGTTTTATTTTATTTGTAAACAAGGTATTGTACCCTAAGCTATCTGAAATTTTTATAAACTTACTCTTCTGCCTCCTCATTATTTGGATTACAGGTGTACACTACCAGGCCAGCATGGTTTGGGGGCTTAAACAATATTTAATGTGGAAAAACTTAAAACAAACTAGATGGGGTGGTTGGCACAAGCTTAGCATTCCAGAACCTGAAGAGGGAGGACTGTGAGTTTCAAACCAGTGGCTGTGACATAGTGAGAGCCTATCTCAAAAAAGGAAAACAAAACACAGAATTGAAACATCTTGTTTATTTAAGTAGGAAAGTCTTCTTTTCAAAGACAAGGTCTTGCCCTGATTCTCATACTGCCCATGAACTCTTAGTGATCCTACTTGCTTTAGCCAACAAGTGCTGGAGTTTCAGGTCTAGTCACCGTGCCTCACCTGTTTTGTTTGTGAGATAGGGTCTCAAACCTAACAAGACTTTATTTCATAGGCTTTTTTTTTAGGGGTGGGCTGGGGCAGGGGGACATTTGTAAAATAGGTTTCCTAGGCTGACCTAGAACTGAGCTAGGTAGTTGTGGAAGACTTTAAATGTTTGCCTATCTCCTGAATGTAGAGATTACAGGTAGGCCACTGTACCCTATGTTTGTGGTTGTGGGGATTTTATGTGTGATAGAAAAGCATACTACCAACTAAGGTACGTGTGTCTCAAAGCCTGAGTCTTTTTTTGTTGTTGTTGTTGCTTTTTTTTTTATTGAGAAAAGAAGAAAAAAAACATAAACAAAAAACCAAGTTTCCACCTCCTCCCAGCCTCCCATTTCCCTCCCCCTCCTCCCACCCCCTCCCCCTCCTCCCACCCCCTCCCCCTCCTCCCACCCCCTCCCCCTCCTCCCACCCTTCTCCCCCTCCCCCCACTCCTCTCCTCCTCCCTCTCCAGTCCACAGAGCAGTCCTGGTTCCCTGCCCTGTGGTAAGTCCTAGGTCCTCCCCTCTCCGTCCATATCTAGGAAGGTGAACATCCATACTGGCTAGGCTCCCACAAAGCCAGCACATTAAGTAGGATCAAAACCCCGTGCCATTGTCCTTGGTGTCTCATCAGCCCTCATTGTTCGCCATGTTCAGAGAGTCCGGTTTTATCCCATGCTTTTTCAGTCACAGTCCAGCTGGCCTTGGTGAGCTCCCAGTAGATCAGCTCCACTGTCTCAGTGGGTGGGTGCACGCCTCGTGGTCCCGACTTCTTTGCTCATGTTCTCCCTCCTTCTGCTCCTCATTGGGGCCTTGGGAGCTCAGTCCAGTGTTCCTGTGTGGGTCTCTGTTTCTATCGCCTCAGTCATTTTTAACACAATGTTTTTATCTTAAATCCTTCCTCTAGCAAATACTCCTTTTGTTAGGTTAGGGAAGTCACATGTTTATTTTCCTCTTACGTGAAACAGAAATAACAGTGCCTTGCCTGAAATGAAAACAGATGTCTTAATTAATGTCTTAAGTGGCAAGAGAATAAATGCTTAATAAGTGCATTTAAACACCAATCTAGCTTTTTTGCTGAGTCATTTCTAGCATTGTTGATATGTTATATAATAATATTTTGGGTGATAGCTGCTTAGTAGTTGATTTAGGATATTAAAGTTTTGTTTAAGTAGGGCCTGCAGAGATGGCTAAACAGTTAGGAGTACTGGTTTCTCTTACAGCCCAGACTTTCTTTACTTAGGGTAGTGGTTCTCACCCTATAGGTCGAAACCCCATCAGGGGTCAAATGATCCTTTCAGAAGGGTCAGATATATGATAGTTTCATTGAAATTTATAATAGTAGCAAAATTACAGTTACAAAGTGGTAACAAAATAATTTTTTGGTGGGTAGGGGTCACCACAACATGAGGAACTGTATTAAAGGATCATAGCGTTAGGAATAGGAAGGTTAAGACCAACTGACTTAGACAGTAAAGTGTCTTACTAAAATTTATAGTTGCTAGGCAGGGGCAGGTGCATCCCTTTAATCCTAGCATGAAAAGGCAGGGGCAGTGCATCCCTCTGAATTGGGAGGTGAAAGCAAGAGAATTGAAGTTCAGGCTATGAGTGTGACGCTAGCCAGCTTTGCATGAGATAGTGTGTCAAAATACAGTAGTACCATTAACAATGTGAGTGTGGCGTGTAGTCACACACCTTTAAATCCCAGCCATCAGAAGGCAAGCCACCACTGCATACTGAGACCATCTTACTTAGGGTTTTAATTCCCTCAGTAAAATATCAAGATCAAAAAGTTGGGGAGAAAAGGGTTTATTTGGCTTACATATTTCTGTTCATCGCTAAAGGAAGTCAGGACAGGAACTCAAACTGAGACTATAGTGTGTACCAGTACCATATCCTAGTTTTATTTAAAGCTACTTTTTAAGAAAATGGTAAAAGATACCAATGTGGGAAATGGGGTTATTATTTGAAACAAGGGTAGGTCACTGGCCGTGAATTCCAGGTCCTCTTGAGAGCTGGACCTGATTCATTTTATTGTTTTGCTTTCTGAAAAAAGATGCTTTTTTTCACTGTTTTTGTTGTTGCTGTTTGGTTTCTTATTTAGACTTTGAGATGCTGTCTATCTGTAGCCCAGGCAGCTTTTGATTTGCAGTGATCTTCCTGTCTCAGCTTCCGTGAGTGCTGAGACCATAGGTATGAGCCATCACAAATAATTTCTTGTGCTTTTTACTACAAAGATAAAGTTAGTGTACAGTGTCCATTGGTTTTAAGTGAAAGGATATTATCTTTATGAATAGTAGTATTTTCTCTTAGGACATTTATATCTGTGTGTTTGTAGGTTGTATTAGATGTTGGTAAAAATTTGAATTTTCATACTAGTTTGTGCACTTAAGAACTAAGGAGTTGATGTTTCAGTAATTGTATTATCAGTCCTCACTCTGTATAATTGAAATATCATTGTTGAGTAGGATTGATTGTAATTCTATGTCCTTTATAAATACATGGGCCCTGTTTACACATTTTATAAATGAGAGTATTGAATTGGATAAGGATTTCTAAAGAACACCTTTTATTGATGTTTTATTTTGCTTACAGTACTGGAGATTGAACGTAGAACCTCATGCCTTCTAGGCTGGTGCTCCACCGATGTGCTACATCTCCAACCCCAGGTGTTTGTTTAAATTGCTTATGATGGTGCACACTTTTAATTCCTGCAGTTGGGAAGCAGAAGCAGGCATATCTGAGTTTGGGACCAGATTGGTCTGCATAGTGAATTCCAGGATAGCCAGGGTTACACATTAAGACCCTGTATCAAAAAAACAAAAAAAAAAAATATGGGGCTATATTGCCTAGCATTCATAAGGTCTTAGTTTCAATACTCCCCCCCTTCCCCGTACCCCAGAAGATGGTCACATGCATATACACACCTAGTATGGTCAAGATTATTTAATGCAAAGAATCTTTATGAATCATGATTGTTCATTTTTTCCCTGTCTCAATTTTGTTAGAGTTAGGTTGGTGCTGTTAAAGTATTTGAAGCTGCCTAAATTGACTAAGGAGCTCTGAGCTAATGAACTTTGTTCACTTGACTGTTGTGTTGTATATTAGGCATAGTTGGTTGTCTGAAATTCATTACCTATCTCCAAACACTGTTCTACTTGAAATCACTTGTGATCTACCTGTTTTAGCTGAATATAATGGTTCATACCTATAATCCAAGCACTTGGGAGTTGGCAGAGAGGACAAGTTCAATACAAGCTTCAAGTATGTAGTAAGTATGAGGTCATGTCTCTATAAAAGGAAGTAATAATTCAGGAAACTTTTTGTGATTGGTATGTTTTTGAGATGAGGTCTCTTGTAGCCCAAGCTGCCTTTGAATTCACTATATAGTGATGACTGTTCCTTCTGTTTTTACCTTCCCAATGCGAGAATTATAGGCCAGTGAGCCTGGAGTATGTGGTGCAGAGGACTTAACCATGGATTACTACCACCTAAGCTACATTCTTGGCTCAGTTTGAGAAGTTTATGCTTTTTTTTTTTTTCGTATGTGTCAGTGTGGGTGCTCTGTTTTGGAGAGGGACTAATTTGGGGAATCAGCTCCTTTCTTTTGCTGTGTATTCTAGGGATGGAACTCCAGTCATCAGGCTTGTATGTATGGCAAACACCCACAACCATTTTGCTGGCACAGGTTTTTGTTTTTAAGTTATCAACTAGCTTGATGTAAGCATAAAGTCTAGCTACTTAATAGCTAATCCATCAAGAAGAGATTTTGATTTTTCAAGACAGGGTGTCTGTGTTACAGCTCTAACTATCCTGGAAATCACCTTGTAGACCAGGCTGGCCTAGAACTCATAGTGATCCGGTAGCCTCTGCTTCCCAAGCACTAGGATTAAAGGTATATGCCACCACAGCCTGGCTCAAAAAGAGATTTTTATTGGTATTGCATACTGGACTTTTTTTTTTTTTTGTATTGTTAACATTAAGGATTGAGCCTAGAGCCTTACTACTAAGGAGTGACGAGAACTGAACAAGTGCTCTGTCACTGAGTTACAACCTAGACAGTGTTTTTTCTCATTTTCATTCTGAGACAGGGTCTCCTTCAATTGTTCTGGCTGTCTTTCAACTCACTGTCTCAGAGCAGGACTTGAATTTTGAATCTTCCTCCAAAGTAACTGAGGGTTTTTTTTTTTTTTTTTTTTTAGATCTGGTCATATATTGGACTTTACAGATAATCCCGGTATTTTACAAACCTCTCTCTGCCTCTCTCTCTGCCTCTCCCTCCTTCCCTTTAATTTTTGAGACAGTCTTGCTGTGTAATCCAGGCTGGTCTTCATATCACAATTCTCTTGCTTCAACTCCTACTACTGAAATGACAGGGCACTGGGATGGAGGTTATGTTTGAAAAAATAAAACAACATAAAATAACAGGAGTATATTTGGGGACTTAATTGCATTTGTATCTAATTTTTAAGTTTCAGAAAGATACTACTTTACAGAAACGATTTATTGAGACAGGGTACCCCACTCATCCCATGTGCACTCATGGTATTTAATTTAGACTACGTATTTCCAGGTTTCGTCAGTACATTAGCATGGTTGTATAAAAACATTAATAGTTGAGGGAAGCACGGCAGTAACTTAAATAGTTTGTGTAAGGTTTTTGCGGTTGACTCAGAGCAGGTCCTTCTGTGCAACCATTGTTATATAAGTGTGCACATGCATCTTTTGTTGTTTTTGTTTTGTTTTTTGCAAGAAGTTGAGACTAGAAAATCAGTACACATAACAAGCATTGTGCTGTGTAATTGAATAATTGGAAGTTACTGACTCCTCTTTTATGTATCAGTTAAAGAAAATAATGTGAAGGTATTTTCAAATGCTTTGTCTTAGAAAAAGGAGGTGAGAAGGCTGGGTGCAGTGGCATATGCCTTTAATCCCAGCACTCTGAAGGCAGAGACAGACTCATCTCCAGGCCAGCCAAGACTGCATAATGACACCCTTTCTTAAGAAACGGGGGGGGGGGGGGGGGTAAGATAATAGTAAGATTTCCAGTGGGTCTCTGAGATACCACTTTATTGTCCTCCAGGGCCACTCTTTTCCTGCTCATCTCCATTTTGCAATTCTTACAGCTGTACATTATTTTACAAATTATGGTTGCATATGTTGGGATTAGAGAATGATTTGCAGGAGTTGTTCTCCTACCACCAAGTGGGTCCTTGGAATTTGGACTCAGTTGTAGCAAGCTGGCTTTTTATGTTTATTTCAGCCTAGGTTTTCCCTTAAAAGAGCTGAGTTGAAGCGTGAGTGTTATGAAAGTACCAGGTGGAAGGAAGATAGAGCTCAAGTTACAGTGTCAGTGCCAGTCATGGTGTAAGAAAAATGTAACGTAACACCATTGCTGGTAGGCCTCCTGGCACAGACAGTCTTCACTGTGAAGTCTTAGCAGAAGAACTTTCTTAGTTTTCTTTAGAACGGTCTATGACTGTTCCATCTTCTTTGTTAAATGCTAAAATTTATCAGTGTTTTTTTTATCGTACTTTTCTTTACTGTCTTGCCATCTCATTTTTGTGGTTTCTTGTTTTTTTCTTAGCTACCTTTACACTCACACGCACCTTCTCAGTGCTAGGGACCAAACCTAACATAGTGTTTATAAGTTACGCAAAGCACTCTGCTACTGAGTGAGCTATGTCCCCAGCTCCAGTCTCCAGTGTTAGCCCTGCTTTTCTGTTTGCAGTTTCAGGTTACAATCCAGTAGTAGATGTCATCTTCATATGTTTGTAATGTGATCCTTACATATGGTTACAAAACCCAAAAAGCTGAGATTTAAGGGGTTCCTAACTTTTTCAAAAGTTTTCTCCCTTAGAACATTGCTAGTTTCTATGGGTATCTAGACTTAATTCCTGTTAATTGGATAGATTTGGGGGGTTAATTTGTTGTTGTTTTGGACCAGAACTCAAAACATCCTCACACCCCAGCCTCCCAAGTACTGACATTATAGGGATGTGTGCCACCACCCACCTTCCTTATTTGTGCTTTCTTCCCTCTCTCTGCTGGGTGTGGTAGTGTAATCCTACCATTCAAGAGCCACAAACAGGTGGATTATTGCCAAATTCAGGGCCAATCTGGTCTCCCTTGTAGGCTAGCCATAGTTAGTTACGTAGCAAAACCCTGGTTTTGTTTATTTTTCAAGACTTTAAAAATATGTATGAGTATTTTGTTTGCTTGAAATGTGTATATCCACCTGCCTGCCTGGTGCCGGAGAACGGAAGGAGGGCATTGGATACCCTCCAACTGCGGTTACTAGTGGTTGTGAACTGCATGTGGGTGTTGTGAACCAATATAGGTCCTCTACAGAGGCTCTTAAACAGCTCCCAACCTCATAACTTTTTTTTTCTTTTGTTAAATTCTCAACTTGTATGCAAGCGGGGCTTGGTGGTGCACGCCTTTAATCCCAGCACTCGGGAGGCAGAGGCAGGTGGATCTCTGTGTGTACAGTGCTACCCTGTTCAATAGAGTTCTAGAACTGGCTCTGTAGCTACTGAGAAACCCTGTCCTGAAAAACAAAATGAATGATTGAATGCTAAAGTATTTTGTAGGCTTTTTCCACATATAGATAAACCGTTTAAGCCTAACTTTAAAACCGCTTAAAATTTTTTTGTGGTGTATGTTCAGGACTTAGATACTACTAAGTCTTGACTTTGGTCTTGTTTTTTTTTTTTTTTTACTACAAGGAAAAAATTTATTACTAGATAATAATATTATTATTATTATTATATTATTATATTATATTATATTATAAATGTTAAATGCCTAAGACTAATTTTAAAACCATATCCATGCATTCGCAGGTTTCCCCCATATGGTAATTTTCAAGCAATAACATGACTAGCTTTTGTCCCCTAACTAGGTGACTGCCTTAAAGAACTTTTTACATAATTTTCATTGTAGCACTCAGGAAGCTATGCTAGGAAGGGAGACCCTTGTTTCTCTGCTTCTCAACTGCCAAGGTCATAAGCATATGGGTTCATTCCTCTCTTTCTCTTTTTTCGTCTTTGCAGTATGAAAGATTAGACCCAGGCCTCTACTGTGGAGCCACTCTTCAGTCTAGTCCATCCATCTCTCTTTCTTGAAACAGAATTCACCATGTAGCCTTAAGTGCTCTGGAGCTCACTGTGTAGACCAGAATGGTCCCAGACTCACGAAAGTCCACCTGCCTCTGCCTCCTGAATACTGGTAGTAAAGAATGTCCCACCATGGCCGGGTCATCCAGTTTTTAATAATCTCAGTTGCTTTTGTGTTTTGGTAGCTATTGTGAACAGTATACAGACTGGGTTTTCTGTAAGAGCCGCTAGTACTTCTAATCACTGGATTATTTCTTCAGTTTGAGCTTTGTGCTGTATGCGGAACGGAAGTATTTTTTGAGGTCACCACTTGGTGACCCCAGACACCAACTGCCAGCATATTTTGGGACTTTTGATGTGAGAAAGGGTCTACCTGTGTAGGTGAGATTGACCTTCAGCTTCAGTTCCTCTTGTCTCATCCTCCCAAGTGCTTGGATTACAGGCAGGTGGCACCATGCTCAGTTTATAGGAGCTTTTTACACACTAAAATTCACTTCACATTCACCATAGGAATTTTTCTGAGTTTATTCGCCTGTGCATTTGGATGTTTCAAAACTTAGGAGTCTCAGATTTTTGTATAGTTAAATCCAATAGTCTTAAGGATTTTTTGTTTTGTTTTTGTTAATTCTGATAAAAAGTGATTTTTAGTTGAATTTGATACCTACCTTGGATACCTGGGGATGTAGCTTAGTGGTAGAGTGGCTAACCATGAGTGAAGCCAGGAGTTCTATCCTGAGCATTAAAAATAACCATCTTGGGGTGGAGTAGAATCAGTTTCTGTAGTTTTTCTGTTGCTTCTGTGTTTAATTGGTGCAGTTATAGGAGAGATTAACTCGTTTTTGGCATTCATTTGATGCCATCAGTTTGAATGCTTTCTCCCCCCTCTCGGTGGAGTACAGTGTCTTTTTTTCTTACATTTTATATTGAGTATTTCCAGACTCAGTAGTTACAGTTTCAGCCAGTGTTTAGCTCATACCTGTGATGCCTAATTTTTAGTAGCCGAGTCAAGTCTGCAATACAATAGAATTGTATTGACCTTATCTCTAAACAAAACAACTAAAATAGTAAGTCAGTAAGACAGTTGATCAGATGTAGAGCATATGCTCTACCTATGTGAATATGCCTGGCATGTGTTCCCCAGCACCAAAAGAAGGAAGTGTGAAACATCATGTAGGGAACTTTGGGAGCACATAACAAGAGTGACAGAAGGAGAGGTGAGCACGGCTGGTGTGTTCTTGCTACGGTTCATGGAAGGAACCCTTTCACATTTCAGGAAGTTTCATCTGCTTATTAGGCAGTGTTCCTTTATACAACTGCTGACTCAACACCAGTCAAGAACTCCTGTATTAGTTAAGCTGATATCTCTGTGTTTAAAATATTTTTGCATAACAATTTTATTATAGAGAAAATACTAATTAATATTAAATTATTGTGATGTGGGCATTATTCACAGTCAAAATTCCTAAGAACCTTGCTATTGGGTGATCTGCTAGTTTCATGATTATGAATAGATTAGTTGCTCTGTTTTAAGAAAGAACTCCAGTGTTTTTCATAGTTTGTCTAGATGAAAACGCTATTTGTTTTAGACTGCTTCTGAAAGAAACTCTTACTGAGTTATTGAGTTCTTTTAATGTATTTAGTATTTTTAGTATGTACTTGGCATTTTTAACATTTTGAAGATGATTGTCTTTCTAAATTTTTTAATTTATTTATTTATTAAAATTTTCCACATTGCCGGGTGGTGGTGACGCAGGCCTTTAATCCCAGCACTTGGGAGGCAGAGGCAGGTGGATCTCTGTGAGTTCGAGACCAGCCTGGTCTACAAGAGCTAGTTCCAGGACAGGCTCCAAAACCACAGAGAAACCCTGTCTCGGGGGAAAAAAAAAATTTCCACATCCTCCCATTTCCCTCCCTCTCCTCCCACTCCCCCTCCCCCTCACTCTCCAGTCCTAAGAGCAGTCAGGGTGCCCTGCCCTGTGGGAAGTCCAACCCCCCCCCCCCATCCAGGTCTAGGAAGGTGTGTATCCAAACAGACTAGACTCCCAAAAAGCTAGTACATGCAGTAGAATCAAAATCCGGTGTCATTATGTACTTTGATTTGTTTTTGTTTGTTTGTTTGGTTTGGGTTTTTTTTTTTGCCTAAATACATGTTTGTGTTGAGGATATCAGAAACTCTGGGACTAGAGTTACAAACAGTTGTGAACTACCATGTGGGTGTTGGGAATTGAAGCCAAGTCCTCTGGAACAGAAGCCAGTGTTTTTAACCACTGACCCATCTCTCTAACCTTTTTTGCTTTCTTTATTGTATACATGTGAGCATGCACCACAGTGGGTATAGTAATCAGAAGGATGACTTTTTCTCCTTCCTTGAGAGTTCCAGTAATGAAACTCAGATTTTTTTTTTTTGTCTGCTGAGCCATCTCTCACCTACCTAATAAATTAAGTGGTCATTTTTTATGACATAATTTGTTTGATAACTGGACTGAACTTTCATTGAGGTAAAGTAATTGACAGTTGTCTTCATGGACTTAGAATTGGTTCCTAGTTACACACATTGCTTTCCCTTTTTGGAGTTTTGGGTGGGGGTATTGAACAGGGTATTCTGTAGTGTTGTAATATGCCGTTCGTTGGTTCCCGACCGCTCAGCCCCAAAATAATCACACAGAAACCATGTTATTTGCAGTACTGTTTGGCCAATAGCTTAATATTTCTGGCTAATTCTTACATCTTAATTTAACCCATATCCATTAATCTGTGTATCACCATGAGGTCACAGCCTACCAGCAAAGTTTCAGCGTGTCTGTCTTGGGCGGAGGCTCCATAACTTCTCTCTGACTCCGCCCTTCTTTCACCCATCATTCAGTTTGGTTTTCCCCACCTACCTAAATTCTGCCCTATCAACAGGCCAAGGCAGTTTCTTTATTCATTAATGATAATCAAAGCATACAGAGGGGACTCCTATATCGCTGTAGCCCAAGCTGTCTTGAAACTCCCAGTGTATCCCAGGCTAGCTACAAGCTTATAATAGTCCTTTTTTTGAGTGCTAACATAACAGGTGCTATGCCTGCCTCTGCCTCTTAATTCTTGGCTTTTTGAGACAGGATTTCATTCTGCATCTCAGGATCTCAATAGATAATCCAAAGCTGGCCTGGACAGCAGTCCTCCTGCCCCAGACACTACTGATGTTGATATTACAGGCATGTGCCACCACACTAGGCTAAAGTGGAATATTCCGTAGGATATTTTCTAGTACCAAAGTTAAAGAAGGAGAGGAATTGCAGAAAATCAAGTTTATTTCCCACCATCTTCTCACATAGACCAGCACACACAATAAACATACGAAAATGACCCTTGGGGGGATGGAGAGGTCCTGAGTTCAATTCCCAGCAACCACATGGTGGCTCACAACCATCTGTAATGGGGTCTGGTGCCCTCTTCGGGCCTGCAGACATACACACAGACAGAATATTGTATACATATTAAATAAATAAATATTTTTTAAAAAATGACCCTTGGGCATCATGGCACACCTTTAATTCTGACATTCGTCTGGCAGAGGCAGATGGGTCATTAAATTTGAGGCCAGCCAGGGCTACATAGTGAGAGCTTGTGTGTGTGTAATATAATTTTTTCTTTTTAAAATTAGAGGGGATCTAGTGACCTGAGTTTAAATTCTCACAATGGTCTTCTCAACTAAGCCATACACAAAAAATATAATAAATTTGTTTTTAAAAAGAACATAGGATCTCACAGAGACTAACAACATGCACAAGAACTGTATAAGTTCAAGTCTGACGGAACCCCAGCAAGAAGGAAAAGTCTCATCTCATCCCTAACTACAAAGAAGCTATTTTTCAGTTGATGATGGGGAAAGGGAAAATGAATTTCATCCAGTGGGTGACACTGGGTATTAGCAGGTACATTCTAGCACATGCACCCTGCCTAAGAGTAGTTGACCAATATAAATGGACTTCATGGTTTTTTTTTTTATGTTTTGTTTTGTCTTACTGGATTTGTTTAGATTTGACTGGATTTTCAGTTTTTTGAGCGGAGAACGTGAAGTTTGGGGGTATGGAGAATATGGAGGAAATTGGGAGGGTGTCTTAGTTCGGGTTTCTATTGCTACAACAAACACCATAGCATCCTCCTTGGAGAGGAAAGATTTATTTGGCTTACTCTTTCTGATCAGAGTCCATCATTGGAGGAAGTTAGAACAGGAATTCAAGTGGGACTGGAGGCAGGAGCTGATGAAGGGGCCATGGAGGGGAGCTGGTTATTGGCTTGCTCAGCCTGCTTTCTTATAAAACCCAGACCATCTGTCCAGGGATGGCACCATGCATGTTAGACTGGACTCTCTTCCCCATTGATCACTAGTTGAGAAAATGCCTTACAGCTGCATCTCATTGAGGCATTTCCTCACCTGAGACTCCTCTGATGGCTCTAGCTTGTGTCAAGTTGACACACAAAACCAGCCTATACAACGAAGAAAATATCATACGAAAAAATTAATTTTAAAGGGGGATATTGATTTTTGACAAATCGGATCTCTTCTGAAGCAATGAGTGTGTGTGTGTGTGTGTGTGTGTGTGTGTGTGTGTGTGTGTACGTGTGTGTACGCCTAGATATGTGTAAGGGCTTGGTTTTGGAAACACACGCTCTTTATATGTTTATTGTTTGTGGGTAATTGTGTACATCTGTGGGGGTTTTGCGGGAGAGGGTGATTGGTTTTGTGATGCCTCTTGTGGACCAGGATGGCCTTGAACTTAACTATATACCCATTATTGACTTTGAATTTCTAGTCATCCTGCCTTCCACCTTAGTGGGTTAGGCTTACCATCATACACCACTGTACCCAGCTTAACATGCCGCTGGGAAGCTAACCTAGTTTTGTATGTGCTGGGCAAGTACTCTACCTACTAAGCTACATTATCAGCACCTTCCTCTTACTTTCAGTCACCTCTAGATACTTATAATACCTGAAACAATGTAAATGCTATATAACAATGTGGTAAAAGTGTTGTGTGCGCATTATTTTTCCCCCCAAATGTTTTCAATCCATGTTTGGTTGAAAGCATGGATTCAGAAGACTGGATGTATTAGTTTTTTCTCTGTTTCTTAAATTGTAAAGCTGTTCTTTTGTTTTGTTTTGTTTGTTTGTTGGGTATTAAACTGAAGTTTGGGGTAGACTAGGCAAGCATTGCTTGCCATATAATTTTAAAATGTAAGAAAGAACTTAATCTAATTTCACCATTAAGGTCTTTTATGAAGAAATGTACTTATCTAGCTTTTAAGCAAGTTTACTAGGTTTACAGGGTTGGGGCTATCAGGTTGCTTAGCAGGACCTGAGTTTGTTCTCTTTTGTCTCCCATAGTATAATAAGAACGTTAATTCTTGATAGTAGTGTATATCCATCGATTACACAATAAATAGAATTTTTCTTTAAGTTGATAGTCTGGGATTTGGTTATGTTGGTAGAGCTTTTGTCTAGCATGCATGAAGCCCCAAGTTCCATCCCCAGCACTAGACAAACTGCTTATGATGTGGCACCCCAATGAAGATGTAAAGGCAGGAGAATCAAAAGTTAAAGGTCATCCTTGACTATGAAGTGAATTCCAGGTCAACCTGGCCTTCATTCATGTCTTATCAAAAAGTTGAGTAAAAGGATAAACTTACCACAGATACTTTCTTTTTCAGCTGCCTTTCTAACCCAAACTGTGTGTCTTGATGACACAACAGTAAAATTTGAAATATGGGATACAGCTGGCCAAGAACGGTACCATAGCCTAGCACCAATGTACTACCGAGGAGCGCAAGCAGCCATAGTTGTGTATGATATCACAAATGAGGTGGGTATAAAATCTACCCTGAAACCAGTTTGAATAATCATCTTAGTATTCAGAATTTGGTTAAAGATTTTTGGAAATTCCTTTGTAGCCAGTCATAACATTTCTGCCAAAGCTTTTGTGAGTGAGATATATATGAAGCTATCTAATTGATACAGGAGTCCTAAGGATTTTCTTCCCAGAGAGTCAGGCTAGACTAGTGCTCTCAACCTATGGGTCACAACCCCATTATGGGTATGATTGACCCTTTAACGGGGGTCACCTAAGACCATCCTGGATATCAGATACTGACGTTATGGATCATACAGTAGCAAAATTACAGTTATGAAGTAGCAATAAAAATAATTTTATGGTTGGGGATCACCACAACATGAGGAACTATATTAAAGGTTCACAGCATTAGGAAGATTGAGAACCACTGCTCTAGAATTTTTCAGCCTTGTCTTATAGGAGCTGCTTCTTAACTGTTTTGAGCCTGTGCCAAATAACTTTTTCTTTATTTAACCAGGAGTCCTTTGCAAGAGCAAAAAACTGGGTTAAAGAACTTCAGAGGCAAGCAAGTCCTAATATTGTGATAGCTTTGTCAGGAAACAAGGCTGACCTAGCAAATAAAAGAGCTGTAGACTTCCAGGTATGTGCATATTTACTTTAACTTACAAGCATATTTTTTATAAATACTTTTAAACCATGAAAATAGTTGAAAACGCAGGCTTTTAAAAAAACAAATACAAAATACATACATACATACATACATAGTGTCAGGGATATAGCTCAAATGTAGGCAGGTGGATGGATGGGTGAGTGGGTGGGTAGATAGGTAGCATTTGTCTAGCATGTATGTGTGTGCCTTGGGTTCTATTCTGAGCCACTGCATAAACCAGAGATTGTAGCACATAATAACCAGGGGAAATAGAAGCAGGAAGATAGTCTGGGCCACATGACACCCTGTCTCTTAACCAAAAAATAATTTCATGAAAGATTGGAGAAATACTACTCTGTACCTTCCATCCCTCCACTCTCATATACACACCTGAGAAAGACTAATGTTCTTCAGCTTTCTCATGTACTACATATTACTTATGTACTATATATATTACTACACGTACACACAGACATATGCATGCACATTTAGATAGCTATCCTTTAAAAGAAATTAAAAAATAGAAGTTCAACTGCTCTTCATTCGATGCCCAGCAATGTGACTAGCACATAAAGGTACTGAGTTCTATGCCTAGAAATGCAGATTGTCCTCTAACCTCCATATGCATACTGGCACATACATACCCCAAGCAAAGGCATACATATATGCATACACACATACATCTAAATAAATAATAGTATTGTGTATGTGTCAGGCATGACAGTGCATCCCTATTATCCTACCACTTGGGTGGCAGAGGTAGGAGGATTACTACAAGTTTTAGACCAGCTTGGTCTTCTGCATAGTTACATGGCAATCAGGGCTGCACCCATCTCAGAAGAAGAAGTGGAGAAGCCTCAAGTGTATGAGAGGCCTCATGGGCAAAGGTACTGTCAGTCATGACATTCTGAATTTCTGGAACTGAATACTGACTGCCTGCAAGTTGTCATCTGACCTCTAGTGTGGTCTCCTTTATCTCCAAATAAATTAGTGTAAAAAAAATTTTTTTAAGACTTCCAATTTGTGTATATGTAAGATAATTAATTCAGAATGTCCTCCACTATAAAAGAGTGTATAAATGAATGCTAGTCATTTAAAAACAAAACAAATGGTTCTAGATTTATAAAAACTTTCTATTTCTTTCTCATAGCTGTTGCCTAATATGTAGATCAGTGACAGAATTCTTTCTTCCTGACATTACAGGGATAGAGAGAAAGGAAGCTACTGTTGCATGTTAATCAGAACACTTTGCACTTGTAGCTTCATTTAATTCTTAAGACAGCCATGTGAAGTCTGTTTTCTGCTATGCTGTCCAGTCAGTTAAGCTCCCCAACAAACATGTTAGAGAGCTTCAGTTATGTTCAAAAGTGGCCCTGTGCTCTAACAGCTCAAAGGGGCCTCAGTTGTTCCTGTTCAGAAGAGCTGTGGGGACCAAAGGCAACAATATAGGTAAGTTGGAAAGTGTGACAGAAATACAGGGCAGTTTTAATTTTGAAGGGAATTGTTCATAATATAGTTGGAATTTTAATACTGTATGTCATTAAAAATTAAACATGAGGTTATTCAGTAGTTGTTACAGTATTAAGATATTGGATTTCCATTTTTAGTGCAAAGTCTATCTTTATCTTTAAAGGGCATAATAAAAATTGCCATTGAAATTGAAGTGATGACCAAAAGTCTCATAGGCAAAAAGTTAATGTTAAAAAAAATATATGGTGAGCTGGGTGGTGGTGGGCACTCCTTTAGAGTGAGGCAGAGGCAGGTGGATCTCTGTGAGTTCAAGGCCAACTTGGTCTGCAAGAGCTAGTTCCAGGACAGGCTCAAAGGTACAGAAAAACCCTGTCTCAAAAAAACAATCAGCAACAAAAAATTATTGTACTTGTTGTTTCTTCTTTTGCCACAGCATAGTCTCTGGCTGTTAGTAATAATCAAGTAAGAGAGTCTATAAAATAAAGCAGGTACAGTATATGTTCAAGGGAAAAATCTTTTTTTTATGAACAGGAAGCACAGTCCTATGCAGATGACAACAGTTTATTATTCATGGAGACATCAGCTAAAACATCAATGAATGTAAATGAAATATTCATGGCAATAGGTAAGATTAATATTTTCAAATGATAAGCAAAATATATTGGATATTTGGTTCATGCCCTCTAAAACATTACTTGGTTTTCTTAACTGATTATACTGTTTTTTTTTTTTTAGATCCTTTCCACTAAGCACTGTTTTGTTAGGAATGCTGTAAAGACTGGTTGGGAAGCAGGACATAGTGGCCAGCCTGTATATAAGACCCTACCTCTTAGTATGGTCTTAATGGAGTCTTAGAGTGGGGGAAGAAGAAAAGATTTGATGGACTGTCAGAAGGTTGCTCCTCCTCTCCCCTCCCCCCTTTCCAATTTTATGAATTAAACTGAGGGTCTCCAGCAATCCCTGTGCCTACCACTGACCTAAATTCCCAGCCCCAGTATTGTCAAATTTATCCATGAATTCAGTGAATATTGGGTTATATAATACAGATGAATTAAAAGTTGATCTCATAGATTAGAGGTAGATTTTCCAAAGGTTACACTGAAAAGTCCGAGCAAATAAGAGTTTTTCTGTGTACAATAGTACCTCTTATCTACAGGGATGCCTGAAACTGTGGGTAGCTTAACAAGCTTTTAATTTGGTACTTTTTCTGTCCTAAGTATATCAAGAGATGGAATAGCAAAAATAGCATAGATTTCATTCTTCCCATTTTTACAAAGATTCTCTTCTGCCTGGGAAAGGGATCAGACCCCAAACTTTAAATATGGTTGTCAAGTGCTATACTATTGAACTACATCTGGGTGTTGAAAATTGTTTTCCAAATTTGAGTTTTGTTGATGGCTGAGTTTGAGTTTAGTCTTGGTATCTATCTAGGCTGGACTAGAATTTGTGCCTCAGACTCCTCAGCGCTGGGTTTATAGGTGTACCAACAGGCCTGGCATGGAAGTTTCCTTTTTATTGTATTTATTCTTTATTTTGATTGTTCTGTTGTTGCTTTGGGATAGGATCTGAGGATGACCTTGTACTTGTAAAGTTTTGTTTTGTTTTTCCGAGACCTGGTTTCTCTGTAGCTTTGGAGCACGTCCTAGAACTCTTGTAGATCAGGTTGGCCTTGAACTCAGAGATCCACCTGCCTCTGCCTCCCAAATGCTGGGATTAAAGGCATGGGTCACTACCACCTGGATTTTGTGCTTTAAAGGTCATTCTAAGTAAAATAAGTGTTACTTGAACTTGAACATTGTGATGCCAAGGTAGTCTGATAACCAAGCTGACTACAAGTAGGTAGGTAGTTGGTACATAGTATTGGTGTGTTAGACAATGATGGCAGGAAGGTGGAGACAATGTAGGAGTTCAGTATGTGTCTTTTGTTTCATACACACCTGCACACAAGTGCTCTTGTTTGTGTGAGTATACATAGAAGCCAGAGGTTAGCGTGGAGATGTTTTCTTGCACTATTTCTCCATGTTTGATTTTTAAACATTTATTTTGTGTGTGTTCCACAGCACCAATGCGGAGGGCTGAACAATTTCTGGAGGTCTACTCCTTAGACTATGTAGGTTCCAGATATGGAACTGATAGCATAAAGCTTAGCAGTAAGCACCTTTACCTCCTGAATCATTGTTTTGAGTCTGAGTCTTTCAATGAACTCTGAGTCATTGAAAATCCTAAGATCATTCTTTTCCTACATGGTCCACCCCCCAGTGCTGGAGTTACATGTTCATGTTTTTATATGGGTGCTGAGGATCCAAACTCAGAACTTAATGGTTACACAAAAGCATTCATTAAATGAATCACTGTATAGCCAAGGCTAGCCTGCAACTCCAGATCTTCCTGCCTCAGTCTCTAAAGTGCTGGGATAGTGGAATGGAGCCACCATCCCCACTTTACAGTTGTTTAAGACTTGTAGGCTGGGGAAGTAGCTTTATGCTACAGCACTTGTGTTGCATTCCCAACTTCCACAGTTTGTTTCAAATTAAACTCCCTTCTTTAAAGAAATCCCCAGTGTAAATGGAACCTTGCTCTTTCCTTGATAGTTAGCCTCTCAAATCACATGATACAGTCCAATTAACAGAAACTGTCCTTTTGCTGATTACTTCCTTCCTCCTCTTGATCTCAGTCAGATGTGAATAGAGAAAATCCTTAGAGCAGTAGGCTACAAGGAGAAATTATACACATTCCAAAACCCAACTCAGGCCGGGCAATGGTGGCGCACGCCTTTAATCCCAGCACTCGGGAGGCAGAGGCAGGTGGATCTCTGCAAGTTCGAGACCAGCCTAGTCTACAGAGCTAGTTCCAGGACAGGCTCCAAAGCCACAGAGAAACCCTGTCTCGAAAAACCAAAAAAAAAAAAACACCCAACTCAGTATTTATTTTAATACAGTCTTCAGTGAGTGCTAGCTTATTCTGTGTTCTTAGTACTATTGTTAATCCATTTCGTTGGCATTGCTTATAAATAACATCTGACTGAACGTTCGGGGTTTTTTTTGTTGTTGTTGTTGTTGTTTTTGGTTTTTTTTTTTTTTTTTTTTTTTTTTTTTGATTTTTCGAGACAGGGTTTCTCCGTAGCTTTTGGTTCCTGTCCTGGAACTAGCTCTTGTAGACCAGGCTGGCCTTGAACTCACAGAGATCCGCCTGCCTCTGCCTCCCGAGTACTGTTATTGTACTTTATGGTACCATTTCTATAGCCAAACATAGGGTGGCTCAGTGAAAACTTTTTTTACAAACGTCAGTGCTCACTGGACCTGCTTCTAGCACCTGAAATTCTGAAGATAATATTGATACAGGGAAAAAAAACGAAGGGTTAAAAAATGCAGGATGAGGGTGTATGGCTTGGTGGTAGCTGTTAACTGTGTAAAGTGTACAAGCCCCAGGTTTCCTAGCACAAAACAAACAGGGTCCAGAATTCCAGGTGGGAATTGGATATAAAGTACTATTCCTAGGAATATTGCTACTTTGTCTCAGGATTAAGCCATGGATCTAGCAGGTGAATTTTTAGTGGGGAACATACTCCACAGAACCACTATTAGTTGTATAGAACGCATAGAGCTATTTGTTGTATATATTAAGTCTCACTATTTGTAAATTAGATGGAGGTTCTAATAGCCCAAGAGGGAAAAACTTAGATGTTTGAAGGGTGTGGAAGCCAGGAAGGAAGTAAATGCTGTGTGTCATATAATTCTGTTTGCTGATTAGGTTGCACAGTAATGGACAGGTTTGGTTGGGTTGATGTGGTGGTTATATTGATAAAATTTGTTCATATCTTGACTTGTTCTCAGAATTATTTGGGACAAGCCAGAGAATGTTATGTGAGCTTCTTTATAAACTTTATAACTGGTCATGGTCTATTGACTGGATTCTATGTCTTGTTTGGTTTTGTTTTTTAAAATGGAGTCTTAATATGCTACTCAAAGCTAGTTTTAACCTCCTCAGCTCAACTGATTGTCACAATTCATTCTCCAGAATGAATCATGAGAATTACAGTCATGTCCCACCATGTCCACCAGATTGTATATAATAGAAATTTAATGATTATGAAAGTCTGAATGTAGCTAAGTGGTAGTGGTCTTGCCTAGTTTGCCCGTGAACCAGCACAACACAAAGTATTAATAATTAAGAAAAATATGTTATTTCTAAGGGAATTGATAAAAATTGCGTATAGTTGTAGTTAAATTTAAGTTTAAATGGTATGCTTACAGTTGGCCTCTACCTACTCCTTTGCAAACACTAAGCAATTAAATTCCTTTAGTACAGCAACCAGCAGGATCCTTTTTGTGGGTTATTTGGTGTTTTGCTTTGCTTTGTGGCATTTAGTAGATAAATAAGCTTTTGAAAAGAACAAACATAAGTCAATCACTTGAAACTTTGGAGATAACCCAACTGGAAAAGTGTATTATAAATAAGCAGGTCTAAGTGATTTTAATATGAATATTATAATTTTATTTTGGTCCTTTCTTTCATAGCTAAAAAGCTGCCAAAGAATGAACCACAGAATCTAGGCACAAACTCGGCCAGAGGACGAGGAGTAGACCTTACTGAGCCTGCACAGCCAGCCAGAAGCCAGTGTTGTAGTAACTGAACTCCAGTGTGAACTTCCTAAATGGCAAAACCCGTGAAGTGGAAGCATTTAGCCGGCCCAGTGTGACTTCAAAAAAGAGACTTTTGGTAGAATCAAGTTTCTAATACTGAATTATTTTGAGTGTTTTGACTTAATTTTTAATAACATGCATGTGTTCTTCCGACTAATGTTTCGGCAGTAGAAGGGGAAATGAGAACTGTGTACAATTTGTTCCATGGGAAAGTGGATAAAAGGGGAACCATTTATCTCCAGTGGGTGTGGACCCACACTTAACCCAACCAGTCTTCAAACTGGTATAATAGTCAGGTGTGAAAAGAATTACTAATGTGAGCTTTAGAAAAACGTTTTTAGAAGACTAAAAATATTTATGCTTAGCAACAGAAGCCAAGCAAATGGTAATAATTTCTTCTATTGTCTAAAAAGTGTACATTCCACATAATAATAAAATAATCCTAAGAAAACAGTCCTACATCTCCAGAAAGAATGAATATTAGTGATATCTTACTCAGTCCTGTTATTTCTTAATATTTGATTGAAAAGAAGTCATGTGTAACCCCATCTTGTTTTAGGAATATAAAACTGATAAATGCATTTTAATGGGTAGTGGTCCCTTCATGTGAGCTCTTCAACAAAGTGGAAACAAACCAGGTGTCTGATTTCTCTTTAATCACTGTTGGCCATAACATAGAGGTCTGTCTGGAGCAGGGAAGGAGCTCTGGTTCCTTTTGGACGTGATTAGTCAGTGCACTAACAATTATGTACATTCAAACTTGATTTTAAATATGATCTTCAGCTGTACTGTAAATAGAGTACTGCATTGTAGTTTCCATGTTTGTTATTTTCTGTAATATTTAAGAATTACCTAAGCATATACAAAATGTACAGTTACTAAAACAGCTAATTATTTGTCTCCTATAAAAGGAAGGGGCTTTGCTGTTCTTTCATGGCTCAAACCATAATAAACACTGTACCTGCAATTTGTAACATAAGTATTACAATGTTCTTAGTAATAATCTTGAAACATTGTTTTTCAAAGTCCATTTAATTTTGATCAGTATATTGCACTAATTATTTTAGGTATTTTCATTATATGAAATCTACCATGTGTCAGATGATTTAATCTATTTAAGTGTTGATCTGCTAGCAGAACTTGTACATTTTACAGTAACTCAAAATTAGTAAGGAAAACAGTTCACCAGTGTTTAGTTTTATATTGAGGTGCTCAGGTTGGAATAAAGTGGTATAAAAAGCAACACTGAGGTTTTTTTTTCTCTTTACATAAAGAAGTGAGCATAACACACATGGTATGTAACTGGAAGCTTTTGTATTTTCTTCCTGTTCTTATGAATGAATCTCACAGTCATGATCTATCCTAGAGTCTAGAGCACTGAAATCTTTGTGGTACTGTTTGCTGCTCTGGGTCTTGGAATGTTTTTATGTCAGCAGCTGATACTCACTCCCATTGAGTAACATTACCATAACAGTGATGCTGTCTCTGGAACCACCTTCTAAAGCAGCACTTACAAGTTCACAGCCAATGTACTCAGCTGCATCTTCATAGAAATTCTTAGCATATAGTTCTTTCTTGCTTCCCTTCTTACTGTCTATATTAGGTAAACTGTTAGTTTCTTTTTTGCTACAAGGGTCATAATTACTCCCTTCTGGAGAAAATGTTTCTGCATTTTTAGCCTGATGAATGCAAGCTTCAGAATATATTGAATCAGATGACCTTTTCATTAGATTAGTAGTTGACATACCTTCTTCATATTCAGGTTTGTACTGGAACAGCACTCGGATGTTACTGTCTGATGGGGAAAGAGGCTTGTTAGATAGCCAGGACTTGTTTTTAGGGCCAGAAACATATGTATCTTTATATGAATGAAACAAGGTTATTACTAGTGCGGTGACTTCCTTCTTGTCCAGAACTTCCCAAAGCCCATTAGTGGCTACGATGAGAAACTGACATAGATCATCCAGAGGGACAGAAATTGTTTGGGGTGCTGGAATAATGAACTTCTTCAACGTGAGGTTCCCATGAAATCCAAGACCTCTGGTGGTTTTTATGAGCCCTTCCAGGAGGCCATTTGAACTGATGACTGCTCCTCTCTGAAGGACTCTTCTTCTCTCCTTGATGTTTCGTGTCGAGTGTTCTTTTGTCAGGCAGAACCCTTTTCCATTTCTGCATAAGACTGCTTGCACGTTACCTAAAAGGAAAGGATGGGTTTTTTTTTTAAAAAAGAGAGTTCTAATTATCAGTTTGTGTAAAAATATGCTACTTATTCTATTTCAATACTAAACACAAAGTATACCATGTAAATATCTTTAGAATACATAAGCTCAGCACTGCACAAATATGATTTTAAACTGGGAAACCACCTAATATTTGAATATCAGTGATAACCCAGTAGCATTTAAAATAACTAAAACTACAGGTCTTGAAAATTAACTTCTAAATCAAATTTTTATGAAACTATTAAAATATGATTTTTACTATTAACATCTATGTAGCAGATTTTTGAAATATTCAAATAAAGATTTTTAATGACTAAATTATGTGTATGTGTGGGTATGTGCACATGAGGAGGGCAGAGGCCAGA
This sequence comes from Microtus oregoni, assembly GCF_018167655.1. NCBI lineage: Eukaryota > Metazoa > Chordata > Mammalia > Rodentia > Cricetidae > Microtus > Microtus oregoni. The sequence continues at coordinate 50,395,454 of NW_024543066.1, forward strand.
AGAGAGTATTGGATCCCCAGAGCTGAAGTTATAGTTGGTTGTGAGCTACCCAATATGGATGCTGGGAACTGAACTCTAATCCTCTGGGAAAGCAGCAGGTGTTCTTAAAGACTGAAACATCTTTACAGCAGCAGATACTTTTTTTAGTTAAAAAAACAAAACAACACAAAAGTTTGAGGATTGGAGAGAGAACCCAGCAGTAAAGAGCACACCAGTGGCAGAGGAAAACTTCAGGTCTAAGAAAATCTGATGCCCTTGGCCTCTGTACCTGTATTTGTGTGTACAGACCCCCACACATACACATAAAAATAACAAATCCTTAAAGGAAAGTTGCCAAGCCTGATAAACATGAGTTCCATTTTAGGATCTCACGTGGTGAAAACTGGCTTCTGCGAGTTGTCCTCTGACCTCCATACATACATACATAGGTGCACACAGAGACACACAAAGTTAAAAAAAAAATGTAATTGGTCAAAGTTAAAACCCGAATTTATTTAGGATGTGGATGATAAAATTGTTTTCTGTACCATAAGTTCTATAAAAATTCCTGTAAGGGAAATAGGCAACCACATTAAATCCTGCAGTTGAAAACTGATGGCAGTATAATATGATTGTAGTTGAAATGGTGTTTACATCATACTGCTTCGTTGACTAAAAGAAGAGTGAAACAAAGCATAGTCCCAGTGGACTGAAAAGATGAGTCAGCAATCACCTGGCATAAAACCAGATAAAGAAATTCTCTGAAGCAGCCACAAGGGGGATCCACATTCTGAAGAGAAGAGCAAGAGTAACCGCAATGCCAGCCAGGCCAAATGGAAGCAGGTTCCAGCAACAGAAAATCCCGCCAATCGAATTCCACACCAGGTTGAGTATTTTGAAAATGAGAGGCAAATGATATGAGTGGTGGACGCCGTTTTACTTAGTACTTAAGAGGCTGAAGCAAGTGGATAGCGATGAGGTTTAGGGCATCCTGGGTTACACAGTGAGTTACAGGACAGTCAGGGATATATAGTAGAGAAACTGTCTCAAAAAAAACAAAAATTTATCACCAGGAGACAGACATCACAGAGACCAAGGACATCCTCCAGATGAGAAACACCAGATGAACAAGTCTAAAAAGGAGTTAAGAACAAGAGGAGTATGAGTTCCTAAAGGATGCAACATTTTTTTTCTTATTGAAATATATAAAAATAATGGGCTGTTGTGGTAGTTTGAATATAGTTGGCACCCATAAACTCAGGGAGTGGCATTATTAGGTGTGGCCTTAGTGGAAGAAGTGTCTGTGGAGGCGGCCCTGCCCAGTGAGACAGTCCACGTCCTATATCTTGTAAGATGTAGGACTCTTGAGCCACCCTTCCAGCACCATGTCTGCCTGCACACAGCCATGCACCATCATCATGATAATGAACAGAACCTCTGAACTCGTGAGCTGCCACCTTTATTTTAAATGTTTTCCTTTATAAATAGAGTTGGTGTGGTCATGGTATCTTCACAGCAATAGAAACCCAAATCAAGACAACTGCTGAAAAATCTAATACTATGCAGAATATGTAAGTATACATCATACAAACATTTACAAACAAATATGTAATCAAAATAATGGCTGAGCCATACACACCTGTAATCCCAGCACTCTGGAATCAGAGATTCCAGGATACCCTAAGACACCTAGAAAGAGTCAATACAAAATATGGTGCAGAGAGCTGGAGCAGGGGTAAACTGCTTTAGGCGATGTTGAAGAAACATGGACAAATAGAACTTTTAGCTATTGCTAAATGAATAGTGTCATGGCATCACCATTCTGGAAAACTGATAGTTTCACTCCCAGTATATGTATTTTTGTATTTTAATCCTGTAAGCATTTAATGAAGTAAAGAAATAGAAGATCAAGAAAAATTATTAGAATATAAATGATAAGGACAAAAACTTAGGCAGAGCTGATTATAGGCTGGCATTCCAGTTTAAAGAGGCTAACGTAGCAGGATTACAAATTCAAGACCATCCTTGAAATGTAGTGAAATCCCATGCTAAAGCGAAAACAACAAAGTGGGCTGGAAATGTAGCTTGGGGGGTTTGCCCAGCATCTTAGCCAGTAGAAAGCCAGGAAAACTGAAGGAAAAATGGCTATTCTACTGTTTGACACAACGTGACGGCTGAGTATGAAAACAATCGGTGCTTGACCAGCATGCACAAAGGTTGTACTAGCAGTACCAAGAATTGTGGCATATGTCTGTAACTCCAGCTCTCGCTCTCAGGAAGTAGAGGCAGGAGGATCAGAAGTTCGATGAGATCCTCCTGGGTTACGTAGTGAGTCTGAGGCCAGCCTGGGATACAAGACTCCTGGCACTAAAAGTTGTCCTAACAGTTATAATGGACCAATCTGAGCAAGTATGCTGAGAAAAATCAACTTTGCAGTCTCCACAAAGAAGGCAGTGGGTTCCTTATGTCTGTTTTTTGTTTTGATCTAGCTTTCATAGGTATTCATTTTTCACATATATCAACATCTCTATTACTACCTCATTTGGAAATTTTTTAACTAAAGTATACATGTGTATATATGTGTATACACTAAATTTTCATATATATGTATATGTATACAAGTAAATGTATATATACATAAATATGTGTATATATGTACAATATATGTGAGAAAATGTGTGTATGTGTGTGTGTGTGTGTGTATCCATCTGAAGAAGTCAGAGGTCAATTTAGGACTCAGCGCTGTTCTTCCAACATGGTTTCAGGGATTGAACTCAGGATCAGACTTGGCAGCAAGTACTTTAACCATTTGGAAAAGTTAATGCTTTGTCACATTGGACATGACGTATAACATTTTCCTTCAAGGCTGAAACATTCCATCCTGCAAAGACCACTCCTTAAGCAGAAAGGCAACAACTCAAAATAGCTTCAGGAAGTTCTTGCAATTTACCAGACTCATTAGGCCCCTCCTTCCCAGCGTAAGCTATAAAGCTGCCAAGAGTCACACTCTGACAAACCAAGCTGCAAAGATGAGACAAGTTGCAAAAAGGCGGTGAGGCCAGACCAGCTACTTAGAAGAAGCAGAAACTAGCCTATCTGCCTGGAAAAGGTTTAGAAAAGAGTCACTTGGAAAGGACACTCTTCAACCTGTTGAGCTGCCTTCAGGTTGTGCAGTGTGCTCCAAGTTCCCAGCTTTTGTGAGTGTGTTGGTGTGGGCTTTGGTGACGCAGCTGGCTGTGAATTATTTCTGCTCCTGTAAGTAACTCTTTATCCGTATTCCTGTAATTTACCCCAGTAAAGCTCATTGGATCACCAAGTTGGACTTTGATGGTATCAGTACTTTGCTCTATTATGGGTCCCTTATCTAGGGTGAGTAGATGTGTGTGTTGTGTCTCCTGAAGAAGAGTTTTGTCACATAGTAATATCAGTGCCTATAAAATAGTTAAAAAATTATTTTTGTTCCTGAAATCTGTATTTAAACTGAGGTTTTTGTTTCTTAATTGTTAAATGCAATGTCTAGGTATTAATAAATCACTAAGTGACTAATTCTAGAAGCAAGAGAGGTTTTCTGTGGGCATTTACAATATTTAGGTGTCAAGGATACACACCAGCATTTGCAATGTGTAGTACCCCAGAGATGATCTGTGAGGTCTTCTGGGAATGAAAACTCTCAACGCCCTGCTGGTCTGTTTTTGTCAAGTCCTTGCTAGTATATGGGTTCTTAATTGCAGCCTCTACGATACAAGTGAGTGCAGAGCAGCCACTCCACCGAACCCGAGAAACCTCATTCCTTCCGAGCCGCAGAAGCCTGTCCATCCTCCAGAACGCCTTTGCAAAGACTTTGTGTATCTCCTCATATTCCCGTCTATGGGTTCTGAAGGTTTTGTATATGGAAGAGATAGCCTCTTCTTTGGCTCTGTATTCTTCCCTGAACACAGTCTGAAAGGAATCAATCAGTTGCTGCTGCTCAGCTGTCATTTGGTAGGAAGGATCATGTTTAGACAGTTGATGGAGAAGTAAAACCTGGAACTCCTTTGATGCCATGTCTGCTGCTGCACTGCCATGATGGCCATCGAACAAGCCAAAAAAGCACACATTGGCTTTACCACCAAAATCATTCGTGACTGTGAATTTACCATTCGGGTCAGCTTTCCAGGTGGAATTGCTGTTGCCACAGACAGCTACCCCTTTAATCACCAGATGGGAGATGTTTGGAGAATGCGTGGAAGTGTGGCCAACCTTATCACAAAGTCTGAAGTATGATGGGACTTGTTTTTTCCAAAGCAGCTCAAACGCATAATTCATACTCTGAAGGACTTTTTCACTGAACATGAAGGATGTCAGTAGTTTAGAAATCACAAACTGTCTCTGCATACTGATCACTGAGGGCTTTGGTTTCTTCCCTCCCATCCACTGGAAACCCAGCATACTCAGAGCATTGTGATGTTTCTTATGGAGAAAAGTTCCAGCTGTGTTGATTTCTTGGTGGCAGACAGAGCAGGGGAACGTGACCTCTTGACAGTTACTCAGCTGCTTGATAGACTCCTCATGGTCACTGGGGGTTCTTGGTATCTTAGGCTTTCCTTTTTTAACACGCTTTTTTTTACTTTGTGTCAGCAACTTGTCCGAAGCAAATGTTGAAGTTTTTTTATTCCACTCTTTTGATCTCCAAAATACTCTGCAAGAAAGGTGAAATATGTTTACGGATCAGGAACTAGAGAGGTAGCTCAGTGGTTTGGAGCACCTGTTCTTACATGGGACCCACATGAGGTCCATAACCATCAATAACTCATTCCAGGACCTTCTGACCGCTGTGGACACTACTGCATGCACATGCAGACAAACCAAAGGGTGTTCAATTAAAATAGTTAAGTCTCAAGTAAAAAAGTAGGACCTTTTGGTCACTACTGGACCTAGGGCCTTGTATGTGGTGGGCAAGTGCAGTTTTTCTTTGGTATTTGGAGACAGGGTTCCTCTGTGTAACTTTGGAGCCTGTCCTGGAACTTGCTTTGTAGCCCAGACTGGCTTCGAACTCAAGAGATTCAACTGCCTCTGCCTCCTGAGTGCTGGACCAAGGCCAACATCCCTTTCTCTTGGGGAGAGGACCAATAGTGAGCTTTTGACAAAATAAAAAGAGCCCTCCTTTCGGCCTCCCGCTTTGAGTCTCTCTGACATCACCAAATCATTCACCTTATATGTGGATGAGAATAAGGGGGTGGCAAAAGGGGTGCTAACTCAGGCTGGGGCCCTGGAAGAAGCCAGTGGCCTATATCTCCAAAAAGATGGACAATGTGGCAACAGGATGGCCCCCTTGCCTCTGTATGGTGGCCGCAGTAGCCACCCTGGTCAAAGATGCAGATAAATTGACCATTGACTATAATAGCACTCTATGCCATAGAGACAGTTATCCTCCAACCTCCTGACAGATGGCTCTCGAATGCCTGAATAACCCACTACCAGTCACTATTACTCAACCCTGAACCCTGAACCCTGAACGGGAATGCGACATCACTAAACCCAGCCACCCTGCTCCCCAATTTGGAACCTACTGTTTGTGTACCTCATGACTGCCATCAGATACTGGCTGAATACCATGGAACCAGGGGAGATTTGACCGATTGCCAGCTTCATGATGCAGATCATACCTAGTTCACGGATGGCAGCAGTTTCCTCAAAGAAGGTGAGCGTAAGGCAGGGACAGCTGTGGTAGATGGACAGACAGACACTGCCACCAGGGACCAAGGCAGGGATAGCTGTGGTAGATGGACAGACAGACACTGCCACCGGGGACCAAGGCAGGGACAGCTGTGGTAGATGGACAGACAGACACTGCCACCGGGGACCAAGGCAGGGACAGCTGTGGTAGATGGACAGACAGACACTGCCACCAGGGACCTCTGCTCAAAAAGCAGAGCTAATAGCCCTTACCAAGGCCTTGGAACTAGCAAAAGGACAAAAAGTAAACATCTATACAGACATGCATTTGCAACTGCCCACTTTCACAGGGAAACTTATAAAAGGAGGGGATTACTAACCTCAGCTGGAAAAGAGATTTAAAATAAGACTCAAATCCTGGCATTATTGAGGGCCCTCTTCCTGCCAAAGAAGGTGAGCACTATTCATTGCCCAGGGCATCAAAAGGGCAATGATACCATTTCCAAGGGAAACCGGATGGCCAATGAGACGGCTAAAAAGGCCGCGTTGAACTCAGAAATATTAACCCTGGCAGAGGCACCTCCCTCCACAGATTATTTCCAATATTCCGCCCAGGATCTAGAGACTCTCCAGAAACTTAATGAGAACTTTGATGAACAACAAAAAACTTGGAAATACCAGGAGAATCGTGTTACCCAAGAAAGATGCCTTTGAGCTGGTCAGCCAAATGCATCGATGGACTCATTTAGGACACAAAAAGATTAAATCTCTAGGGGCTGGAGAGATGGCTCAGCGGTTAAGAGCACTGACTGCTCTTCCAGAGGACCCGGGTTCGATTCCCAGCACCCACATGGCAGCTCACAACTGTCTGAAAATGCAGTTCCATGAGATCTGACACCTTCACACCAACAAACATAATAAAGTTAAATAAATAAAAAAAAAGTTTTTTTAAAAAAAAAGATTAAATCTCTAATGAAAAAGACAGATTTTTATATTCCAGGTCTTAACTCCCTCATACAGAAGGCAATGTCAACTTGCTTCCCCTGCACCAAGGTAAATGCAGGGCGTCAAAATGCCCCGGAGGGCATAAGAATAAGGGGAGACCGACCTGGTACTCATTGGGAAGTAGACTTCACCAACAAAACTGGGAAAATATGGTAATAAATATCTCCTAGTTTTTATAGACACCTCTGGTTGGACAGAAGCTTTTCCCACCAAACGAGAGACGGCCCAATTGGTAAAGAAGATACTCCTAATGCCGGGTACTTGGTTCCTGATTCAGGAAGATGGTGGGCTTGTAATATGGGCCTGACGCCTTGTGTGGCAACTTTTGTTTTTTTGATAACTCCAAAGATTACTGTATGCTCGTTCAACTAGTACTTAGGGTCTTTTATGATTCCGCTGACACATTTGAAGATGAATTTGATGAGCACCTGAACCACTATCAGCGGGAGCCTATCTCCCTGACTCTAGCAGTAATCTTAGGCCTTGGAGTTGCAGCCAGTGTCAGCACTGGTATTGCTGCTCTGGTGGAGGCTCCCCAATATTATAATGAATTAAGGACAGCCATGAATGAAGACTTAAAAGCCCTAGAACAGTCCATCTCTAAGCTTGAAGAGTCGATGACCTCATTCTCTGAGGTGATGTTACAGAATAGGTGTGGATTAGACTTGTTGTTTCTCCAAGAAGGAGGACTCTGTGCTGCCCTAAAAGAACAATGTTGTTTTTACATAGATCATTCTGGTGTAATCAAGGATTCCATGGCTAAGCTCAGAAATAGGTTAGATAAACGACAGCAAAATAGAGAGGCACAGCAAGGCTGGTATGAAGGATGGTTTAATAGCTCCCCCTGGCTCACAACCCTCACCTCCACTATCACTGGTCCCTTAATCATTCTGCTGCTTCTTTTAACCTTTGGACCCTGCATCTTCAACCAACTCCTGATGTTCGTTACTCAAGCTTTAATATTAACCCAGCAATACCAGACCCTTAGAAGAGATTCCAAAAAAAAAAAAAAAAAATCCCAAGATTGGGATATGACCCAGTCAAAGGGGACGGGAGTGGGGGGGATGGGGGTGAAAGACTCTGGCTGGGCCATATCAGCTAAACCGCCCCTAATCCTTCCCTACTCCTCCTCTGGGAACCAGGAACCTGAGAATCACCCACACATGCGCTAGCTTTGGGTACTTGTGAGTGTGTGTGTGTACGAATGTGTGTGTATATGTGAGTGTGCGTGTGTGAATGTGTGTGTGAGTGTATGTGTGTGAGTGTGTGTGTATGTGTGTGAATGTGTGTGTGAGTGTATGTGTGTGAGTGTGTGTGTGAGTATGTGTGTGAATGTATGTGAGTGTGTGTGAGTGTGTGTGTGTGAGTGTGTGTGTGTGAGTGTGTGTGAATGTATGTGAGTGTGTGTGAGTGTGTGTGTGAATGTGAGTGTGTGTGAGTGTGTGTGTAAGTGTGAGTGTGTTTGAGTGTGTGTGAGTGTGTGTGTGTGAGTGTATCTTTCCCCCAGAATTTTCTATCCCTTTTGTAGGTTTTCCTCAATAGACTTAGGCCCTGTGACTGGGGTAAAACAACATACAGATGTTTCTCCTTGTTCAACCAACCCAGTGATCACCATAGCAACCACCCATCAGTTAGCTGACCACTGAGCTGGTCACAGTGGCTGACAAACGACTTCAGCACTCCCTTTTTTTTTCTTTTTTGTTAGTTCTGCATTTTTTCTCTTTAAAAGAAGCCTGTGGTAGTTCTTCGAGGTCCTTCACCTGCTGAGGGACCTCTAGCATCAGAATAAAAGTTCCTCTTGCTATTGCATCAACTGAGGTGTGAGTGGTCTCTTGGAGTGACTCCACCCTGGTGATTGGACTCCAGGGTCCAAAACCACCTAAACTATATCTTCAGCCCCAAAGGTTTTAAGCTATTTTGAATAAAATGTATATAAAATTTTCACTTGCTTTAAAAAATAATATGCATGTAGAGTATATAGTTTTACGAGCTATGATGGCCTTCGGGGACATAATACGAAATAATAAAACTTCACCAGAAGTTACTCCCTACGTCAGAACTTCAATTTTCCATGTTTATGGGATAGCTATGACATAGCTTTGTCAAAAATGGAGCCATACTTAGAATGAAAACATCAGTCATAGCTCAGTGTGGTGGTGCATGCTTGTAATTCCAGCACCAGGGAAGCTAAAAACGACGGTTGCTGCAAGTTCAAAGCCAACCTGGGATATATAGTTTAAGGATAGCTGGGCTCCAGAATGATACCTTAGCTCAAAAAATAAAACAAAGTATAGCTAAATTAAGAGCACAGAGAAAGGAATTAGGTACAGTGATAAATACCTGTCTCCCAGGGCTAGGGAAGTGAAAGTAGTAGTATCTGAAGTTCATGGTTAAACTGGACTATGTGAGATCCTGCCAAAACAAAGCAAGCAAACAAGCCAGGAAGCAAGTAAGTAAGCAAGCAGGTGAGAATGAAGGGGGGTGAGGGAGGGAAAAGGGAGAAAAGTGGTGGCAGCGGGGAGGCTATGCCAGAATCTCTCTTTTGGACAAGGTAAAGGAGTAGCTCATTCATTCCTAAATCTGCATAGTCTAACAGGAAGACAAAGATTCATCTATTGCTAAGAGAGTGAAGAAAAAAAAATAAAGAATGCTGTAAGCAAGTCAAACAGTGGTGGCATACACCTTTGATCCCAGCATTAGGGGTATAAGGAGAGTGGACCTCATTGAATTAAAGGGCAGCCTGGTCTACAGATTGGGTTCTAGGACACCCAGGTCTACACAGAGAAATACTGTCTCAAAACAAAATCGGAAAGAATACTGCAGACTTACATATGTGAGAGAAATCTAACTGCAGTCAATAAATAATGGGAGAGACAATGCTTCAACTAAACATTTTTCACTGCAAAGTGGAACTTCCAGTGCCAAGGATGGGTTACTTCTAATTGAGCCATTGGCCAAAGAGGCCTGAGGGAAATCTGAAAACCACGGGTTATTGCCAAAGCTATCGGTTCTCTCTGAAAACTGGTGGTAAAGCCCTATTATTGAAGACAACACGTATACCATCACTGAACATGGTGACCACCTAGAGCCTTTACCCCTGCTGACTAGTGCTCCTCATCTTAGAAGGTACTCTGCATGGTACCAAAGGACAAAGCTAAACACCAACTGAGCTACAAACCCTGAGGATACAGTGGTGACCTCCTGCATGTTCCACTGGTGCAATAGTGGCACAAATGTTGTGGGAGTAGCCTGCCACTGCCTGAACAGATTTACTGCTCACTCCCTGAGTCCTAATTAGAAACCCATGGCTAACCTGAAACTAGATAGATAATGGGCCTAGGGGAGAACCAAATACTATTGTTCTGCTAAAAGAACATAGCAATAAAATGACCCTTAATGACATTTTGCTATACCTATATGTCAGTATTTCATTTGACCACCATCAAAAAAGCTTCTTCCTGCAATAGATGGGAATTAGTACACAGACTACAAATAACCAATGTGTAGAGAGAAAGATTTTGGAACACTCAGTCCAAAATAGGACACATCCGTTAAACTGCTTCCTTTGATGTTCCGGGATATATACAGAAGAAGTGGAAAAACCATAGAAGTCAGAAGTAATGGATAACTCAAAGGAGTCAGTGATATCAGAAACAATAGGTCAATAATGAGGCATTTGAGGTTCAGCCCCAAGTTCCTCTTCAAGGTTCAGATCGGATACTACAGGAAGTGAAATGAACTTTTTTCTTCATTGTATTTGAGGGAGAATGAATCCTCTCACTCCATGCTGTTCTAAACAAGTCTCTTTATTCTTTTGTCTCTATTATAATTCTCCTGTCCTAATTCTAATTCCTCCTAGCTTCTCCTCTAGCCTAAAACCTCTCTTTTTACAGGAGGCTTGGAGCAACAAAAAATTTACAAAAGTTAACCTCTCAATTGTCAAAAGCACATTCCTAGGGTAAGCAATAAGTAGCTGAGCCATTTACCATGGCAACACAAGATTCTAAAGTTACAGGAGTAAGACTGTAATCAGAGCCCAGTGGCACAGTGTCCATAGGTCTTTTATCAGCTAGACTTGGCAAGCGAAGAATTGGCATGCTTTTCTTAGGGTGCTTTGTGTAGCAACCTTGGTTGGACACCTGTGACTCTGACCTTGTGCATAGGTGTGAAGCTTTCAACTTATTATCTATTACAAGAAGCCTTTAGTCTAATTTATACTTGCCCTGAGGTGAAAGTGAGCTAATTGTGTGCAGTCAGTCTGAGCAAAAAGAACAAAGCAGTCTTTTAAGTATCTACGATTCTTGTGGGACAAATAGATCTAGTTATGAAGCATGTTCTAATATATTTTCTATATTTCAATATTGTACAATAAATGAAAAGTCATCTTCCTGACCACCCACAATAAAACTGAGATGTGATTATGAGATTACATATACACATCACATGAGAGTACACACTACAATCCAGTTGGTATTGGGGAGACACCAAGATGCTTTGGCAAATGTGAATAACAGTTTCCAGAGTTGATGGTTCAGCAGCCCTTGCCTGGACAGGATTAACCTCCACCAGAGAACCCCTCCTCTGCTGGGTTGACTACATACCACTTTTCATCTGCAGTAACTCTCACGGCTTCTGACAGTCTTACATACATGTTTACAGAGACCATGACAGCATGCACAGGACCTGCACAAGTCCAAACCACACAGGGTCCCATTGAAGGATAAGAACAAACTCCATTTTGAGAAAGAACTCCATTTTAGACAGGGCCTAACTAAGGGGGTAAATGTAGCCCAGCAAAGTCATAAGCATTCCCAAGAAACTGTGCCTGCCCTGGTCAAAGTGACCCAGCAGGCTATCCAAGCAACATCTGTTTGCTTCAAACCTCCTTGTAGGTCCTGATTGACCACTGTTTTGACTGTTTTGAAATTCCCCTATACCCCAACCAACAAATTCAAAAGTTGTATACTTTTATCCAATCCCAAAATGCCAAGGTTTGTGCTACCCTACCTTGCAGTTGGTGTGTTGGATAGTTGTCTGAGTGAGCTAACTTGTAATCAATAAACCCCAGTGTATTTGCATTCAATGCTGGCTCTGTGATGGTCTTTGGGGGCCCCATGACATGGGCATAACACCAGTGCTAAGAGGGAGAAGAAGATGGAAGCCCCTATTCCAAAGATAGAAGCTATCACCAATTGACAATTGCCTGCAAAGAGAAAGCTAACTTTCTCCAAAGGGGTCTCTTGCTGAATATATATATATATATATATATATATATATATATATATATATATATATGGAATATATATATATGGAATATATATATATACGCCCACATCAGGGCAAACCTCAACACACAACAGTAGATGGCCAAGACAAAATGAACTCAAAGGTATTTCTGCAACTATTTTTTTTAACTTTGTTTGAGCATTTTTTGAATCTTACCAGTCTTTTGCTATGCATTATGGTTTTTGATTTTATATTTTTATGGGGTTTGTATTGTGTGCTTCTTGAACTTTTGATTTGTTTTTATTCTATTTTTTATTTGTTTTTTTTGTAGTTTGTGGGGTTTTTGTTTGTTTGTTTGTTTTTTTGGCCTGTTTTCTAAAGAGAAAGAAAAAGAAAGTGTGGAATTGGGTGGGTAGGGGAGTGGAGAGGATATAGAAGGTGAGGGAAGGGAACCATAATCAGAATATACTGTATAAAAATTATTTTCCATTAAATACTGAAAAAAGAATATTGTGGATATAATTATCTAATGATGATATTTACTATCCAACTAGGTTTTAATGTAAAAATATTTATTATTTATCTGTGTGTATATGTGTGGATGTGCATAGATCACAGCCCAAGTGTGAAAATCAGAGGAATTTCTCCTTCCACTATGTAGTTGGGAAACAAATTCAGACAGACTATCAGGGTAGGTGGCAAGTGCCATCTTAGGCCCTTTGTAGCTTAGGGATTTTGTTTGTTTTGCTTTGGTTTTTACAACAGGATCTTATACAACACTAACATGATAGGTTAGTCAAGTCTGGCCTTGAATTTCTGATCCTCCTGTGAATCATTCTGCCTGGCCTTCAAGTTTTCATTTCATTTCTTTTCTTTCTCTCTTTTTGTAAAATTGTCAGACTTTACCAATGGCTCACATCTATAATCCTAGTACTGAAGAGGCTGAAGAAGGTGGATTATTATGATGTCAAATCAGCCTGGCTAACAGAATGAGGGATACTGGAAAGATAGCTTAATGGTTACAAATGTCCAGAGTTCTCTCAGAGAACCTAAGTGAAGTTCCCAACACCCATTCTGGTCTACTTCTGAGAAAATTTTACATCTCTGGTCTTATGTGCAAATACCCACACATATACATAATTTCAAATGTGAACTGGCCTGGGTGCTGGTGGTGCACGCCTTTAATCCAAGCACTCAAGCAACTGAGTTCAAGGCTGGCCTGGTTTACAGGGTGAGTTACAGGACATCCAGCGATACCAAAAAACCTGTCTCAGAAAAAAAAAAAGAAAGAAAGAAAGAAAGAAAGAAAGAAAGATAGATAGATAGATGTGGGCATGGTGGCACAAGTCTTTAACCCCAGCCCTCAGGATCATAGGCTAGCAGATAGGCCAACCTGATCTACATAATTGGTGAACGCAAGGTCAGTCAGGGCACCACAGCAAACAAACAACAACAAAATTAAGTTAAATAAGGGCTGTAGACTTGACTTAGCAGTTATACTTGATACTCTTGCAGAGACTGTGGGTTCAGCTCCCAGTACCCACATGGCTCCAGTTCCACGAGATCTGACACCCTCTTTTCAGCTTCAGAAGATGCCAAGCATGCACACGCTTGCCAGATAAACAGCCATACACATTAAATTAAAAAATAGAAAATAAGCCGTGTGGTGGTGGTGCATGCCTTTAATCCCAGCACTCAGGAGGTGGAGGCAGGCGGATCTCTGTAAATTCAAGGTCAGCCTACTGAGCCTGAACTCAATAGCCTTCCAGGACAGACTCCAAAATAACAGAGAAACCCTGTCTCGAACAAAAAAAAAAAAAGAAAGAAAGAAGGAAGGAAGGAAGGAAGGAAGGAAAAAAGAAAGGAAAGAAAGAAAGAAAGAAAGAAAGAAAGAAAGAAAGAAAGAAAAGTTAAAATGGGGAGGGTGTAAAAACTTGAAAAACTGTGGGGTACTTACCACACAAGCCTGCTAACCTGAGCTCCATTCCACAAGTGCACAGGTGGAATCTGTCCTTTGCTCTCCATGTGTGCACCAATGGTATGTATGCACACACACACCTCATGAGCACAAATATATACTATAATAATACATTTTAAGGCTAGCCTGTTATACATAGCAAGTTCCAGAACAGCCAGAACTACAGAGAGAGATCATAAGTCAAAAAACCAAAATGATAGTAACAATATATTTTAATATTTTAGGGGACTAGAGAGATAGCTCTGCAGTTAAGAGTGCTTACTGCTCTTGTACAGAGCCTGATTTCAACTCCAGCCCCCATGTTAGGTTGCTCATAACTGCCTATAACTCCAGTTCTAGAGAAACCTGATATGTTTCTTCTTCTGAACACCTTGGGCACCTGCATACACACACACACACACACACACACACACACACACACACACACCACATATACACATAATTAAAAAACAAATCTTTAAAAAATTCATCAAAACATCCAGGTGGTGGTTGCTCACGCCTTTAATCCCTTTAATCGCAGGATTTAGGAGGCAGAGGCAGGCTGATCTCTGTGAGTTCAAGGCCAACCTGGTCTACGAGAGCTAGTTACGGGACAGGCTCCAAGGCTACAAAGAAACCTTGTCTCAAACAAACAAACAAACAAAGAAAAATTAATCAAAACAGATGACTCAGAGGTTAAGCGCACTTGCTGAGCAATTGTAAGATTCCAGCACCCACTAAACAACTGGGTGTCACATGCATACCCATAACCCCAACGCCAAGGACCGTAAAGATAGGAAGATCACTAGAGCTTGCTCGCTTACAGTCCAGACAAGAAAACCCAAAGTTCAGGGTCAGGAAGTGGTGCCTCAATAGCAACAGGCAAGGAGTGATGGGGAAGGACATTTGATGCTCTCTTTTGGCCCCATGGAAACATGCACATATCAATCAATCACTCTTTTTAAGAGTCAAAATAAATAAATACCTTAAAGCACTAGTCAGGTCCATTTCCATGTTTCTTTGGACGCAATACTTTTCTCTGTTCTTAGTTTACTCCAGTCTCAGAGCGTTTGTTCTTCTATCTTGTGCACAGGTGGAGGAAGACAAGGAGTATAAGGAGGATGGGAAGAGGAAAAAAGGAGGCGTGAAGAAGCGATTATGGCAAACAGTGAAGGGGATGGGGATGGAGGAGGTGAGGTCTTCCCTGATTAATGGAGGCTCCCTGTTAGAATGTTGACCATCTCACCTAGAATTCCAGCCACAGCAACCTTTGTGATCCAGGATCTAAAACAGTAGGTCCCAAGAGTGTTAGCCAACTTCCCAATGGGGTTTCTAAAGGAGGCTCAAGCTTGAAATGCACCATCTCACACCTATTCCACAGAATAAAACTATCAGAGGTTGGCTTTCTTATTTTATTTCTGGTTAATTGTGGGATTTTGAAAACAATGATTATGGGAGACTAGAGAAATGACTCAGGGGTTAAGAGCACTGGACCCAAGTTTGATTCCCTCTCCCCAAATGGTGGCTCCCAACCACCTGTAACTCCAGTCTCAGGGGACCTGGCACTCTTCTGTCCTCCTCGGCCATCACCATGCAGGCACACGCACACAGACTCTGCAGAAATAGCTGTAGGGGGAGGGGGTCATGCGGCTCACGATTCCAGATGATGGTCTGTCACAACTGGAAAATCTAGACAATAGGAACTTGTAATAATCAGAGAGCAGGCCAGTGAGATGGCTTGCTGGTCGCATCACAGTCAGAAGGGAGGGCTGGCCAGTGAGATGACTCAGTAGCCTTTGGTAAGCCTGACAACCTAAGCTGGACCTCAGAATCCACATAGTAAGAGAAAGC
Organism: Microtus oregoni; assembly: GCF_018167655.1. Taxonomy (NCBI): domain Eukaryota; kingdom Metazoa; phylum Chordata; class Mammalia; order Rodentia; family Cricetidae; genus Microtus; species Microtus oregoni. The sequence continues at coordinate 50,411,127 of NW_024543066.1, forward strand.
AAACTCTGCTATGTTGTCTCTGACCACACACACACAGAAAGAGAGAGAGAGAGAGAAAGAGGGGAAGAATGGGAGAGAGATGTTTTTTAGGAGAGATTAGTGATTTATAACCTGTCCTTTCCTCTCCAACTTGCTTTTGGTCATAGAGTTTTATCACAGCAACAGAAACCTTAATTAGGGGCTGGAGAGATGGCTCAGTGGTTAAGAGCATTGCCTGCTCTTCCAAAGGTCCTGAGTTCAATTCCCGGCAACCACATGGTGGCTCACAACCATCTGTAATGAGGTCTGGTGCCCTCTTCTGACTTGCAGACATACACACAGACAGAATATTATATACATAATAAATAAATAAATTTTTTAAAAAAGAAACCTTAATTAAAACATATGGATTTGGCTTGTAGACACGTCATTTGCCTAAGTAGTCTAGTCTATCCTGAACTTGCTGTTCTGCCTCTACTTCTAAGGGATTACACCACCTACTCCCTACTCCTTGTCATGTGATGCCCTGAACCACCCTGTGACTCAGTCAGGAAGAATTCTGTCTCCCAAGTCATCTGTCTTGTGGTAATCCTCCCCAAAGTCCTGGGGCTGCAAGAATATACCAACATATATATACCAATGAAAACCAGCCTGTAAACTTCTTTCTGTAGTTAAAAAGAAAAAAAAAACAGAAGAAAGAAATCATTATGATGTTTTCCAAACTGCTAAATTGAGTTTCATCTTTAGGACTGAAAGATATAAGTCAAATATAGCACTTGTTAGCATATGTGAGGCTCTCGAGTTATTCTAAGCACCACATTTTAAAAGTGTAGTATATACACCTCTAATCCTATAGCCCAGCAGGGAGGCAGGGGGAGCAGAAAGAGTTCAAACCCACTAGGCTGCACAGCTACATGGCACCTCCTCAAAAACAAATGAATAATAAAAAAAAGCAATTCTATAACCCAAGCAGGACAATCAGATCATCCTTGGGAGAAAATAATAATTTTAAATTTTAAAACAAAACAAAAGGTTGGAGAGACAGTTCAGTAGTTGAGAGTATACAGTACTCTTGCTGAAGACTGGAGTTTGATTTCCAGCACCCACTGTGGGCTAAAAAATCACCTGTAATTCTAGTTTCAGGAATTATGACCTCTTCTGGCCTCTATGTGCAACTGCACACATGTGCACATATACACACACTTATAATAGATAACAAAATAAAAAGGTTTACCATTGAGTTTCATTCCCAATCATTAGATTTTTGGGGATTTGGGGTTTTTGTTTTGTTGGTTTGATTTGGTTTGGTTTTTAAGACAGGGTTTCTCTGTAACTTTGGAGCCTGTCCTGAAACTCGTTCTTGTAGACCAGAGTGGCCTCAAACTCTCAGAGGTCTGCCTGCATTAGTTTTGAGACAATATCTTGTAATGTATCTAGCCTAGCCTTGAGTTCCGTCTTGGCCTCCACTTGTCAGGATTGTAGGTTATAACACTATGTCTTACTCTTTTAAACACATTACATATAAACTTTAATGAATTTCTGTCTTTTGAAAACAACCCATTTTGGTTTGGTGGTAAAGGTCTATGATCTAAGTACATGGACTGTGGGTAGGAGAATGTCATGTTCTAGGCCATCTTAGGCTGCATGAGACTTTGTTTCAAAAATAACTAAGTGAGCTGAGTGCTGGTGATGCCCACTTTTAATCCTACCATGCAGGGGAGACAGAGACAGATCTCTTTCTGATCTCAAAAGGGAGAGCCCAGGACAGCCAAGGCTACATACAGAAAAAAAAACAACCAATCAATCAACAAATAGAAAATAAATCACCGAGGATGTGAAACATTGGCCTTGAGTTTGATTATATAATTTATATTGATATATTTTTAAAGTTTAATTTTAAAACCTTTTGAAATTGGGGCTTGCTCAGTGGTTAAGAGCACTTGCTGCTCTTATAGAGGATCTGAGTTCAGTTCCCAGCACCCACACAGGGCAGCTTACAACTCCAGTTCCAGAAGACCCAACATCTCATACTTTTGCAGGCACCTGTGTAGATGGAGCGGAGGTGGGCCGCTTCCCGCGGCCTGGCTCCCAGCTAGCTTTACCCAAAATAATTACGTGGAAACTGTATTCTTTTAAACACTGCCTGGCCCATTAGTTCCAGCCTCTTATTGGCTAGCTCTTACATATTGATCTAACCCATTTCTAATAATCTGTGTAACACTACAAGGTGGCTTACCAGGAAAGATCTTAACCTGCGTCTGTCTGGAGTGGAAGAATCATGGCGACTGCCTGGCTCGGCTTCTTTCTCCCAGCATTCTGTTCTGTCTACTCCGCCTACCTAATTTTCTGTCCTATCAGGCCAAGCAGTTTTCTTTATTAGTTAACCAATGAAAGCAACAGATAAGATACAAGACCCACCTCCATCACACCTGAACACAGATACACGGACACACATATAGACATAGTTAAGAATAATAAAAATAAATTTTGTTAGGACATAAAACTTCAGTGACTTAGGCTTGATCTCATCTGACAGCTTCTTTCCTGTAGTCCAGCTTCTATAGTGCCAGAAAGTACTCTGCAAATTGCCAGGAGAAGAAAGCAATCCATAGCCCTCTAGCTATGTTATCTATGAGCCACAATAATGGTCAGCATGGCCAGATATTCTAAAAGGTGAAATGGTGGCACTTGTATTTTGGTGACAACCAAAAGTTGTCAAATTGTACTTAAGACCCAGACAACAAAAGAAACCTAGCCTGCTATCCAGGGATAATGAGTCATGGATCTAAGAAGTGAACCTACCACTTTATTAGAGGAGCATAATTCATAACTACATTCTAAAAGTCATCCTTATAATCACAGGTAATTATAACTTTACCCTTCATCAAATAAGTTTCTCTTTACATCAGATAGAGATAATTACAAAAAAAAAAATCACAACTGGATACAACACAGAGTTCAACCAATCTTGGGAAGTTAGCCTGGCCCAGTGGTTGCGTCTACAGTACAATGCCTATACTTGAGGCTAAGGAAATATCTAGGAAGAGAGGGCAAAAAGTCCGTAAAAAGCAAAAGGCTGGATGTGGTGGCACACACATTTAATCACAGCACTTGGGAGGCAGAATTCGACAGATCTGAATGTGAGGCCAGCCTGGTCTACAAAGAGAGTTCCAGGACAACCAGAGCTACATAGAGAAACCTGTCAGGAGCCATTTCCCCCCAAAATATTGCAGGGACCATTGTCCTGGGGAGTTTGCAGAGAGCCCCACACCCCAACAGTATTTAGAACTGTTTTGTTGGCAGAGCCTACCCCACACCCAACTATCTTGAGAGCTATCTGTTAGCAGAACCTGCCCCACATTACAACTATCTAGAGAACTAGGTGTGTCAGCTCGTGACCTCCTGACCGAGGAATCGTGACCTGACCGATCGTAACCTCCTGGCAGATGACCGATCATGACCAGCTAGAACTATCGCTGCAATATTCCTTCCTGCCCATACCCCTGCCTCCCATCCCAACCCAAATTCCTCATCTAGGGGCTATATAAGCGGTAGCCATGACGCTAATAAACGGAGGCTTTGACAAAAGAATTTTGCTTGGCCTTCTTCCTCTCTCCCGCCCATGTCTTTTCAGATAGCTCCTCTCCGGGACCCTGGAATAACTGACCTGTCAGGCGGGTTACAACCCCTAGACTAACTGACCCACCAGGGCGGTCTACAGAAACCCTCTGTCATAAACCAAACAAACAAATAAATGAAATGATTGTAATAGCAGAAGGACCGGGAAGTCTAACGTGAGACTAGGTTTCCTAGAAATGACTGTCTTAGTAATGTTCACCAGAGACAACTGCTCAGATGTGGATCCAAGACAAAGTCTTTATCAGATGGCCAGCAACACTGGGTGTTCAGGATCACAGCGTAGCACTGGGCATTTCTCAGGGTGGGCTTTTAAGCACACATGCACACACACACACACACACACATATATACACATACACATGTATGTTCTGGGTTGACATATTTTAGTTAATTAGAACAGTTAGTCAGAAGTGGAACTACAGAAGCAAAAAGTCAATGTTAGTACACTTTGAGATTTTCCCAGAACTACATAGACTTTGATGGATTTGACCTTTTAGTTTGGGCAGGTGGAACTGTCTATATACTGAGTTTTACAACCTGAATGTTACTTCCATCATGGGGTCAGTTGTGTTAAGGTTTGGGAGTCTAATAAATTATGGGGCCCTGTTACAGTAATACCTAAACAGTAACAATATCAATAGAAATGCTAGTTCAGAAGCTAGGAAATTTCACAGGCAACTATACACAGATATCCAGACAACTAATGACTCCTGAGAGAAGGGCAATTAATCTTTCCTAGGGATGACACCCTTAATTTGTTATCCAATACAAAGTGATAAGCCCTGAAATCATATACACACAAACAACAAAAATGGACCCAGCAGATTGTATTATATATGTGTGTATCTCTCACTATATATAAAATAATAATGAAAAAAGGTCAAGAATTTAAAGAGGGCATGGAAAGGTTGGAGGGAGGAAAGGGAAAAGAGACATGATGTAATCAATACATATACATATATATATGAAAACACCAAATAATTTTGCTTAGGGACAGATCTCATGTAGCCCTGTCTGGCCTAGAAGAAACAAGGTCTCATCCACCCCGTCTGACAGTCACTATGTGCTTACTGCTCTAGCTGTATCAATCCCACTGGAAGAGTATAAAGACCATTAGCCAAATTCATTTGGTCAAATTAAGCAAGCTTTATTTTCTGACAGTCAGGGCTATGTCCCTAAAGCAGAATTTGAGAAACTAGCAGTGACCATATGAGACAGTGGGTTCATATAGCCCAAAACAAAGTGTAAGACTAGGCAGTTTTCAAGGTTAGAGGATTTCAAGATGAATTTTGGTTACATAAGAATTTGACTTAAGGGCTGGAGAGATGGCTCAGAGGTTAAGAGCATTGCCTGCTCTTTAAAGGTCCTGAGTTCAATTCCCAGCAACCACATGGTGGCTCACAATCATCTGTAATTGGGTCTGGTGCCCTCTTCTGGCCTGCAGGCATACACACAGACAGAATATTGTATACATAATGAATAAATAAATATTTTAAAAAAAGAATTTGACTTAACACTTCAAGATACTTAGCAGAACATCTTGTAAGGGTGGTGGTCAGGGCACAGTGTGTGGAAAATATCACATTCCAGAAAATGGGTCAAGACCTGGTCCAACCCAAGTTTAAAAAAAAAAACAGGAATGAATTCATTTTGATCTTGGAACAAGAGGACTTTCAATCTTAAGACGGATTTAGGCTGGTCATCAGTTGAAAGCATGAATCTGGGAGAGTGGAGTCTAAAATTGAGGTGGACTAAAGTTTCAGGATATAGCCAACTTTACTCAGAACATTAGACAATTTATTCTCTGAGTGTTAATTAAGAAAGGTCAACTGAGTAAAGTCTCATGAGTTCAAGTCATAATGAGTATTTAATCACAAGGACAAGATGCATGTGGCAAAAATATGTTTTTCCATAGAAGCATAGAAACAAATAATAATAGCCTGCTGTAAACTCACTCTTATCCACTATACCAGGGAGGGCACAAACGCACAGTCCAAGAACAATTCCGTGTTTTTAAAGAAACTGAGGTCACAGGACTCGCCTTGTTTTGTCACAAACACTCAGAATACTCTTCACACACCTCTATTCTTGGACCATGTTAACAACTGAGTACTTCCAAGGATCACCTTGCTTTCTTTTTTTTTTTTCCTGTTTATCCATGTTTCTTTATTCTTTTTATTTTATTTTTTTAAATTTATTTATTTATTAAAGATTTCTGCCTCTTCCCAGCCACCGCCTCCCATTTCCCTCCCCCTCCCCCAATCAAGTCCCCCTCCCTCATCAGCCCAAAGAGCAATCAGGGTTCCCTGACCTGTGGGAAGTCCAAGGACCACCCACCTCCATCCAGGTCTAGTAAGGTGAGCATCCAAACTGCCTAGGCTCCCACAAAGCCAGTACGTGCAGTAGGATCAAAAACCCATTGCCATTGTTCTTGACTTCTCAGTAGTCCTCTTTTCCGCTATGTTCAGTGAGTCCGGTTTTATCCCAGGCTTTTTCAGACCCAGCCCAGCTGGCCTTGGTGAGTTCCCGATAGAACATCCCCATTGTCTCAGTGTGTGGGTGCACCCCTCGTGGTCCTGAGTTCCTTGCTCATGCTCTCTTTCCTTCTGCTCCTGATTTGGACCTTGAGATTTTTGTCCGGTGCTCCAACGTGGGTCTCTGTCTCTGTCTCTTTTCATCGCCTGATGAAGGTTAATATTCAGGAGGATGCCTATATGTTTGTCTTTGGATTCACCTTCTTATTTAGCTTATTTATGGCTAGAAACCAAATACGAGTGAGTACATCCCATGTTCCTCTTTTTGGGTCTGGCTTACCTCACTCAGGATAGTGTTTTCTATTTCCATCCATTTGCATGCAAAATTCAAGAAGTCCTTGTTTTTTACTACTGAGTAGTACTCAAATATGTATATATTCCATACTTTCTTCATCCATTCTTCCATTGAAGGGCATCTAGGTTGTTTCCAGGTTCTGGCTATTACAAACAATGCTGCTATGAACATAGTAGAGCATATACTTTTGTTGTATGATAAGGCCTCTCTTGGGTATATTCCCAAGAGTGGTATTGCTGGGTCCAGGGGTAGGTTGATTCCGAATTTCCTGAGAAACCGCCACACTGCTTTCCAAAGTGGTTGCACAAGTTTGCATTCCCACCAGCAATGGATGATGTACCCCTTTCTCCACAACCTCTCCAGCAAAGGCTATCATTGGTGTGTTTTATTTTAGCCATTCTGACAGGTGTAAGATGGTATCTTAAAGTTGTCTTGATTTGCATTTCCCTGATCGCTAAGGAAGTTGAGCATGACCTTAAGTGTCTTTTGGCCATTTGAACTTCTTCTGTTGAGAGTTCTCTGTTCAGCTCAGTGCCCCATTTTATAATTGGGTTGATTAACCTTTTACGGTCTAGTTTCTTGAGTTCTTTATATATTTTGGAGATCAGACCTTTGTCAGTTGCGGGGTTGGTGAAGATCTTCTCCCAGTCAGTGGGTTGCCTTTCTGTCTTAGTGACAGTGTCCTTTGCTAAAGCTTTGCAGAAGCTTCTCAGTCTCAGGAGGTCCTATTTATTCAATGAGACCCTTAATGTCTGTGCTGCTGGGGTTATACGTAGGAAGTGGTCTCCTGTGCCCATGTGTTGTAGAGTACTTCCCACTTTCTCTTCTATCAGGTTCAGTGTGTTCAGACTGATATTGAGGTCTTTAATCCATTTGGACTTGAGTTTTGTGCATGGTGATAGATATGGATCTATTTTCATTCTTCTACAGATTGACATCCAGTTTTGCCAGCACAATTTGTTGTTTTTTTTTTTAGTTGTTGAAAAAAAAATTCCGCCTCCTCCCTGTTTCCCATTTCGCTCCCCCTCCTCCCGCTCCCCCGCTTCTCCCACTCCCCTCCCCCTCTCCCCTTCACTCCATTCCCCCTCCCTCTCGGACTGCTCTTAGTTTTTATTTTTAAAGACAGGGTTTCTCTGTGCAGCCTGGCCATCCTGGAACTCACTTTATAGACCAAGCTGGACTTGAACTCAGAGATTTGTCTGCCTTTAACTCGCCACTGCTGGGATTAAAGACATGTGCTACCACCACACAGTATGTTTTTTATTTTTTTGGATTTTTCGAGACAGAGTTTCTCTGTAGCCTTTTGGTTCCTGTCCTGGAACTAGCTCTTGTAGACTGGCCTACAACTCACAGAGATCTGTCTGCCTCTGCCTCCCAAGTACTGGGATTAAAGGCGTGCACCACCACCACCCGGCTTCCAGCATGTTTTTTTTGTTTTTTATTTTTTTTTAGTTTTCATCATGCTGTTTAATCTAGCACGTTGCCTAGAAAGGTTTGTTAGCAAAAGTACAAATACGTCTCCAGCATGTCTCTTAGAGACCGGTTCACCCACTGCTCTGTTTGGCTGCTAGCCTCTTGTCTCTCTCTTCAGCAATTTTGAGGTGGATTCCTTTTCCTCAGGGAAGAGAAATCCATGGTTTGTTGCCCTTGCCAATAACAAAAATGTTGGAAAGCCGGGTGGCAAAGCTGTTGCCATTGGCATCTTTCACATGGACCACATCAAAAGAGCTGGGATTCTCTCTCTGTTGGTGATCACACCAATTCTTCCCAAGTTAGCACCCCCAGTCACCATACACAGGTTACCAGTGTCAAACTTGAAGTCGGTTATTTTGCCCGTATCCAAATCAGTCTGGATGGTGTCATTCACCTTGATGAGGGGATCAGGGTAGCGAATAGTGTGAGCATCATGGGTCACCAAATGTGGGATTCCTTTTGTGCCCACAAAGATCTTTCTCACTTTGCACAACTTGTACTTGGCCTCTTCAGGTGTAATACGATGAACAGCAAAGCGACCTTTGGTGTCATAGATCAGACAGAAGTTCTCTCCAGTCTTGTCAATGCTGATGACATCCATAAACCCAGCAGGGTAGGTTATATCGGTCCTGACTTTGCCATCAATCTTAATGAAGCGCTGCATGCAGATCTTTTTCACTTTATCGCCAGTCAGGGCATACTTAAGCCTGTTCCTCAGGAAATGATCAGAGGCAGACATTCCCTCAGCTTGTGAGGGCCAGTGGACAGAGAGGCGCAAACCCTCCAATTAGTTTATCCAGCATCCAACGCTTTGGAGCTGCTACACGCTTCAGATGTTTCTTGGGACCACGAGCCATGGCTGCGCTGGGAACGGAAAGAGCCCAGCATGTTTTTTTTTGTTTTTTTTTTAATATTTATTTATTATTATGTATACAATATTCTGTCTGTGTGTATGTCTGCAGGCCAGAAGAGGGCATCAGACGTCATTACAGATGGTTGTGAGCCACCATGTGGTTGCCGGGAATTGAACTCAGGACCTTTGGAAGAGCAGGCAATGCTCTTAACCACTGAGCCATCTCTCCAGCATGTTTTTATAGGCAGGATCTTGCCATACAGTTCGGCCTAGCCTCAACCTTCCACCCTGCTTGACTCAGCCTCCAGCACCCTAGTGTTAGAGTAAAATACTTGTAGTCAACAGAATAAACCCTCAGGTTTTGGTGGAGACCTGACATTTCAGGTGTTCTGGTTTGTTACCCCAGGCAGGTGGGCACATTGTAAGCCATGCTAGATGGAGATGGAACAATGAGTCTTTTAATGAGATACTGTACTTTTCCTGTCCAGAATCTTCACCCCATGTGCAGTGGCTTATGCTACTGGACTATTGCTTTGCAGTTAGATGGCTTGTAAATCTGTCAGGTTTTCTGAATTAGTAAAATGTAACTTTTCTTTTACTTATATTTCTTACTTTTTTTCTTTTCTGAGACAGGGTTTCTAGCCTGGTTTGTTGTTTGTTCTGTGATGATCAGACTGGTCTTGAGTGAGGAGATCTGCCTGCCTCTGCCTCCTAGAGCCAGAATTAAAGGCATAAGCCAATAACATCTCCAACCTTTGTATCTCTTTTCTAAGCATACTTTCATCAACACATTGGGTCCCTGTCTCCCCAGCATACTGGGTTTCCTTGATTCTTTCTCTAAAGTTACCTTGCTGCGGACTGGCTGTTCGTCTCTGTGTCTGACCGACATGTCAGCCTCCATAGCATGATCTTTCTTCCTTCTGCTTCTGTTCTCCAAGCAGGGACCTGACGCCCTTGTATCACCAGAGCTCCAGAAGAGTATCACTATGTCCATGAAGTCTTCCTTTTTTTTAAAAATGTATTCAATGAATACAATAGGCTTTAAAACAGGGTCTTGCTATGTATCTTGAGCTGTCTTGGAACTCTTTTTTTTTTTAAATATTTATTTATTTATTATGTATACAATATTCTGTCTGTATGTCTGCAGGCCAGAAGAGGGCACCAGACCTCATTACAGATGGTTGTGAGCTACCATGTGGTTGCTGGGAATTGAACTCAGGACCTTTGGAAGAGCAGGCAATGCTCTTAACCACTGAGCCATCTCTCCAGCCCTTGGAACTCTTTTTGTAAGAATAGTCTGGCCTCAAACTCAAACTTTTTTTTTTTTTGAGACAGGGTTTCTCTGTGGCTTTGGAGCCTGTCCTGGAACTAGCTCTGTAGACCAGGCTGGTCTCGAACTCACAGAGATCCGCCTGCCTCTGCCTCCCGAGTGCTGGGATTAAAGGCGGGCGCCACCTTCGCCCGGCTAAACTCAAACTGTAATTTTTTGTTTTTTCCCCAGAAGGGTTTCTCTGTCTAACAGCCTTGGCTGTCCTAGAAATTACTTTGTAGACCATGCTGGCCTCAAACTCACAAAGATACTCCGACTTCTGCTGGGATTAAAAGCATGCACTACCATGCCCAGCATTTCTTTTTTCCCCGAGACACGGTTTCTCTGTGGCTTTGGAGCCTGTCCTGGAACTAGCTCTGTAGACCAGGCTGGTCTTGAATTCAAAGAGATCTGCCTGCCTCTGCCTCCCGAGTGCTGGGATTAAAGGCGTGCGCCACCATCGCCCGGCCCCAGCAAATTTTTTGATTTTTTTTTTAAGATTTATTTATTTATTATGTACACAGTGTTCAGCCTCCATGCCTGCAGGCCAGAAGACGGCACCAGATCTCCTTACAGATGGTTGTGAGCCACCATGTGGTTGCTGGAAATTGAACTCAGGACCCCCGGAAGGGCAGTCAGTGCTCTTAACCTCTGAGCCATCTCTCCAGCCCTGTTTTGTTTTGTTTTGTTTTTTCAAGACAGGGTTTCTCTGTAGCTTTGGAGCTTGTCCTTATCCAGGCTGGCCTGGAACTTACAGAGATCCGCCTGCCTCTGCCTCCAGAGTGCTGGGGTTAAAGGCGTGTGCCACCACCTCCTGACAATTCTTTTTCTTTTTTTTTTTTTTACTTCTTTTTATGAAACATTCAACACCCACATAAAAGTGGAGAGAAAAATATGTGAAAAACAGCTTTAGGAAATACTATCTTTTTGCCTCAATTTTAAAAATAAGATATCATATATAAGTTGAAGCCTGCCAGGCCCCATTTCCTTCTATCCCACCTCAGAGGCAACATTATTATAAGTGTGGTATTTATCCTTATGTACATTATTATAATCAATCTATAGAAACCCTATAGAACATGTAGAATTATTCTGTTTTATAAGTTTGTATAAATGTTATTAAACTATCTCATACTATAATTTCATTTTTGCTCAATTTATTCTTCCGAAATTTAAAAAAATAACAGATATAGTTTAGTCTTCTATATAGTATTCCATCCTCCTAATGTTAAGAAAGCTATTCGCTACTGTTCTGAGACAGAGTCTCATTGTGTAGTGATGACTTGCCTGGGATTTACTATGTAGACTAGACTAGCTTTGAACTCAACAGGATCCACTTCCCACCTTTCTTCCTTTCTCCCCAAAGCATGTACCACCACAGCTGCTCTTTCATCTCCCCTTCCCCCTTTAGATAATATTTACATCCAGTGGCTCATACAAATGTCAAGTGGACCATCCCATCAATGTAACAAATGGCATAGGGTGGAACACAATACCCTATCATCCTTTGTTAATGTCATAATGTAAGACGTTGTTTGAGCTGAGAACTACAGTCACTTAGTCTTGGTAGGTAGCTGGATGGGCATCAGCAGGCTAATCCGTGAGAACAGATCTCCTTCACCATATCCTAGACTCCAGCTCCTATTTGCAGGGTGTTTTATTAAGGTGAAGAGGCACCGTGACCACAGCTACCATTATAAAGGAAAGCATTTAATTCGGACAGTTCAGAGGTTTAGTTCCTTGTCATCATGGTGGGTGGGAAGCAGCAGCATGCAGGTATGGTGTTGGGGAATGAGCTGAGAGTTCTGCATCTGGATCTGCAGGCACAGGAAGTGACAGTGACACACTAGTCAGGCTTGAGCTTCTGAGCCCTCAAAGTGACACCCTTCCTCCAACAAAGGCACAAGGCCAGACCCAATAGTGCAACTCCCTATGGACATATGGGGACCATTTTTATTAAAACCACCATATGTGGCAACACAGCTTTTAATTTAAAGGCAGCACCTCATTATGTGGTCCAGCCTAGCTTTGAACTTGCTACCATATGTCTCTGCTTCCAAAGTCCTGGAATTACATGTAGGCATTGTCACCCCAGCTACTAGAACCATTTTGTAGAAAGGGAAGTATCCCAATTGCCCCTTCTTAGAATTTAAAATATTGTATGAAATAGAGGAAGGTGGAGTAGCAGGACTTTGTTAAAGGCCATTTGAGAAGGGCTGTTTCCTCCTCTGTAAGTCTGACTATTTAAAATGAATTGTTTTAGATTTATTGATTTTTTTTATATGCATTTGTGTTTTGCCTGCATGTAATGTGTGAATATATACCACGTGCAAGCCTGATGCCGACGGAGGTCAGGAGTGGGTGCCACAGAACTAGAGTAGGGTGTTGTGAATTGCCAGGGCTCTGAACTGCTGAGCCATCTCTCCAGCACCAGCTTGGCTGCTTCACATGTTTATTTTTATTTTTTTTGAGACAGGCTTTAACTATGTAGCCCTGGTTGATTTTGTCTCTTGAGTGCCATCATACCTTGAATAGATTTCTTTTTAAAAGTTTATCTTTAATCTACTAGGTTACATGTGGGTTTTTTTTTTGCTTTTTTTTTTTTTTTGAGACAATTGAGAATTCAGAGGTATATCTGACTCTGGGTAGATACAAGCAAAATAGTTTAAGCTGCTCAAGCCAAAACATAAAGGATGCAAAGACAAACTATTGTTCTCTCCAACTGGGCTTGTCAAATCACTTGACCAACAGGAGGTGGGAGAGGAAACCCTGGCTCAAAAAAAAATTGGTTGGTTGGAACCTCTAGCTTGTGCCTGTAGAATCTGAGAAGTCCCATCTCTCTCTCTTTCTGTCTGTCTGTCTGTCTCCAAATCTCACCCTCTCAGAGAATTTCCAACAAAAGAAAAGGCGACAGAAAGCCCAATTCTGCATTCTTGGCAACTGCAGCAGCTCCTCCCCTGACGTTGCCAGCAGCCCAAGTCTGGGTCTAAAGCATTCAGTCTTTGAACTTGGACACAAGCCCAGCTTGTGGTGGACATGCCATCACCTCTCTCCTACAGGCTATATAAGCTTCCTGCTTCAGTTCTGGCACGTGACTTTTCCTGCCTCCATCTCTGGAACTGGAGAACTCACGCAGGGGGTTCTTTGCTCAAATAATCCTGTTTTGTTTTGTTTGTTTTCTTTTACTTTTTCATTTAGGGTTGATCTGGTTTCCTGCATTAGCAGAGAAACCTATTATCACAGTACAGAAAATCTATTAAAAATCACGTCTTAGGAAAGTAGATATCCCTACAACACACTAAGGAGACAGGAAATCCTCAGCCCCTTCCAGGAGATGATGCTCTTACACACGCAGAAGTCCCCTCTCTGTGCAGATATTTACCGGTCTGCAGTACGTAACTTGTCTAAATTTCTGACCTTTACCTCAGAAAGTTTGTCTTTAACTTTCCACCCTTTCTATCTTCAGTGACTGGCCAAAATCAAAAGTGTATTTCCCCTGACACTCTGGGTGGGTATTTTCCACTTTTCTCTAAAGGATGCACCCTCCAAACCTACCCTTCAATACAGCTGTTTGCACCCCCACCCCACCCCAATTGCAGAACAGGCTTACTTTTCGGATTCCAACAAAAAAGAAGCCAGTCTCTTCTTTCCTCTTCTGAGTCTTCCTCTGGGCAGCGATTAACAGTCGCTATGATACAATGAACCCGGAGCTTCCCTTCTGAATTCATTTCAAAAGTCTTAGATGTGCTGGGTGGTTGTGGCCCACACCTTTAATTCCAGGACTTGAGAGGCAGAGACAGGTGGATCTTTATGACTTCGAGGCCAGCCTGATCTACAGAACTGGCTCCAAAACTACTGAGAAACTCTGTCTCGAAAAACGAGAGAGAGAGAGAGAGAGAGAGAGAGAGAGAGATATCCTGGACTCACCCAGTAAAGTTATTCTGGTTTAATGACATTATTGTTAAAACAAAACACCAGAGAGCAACTGTAGAAAGGAAAGTGCTGTAAAACCTGAAGTTTTCTTTGTTTGTTTATACACAGGAGCTCTCTGTGTGGCTGACCTGGAACTCACATAGTCTGACCTGTTTTTATGCTTCTGTATTTATGGGATCAAATCTTATTAATATTTTTTGAGGCAAGAGTCTCACTGGGGCCGGGCGGTGGTGGCGCACGCCTTTAATCCCAGCACTCGGGAGGCAGAGGCAGGTGGATCTCTGTGAGTTCGAGGCCAGCCTGGTCTATAATAGCTAGTGCCAGGACAGGCTCCAAAGCTACAGAGAAACCCTGTCTCAAAAAACAAAACAAAACAAAAACAAAAAAATCCCCCCAAGAACAAAACAAAACAACAACAACAACAAAAAAAAGAGTCTCACTGGGGATGCCCAGGATACCCTGGAACTCATGGCCAATCTCCTGCTTCAGCCTCTCAGGTACTGAAATAATAGGCATGAGCCTCCTCCATACTGGGCTAAGGCCAAGCCTAGGAAGGGATACTGATCAAACGCAAACTAATAAGGCGCTGCCATTTCACAGCGGCAGGCTTCACCGCTCAGAGAAAACCACATTCACATGTGAGCCCGCGTTAAAAGAACACAGGATCTGGAAAGAAGATCCCGAAAAACACAAACAGCACTGGCAAGGGAGGATTTACAAGGGAAAGCACATCCCTTATGGCTGAAGTGTGGCAGTAGCTACCAAGCTTGCCAGACAACCAATCATAAACGCATTACAACCCATGTCCCACATTATGACCATGGCTTGCTCCGCAGAATTAGGGCACTTGCCAACGGTGACACACAATGTAGGGCTTTTCAAGTCGTTTTAGGAGGGTGGACTCAAGATGAAACACTTAAACAACTTGCTTTCTGCGACAGCGACAATAGTTTTGCTTATAAAGTTTAACTAAAAAGCACAATCTCTTCTGGACACAGTCTTGCCGGCTAACATGCACTCCGGGGTTTCACCTTTGAAAGCATAATAGACAAGAAACTAACAGCAGACTGCAATCGTGCCAACCCGGGTGAATCCTGCAGGCAGACTCATTTCAAACTTTTCCACGCACTTAGCTTTTATTTTGCCGACCCCGTAACGTTCTCTTACAAGAGAGAGAGAGCGCTCATTGAGTCTTCTCTCTTTGGGCGGATTCGGCTCAGAAACTATGAGGGAAAGAGGGATGGGGAAGAATTCTTAAAAGAAAAAGTTTTACCCAGAGTCGCTTAGAAAAAAAAAGGAACCTCTCACGCCATGATTTCGGTGAATTAGCAACAAAGAGGAGGATTGGCCGCTGACGGACACTTCTGAAAAACATTTTTTTTTTCTGGCTCCCGCTAGGGTGGAGGAAGTTGGGTCTCCGCGCGGGAGGGTGTCAGGCCCAGCAACGCCTCAGCGTAGGGCGGCAGGTGCGTGGGCTGCAGCGGCCCGGCTTCTCGGGTCGCCGGTCACCCGCAGGCCCTGGCGCGCAGGGCGGGTGGCCACGCTAGCAGCGACATGCCGGCCGCCCAGGGGAGCAGACCGCGGCCCCGGCGCTCAGGCCCGCTAGCGTCCTAGCCGCCCCGGGCGGCTCGGGGGCCTGCGGCCGCCAGCGGCGGAGCGCGGCGGGGGTGGGGAGGGCTCAGGGCGGCGGCCTGGGTGGGTGGGTGGGGGGAGGGTCTGAGCTCTGCCACGGGCACCCGCAGGGACCCTGGCGGCGGCGGGTGACACTTGGGGCGGCATGGCCGAAGCTGGCGGGGCCGGCTCCCCTACACTGCCGCCGGCTCCCCAGCACGGCTCTCCCCGGACCCTGGCCTCCGCCGCCGGGAGCTCTGCTTCCTGCGGGCCAGCGACCGCGGTGGCCGCGGCAGGCACAGCCGAGGGACCGGGAGGCGGCGGCTCGGCCCGGATCGCCGTGAAGAAGGCGCAACTGCGCTCGGCTCCGCGGGCGAAGAAACTGGAGAAACTCGGCGTGTACTCCGCCTGCAAGGTACCCGCCGGGACGCGCGCGACAGCGGGGTCACGGGCGGGCCCGGACCCTCCTCTCCCCTCCCCCACCCCGCTCCTGGCCTCGGGAGAGCACCGCGGAAGTGCTGCACTCGCTGCGCGCGCTCCCGGCCGCGGCTTGCACAACGTCCCGTAGGGGTAGGGTTTATCCAAATCTGCTCCTCTCCTTCTTCTGGGAATGTTGTTGAGTCTTGGCTTCCAAGTGCCAGGGCTATCCTGGGGCTTTGTTGTTCTGTAGGAGTTTGCGGGAGACCTTTCGCGGGACTGTGCTTGGTGTAGCGAATCACTCTCGGCTGGGAAGTATCTTTTTGGGGGTGGGGGGTGGGGATCTGAGTGTGTCTCCCTGCGCTCACCCTTCCCACTGTGCCCCGCTAGGAGGAGCTGGGTTCGGGAGTGAGCGCGCTGAAGAGTCCCGGAATACTGGCGCTCTGCGGGAGCGAAGGGGCGGAGCGCGGGGTGGGAGGTGGGCACGACCCCAAGCCTGGGTCCTTTGGCGCCTGGCGCCTCGGATGGGCGGCGACAGCCCTGTCATTATTGTGTTATTACTTGTTTAGTGATTGTGGCGCCCTTGGCCGCTTAGGCTGTAAACAAGGTCTGGCAAGGTGACGGCCCAGGCGGCGAGCACTTCACAGTTTGAGGACAGTTTTCTTGCCCTTCTCCTTCCCCGAGGGCTCTAGGCACCCTAGAGCCTCCAGCTGGAGGTGCTTCCTAGGCCGCAGGCGGCGGCTTTGTTTTGACAGGGTGACAGCAGAAGGGGGCGGGGACTTGGCCTTGTCAGCTTTGGCGGCTGGAAGAGGCGCACTCACTCGCACCTCCCGCGTTGCTGCTCCCGCCTACTGCAAAAGGGGTCAAGTTCCCAGCGTCAGCGTTCTCAGCCCCACCCTCCACAGTGAGGAAGGATAAACCTAGCAGATGACATCCCTCCCGGGGAATGCTGGCTGCAGTGTTTACTGGCTCTTCTGAGGGCCTTGAATGGTCTCCTGCAGGCCTTTTTTTTTTCCCCCGAGACAGGGTTTCTCTGTGGCTTTGGAGCCTGTCCTGGTACTTGCTCGTAGACCAGGCTGGTCTCGAACTCACAGAGATCCGCCTCCCTCTGCCTCCCGAGTCCTGGGATTAAAGGCGTGCGCCACCACCGCCGGGCTTCCTGCAGGCCTTTTCCAAGCGGCCACCTCCTGTTTGGTCGTGCCTTTCTGAGCAGTTCCACCGCCGTGCTTTATGCACTTGGTGTATGCTGGAATTGCTGAATGAGCTGGTGGAAATGCTGATGCGGAATCAGATCTGGGGTGGGGGTTTGAGGACCTGCGTTTCTAACAAAGCCCCGGAGATGTGTGTGGTAACTGAGAATATTTTCCACGAAGCAAGTATATTGAATTCTGTAGAGGAGTTGTGAAATACTAACGTCAGTCATATATCCTAAGGAATGCAGAAAAGGTGAATCAGGAGACGTGGGAAAGGTCTGAAGTTCTACTGCAATAGCTCCAAAATAAGGATGTCAGGACCCCTGGCGTCGCACGAAGGCACAAAGGAGAGTGACAGAGAGAACCCAGAGCAATCTCAAGGACTAATAAGCTTGACTTTTGAAGCCTCTCTGTGTTTATGGAAACCCAGTCAGCTACTTCAGTCCTGCCTGGGATTCAGTATGTTGCCAGAGTTCCCATCACCAGCACCCATCCTTCATACATACTGCTGTTGTGTAGTATCTGAAAATTTTCCTGGTGTTTCAGGCATGCATTTTTTATACTTTAAAAAATTTCCCCAGGTCTCCCTATGAAGCCCAGGATGACCTTGAATTCCTATCTGCCTATGATTACAGTTCTACCACTATGCTCCCATTGGCCTTGATATTTAAAATTTTCCTGAGTAGTGAAACATACCTTCAAGTATGTGTGTGTGTATATATATATATATATATATATATATATATATATATATATATTTGGTTTTTCGAGACAGGGTCCATATTTTTTTTGACAAACTCCTAGGAAAATCTGCTATTCAAGTCCTTTCTTCCTGCTTCTGTGAAACTTTGGACATGTGGAAGTTTAGTGTGTGTATGGTGTGTGGGTTTGCATGTACCAGAGCACTCTGTAGAGGTCAGTTCTCTGAGAGAACGGGTTCTGGGATTTGAACTCAGGTTGTCAAGTTTTTAGAATGAGCACTTTGCCGCCTGAGTCATCTCACCAGCCTGAAAGTGTATGTTCATACTTGTAGATTTATTTAGTAAGTGTTTGAGGAATTCTAATTGGGGATCAGTTACAATGGAGTCCAGCGAAGCCTTCTTTGAGGGTTAGGGGCTGGGAGTTGGGGAACTCAGGGGCTGAGGCTCCTGTGGACAACTCCCTAGAGGATGTGTCATCCTGATTACAACTTTTGGCTGGCTGGAGTTGGGTGGGGTAGGGTTTCTTCTGTGAAGAGAAACTGAAAGCAGTTTTGAAAACTTGGAATTGGGCCAGTCAGAGTCCTCACTTTGTTGGGGCCACTGGATTGGGAGAGGGGTACTCAGGGATCCAGGACTAAGCTGGGAGGGACATTATCTTAGATTTAAAAAAAATAAAAGTTTATTTTATTTTCAATTATGTGCATTTGTGTGCACACAAGTGCTCAGATGATTGTGTTTGCTTTAGACTGTGTTGGTTGGGTCAGACACTCTGTGGCTTTTTATCAGCTTGTGTTTGTGCTTAATGTAAGCAACCCACAAAGGACAGAAGACTCAGCCTGGGCCAGTGGGAGAGCAAGCGAGGTGGAAAAGTTAACTCTGGGAAGATACAGTTTCCTGGGGGCCACCGGAAGAAGAGCAGGCCTGAGACCAAGACAAGATGTGGCCCAGAGAAGAGAGGGAAAAGTCTGTGTGTTACAAACAAACGTGTTTTACAGGCTCTAGCCTAGAGTTCTTTGAACTGTGCCTGGTAAAGGTTGCATCAGAGTTTCTTGACTTCTGTGACACAGCCAGAGAGATAAGGACTATATCGTGTAGACCTTGCTGACTTGTGGTCCTTTAGTTCCCCTATTCCTGAGTCCACATTCTGTGTTTGGCCTGGCCTTGTGAACAGTTCTCTTTCTATGTCAGGTCTTTGCGTGGTTCCTTTGGGATTGATCTGAAAACTCTTCCGCCCTCTTGGAAGTTAATTCTCCATTCTGGGGAGGGAAGCTTATCACAAGGGTTCAGCATTGATCTCATATGCAAACACACAACCGAACCCTAGCCAAAAACAAATAACCCCTCAAATTTGATCTCAGATATCTTGTGGTTCCTTTGTCGCTAGTCAGCATTTTCATTAGAAATTACCCAAATTCTTCCTTCCTGCAGATATGTGATTTACTTGTTTATTGAGATAGAGGCTCTCTGTGTAGCCCTCGCTACCCTGAAACTCCATTTGTAGAACAGGTTGACCTTGAACTTACAAAGATCCTCCTGTCTCAGTACTGAGATTAAAGGTGTGTGCCACCTTGGCCAGCCTTATTAATTTATTTTAATATAGGCTGATTGGGAGCTAAAGATCCCATACTCTTAGCTTGGTAAGTGCTGGAATTATAAGCCTGCCTCCAAAGTATAATTTTTTGCCCTGTTTAAGTCAACTGACTGGATTCTGTGATGAAATTAGTGAGTGAGTAAATGAACCAAAGAAGAAAAGATCAAACTGCAAAATTTACCCCATTTCTCATCAGGTCCAGTCAGGGCAAGTGTACAAGGTGATGATTCCCTTCTGCTTGGCCTTGTGCAGATGAGTCAAACACGTTTAGGGAAGTGAAAACATAAATAATAGCCTCTCCTCAGTCAAATCCTTGACTCTGTGATGAGTACTTGTTTATATTGGGATCTAATAACCATCAGCTTCACCAAACCGAGACAGAATAGTTATCTAGTTAAGGTATCAATGGTGCAAGAGTCCAGTGAATAGCAGAAAGGGAACTGCCAAAGGCCCTCTGATGACTGATATCAGAGTACTGTCTAGATAGAGACTGGAAATGGAGCTTTTTTGAGTACAGCCAGGTTATTTCTAGTGTCTAATAAAGGGTTTGTATAGCCTTATGCCTGTGTCACTGAACCCCAAATGAATCCATGGACTGAGTCTGGTGCAGAATTCATGAGGGTCTTTGTTTAACAAACCTCAAGTCTGGACCTCACTCTTGTAGCACACAACACAGTGGGTGAGTCCGGGGAAGGAGAGCTTTTAAAGGGGAATGGCCACAAGTAGGGTGGATGCATGTTTTGGGGTCGTGGGATTGGTTGGAAAGGGTGTACAGAGTAAGATAATTTCTGAGATCTTTGGTTAACTTTGGGCACGAACTGTTAACAAAGGACCACAAACTGCTGTCGGGATATCTGCAAGGACTAGGATGTCTGCAGAAAACATCTGGACCTCGTTAAGTTTTATGGCTCTGCTCCTTAGTTCCTTAATTGGCTATTTCTAGGGTATCCATTTAAATTTCGCTATCGCAGCACATTCCTAGAACTGAGGTCGGCCCCTGGTCACTATATGGTGTTAAGTAAAAAATAATAAGAAAGAAAGGCAGCTCCGCCAGGGCAAGAAATCCAGTTAGGTCCAATTAAACCAAATCAAATTGCCCATCGTTTTAAGAATGACACTCTCGGGTGGTCAGCAAGGTTGGGGGGTGGAGACAGAACAACAGGGAGCCCAGGCAGACTCGAAAACCACGCGTTTCTCCTTTGGGATCCAACTTATATACCCTGTGGAATGCTGGGATTTGGAGTCCAGAGCAATGCAACTCCCAGGCCAGGTTGGCTGGGACAGATGCCAGGGGCTGGGGGCTGCGCTCCCAACTTAACATATGGCTTAAGATGAAGCCCCCTTCTTTAAAGTGGAACCTGAAAAGTCAGATCCTCATAATAGAAGCTTTTAAAATATTATTATTATTATTATTGGTTTTTTTTTTTTTTTTTGTTTTTCGAGACAGGGTTTCTCTGTGGCTTTGGAGCCTGTTCTGGAACTAACTCTGTAGACCAGGCTGGTCTCGAACTCACAGAGATCCACCTGCCTCTGCCTCCCGAGTGCTGGGATTAAAGGCATGCACCACCATCGCCCGGCAAAATATTATTAATATTAATTCAATAATATTGACTATTAATCGATTTCATTTTATTAATATTAATCCCAGCACTCAGAAGGCAGAGGCAGGAACTCTGTGAGTTCAAGGCTAGCCTGGTCTACAAGAGCTAGTGCCAGGACAGGCTCCAAAGCTACAGTGAAACCTTGTCTTGAAAAACCAAACCAAACCAAATCAAACCAAACTAAAAAACAACAACAAAAAACCCACATAATGCCTCTGTGTTCTGCATAAACTACATAAAACAGGCCAAGTTATCTATCATATTGTAGAATGATTTCAGCTAATGGATTTACCCCCTGATAGATCTGGGTTATTTGGTTTTAACGGGTACTTTTCCTGGTAGCCAATAGGCACTATGGTAGCCGTTTTGTTCCCTATGCCAGGGAGCTTCCTTTTGATCTCATATTCTGGTCTGTTGGAGCGCATGGGGTGAGATAGTGTCTTCTGAAACAGCTAACTGCTGAAACTAGAATGTCTTTGTCAGGGCTCAGTAGGGCTGGAATACTAGTCAGAGGCTGGGAGGGGATTCGAGCAGCGGGGCGTTCCTCAGAAGCATCCGGTTATCTGACCCGTCTGACTTCGGCTGGACTGGTTCACTTCAGCTTCCAGCAAGTCCGGGGCTTGTGGTCATCTGGGGCAGGTTGTAGGCAGCAGCTGTTTCCTGGATGGCGGCTGTCAGTCAAGTGGAAATCTACTGAGACAGATATAGGCTAGGGACAGAAGTTAAAGTTTAGGAACTTAAAAGAAAATCTTACATTTGTAACTTCCAGGCCCACAGTCCTAGTAACTGTGGGTGGAAGGAGTCCCAAGACCAGAAGAGATATTTCACTATCAGGAACAGGCATGTGCAGAAACTTGGGCTGTACTTATCATAAATTTGTAGTTTACTAAAAGAGATAAAAGTCTTAGCTATCTACTGTAATCGGCACTGAAATCCACACTGGAGAGAAAGCAGCTAACAAGTGTTAGCTGAGCAGACTCACCTTTGAGTCCTCACGAAAGCGGTAGCTTTGGGTTAGAAAGCATGAGCATTTTTTTCCTGTCCAGAAAGCTGGATGTATAGATTGAACAGAGATGTTTTTAGCCTGATGAGAAGCATCTTTAAGTCTAAACTTAGAAGACAACTGTTGTAGTTAGGGTTTCTATTGCTGTGAAGAGACACCATGACCATGACAACTCTTGTAATGAAAACATTTATTGGGGCTAGCTTACAGTTTCAGAGTTTCAGTCCATTATCGTCATGGCAAGACTCATGGTGACATGCAGGCAGGTACATACTAGAAAAGGCTCTGAGAGTTCTACATCTTGATCTGCTGGCACCAGGAGGCTGAGCCAACCTGGGAGTAGCTTGAGCATATGAGACCTGAACGCCCACCACCACAGACACACTCTTCCTCCAACAAGGTCACACCTCCTAATGATGGGGGGAACATTCAGACCCAGGAGTCTGTGGAGCCTATTCCTATTCCAACCTCCACAACAACCAAAGGAAACTTAAAATCTTGAGCTTGTGACTGATAATAGGAACCAGTGCTCTGCTAGCTGACCAGAACTCCATTGATTGATGTTAAAACTGAACTTCCAAAATCGTAGTATAACAACAACAATAGATGGGGGAAATAAGCCTGAAACATTTCTTATCTTTTTTTACATATCTTGATGCACTTTTATTGGGGGCTTTGAGTACCAGCCTCAGTACCCCCTCAGGGCTCAGAATTGGATGTCTATGGCAGGCAAGGATCTGAGGGTAAAAAAATTAACTGAAGTATGTTACCTCTGCATGTTCTTTATTTTTTGTGTGAGGGGGAAAAATGAAGTAAAGGGGGCATGGAGGAGATGGAAAACAAGGAGAAAAATAAGAACAATAAGAAGAAAAAAGGAGAGTAGGGAAAGAAGTAGAATAACTAGTGAAGAGGAGGAGAGGAAGAGTAAAGGATGATCCCCAGGAGGTTTCTAGTTTTTACCGACATAGTTGGAAAACTCCATAGGCAAAAAAATTGATAATATCCGTATTAAAATCACACAAAAAAAGGGCAAGTAAACCCTGACAAAGCTGTACTCTGGAACAGGTGACCCAACCATTCAAGGGTAAGCACTTGACTTTCCAAACCACTAGATGAAGTTACTAAACATCCCTGAATCCTGGATTCACCCATTCTCCTCCTCTAATCTCTTTGGTGATAACCAGTTTGGGGGATGCTCAGATTTGTTTGTTAGCAAAGATGGGGCATGCTGCCTTCCTGCTCAGTTCTTGTCTTCTGTAGAAATTTCTATGTGGTCTGTTAGCAGGTAATTTTGTGGGATTGACTATGTAAATTTGACAGAACAAAGAGTGAATGCCTTTGCTCCAATCCCTTTTGGTGTGGGGGAATGGAGCAAGGTCACTTCGTTGTCCCACAGAGGTTACCCTGCTGGGGTGCTCTGGGTACAAATCCCATTTTGAAGGGAAGAATCATGACTTTACAAGGTTTCCACAGATATGACAGCGACTTTTCCAAAGACAATCCCGCAGCTCTGCACAACAGGTTGTTCCACGTGGACATGGATGTACAAACTTCCCGTGGATCTGCCTATTGGTTGTCAGCTGTGCATTCACTGTATGGTCTTGTGGCTCCAACACACTTTCTTTTGCAGTTACAACTTGCATTTACACACCTTAAATAATTTTCTTATTCAAGCATTCTTAGCCTCAGACCTTTACATACCTTAGAACTTATATCCTCAGAACTTGCATAGGCTTTAAACCTTTTTCTTTCCACCTTCCATTTACCTGAGGCATTCCTGAGAAAAGTCATTGCAAAACATGTTTTTTTCCCCCCCTTTTTTATTGATATTTATTGAGCTCTACATTTTTCTCTGCTCCCCTCCCTGCCTCTCCCCTCTTCCATTTCAACCTTCCCTCAAGGTTCCCGTGCTCCCAGTTTACTCAGGAGATCTTGTCTTTTTCTACTTTCTACTTCCCATGTAGATTAGATCTATGTAAGTCTCTCTTAGTGTCCTCATTGTGACAAATTTCATTTCTTTGAGTACCTTTTGCGTTACTTCCTGCAGGTAATAGAGTTTGGTTATGCAAAGAACATTTTCTTATAATTTCCTTGGCTTCTTGCCAAGTGAAATTCTGAGGCTTCTAGCGCATTTCCTATTAATAGCTAGTCAGTTTCATCATTACCTTATGCCAAAGGACCTGGTACACCTATATGGGATCAGATATAACACCTATATGGGTTATATACAATGGATGATTTCTATTTCGGATTACTTGTTATAATTGAATAAATAACAAAGTTACTTCTGAATCATCTGGAATAAGTTTAGTGGTTTCAACATGTAAAATGACTTTTTTCATATTGAGAATCAGTAACTGTATTAAGAGATTCTGGAAAATCTAATAATACCATAAGAATAGCATATAATTCTGATTGATTTTTATTTTTATTATTTTATTTTATTGATATTTATTGAGCTCTACATTTTTTCTGCTCCCTTCCCTGCCTCTCCCCTCACACTTCCATCCTCCCACAAGGTCCCCATGTTCCCAATTTACTCAGGAGATCTTGTCTTTTTTTAGTTTTCCTGTAAATTAAATCAATGTAAGTCTCTCTTGGTGTTCTCCTTGTTGTCTAGGTTCTCTGGGATTGTGGTTTGTAGGCTGGTTTTCCTTGCTTTATGTTTAAAAACCACCTATGAGTGAGCACATGTGATAATTGTCTTTCTATGTCCAGGTTACCTCACTCAAAATAATGTTTTCTACCTCCATCCATTTTCATGCAAAATTCAAGATGTCATTATTTTTTTCTGTTGTGTAATACTCCACCACATTTTCCTTATCCATTCTTCGATTGAGGGGCATTTAGGTTGTTTCCAGGTTCTGGTTATGACAAACAAAGCTGCTATGAACATAGTTGAGCACATGTCCTTGTGGCACAATTGAGCATCCTTTGGATATATAACCAAAAGTGATATTGCTGGGTCTTGAGGAAGGTTGTTCCCTAATTTTCTGAGAAATCGCCACACTGACATCCAAAGGGGTTGTACCAGCTTGCATTCCCACCAGCAATGCAGAAGTGTTCCTTTTTTTCCCACAACCTTTCCAGCATAAGTTGTCATCAGTGTTTTTGATGTTGGTCATTCTTACAGGTGTAAGATGGAATCTCAGAGTTGTTTTGATTTGCATTTCTCTGATGACTAAGGATGTTGAGCATTTCCTTAAGTGTCTTTCAGCCATTTTAGATTCCTCTGTTGAGAGTTCTCTGTTTAGGTCTGTATTCCATTTTTTTTTATTGGATTATGTTTTCTTTTGGTGACCAATTTCTTGAGTTCTTTGTATATTTTGGAGATCAGACCTCTGTCTGATGTGGGGTTAGTGAAGATCTTTTCCCATTCTGTAGGCTGTCATTTTGTCTTGTTGATTATGTCCTTTGCTTTACAGAAGCTTTTCAGTTTCAGGAGGTCCCATTTATTAATTGTTTCTCTCAGTGTCTGTGCTGCTGGGGTTATATTTAAAAAGTGGTTCCCTGTGCCAATGCGTTCAAGTGTACTTCCCACTTTCTCTTCTATAAAGTTCAGTGTGGCTGGCTTTATGTTGAGGTCTTTGATCCATTTGGACTTGAGTTTTGTGCATGGTGATAGATATGGCTCTATTTTCATTTTTCTACATGTTGTTATCCAGTTATGCCAGCACCACTTGTTAAATATGCTTCCTTTTTTCCATTTGATATTTTTTGTTTCTTTATCAAAGATCAGGTGTTCGAAGATGTGTGGATTGATATCCAGGTCTTCTATTCAGTTCCATTGGTCCTCCTGTCTGTTCTTAGGCCAATACCAGGCTGTTTTCAGTACAGTAGTAGCTCTGTAGTAGAGTTTGAAGTCAGGGCTTGTGATGCCTCCACAAGTTCTTTTATTGTACAGGATTGTTTTGGCTATCCTGGGTTTTTTGGCTTTTCCAAATGAAGTTGAGTACCGTTCTTTTGAGGTCTTTGAAGAATTTTGTTGGGGATTTTGATGGGCATTGCGTTGAATCTGTACATTTTTTTTTTTGTAAAAAGTTACAGTTGAAGCCTGTTTACAAGGCAAACCTGTCTGCCTTTTCTTAACTAAAGACCTAATAGCTCTTCAAAACACAAGACCCGATTTCTTACATATGAAATGAACTTACAAGGTTAGATAAGAACTTGGTTGGCTGCTACTGCCAAGCTGACCTAACTATAGTTGATCTAGTAGGTAGCTTTCCCAGGCTCTTGTGGTCTCCATAGCTTTGTTTGAGTCAGAGGTACCAGGGCATCATTAGTCTTTGGCAGCCAGGCCCAGGAGTCCTGAGAGACGTTTCCTGTGGATGACTGATCTTAGTTTGCCTAGGCAAAGTGGGGCAATTAACTTTCCAGTGTCATGCTTGTTCACAATTTGGGTAGGGTGGTGAGGGAGGCAATGTGGCTGTCTTGCCCAGTGGTTAACATTACCACAATCCATACTGAGCTGTCATTGCGGTGTCCCATCTTCTTCTTTGGAGAACGCGGGGTCACTGCTAGCAGATCTCTGACAAATTTGAGGACCATTATCAATTAAGTATATCTGAGCTAAACAAACTTGCTTGTTTTAAGCTACTTGTTTTAGACATATCCTTGAAAAGACATATAGGAGACTAAATTTTTCCTGTAATTATTACTTAGCATGATTGTATGTATAGTTATGAACACATTAAAAAGAATGTGATCATTTATAAGGTGTCTTACCTTTAACTTTCATGTTTTAATTATCTTTAACAGTTTACACTAAATTAGTAGCTTTTATGAAGATTAGGATTTTTACAACTTTATCTTTTTTACGGTTGAGCCTTGAAGTTAGTAAAGATAAGGAGGCTAGGCAGACACTCTTAAGCCTGAATACACCTTAAGTAAGGAGAGACATTCTCTAAGCCAGTTGTTCTCAACCTTTGTAATATTGTGACCTTTCAAAAGGTTCCCCATGCTGTGGTGACCCCAAGCACAACTCACTCTCACTGCCATGCAGCAACCACAATTTTGCCACTGTTAGGAATTGCAATGCAAACATCCAGCATGCACGGGGCCTAGGCTACCCCTGTGAAGAGATCTTTCAGTCCCATAGGGTAAGAACTGCTCCAGGCTCTTTTTCAGATTGCTTAGGTTGTTTTCTTGTGGCATCATAATTTAGGAATATTCCGGTTTTTGGGGTTAAGTGTTTGGTGCTCAAAGTTGTTGCCTTAGTTGTTAATCCTTTTATTTATTTATTTTTAAGATCATTTATTAATAGTACAAAACATTTTATGAGCTAAGAATCTCCCGTGGTCTTATAAAGTTAAATATTTTAAAAGTTGTTCCTTAAAAGAATCCATTTGTTTTAACCTACATTTCTGTAAAACTCCAAAATTTCCTCTTAAAATAGTTTATAATTGCTTAACTGTATGTTTCTTGCAATATCAAAAAATAAAGTACCTTTTTTACTTCAAGAGAGAAGACACATGGCACAACCATAATCTGCACAAAGCAAAATCACTCTCCATTAGTACAAACAATTTGCTCAATATCTGGGATTCATTCACTGACTTGGGTCATTCCTCTGGCTCCACCCTTGGCAGCACATACAGCTTGATTTCTAGATCCTAGCCAGTCCTGTTTAATTGCAGGTGGAATTTCTGGTGACTATCACATGGAACAGGCATCTCCAAAACTGCTATGGTCTATTGCAAATGGGCTCTCTTTAGGAACTCAAGCCCTGCCACACACTCGCAAACCTCAGCTTTTCTATATGACCCCTTCGTATCTCTAAAACCAATACTACCTGGTTTACTCTAAAGTTACAAAGTTTTACTTCCAGCAAAGTACATTTTTGCATATGAATGCTTAGAGATGCATCTTTAGTACCTTATTAAACATACATTGTTTTAAATTCTATTTTTCATAATCCTTGTTTTCAGGACAGAAATTATCATATAAAAATCCATTCGAATCCAGAATTTTGTGGAGGCCTGTTGTTGCCTCCTTGGTTGGCCCTTGCCACGTGGTTACTTTTAATCAAGACACGAGATCTGCCTTCTCCACCCCTAGCAGAGATGGCTGTCAAAAGATGGTGGTGAAGTTGCTTGGCATCTGCCCATTCCTGCCCTAGCAAAGTTGGCATTCAGCCATATGACTGCCTCAAGATGGTATCAAGGCATGTGTTGCTTATATTCCAAAATGGGATCATGCCATGGTGTCTCAAAGATTACATATGCATAGATTTTTAAATGTCAATCCTGTGTTACAAGTTTTTTATTTTTTCATTTTATTTTTTCAAGACTGTTTTTTTTTTTTTTTTTTTTTTTGTGTAATCTTGGCTGTCCTGGATCTAACTCTGTAGAACAGACTGATACCTAACTCAGAGACCCACCTGCCTCTGTCTCTCAAGACTGCTGGGATTAAAGGCATATACCACCAATGCCTGGTTCCCTATTACAAGTTTTAGGTTAATTTTTTTTAAACAGATTTTTAACTATACCCAATAAATCAAACTCATAAATCTTGAGCTATAGAATGTTCACATAAACCACATCTAATTTGTGGCTGTTCTGCTTTGCTTTCTTTTCCCTTTACAGTGTCAGGTGACTTGACTGACACAGGACAGCGAGGAAACATTTAAATATGCTTGAGTCTAGAGAAAGGAGAGCCATAACCGAACCCGAAGGCCAGATTTCCAGTAGCATAGAACAACTTTAATGTTATTCACATCCAAAACACATCTGAACTCATGCTAACTCAAATCCAATGACCATAAAAGCAGCCATGGCAGTTGTGGCTGGTGGCTGACAACAGCAGAGATAGCAAAAATGTGACCAAGAAACACAACACAGAAAACTCATATACTCAAAGAAGAGCAGTCAGAAACAAAACATGTGTTGGGCATTCTTCATCATACATTTTGATTCATACATTTTACAACAAAACTTAGAGACACACCAGAAAAAAAAGACTTGTCCAAGTATATGAAAAAGACAGACAAAACTTTCTGCACGAAACAGATGAACAAAACCTTTCATCCAACCATAACCAGGCAGGCTGGTGATGTCTCACTATTTGCCCTGGAAGGGAGAATTTTGGGGTCCTGTTGAGGCCCTTCCATATTCCAGATAGGGATCTCACAAAACAGAACAGTCTGTGACTCACTAGGAGGCTTCCATAGATGCTTGCTGCTTTTCTTAGCACAGAAGTTTACCCTTATAGTCTGAGAACCAAAGATGGACTTGGACCCTTGGGATGCTTTAAGGCATGTGCCTCCCGAAGAGGCTCCTCAGCCTGGAGTTCAGGAGTGAAGGTCTGGTTTTAGAATTTGTGTGTGGGTGGTCCAAATCTCACTGGGGGTCTCCAGAAATTGTTAGTCCCACTGGTCAAGTGTAGTGATAAGAGCAGCGGGGCTGCATCCCCAGCACCCTAGCCGCCTGCTAGCTTATGCCCTGAAATAACAACACACAAATTGTATTCATTTAAACACTGCTTGGCCCTTTAGCTCTAGCCCTTACTGGCTAATTCTGATATCCCGATCAACCCATTTCTAATAATCTGTGAGCACTGGTCTTACCAGGAAGATTCTAGCCTACGTCCATCCTGGGTCGGAGCTTCATCGCGTGTGTCTTCCCGGGAGCGTGGCATGGCGTCTCTCTGCTCCAGAGAGCAGAGCTGTCGAGTTTCTGAGCTCACCTCCTCTTCCTCCCAGCATTCTGTTCTGTTTACTCCACCCACCTATGTTCTAAGCTATGAGCCCAAGCAGTTTGTTTATTACTTAGCCAATGAAATCCACAGATTGATATATGACACTCCCACATCAGTCAAGAATAAGGCCACTACTACAATTAAAAACCAAATTTGAAGCAAGCTTTAATTAAATACTCACCAAGTCCATACTGGGGTCCCAGGAAATGGCCATGAGTCATGTTTTGTGGGGGCTTCAATGGCAGACCCCACAATTCACTGCATTTCTCCTCACGCCCTTTCGTGGGTGTCAAGATGTATACATTCCCTGCCTATGTATACCTCCTGCCTAATATCACAACCTATTGTAATACAAAAGCCACCACTGACCCTTCTTAAATCATTGATATATTTGTGTGTATACATCAGCATGCACACTCACGTTGAGTCACAGGACAACTTTTTTTTTTTTCCAACACATTTTCTCTGTGTGACAGCTCTGGCTGTCTTGGAACTAGTTCTGTTACCCAGGCTGGCCTTGAACTCACAGAGATCCATTTGTCTCTGCCTCCCAAGTGCTGGGCCACCACTGCCCTGCCAGAGGACAAGATTTTGGAGCTAGTCTTCTTCTTATACCTTTAGTCTTGCTCATTTTTACCCGCTGATGGTGATGGTGGTGGCAGTTGGAGAAACGATGGCACAGTGGTTAAGACCTCCAGCTTATTCACAGCTCATGTAGAATGGCTCACACCAGACTTGTTACTATGGCTCCAGAGGAGCTGGGGCAGCACTCTTCTGGCCCCCACAGGCATCTGCACACTCACGTGCATACACAAATACAAATTAAAAAGTAATTATAAAGTAGTTCTCACATCTGCCCAGCAAGCATCTTATCCTGCAGACATAGTTGTAAACAGCTTTATTTCCTTATAACTTGAATCCTTGCAGGTAAGAGGATATGTTCAGTAATCCCGAGAGTTGTTGCTGGTTTACAAGGTGGATCCAAATTAAAAGTATACTTTTGGATATTCTTCAAGTTGGTAACATTGTTACACTAAGATACAAAACAGGGCCTGGTGGTGGTGGTGCACGCCTTTAATCCCAGCACTCAGGAGGCAGAGGCACGGGGATCTCTGTGAGTTTGAGGCCAACCTGGTCTATAAGAGTTAGTTCTGGAACAGGCACCAAAGCTACAGAGAAACCTTGTCTCAAAAAAACCAAAAAAAAAAAAAAAGATACAAAACAGGACCAAAGGTAGATAAAATGACATTTAAAATATCTGTCATCTGGGTTTTGTGGCCCTGTGCCTCTGATCTATGAATTTAGGAGGTAGAAGCAGGAAGATAAAATGACATTTAAAATATCTGTCATCTGGGTTTTGTAGCCCTGTGCCTCTGATCTATGAATTTAGGAGGCAGAAGCAGGAAGATAAAGAGTCCCAGGGCAGCATCAGTTACATACTGAGTTTGAGGCCAGCCTGGGCTACTAGAGACCCTTTCTCAAAAACAAACAAAATGAAAAACCAAGACAAGATCCCCTTTCCTCTCTTGCACTGGCCTTGACCCTTACCAGCCTCAAATATTCTGAGATCCTTCTGCCTCTGCCTCCTACCAAGCCTCGCTCGAAAAAGTGGTACTCAGCTGTCAAATGTATAACATACATTTTATAGGGGGTGACCCCTCCAAAGACTGTTAAGTCTCAGGGCATAGCACCCAGACATTTGTGCTATTTGGCAAATTCAGAACAAAAAGGTTGGTAGGAAAAAAGAGCTAAATTTAATGTTTTTATGCGTTCTCAGAAAATTTTTAAGCTTACAAAGATTTACATATTGTTATGATTTCAGCCACAATAAGGCTGACATTTCTGGGTTCTAGGGCCACGCATGTGGGGACAAGCTGTCAGGCAGAAGAGCCTAATGGCTAAAATCATAACATTGTAACTATTACTATTATTATTGTATGTGTATGTGATGTGTTTGTGTGTGTACACATGTTGAGTTCAGGGGACTTGTGGAATTGGTTCTCTCCTTCCACCATTATGTGAGTTCTGAGGTAGAACTCAAAAGAATTCTGGTGAGCCTTGTGGGTAAAGTATAATATTGCTGTTTCACAAAGGAACAATGTGAAAATAATGTTGCAAGAAATTTCCTTTTGTTAAAAAGGTGCTCCAAAATCCAAACTGTGCAGTTAGTGAGCTGAGTGAGCCAAGATGGCATCTGTCTTTTTATCCCTGTGATAGGTGGTAACTGCATCCCATCCCATTGGGTTCTTGTTGTGTGTGCTTTTTTGAGACAGGGTTTGTCTGTGTAACAACAGCCTTAGCTGTCCTGGAACTAGCTTGTAGACCAGGATGGTCTTGAATTTACAGAGATCTGCCTGCCGCTGCCTCCTGAGTACTGGGATTAAAGGCATGCACCACCACCACCCGGCTCAATCCCTCCTTCCTTACCTCTCCTCCCTCTCTCTTCTTTCTCATTGTAATGGTTTAGATAAAACACTGGTACCCGAGTGGTGGCAGTGGGTTTTTGTGGTGGTTTAGGGCCCTGGTGGGTGGGAGACCACAGCAGACCCGAGGGCACTTGGTCCCACGAGAGGCTGTGTGGTGGGTGAGAAACTGAGGCCTATTAGGCACGCCATGCAGAGTGAGGTTGGATATTTATTTAGTGTCTTCTGGAAGGGAAGGGGAAAGGGGTGAGGGAGGTAGGAGGGAGACGAAGAGAGAGAGGCAGAGGAGGGGGGAGAGAGAGAAGTGGGGAGAGGAGAGTAGCTATGGCAGCAGCTACCTCTTCGGGAGAGAGAGGGAAAGAAAGAAACTCAGGTTGGAAGCAGAAGGAAGATCTGCTTGTCTTAGCAGACAGGGATCTCATCTCATCTCATGTAGCCCAGGTTGGCCTTAACATGGAGCTGAGAATGATCTTGAACTCCCAATCTTCTTGATTCTACCTCCAAAGTTCTGGAGTTAAAGGTGTGTGCCACCAAGACCTAATTTAAAGAAAGGGCCAGTCATGGTGGCGCACATCTTTATTTCCAGCATTCAAGAGGCAGAGACAGGCAGTTTTTTGTGAGTTTCAGGCCAGCATGCTTTATAACAGAGAGTTTAGGCCAGTGAGATCTGCACAATGAGACACAGTCTTTAAACAAACAAACAAACAAATTAAAACTTTAAAATTTATTATACATACAATATTGTGTTCAAAGCCAGGCAGTGGTTGCCTGCACCTTTAATCCCAGCACTTGGCAGAGGCAGGAGGTTCTCTGTGAGTTTGATGCTAGCCTAGTCTGAAGCATTAATTCCAGGACAGCCAGCACTACACAGAGAAACCCTGTCTTGAATAAAATCATAAAAGAAAACAAACAAGAAAAAACAATATTGTTTTTAAATCATGTTAGTGGCTCAAGGATTCTTTTATGTGTGTGGTGTTGTGACTTAAAGCAGAGCCTTGTTATCGGTAGACGAGCACTCTACTGTTGTTAACGGTAGACGAGCACTCTACTGTTGTTAAAGGTAGGCGAGCACTGTACTGTTGTTAAAGGTAGGCGAGCACTCTACTGTTGTTAAAGGTAGGCGAGCACTGTACTGTTGTTAAAGGTAGGCGAGCACTGTACTGTTGTTAAAGGTAGGCGAGCACTCTACTGTTGTTAAAGGTAGGCGAGCACTCTACTGTTGTGCTAGTACTCCTTCCCCTTTTCTTTTTCTCTTTTAAAGATTTCTTTATTCTATGTATACCACATGCATGTGTGGTAATTTTGGAGGCCAAAAGAAAGCATTGAATCCCCTGGAACTGGAGTTAGAGATGTGTGCAGCCTGAAACTTGGGTCTTTTGAAACAACAGGAAGCACCCTTAACTGCTAAGCTCTCCCACAGCTCCTTTTTAAAGACATGATCTCATTGCCTCTCGCTCCAGTCACGCACCACACTGATGTTATCGACGTAAGTGTATCACTGTGCATCTGTCCTCAGAGAAAGCTGGACCCTCAGCAGACTCCAGTCTCCCTTGTGACTCTGTTACTTGGGATTGTCCTTGTCTGTTTCTAAAATTCCCTGTGTACGATGGGATCAACTCAGTGATGGGAGATGAACCTCAGTTGGTAGAGTGCTTGCTTGTCCTGTGCATGAGCCGCTTGGATATCATCCCCAGCACCTCAAGCTCATGTTGGTTTATGCTCATAATCCTAGCACTCAGATGCTAGAGGAAGGAATATTAGTAGTTGTTTGAGACCAGCCTAGGACACATAAGACCCCACCCCTCTCTTTCACACACAGAAGAATCATTAGGTCTGAATGAACTGTTGTGACTGCAGCCAAGGTTGTCATGTGTAACAGTATTTTATTTTTTAAGATTTGTTTTATTTCATGTGTGTGAGTTTTTGCCTGAATGCATATTCACCAAGTGTGCAGCCTGAAGAGGGGACCAGGTTTCCTGGTCTAAGCCTCCATGTGCTGCCCTTCGAGAGCACTGAGCACTTTTGTCTGCTGAGCCGTCAACAGAACCCCACATAACAAATTCACCAGCCTCTTTCAAAATGGAAGTAAATGGATATGGAAATGTCAGAGAACTGATTTCACTTTTTTTAAAAACTTAATTAATTTTAATTTAGTTGTTTGGTCTTTTGAGGTGGGGTTTTGTTATGAAACTGAAGCTCACCTGGAATTCTTAGTCCTTCTGGCCCAGCCCAGTGGGTGCTGGAATGACTGTCTGAATCACCGCCACCCACTAGACTGGAATTTGATTTGGTTTCTGAAAGAACAGACGGGAATTTGACATTTAAATGTACTGAGAAGGCCTTTTGAGGCAGGAATGGAGACAAGAATTCAAGGTGTGCCTGGCCACTCTTGGCTGCTACGGTGGGTGGAAGAGGTGATGTCCCCGTTGCTGGAGTGCCAGCTACAGACTTCCTTCTGTTTGGTGTGGTTCCTGGTCTTGGCAGTGGTGAGGGCTGAAATGGGGATATCATGTGCCCCTGCTCTGGAGGACGACGAGTTTTGCCACTGGTCGTTTCAGAAGCTGTGTGGACCTGGAGGTGTTGGGGAGGCTGACAGAAGCCAGTACACAAAGCTCGGAGGGCAACAGTACCTCTGTAGCACTGGCTTACTGGGTAGAGATTCTACAAAGGGAATCTCTTCTTTCTTATATTCTCTTCAACTGATGCCAAACTCCTGGATGCTGCCTTCACCTCAGGAATGGCACCAAAAAGTGGGATTCTCTACAGTTCCTCACGGTTTTTCCATAAATGAAAATTAAGATTGAGTTAAAATGATCTTTCTGTAAGGACTCATGTGACTATCCATCATGTTCTCCAAGCATGATTTCAGGGCAGGTATGATTTAGTGTGTGTACAGTTCTGAATTTTACTGCTATTGCAGCCATTCATTTAACTTTGTAGACCATTTTTTTTTGAGACAGAGTCTCACTTAACTGGCTTCTATCTATCTCCTTAATTACATATTTTTAATTTATTTTGTGTGCATACATATATATATCCATGCTACAGGTTGCCTGTGGAGGTCAGAGGAAAACTTGCTGAAACAGTTCTTTCCCTGTACCATGTGGGTCTCATGTGTCAACTCAGACCCATCAACAGGCACCGTTGTCCACTGAGCCATAAATGTGGTCCGGAATCCCTAATATTTTGAGTTGCTTTCATCCCTGACATCAGATTGTTCCTGGGTTACCTTTGTCTTTGCACATGAACAGGGAGACCAGTAAACACCCCCTCCTCTTCTTTCCCTCTTTCCTGTGTTTTCTGTGCTCGGAATTAAACTTGGAGGTCTTTTGCATGCTAGGCAAGCGCTCTGCCACTGAGCTATATCTTAGTCCTTTCCCCTGGCTATCTAAAGTAGCACCATCCATCACTCTGTAACATTAATCATCTCTTGAGGTTTATGTTGGAGTTAAACCCCACTAAACCTCTCAGGATTCAGAACAATCACTTTAGCAAGTGAAAACCTGACCAGTAAGGTCTGAGGGTAAGTGAAATAAATTAGCTCACATCAGTCTTTTTATCATGTCAGAATATATTTATTCTTTCTCTGCTCTCTCTAATGCTTGCTCCTTTTTGATGTTTCTCGCTGTTCTTTTAATTTTCTTCATTGTTCTTCCTCGCTGCTCCCTTTTAATGTTCCTCGCTCTTCACCCCTTCCCCCAAGGTTTCCAGTTTATATACCCACACGGACATAGTTAACAGGAGTGCACTTTTTTTTTGGGGGGGGGCTAACAGGATGGATAAAATACTGACAAGGTAGGCTGCTTATGTCTCAGAAGGGGTATGGCTGTGAAGCTCCCAGGCAGACCAGGAGGATTAAGAGCTTGCCCTCCCCCACCCCCAACCAAGCACTGTATCTGCTGGTACTCAGTTAAGAAGGAATTTATTTCTCTGGGGCTGGTATAGTGACCCAAGCTTTTTTCCTGTATGTTTAGGGGTAAAGATACAAACAGTCAAATGAAAGGTGAAGGTAAGGACAGCATATCAATAGCTTGTTAGGGGAGAGCAAAGATTACAGCTTCCTGAGTCTGCTGCTGGAAAATTCAGTGCCATCCAGACCTGTTTATCAGTAAGAGCAGACGTACTGTCTCTCTGCTCAGTGCCTCCTGCTCAGGGCTTCTGGCTGGTCAATAAGTCCTGCCAATAGGATATTTTGGGGGGAATAGCTTTAGGTGGATTTGACTATTAGAACTTGACTGAGTGATTGCTTTCACATTAGGGCCCCATAGTGTGGAGGAAGGCATACAGTTGCCAGTCTAGGAAAAGGCAGGTTTAAAGAGTGCTATACAATGTTGGCATATTTTGGGATGAATCCCAATATGGAAGGGAGAAATGTCATGATTTCACAAGATTTCTACAGAATTGACAGTGACTATTCAAAAGACAAGTGTTCCCAAAGCTCTGCAAAGTGGGTTCCCCACCAGATCATATTTCTGTGGCTTTATCTATGGATCTCTCAGCTGTATTTTTTTTGTATAATACTTGTGGCTTACGTCAATCATCCTTTTCAATTTTTTTGCTATACTTATCAATAGTTGGAAATCATTATGTGTATGTTTTATATATAGTTACATACATATAATATATAAAAATAAATAACATAATACCATATAATATTGTATGTATATTGTAGTGCTGAGGATGGAAACCAGGACATCTCAAAGGGTAGGGAAGTGCTCTTCTAAACTACACCATTAGAAATAAAAAATTCAAAAACCATTTTTTGCCCATATGCTAAGTAAGCCCTATGAAGCAGAGGCTTTGTTTTATTTCACATAGCAGGAAGGCCATATCTCATACATACTAGGCAGCCTAAAAATAGCTATTGAATAAAAAAAATTCAGAGGCTTTGTGAGATTACAGGAAAAAAAAAGCACTTCTTTTTTGTTTGTTTGGTTTTGTGACCTGGAACATGCTCTGTAGACCAGACTAGCTTTGAATTTACAGAGATCTGCCTGGCTCTGCCTCGTGAGTGCTGGGATTGAAGTTGTGTACGGCCATACCTGGCAAGAAAACACTTTTTTTTTTCTTTTTCTTTTTTTTTATTGAGAAAAGGAGAAAAAAAAAAACAAGTTTCCACCTCCTCCCAGCCTCCCATTTCCCTCCCCCTCCTCCCACCCTACGCCCCCTCCTCCCACCTTTCTCCCCCTCCCCCCCACTCCTTTCCCCCTCCCTCTCCAGACCAAAGAGCAGTCAGGGTTTTCTGCCCTGTGGTAAGACCTAGGACCTCCCACCTCCGTCCATATCTAGGAAGGTGAACATCGAAACTGGCTAGGCTCCCACAAAGCCATCACATTACGTAGGATCAAACCCCCGTGCCATTGTCCTTTGCGTCTCATCAGCCCTCATTGTTCGCCATGTTCAGAGAGTCCAGTTTTATCCCATGCTTTTTCAGTCACAGTCCAGCTGGTCTTGGTGAGCTCTCAATAGATCAGCTCCACTGTCTCAGTGGGTGGGTGCATCCCTCGTGGTCCCGACTTCTTTGCTCATGTTCTCCCTCCTTCTGCTCCTCATTGGGACCTTGGGAACTCAATTCAGTGCTCCAGTGTGGGTCTCTGTCTCTATCTCTATCCATCACCAGATGAAGGTTCTATGATGATATGCAAGATATTCGTCATTATTGCTCTAGGATAGGGTCATTTCAGGTTAGGGTTGGCAAGAGACCTGACCCTAGAGGGGCTCCCAGGTGCCCAAGCTGAGGTCCCCAGTTAGTTCCTTGGGCAGTTAAGAAAACACTTTTAAGGATGGGACAAGTAGCCATATGTGGTGGCTTACACCTATAATCTTGACAACCTGGCACCGAGTCAGGGAATTGCCTAAACTTTGAGGCTACCTGGGCTTCCTAGTGAGTTCCAGGCCATTCTGAACTGCAGGGTGAGACTATCTTGAAACAGAAGAGATGAGAAACTGAGGCTCTCAAAGGCTTTGCAGCTGTGGGTCCAAAGCAGAGGGTTGGGAGCTGGAGAGAGGTGTCTCCAAATGTGTTCCCTTTATGCATAGCTGGCTTTTCTTTTTCTGTTCAGGCTTTCATTATTTAGACCAGGCTGGCTCCTGGTTCTTCAATGCTGGGATTATAGACTAGAGCCACCTGTCCATCTTTTTGTTGGTCATTAGTGAGAACAGGGTCTTCTCCTTGGCTTCTGTTGGCCTCAAACTTGATTTTCCTGTTTTGTCATCTGGCCTTGGGGTAGATTTGATAACAAACAATGCTTTTCTTATCGCAAGGATTTCTGCTACAGGATCACTTCTTTCTGAACAAATGCTGTGGGTTTCCCCCAGGTGAGTTAGCACAGCCCTAGAATCTCATCTAGGCTGAGGCAGAAGGACCTCAAGTTTGACACAAGTGAAGGCTACAAAGGAAGTGTTTGTTTCCAAAAACCAAAACCAACAGCAACAAAAAGGTGAATTTCTGCAAGTACTCTGTCCTTGTCTGTATATTAGAATCATATTTTCATAAAGACACCAGAACTCTTAGGAAAGACATGGTGGCATACACCTTTATCCTAGCACTCAGAGCCCAAGGCAGAGGGATTTCTGGGAGTTGCAGACCAGCTTGGTCTACGTAGCGAGTTCCATGGAAGCCAGAACTACATAGAGAAATCCTGTCTCAAAAAGACCAAAAAAAGGTCTTTCCAGAAAGTTAAAAAATCTATTATATTGATGAAATAGAAACATCAGTTGTATATAAAAACTACATGGCATAATTCCCATTTAAACGTTTTATCGTACACTGCTCTTTTAAAGTAAAGTTGGCAATAGGTTGTCTTTGTTTTTTGTTCATTTGTTTAGGTGCCAGCTATTCCTCCCTCCCTTTTTCTCCCTCCCCCTTCACTTTTTGAGGCAAGGTCACATGTGAACTCATCCAGGGCTCAGACTTTCAATGTAGCGAAGGTTGACTTTGAGTTCTGATCTTCTTGCCTCGACCTCTGTGAGTTCTGGGATTACAGACCTATGCCACCATACCCAACTTTATTATTTTAAAATCATGAATATATTGATTTTGGGGGAAAAAAAGTGAACTGTGTCCTTGGAATGAATATCACCTAATCTCTGAAGGAGGCATAGATTCATCTCTTTGATTGCCTCCGGGTGCTAAATTCCACGTAGACCAATCCCCATTTGTTCCACGCCTTGTAGTCATCTGGGACCCTTCCCCTGCTGTGTGGGAGATTCCAGGACTGTCGGCCACTGTCTCAGTGATGGATGGTGGCTGCACTAATTTGCATATCTGCTCTAAGAAGCTGGTGTTGAAATAGGCTGGCAGGATGCCAAGGAAGCCAAGGGCAGCATACTTTGAAATAACAGTGAGTCATGCAACCCAGGATTGCACATCCACGAAGGACCGACTACCTGACTCTTCTTGCTTCTGAAAAGTGCTTGGCCCAGCATTGCTATCTGTGTAAAAGGACGCCAAAGGCATAGGAGCTTCTTGCTACAGAGACAATAATGCAGGAAGAAAAAAATTAAAGTGAAAATCAAATTTAAAGTCTCCACAGAGACTTTTTAAATTTAAAAACTCCACATCTTGAGTTGGAAGTGTGGAGGAGAGTGGTGTAAACTGACTGAAAGCAAGCAAAAGAATCCAAGTGAGGAGACCCACAGCTCAGGGTGGCTAGAACAACATGGACCTCGGTTCAAATTCTACCATGCCTCTTTGCATCTGTGTGGCCCAGAAATGGGCTCCATAATGGTGGATAGTGACACCAGCTTTTCCATTCCCTCAGCATTTTTACTCAAGGTGTCAAGCACTGATGTAGATGCTGGGGGTGTAATGACAGATGGGTCCTTATTCTCATAGAGCTTGCTTTCTGGTAGCAGAAACAGATGGTAAGAAAGAAATGAACAGAATGTGGTAAGTGCCACACAAGGAAGACAGAGATGTTGTGACGGTGCCTGGGGACTTCCCTCCTGCCATACCCAGCAGGAATTGCGCAGAGGCCCTTTCTAAGTGAGGAATGTGCTGGGGATTGAATCGAGGGCCCCACATTCGAGGCAAGCTATGTCCCAAGCCTGAGCCACGATGCTACTTGTGTAGCTCACACTGGCCTGTACCTTTCTAGGAAGGGTTGGTTGACCTTGAATTTGCCACAATCTTCCTTCTACCTCAGCCTTGCAAGTCTGAGTTACCGGTGTGCCGGTGTGCCTCTCCAAGCAGAGGCAAGAACATTTCTGTCATTCTGGAGGTTCCCCTTCTACTACTCTTTTCCCCAGTCCCACCCCACCCCAAGGAGCTGCTTCTGAATGGACTCTGTCCAGTTTTATCATTTGGTGGTGTAGAACTTGTAACTCCAGTCGCTCCATTAATAGAATAAAAGTTTCACGTCTTACTGGGGTCACAGGATAAATTTTAGGCCAGCCAGGACACACTTTAGATCTGGTTTTAAAGAAAAACATTAAAAAGAAAGCTGAAGGTGTATCTTGAGAGATGGAGTGATCTGTCCTTGGTACCACTGCCATCACCATCTCCTTTAAATGCAGCGGTGGTTTTCAGATTCACACATGTAGCTGCATTTGTCAATAGCCATTTTCTTTTGGTGTAGGCAAATAGAGACAGGGTCTCATGTAGGCTGGTTTCTGACTGCCTGGGTAGCCAGCATAACCTAGAACTGCTGGCCCTGTTGCATCACCTCACCCTTTAAGAATGAAGCACCATAAGATATTTTCCAGTGCCAGACCTGAGTTCTGGGATTGGTTTTGGCTCCTTGCTCTTTGCCAGCTATGTAAGCTCAGGCCAGCCACACCCTTCTCTATCACTGGCCTTCCTATGGAGTTGTTGGGAAAATAAGATGACCTAGATCAAGTAGAATCAAATGTTCTACTTGATGGTAAGCAAGATTTAACAACAAGAACAAAAAAATGTAGATTGGAATGGTCCCATCACTTGGGAGGCAGAGGAGGGCAGATCGCTTCAGATTTATTGGAACTGATTGTGAGCTGCCATGTGGGTGCTGGGAATTGAACCTCTGTCTTTTGCAAGAACAAATGCTCTGAGCTGCTGAACCATTTTTTCCAGTCCCTAATGGAGATTTTCCTTTTTTGTAATTACTCATCTTACAGTGCTAGGACGTGCTCTTTAATCTCCAAAATTAGGAGGCAGCAGGTAGATCTCTGTGAGTTCAAGGCCAGTTCCAAGCCAGCCAGAACTACATAGTGAGACTCTGTCTAAAAAGAAAACCACTGTGTTTTAATGAACAGAAAATCATCACACAGCTGGATCATGGTAGCTACTTAACTGCTAAATCCCAAACTATGTGGATTCAGTGAATGTCTATACAGTTAGAAAGACTATTCTGGAGGATTTTAGACTTGAGCTATCAATTACATTTTTTATGGACTTAACCACCACACCACAAAAATAAAAACCAAAAAAGAAAAGAAGAGAAAGAAAGGAATCGTCTTCTTCTTTCTTCTGGAACTTGCTCTTGTAGACCAGGCAGTACTCAAACTCACAGAGATCCGCCTGCCTCTGCCTCCCAAGTGCTGGGATTAAAGGCGTGCACCACCACCGCCTAGTTTGGGAGTTATGGAACTTTTTTTTGGTCTTTCTTTTTTAACTTAAAAAATTAGAGATTTTTGAATAGAGTGAAATTTTCATTATTTTTTATTAAAAATTTATTTTTCTGTGTTTTTCAAGTGAAGGATTGGGAATAGGGATTTGTGGGAAGAAAGGAGGAAGAGTCCTTGAAGGAGGCCTTGATAATGAGGTGTAAGTCCAAGAACCCAAGGTGGTGGGTGAGGCATTGAGTTAAAGTGTTAACTGAGCCTTAGAAGTTGGAGAAGGGCCATAGGATGAAGGGCAGTGGGGTTTGAAAGGGGGCTGTGGTGCCGAAGACAAACCCTCTGTAGAGCTCTAGGCACAAAGCTGGTGTGGGCGGTTGGGAATGTGGGCTGCAAGATCTGCTTCACAGGTTAGGCTGGTTATGCGTCCTTCGGGAGAGCATGAGCTTCCAAAGCAACTCCGTGCAAGACTTGAGTTTCTCATCCCATTGCCCAACAGCAGGTGGAGGATGGAGACATTTCAGCAGTCAGCTTATGTCTAAGTGGCTGAGTGCCAACCAGGCAGCTGAGTGAGGCTGCTCACAGAGTTGAGAACTCAACTGGATGCTTCAGCATCTTCACAGATAAAAGCAGAGAGAGAGAGAGAGAGAGAGAGAGAGAGAGAGAGAGAGAGAGAGAGAGAGAGAGAGGAGAGGAGAGGAGAAGAGAGAACTAAAAAGAAACCCCATTGAAAACTGACACACTTAAAATCTATCTCCATCCAGAACCCCAAGGCAGGAGGATTGCTGGGTGACATAGTGGGTTCTAGGCTAGACTAGGACACAATATATGACTCTGTCAAATTTCCACCCCTCCCCCCCCCCCCGAAAAAAAAAAGAATTCTCATTGGGAGGCTAAGGCAGGAGGATCACAGGTTTGAGGCTAGCGTGAGACCCTGTATATGTGTTAGTGGAGGTGGGCATTGTCTCTGATTGAATTTCCAGCCTTCCAGTCACAGCTACATAAACACATGCTCATGATTACTTTAGCCATGTCATATCAGAAGACAGTGTTTTAGTGCGCTCACCTCCATGTTCCAGCCCTTCAGTTAGCCCACCCTCTTCCATGTTGCTCCCTAGCCTTGGAGGAGGTGGTATAGATGTTTGATTTAGGACTGAGCACTCAACAGTTATGTAGTCAGACTACTTTTTAACGGTTATAAGATTCTGCATTGCCAGGTAGTGGCGCACACCTTTAATCCCAGCACTTGGGATGCAGAGGCAGGCGGATCTCTGTGAGTTCGAGGTCAGCCTGGTCTACAAGAGCTAGTTCCAGGACAGGCACCAAAACTACAGGCAAACCCTGTCTCAGAAAGAAAAAAAAAAAAGGATTCTGTATTAACTGTCTTCTGCACCAAGAAGCTTCTCTGACCCAGGTTGAGAGCAGCACTAATCTAGGAATATAAACATAATGTCCAGGAACTGATTTGGCTTCATATCCACTTAGCAAAACTTCGATAGCACTGATCTCTCCTAGGTTTTGCCAACATTAAATCAAGAAGAAAACTGGGCTTATAGCTCATACCTGTAATTTAGCAGTTGAGAAGCTAAGCTAAGAGGAACACCACAAATGTGAAGCCAGCCTGGGTTACACAGTGAGACTTTGTCTCACTAACAAAAAGAAAAGAAAAACCAAACCAACCAACCACAAACAAACAAACAAACAAGCAAGCAAACAAACAAAAAGCAAAACAGAAGTGGGAAAAGAGAAGGAAGAGGACAGAGTTTTCTGGGCTAAAGATGTGGCTCACTGGCAAGCGTGAGGCCTGTGTCCAGTACCCAATGCAGAGAGAGAGAGAGAGAGAGAGAGAGAGAGAGAGAGAGAGAGAGAGAATATGGTCACAGCACTCAATGCCACTTGAGAAATCTACGGTGAGAGTGCAAGCCCGTTGGCTTGACATACGACGAAAGACGGAAAGCCACGCCTCAGCATTCTGCTGACTTCCACATGTGGGCCTTGGCATGCGTGTTTCCACTCTTACATGTACACACCTAGTAATAGAGCATTACATTATTATTTTCACCCCTCCTTGTCTTTGTTGTTTTTGTTTTTTCTAGACAGGGTCTCACTGTGTTGCCCTTGCTGGCCTGAACTTTGGAAGACCAGGCTGGCTTTGAACTCACAGAGATTCCCCACTTCTATGCCTCCTGCATGATGGGATTAAAGATATGTGCCTGCATGCTGGGCAATACATAAAATTTAAAAACTTCTGCATAGCAAAAGAAAAGTGATTCATTTATGATAGGCAGACTTTCTACCTCTAGGCCACATCCATAGTACTATAGATTTTTTAAAAATGTTTTTAAAGATTTCTTTTGTGTCTTTGACTGTTTTGCTTGCATGAATATATATGTACCACTTGAATGTCTAATGCCCGTGGAGGTCAGAAAGGACATCAGATCCCCTAGAACTGAAGTTACAGGTGATTGTGAATCACCATGTGGGATCAGCTGCAAGATCAACAAGTGCTTATAACCTCGGAACCTTCTCCCTAGAACCAGAGAGCAGGGCATGATAGCTTATTTCTGTACTCTCAGCAAAAAGGAGATTGAATAGGATTCATTTAATCTTACAATTTATAATTCATCATCCAGGGAAGTCAGGGCAGAATATCTCTCTCTCTCTCTCTCTCTCTCTCTCTCTCTCTCTCCCTCCCTCCCTCCCTCCCTTCCTCTCTCTCTTCTTTCCTTTTTTCAAGCCAGGGTTAGTCCTGGAACTCTGTAGACCAGTCTAGCCTTGAACTCCCACAGATCTGTCTGTAGCTGCCTCCTGAGTCCTGGGATTAAAGGGGCTTGCGCCACCACTCAGCTCAGCCTGCTTTCTTATAGCTAAGGACTATCTGACCAAGGTTGGCCCTACTGATAGTGTGCTGGGCTCTTCCTCAGCAGTCATTATGGAGCTGCTCCAGAAGCTTGCCTACTGTCCAATTTTATGCAGGCATTTTTTTTCAGTTGAGTTTCTTCTTTCTAGATAACTCTAGTTTGTGTCAAGTTGAAAAAAACAAAACAAAAACAAACAAAAACCCCAAACCAAACA
This sequence comes from Microtus oregoni, assembly GCF_018167655.1. NCBI lineage: Eukaryota > Metazoa > Chordata > Mammalia > Rodentia > Cricetidae > Microtus > Microtus oregoni. Next base: position 50,455,989 of record NW_024543066.1, read on the forward strand.
ATTCTAATCTAGTCTGTACTACAGAATGATACTCTCAAAAAAATTCACTGTCTTTACCATTTTAAGTCTACAGTCTAGTAGCATTAAGAAATTTATGTAGGGAGCTGGAGAGATGGCTCAGTAATGGAACTGGCTGCTCTTGCAGAGGACCTGGGTTCAGTTCCCAACATTTATCAGGCTGATCACAACCACCTATAACTCCAGTTTTAGGGGATCTAACTGTTTCTTCAGGTCTCTTTGGGTACCTGCATGTTCATGGTACACATACATACACTTAGGTCCACACACACATACTAAATATTTAAGAAACCAAACAGTTTTTTTTTTTTTTTGTATAGTCCTGGTTGCCTTGACAGTCAGTTATAGACCAGGTTGCCTAGAACTCAGAGATCCAACTTCCACTGCCTCCCAAGTGCTTGGATTAAAGTTGTGTGCTACTACTACCTTGCTTATTTTTAATTTTTTATATTGTTGGTGTGTGTGTGTGTGTGTGTGTGTGTGTGTGTGTGAGAGAGAGAGAGAGAGAGAGAGAGAGAGAGAGAGAGAGAGAGGTGACTGTGGGCACATGGTTTTTGGAGGTCAGAGGACGAGTTTGTGGCATCAGCTCTCTCCCACCATGTAGGATCCTGGGATTGGCTCAGACTGTCCTGCTTCCAAAGCAGTCACTTTACCCGCTTAGCCATCTTGCCAGTCCTGTTGTCCTTTCTATGAATGTTTTCATCTGTTCTTTTGTATTTCATACATGTATAAACTGTGTTTTATCATACTCCTATATTTTTATCTCTACAAATTTAACTCTGTGTAGAAGGGAAGTCATGCAGAGCTTTCCTCTTGTGACTGGCCGATTTTACTTAGCAAACTGTCCTCAAGTTCCACATTGCAGCAGGTATGTACATGTACATACAGACACATGCACACATGCATACACACCTGGATTTACACACATATACACAGGCATGCACACAGGCACATACATATGTAGAGGCACATATATACATTTTCTAAATATTCCAAAGAACATAAAATTGCTTACATATGCCAGGTTGAATTTACCTATTAATGTGTAGTGGTATATGATTTGTATTTTGATAAATAAATCTTATCTGAAGACCAGAGGCGAAGCTAAAGCCAATAGAGTCGGGTAGTGGTGACACACACCTTTAAACCCAGGATTTGGGAGACACGGTCAGATGAATCTCTGTGAGTTTAAGGCAAAACCTTTGGCTACACAAGATCAATGCAGAAACAAATCCAGGTGATGGTGGCTCACACTTTTAATCCCAGTCCTAGAAGGAATATAAAATGGGAGGAGAGAGGGACTTAGTCTGTTTATTTTGTGGTCACCCAGTCTTGGTAGAGGTAAGACTTCTCTAGTGGCTTGTCTGCTTTCTTTGCTTTTCTGGTTTTTGGGTCGAACCCCAATTTCTGTCTCTGGATTTTATTATTTATGCTACATTCATTCATTGCTTTTGACTTTTGGCCATTGTGCTAAATAAATAAGGCAGCCAGAACGTGGGTGAACAAATATCTGTTCTGATTTCCTGTAATAATTTTTTCCTAATGATTACTGAGCCTTGAACCCAAGGCCTCATGCATCTAGGCAAGCACATTATTGCTTCAATTTTTAAAAATATATGCTCATACGTGGAATTGTATTATATGGAAAATTTAAATTTCTGAGGTACTGTTCTAATGTTGCGGACAGCGACCACTCCTGACAGTCTCCACCTGAAGCATTTCCTGCATCGTTCCCAGCAGTTTTCTTGTTTCTCCACTATTGCATGCTAATGGAAGGAGAGGTACCTCAGTAGTTTGTGTTTGTATTTCTTGTATGTATATAAATGTCCGTGCAGGTGCCCAGACAGGCCAGAAACAGCATCAGATCCCCAGAGCCAGAGTTACAGATATTGATCAGGTGCCTCCTGGGAGGTACTGAACCCAAGTCCTCTGTAGGAGCAGCAAGTGCTCCTAACTGCTGATCCTCAGCCTCCCGAGGATTGGCATGAGTCACCATGCCCGACTTCTCCTTTTTTTTTTTTTTTTTTTTTGTCAGCTCTGGGTTGATCCTTAGGCCTCACACGTGCAATAATTACTCTGTCACGGAGGTGTATTGTCAACTTCCCACTTTAATTTTTTAAAAAAAGATTTATTTTTTTAAATTTTATGTGTATGGGTGTTTTACTGGCATGTCTGTGCACCATGTGTGTATAGTGCCCATGAGTCCAGAAGAAATTTTTGCATTTCCATGAACTGTAGTTACAGACATTTGTGAGCTTCTCTGTGGGTGGTTGGGAATAGAACCTGGGCTCTCTGGAAGACTAGTCAGTGCTCTTAACTTCAAAGCTGTCTCTCCAACTCCTGACTTTTATTTTTTTAATGTTTATTTGCTCATTGTGTGTATATGTGTAGGTGCAAGTATACCACAGTGTACTTATGGAGGGCTGAGAATAAGTTTATGAAATCAATTCCCTCCTTCTCTACGTGGGTTCTAGGAATGAATCTAAGATCACAAGGCCTGGTGGCAGGTGCTTCCACCCACCGAGTCTTGAGTCTTCTCACTGGCCTACTTTGACTTTTAAATAAATAGTATGTCTTTTTCAAATTTCAGAGCTCAGAGGTAGGGAATGCAGTGCCCACTGCCCCTTGACCTCTACTCCCAGCCCCATGCCCAGGTACCTGCCAGAACAGAAGCTGTGCATCTGCATGGTGGACAGAGCCCCACCCTCAGCTTGTCTCTAAGCAGTGTGAGTACCTCATACATTCCCCATACAGAGTGAGAGAAAGATAGAAATGCAGGTGTTTCTCCCAGTACAATGGCAAATAAATGTTAGATTCATCATTTTTCTCTACTGTTTTCCTATACTTGGTCTGAGTCAGAGGGCTGAGAAGCGATTTGCCGTCAGTGTGCTTTTCCTAAGTTTTCTCTTTCTTTCTTTCTTTCTTTCTTTCTTTCTTTCTGGTTTTTCGAGACAGGGTTTCTCTTTGTAGCTTTGGAGCCTGTCCTGGACCTAGCACTTGTAGACCAGGCTGGCCTTGAACTCACAGAGATCTGCCTGCCTCTGCCTCCCCAGTGCTGGGATTAAAGGTATGGGTCACCACTGCCCAGCTGCTTTTCCTGAGTTTTCTACCAATGTGAGTCTGTCTAGTATTTTCAGCATTACAGAATTCTGTTGGATAGGATGACTGTCTTTCTCCTATTTTCCCCATATGACTTCCAAATATCATGAATACTTACATATTAACACTAAGCAAACTGCAATCTACTGTTCCTCTTGTCTGTCGTCGGGGGTATGACCACACATCTATCCAACTCAGTTCCCTAAAGTCCCTCCAATGTCTTCAATTCATTCTAAGAAAGTCACTGCATTCACTGCATGCCCAGGATTCCGTTCACTGTAGAAAAGTCACTGCATTCACTGCATGCCCAGGATCCAGTTCATTGTAAGAAAGTCACTGCATTCACTGCATGCCCAGGATCCAGTTCATTGTAAGAAAGTCACTGCATTCACTGCATGCCCAGGATCCTTTTATGTGGCTAAAACCACTTTGTGTCTCATTTTCTGGAGCTCATTTTCTTCTTCCTTGGATATGTCCTGTTTGTATAGACTTGCTCTTGGGAAATGATGTCACCTGGACAGCTGGCTCCTCCTTGGTGCCCAGGTTGCTGGCTCCTGTGGTAATTGACTTGGTAGAGGCTACCTGAAAGGTGTCCTTCAGCTGTTATTCAGTTAAAGCCACTAGATTAACCCTGCAAGGAGTTCTCTTAGGCAGCAGCTGTCATGCCTAATTACCAAGAGCTGTGGAAGAGGGTTTGCCAAGGGGACCACTTGTCTCTGCAAACAGTAGCCTGGCTGTAACAATTGGAAGGGGACTTGAAGGCCAAAGCGGAGGGCAGTTCAAAGCACATGTCAGAGCTTTGTTTTTGGCAGCCAGGACAATAGAGTGCACTGGTTTGTTTATTCCTGGTGCTGTGGTTGGAACTCGCTTTTGTACATTCTAGGCAAACCCTGAATCACTGACCTGCACCTCCAGCTTTCACTGACTGTTTCGTAAAGGACTTATTTCCTCCTTCCAGAGTAGATAGTGCATCACACGTATCAACACTGTACACTCAGATTGACATTTTCCTAGGCATGAACAGGTGCCATAAGTGTTCTCCAATCTTGACCCAGAAAAGGAAACCTCACTAACAAGCATGACTCGGGGAAATCTATGCATCATGGAGTGTTTTTAACCACTTCAGGGTTATTGAAGTTTTCTACCCAAAACTGTAATGTCCACAGTGAAGACGAGGAGTGTGGGGAGATTTCCCTTCATTCACCAGTGCAGAAATCACTTACAGTTATAATGTGAGCAATGTACACAATTTAATTATTTTAGAAGCTTAGGGTGTCTAAAACTTACTATGTAGTCCAGACAGGCCTCAAAGTCCTTCTGCCTCAGATTCCCAAGTGTTGAGGTATGAACCACCAGATCTTATGGTTTTGTAGTTACTTCATGTATCAGTTTCTTAGATCTATCTAACACATGATTACAAAATTGGTGGCTTAAAATAACTGTGTTGGCTCTGGGGAGCTGAAGTCAGGGACAGAGTTAAGCAAGGCTTGTTCTGTTAGAAGGCCCTCTCTCCTTAGTTCTAAAGCCCTTTCCTCTCCTTTTAAGGACCACCCCCTCTCCTCCTTCTCTTCCTTCCCAACCTTTCCTCTTCCTTCCTCCCTTCAGCAGCTGGCATCTCTTGGCAATCCTGGACAACTTGTTTGTCTGGTTTACCCCTCCAATTTTGCCTCTTTGTTCAATTGGACTTCTTCCCAGCTTGAGTCTTTGTGTGCAAATCTTTGAGCTTTGCCTGGGGGAATGGAGGAGACACTGTTCAACCTACAATATCACACTAAATCACACTAAAAAATGGTGTGGCTTGGATGTGGCCCAGTTGTATAGGATTTGTCTAATATGTTAATCACTTGGGTTGATCCCCAGCAAGAGAAGGGGGAGATGTGTGTGGACACATGTATTTATAATATGATATCTATTTATACATATGTCTCTCTGTATATATGTATATATATATATGCTAAAGTGTGTGTGTGTGTGTGTGAGAGAGAGAGACTAGAACTTAAATTTCATTAAGTTAAATGATTTTTTTTCTGACAGGTACTCCAAAAGTTATTATCATAATATGTAGTGAATATAAAATAATTAAGAATTATTTTAAACATTTCTCTTTTTATCTTTGTATGTGTAGGAGTGTAGCATGCATAATAAAAACCCTGAAACAGTTATTGGGGTTCTATTGGGAAAATAGAAAAGAAAGCCTAGCTGAGTGGGGTTGAAGCCTCACGTGCAGTTCTGGAATGTACCCCATTTGCTGCTATGGCCTATGCTGATGCCTAGAAAGCCAGGGACAAATCACTATTTTGTGACTTTATACCCCAAACGTTTGGTGCCAAATGTAGCACAAATATTAAAAATCCAGAGACAGATATTGGGGTTCAGCTTAAAGACCAGAAAAGCAAAGCAGCCAAGCCACTAGAGAGCTCTTACCTCTAAGAAATCTTCAGACTGAAAAAGAGAGCCAGTTCCTGTCTCATCTGTAGTGCTAGGATTAAAGGCGTGCACCACCACTGCCTTTCCTCTATAGCTGACTACTGTGGTTGCTGGGGTTGAAGGCGTGTGCCACGTCTGCTGGCCTGTTTGACTGGCTAGTGTGGCTGTTTTGCATTTTGATCTTTAGGCAAGCTTTATTTATTAAAATACAAATGAAATATCATTACACGGGATTGTATGCATAACATAGTGCCTGTGTATAGACTGTCTTTGAGGATGGTAAGGGCCTTTACTTATTAGTCACCTTTGCTGGCCCAAAGCTTTTTTGTTTGTTTTAGGGAAAGAGTCTTGCTGTGTAGTCTAGACTGGCCTTGAACTCGTCATCACCCTTTCTCAGTCTCCTGAATGCCAGGATTATAGAAAAGTGCTGGGATTATATGTCTGAGCTATCATACTCGATTTAATAAGTTTAAAAATTATATTTGTTTTCCAGTTAGAGTGCATGTGGAGATATATATATATATATATATATATATATATATATATATATATAGTCTGTACGTGTACTGCAGCATCTCTGTGAAGGCTAGATGGCAACCTGTGTGTGTTCATTTTCTTCTACTCTGTGGGTTCTGGGGAAAAGACTGAGGTCATCAGCCTTGGTAGCAAGTACTCTTACCCACTGGGCCATTTTGTTTGCCCCATATATTTTAATATTGTTTCTGGTAACATACCTCAATTTAGATTGCCATGTGAACTGCTAGGGAATTAATCCCAGTGTCTCAAGCATGCTACAAGTGCTATAAGCTATAGTCCCAGTTCCTTCACTTTTTTTTTCTTTGAGACAGGGTTTCTCCGTCAAACAGTCCTGCTGTCCTGGAACTCACTCTGTAGACCATGTTGGCCTTGAACTCACAGAGGTCCACCTGCCTTTGCCTCCCGAGTGCTGGGATTAAAGGCATGCACCACCACCGCTCGACTTTTTTTTTTTTCTATTTTTAGTTTTGTTTTGAGACAGGGTCTCTCTATATAGCCCTAGCTATTCAGAAACTTGATATGTAGAACAGGCTGTCTTTGTTTTTTTTTTTTTTTTTTGGTTTTTTCGAGACAAGGTTTCTCTGTGGTTTTGGAGCCTGTCCTGGAACTAGCTCTGTAGACCAGGCTGGTCTCGAACTCACAGAGATCCGCCTGCCTCTGCCTCCCGAGTGCTGGGATTACAGGCGTGCGCCACCACCGCCCGGCGAACAGGCTGTCTTTGAACTCACAAAGATCACCTGCTTCTGCCTTTCTGCCTCCCTAGTTCTGAAATTAATGACAGGCTCTCAATATGTAACCTAGGTTGGCCTTGAACTCATGACCCTCCAGTCTCAATGTTAAATTCTCAGATTATAGGTGGGTACCACTATACATGCTTTTTTTTTTTTTGTCATTGTTGTTCTAGGCATGAAAGTCAAGGCTGTACCACTGAGCTACATCCCCCAGAAGGTATCTCTTTCCCTGGACATGCTGCCCCTATGACGTGCCCTTCTTGCCTTCTACTCTGGAGTGCCATGAGGCCACAAAACCATTGGACTGTCATTGTTCTGTTCCATGCCTCCTTCTTGTCTTCTCTTGCTTTTGGAGTTTTCTATTTATTTAGAAAAAAAATCACAGTTTCTGAGCCAAAGAAACCAAAATTGACTTTGTAAAACCTACTGGAGTCCTGAGATTTTGTGGGAAAGTAAAATTAGCCGGTTTTTCAAGGAAAGCCATATATATTGAATCCCCGGACATGTTTAAGTACAGTATCTATTGTGTGGAAGAATAGATTCAGCATTCTATCACAGTGGCTTAAATTAGTGTGATTAATATTAAATAGAAATGTAAGACTTGATTATTATAAATCCTCCTGCTTTGAGACTTGTGACTAGAGGTTTATGAGCCCCAGGGAACAGGTCTATTATTTTACATTAGGCAGAGGCAAGTAGGGTGTGAACTTGTTTCTCTGCTGTCGCACTAAGCCCATGTAGTAGTGAAGTTATGATCTCCAACTCAAAGTCTGCAGTTCTTACCCAGGCTTCAGAGGTGGTTATTTGTTCATCTGAATTTCAATGAGGAAGGCAAGTTTTTTAAAGCGTTTTTTTATTTTTTGGTCTGATTTTTAACTTATTTATTTTTATGTATGTGAGTGATTTGCCTGCCTACAAACCTGTCGCTGAGACCAGGAGAGAATGTCAGATTCCCCGAGAATGGTGTTACAGAGCCACCATGTTGGGTGCTGGGAATTAAACTTGAATCCCCTGGAAGAACAACCAGTGCTCTTAACTGCTGAGCTATCTCTCCAGTCCCTTAAACATATTTTATTTGTATTTGTTATTTTTAATTTTATGCACATGGGTGTTTTGTCTACTCATATGAATGTGCATTGATAAGAAACCCCAGAGGGAGACAAGTTTTGGATCCTTGAATTCTCTTTATCCACTAGTACTGGGGATTGCACATAGTGTCTTGCATGTGTAAACCACTCAGGCTGGCCTTCACTTCCTGACTGCATGGCAGTTCCACAAGCAGCCGTGGACGGGCACCCCTTCGTCCCTGTCGTCCTCCTCACAGTGCTCCTTCTCACCCGCAGTTGTTGTCTTACTTCTCTCTACATAGCACTGATGCTTTGAAATACAATTTGCTCATTTTGTGTTGCCTGGCAGCTTGCTGCGCCAGAAAAGGCTCTTTGTTTTCTGTCAAATGTGCTGCCATTTTCCATCTTAACCTGGGCTTTTCCTCCCTCTTGGAACTGTGGCAACCATGATACCCAGATGAGCAGAATCAAGAAGCTTGTTCTTAGCCATGGACAGAAATGTAAGATCAACTTTAGAGTCATCCTACCTGTTCTTATAGAGACAGGGTTTGAGAGGGGGGCTTATAAAAGGGAGAAATGTCCAAGTAGTTATAGTGGTATATTATTTGTGTTTTATAAGTAAAGTTTACCTGAAGATTAGAGAACAAAGCAGCCATACTAGTCAGCCACATAGGCCAGGGAGTGGTGGCACACACCTTTAATCCCAGGACTCAGGAGATAAGGAGTTTAGACCTCTGTGAGTTCAAGGACACCCTTGGCTATGAAGAATGACTGTCAAAAAGAGAAACAGAGCTCACACGAAGGTGATCCCAGCAGAGGTGATCACACATCTTTAGTTCCAGCACTTAGGGAGGTGGCGACAGGAGCTATATGGCTGGGTGGAGAGAGGAATTTAAAGGGGAAGAATCAGGAACTCAGTGAAGTGTGGAATCTGAGGTTTGGTAGTTTGAGGCTCACCTCTTCAGTCTGAGCATTGGTAGAGGCTGCTTTGCTTTTCTGATCTTTAGGTTGAACCCCAGTATCTGTTGCTGGGTTCTAATTATTTGTGCTACATGTAGTCTTCTGGGAATGTACAGACGTTTCCTGGGGATCTAAACTTTGCCTCTAGCCAGGTGGTGGTGTCACACGCCTTTAATCCCAGCACTTGGGAATCAGAGGCAGGTGAATCTCTGAGTTTGAGGCCAGACTGGTCTACGGAGCAAGTTCCAGGATGGCCAAGGCTACATAGAGAAACCCAGTAAAAAGCAAACAAACAAACAAAAACTCTGCTTCTTTTCCCTCTGCTTTTGGGCCTTCTTAATTGTTGCTGTGGCAGCTGGCATGGGGCTAGGGCATGCTAGTTTGCAGTGGTGTTATAATGGAGTTATAATGGACTGTCATGTAGTTACCCCACCTGCCATATTAGATGCGGTAGTTTTGGTCAGTTCTGAAGAGGGATTCTGGTCTTCAAGTATCCTGTCGTCAGAGATAGACAAGTGCAGCCAGGGTGCTGGGTGGAGGCCGAGGGTCAAGGTTGATTGCCTTTCCTCAGTCTCTCTCCGTCTGTGTGGCGAAGGAAGGAGTAACAGATTCATTCAGTCCAAGGACATTAGCTGAAGGCCTCCCAGCCACACAAACATGACAAGCCTGGTGTTGTGTATAATATATCCTTCACGTTTGTTTGCTGTTTTATAGCCCAGGTGAAATATGTCAGCTTCATTCTTTCCTACAGAGCTAAGGAGGGAAACTTGAGATTCATATCAAATATTCCAAGCTCTTTCTTGACCTCTTACTCTATGGGAGTCTGGCTTGTTTATGAAGTTAGAGGTTCAGAGTGTCTGGGAACGGCCCATTCCCTGGGGAAGGCAATAGCAAAATATCTGGGCTGCAGATACTATCAGAAGAAGCAAAACTTAACCACCACCCAAAGCACCCCGTTTGTTCTCCCTTGGTTTTAATTCTCTTACATATATAGAAATTTACATGGCATAGGTGTGAGTCCCTTTCAGATAACTGGTGTGCATGGCTCTCTTGTAAGACTGTCCATGGCTGTTCATCATAGAGCTCTGTTTCTCTCTTCATTCCCTTCTAGGCAGAAGAGTCCTGTAAATGCAATGGCTGGAAGAACCCCAACCCCTCTCCCACTCCACCAAGAGCAGACCTCCAGCAAATAATCGTTAGTCTGACTGAATCCTGCCGGAGCTGTAGCCATGCCCTTGGTAAGTCCCCATATCAGCCTCCAAAAAGGGACTGAAAATGTACTCTACCACATCTAGACAACGTGTGTCTGTGTACCATGTTTGTGTCAGAGCCTGTGGCGGACAGAAGAGGGTATCAGATTCTTTGGGAGTGGAGTTATGGATGGTTGTGAGATGTCATGTGAGTGTTGGGAATCTAACCCAGGTCCTCTGCTAGAGAGCTAGGGCTCTTAACCAGCTGAACTCCACTTCAGTCTTCCTAACACTACTCTTGGGACAAATCTCCTCCACCTCTTTTTGGTGCTGACAATGAAACCAGGGCTTTGCACATATAAAGCACATGCTTTGACACTGAACTATGACACCAGCCCTAGATGAATTTATCTTTCTTTTCTTACACACGTGCGTGCGTACACACACACACACACACCCCTAGCTGCCTTTCAGGTCTCATTGTGTAGCCAACCTGGTCTCAACTTCATGATGTTGTGCTTTTTTCCTCAAGTGCCAGGATCATAGATATGTGCAGATTCTGTTTCTGATCAGTTCAGCGGGGAACTGGTTGTTCTTAGATAACAGCATTTTGGTTATCTAATGGATTGCACTTGTCTGCCTGTGCTTTACTGTCCAGTATGGCAAGGACCGAGCACTGGACAACATGGCATCACCAAGTCCTCCCTTACCCCTTTATGCACCATCTGAAAAAGGGTGGCATTGTTGGCTTTGTCTTTCTCACAGTTTGCTGTTGGTTCAAATGGTGCAGCCCCACCTCTGAGGTCAGCCCCCTTTAAGCTGAGTCTGATGTTTTGTTTTGTTCTCTGCTAGAGGGTATTTCAGTATTGATATTTTACTACTTGCAAAACAAAAGAGTCAGCAATGACTATCTGCACTGGGAGAGGCTGCACTAAAGCACTCCTCAAAAGGAAGCAGAGTCTAGATCTCACAGGAAACCAGCACACTAAGAAGTGCATCCTTGTGCTGACTGACCTGGCGTCAGAAGTAATCTAAGATGTGATTAAAAGAAAAACACTTTCATTACAAAACATCTTGTTTGAAGCTGTAGGCTGTGTTAATCATTTTTAAACAGTGCAAAGGAAAGAGTCCAAAAGTACCAGAGATGTCTTAGTTTATAATATGCCAATTTTATATCCCATCTGTGGGCTAACAGACTGGGTGGGTGCTCTTTGAATTGAATCACCTGGGAAACACAGTGCACTTGATCTATGCCTGGGCTGTGGCTGTACTGAGTGGGAAATCCTGTTATCCCAAATAAAATTACCATTTGAAAAAGTTTTTTTTTTAATTCCCTAGCTGGGAATTGTGTGGTTCTGTGCATGTAATGCATGCCAGAATTGGCACGAGTGACAAACTCCAGCTGACTTTGTTTCCCTTCATGTTTCTGAACAAGTTTGGCAGCAGATATCCTTCTTTTTCAATATGTAGCGAAGAATGGAAAAATAAATATTCAATTATTTTATTCTATCTAATTTTTTTGGTCCTCACTGCTAGAAATCTAGCTGAGGACATTCTTTCCATTAGGTAGGTACTATGCCACTGAACTGTTCTCCAGCAGTGTGCACCAGCAGTGTGTACTTGGATGCGCATGCATGTATGTATGTGTGTATTTGTATAGCTCCATGTCCTTTATACTTGCAAATTGACACCTGAAATTAACCTGTGCATAAATTAAGATGTACCTCGAAATTAAGTTAAAAGTATTTTGTAAAATAGTTACTTATTCGAGTTTATTTTATTTACTTTCTGACAATTTCATACATGTGGACATATTTTGTCATATTCAATCTCAGCTCTACCTCCAACTCCTCTCATCTCCTCGAATACATCTCCCTCCAACTTCTATGTCTCTCCTTCTACTTTGTCATCTACTGAGTTCAGTTAGTGCTGCCTGTAGAAATGTTGAAAAGTTCTGTTTTTATAGCCTCGTTTGTACTTAAAGAACTAGGTGCTGGACAAAATGGCTTAGTGGTTAAAGAACTTTTGTTCAAACCTGATGACTTGAGTTCAATTGGTGGATCCCATAAGGTGGAAGGAGAGAACTACTTTTCCAGAAATTGTCCCCTGACATGCATGGCCCCCACGCAGCAATAAAAACTATTGTTAAGAAAAGGGAAGCGATTTGTTGTTTGTCCGTCTTAGCTCCACCCTGAGTTCCACTTTCAGAGAATCCTCCTGGAAAGTAGCCCTCCCCAACTGCAGGGACACCATGGCCTTCCTGAGTACATCCCCATTTAATTAGTTTAGAAATCAGAACAGTGTAAAACAACCTTCCTAATGCTGCCACCCTTTAATACAGTCCTTCATGTTGTGGTGACCCCTAACCATAAAATTATTTTTGTTGGTAGTTCATAACTGTAAATTTGCTACTGTTACTAATCATAATATACATATCTGATACTTAGGATATCTGATATGTGACCTCTGTAGAAAGGTTGTTTGACCCCCAAAGAGGTCATGACCCACAGTTTGAGAACCACTGCTCTACGGAAAAGAATAAATTTTGATTTATTCCTTTTTGTCAGAGATAGGGTACCTTCATGTAGACCTCCTGCTTTAGCCTTCCAAAGCCATTGCACTGGCAATCCCCCACCACTCCTCTTTCTACAGAGCTTTCTTAAATGGAAACATCTGTACATTTTCAAGAACTCTTAGGATTCTTGCTGGAATGCTAGCTTTTCTCAGGGGTCTAGAAAATTGTTTGGTGAGATTACACTATCCTCCCCATGCTTACAAAATGCAATCACAGAGAGTTGCTGACACACACCAACTAGTTTAACAAATACCTTGGACACATTACTCAAGTAAAGATCATTAACATTTGTTTATTTTGTTTTATCTAACTCCTACCACTCCTCCTCCATCTTTTATCCCCTCACCTCCACATTTTGGGTATTTTAAGCAAGTTCTCTAAGCATTTAATCTCATCTTATGCATACAGATTACTTCTCTCTGTCTCTCTGTCTCTCTGTCTCTCCCTCTCCCTCTCCCTCTCCCTCCCTCCCTCTCTCTCTCTCTCTCTCTCTCTCTCTCTCTCTCTCTCTGTGTGTGTGTGTGTGTGTGTGTGTGTGTGTGTGTATGTGTGTTCATGTGGACATGGGTGAGAAGATCAGAGATCAACTCCAGTGTCCTTCGTCAGGAACACCGTAATCTAATTCGTTTTTTGTTTGTTTATTTAGTTTTGTTTTTTTCGGAGACAAGGTCACACTGTGTACAGCTGGCCCAGAACTTTATGTAGACCAGGCTGGCCTCGAACTTACAGAGGTCAGCCTGCTTCTACCTCCAGAGTACTGGAATTCAATGTATGCCCCACCAACCTGAGATAGGTAGCTTTCTTTTTGAGATAGGCTCTCTGTTTGACTTGGGCTACCCCCAGTTCTGAGAATATAGGCATGTGCCAGCACACTCTGATGAAGAGTGCTGTTCCTTGTTCTTCAACCACTAGCATCATCAGTTGATATTGCCATTTTCAGTGCAACTGAAGGTTCTCTGTTATGGATATTATGTCCATCTTTTTATCTATCTGCTTTCTAAGGAAAGTAGAGGTAGCTTCTAAAGTCTTGTTTTGTAATCACTATTCTCATGCTTCAGCTCCTACTATTGAAATGACAGACACTAGGTGAGGGGCCCCTTTTATTTTTGAAAAAAGTACAACATCATAAGTCTTGTTTTGTTTGTTTGAGGTTGGGTTTACTTAACCATGGCTGGCCTTGAACTTCTCATTTTCTGCCTCCTCCCCAAGTTTAGGGTTTGAAAATGTACACAGTGACACCCAGCCACCTTTGAGTTTTAGCTGTACTGCAAGTGAATGCAGCCAGCATGCAGGTTGTGGGGCTTAGGGTCAGGGCTGGACCAGGCAGCCTGGCTTTCCATCCTCCCTTCTGCACAACACTTTTTACTGAAGATTGCTTCATGCCCTTCCCTCCCAGCTTCAGATCTGGTTGCCCATACCCTATGCCTTTTTTGTGTTCGTTTTTGCCGGGGAATTCTTATCGTCCCAAGCCTACAATGCTAACAGATAAAGGTGTCTCAGAGGTCTGCTGAACACTCCCTGTGTATAATTACAAATACATAGCTGTTGTTTTTCTGAACTGTGATTCGGGGCTGCTGACCTTTGCTTGCAGCTCAGAATATATTTAATCCCTTGGGTAAAATTGGGTTTATTCCTCATTGACAATATCAAATTGCATAATGTTTTAAAGAAAGAGGAGGCAAGAGGGTGAAATGGCAAGAGAGAGGGCTAACTGGCTTTACTGAGTGGCATTGGCCCACAGATAAGGTCTTGTGGCTTAGACTCGGTAGGTACAGTGTTTAAAACTGGGCCCTGTGTGCCTAACAGCACTTGAAACGTGGATCATTGATAAAGTTTAAAGTGTAAAATGCATAAGTTGAAGGTGGACTACAGCAAATGAATATAAAATACATACAGTTGTCTTAGTTACTTTTCTATTGCTGTGATAAAACCTTTTAATTGGGCTTACAGTTTCAGAGGGTCAGAGTCCATGAGAGTGGGGTGACGGTGGCAGGGACAGCTGGGTGCTAGCATCTAGATGTGCAAGGAGGAGGCAGAGAGTCTTTTGACCACTGCCCCCCACCCCAACTGGTGACATATCTTCTCTAACATGGTCACACCGCCTAATCTTTCCTGAGCCATATACCAACTGGGGACCAAGTATTCAAACATCTGAGCCTATTGGTGGCCATTCTCTTTCAGACACCACAGTAACTTTCAAATATGGAGTATACAACAATAGTAATTGTTTGATATATATTAAGTTAAATATATGATTAAAGTGGACTTTGTCTACATTTACTTTTTAAAATTATTTATTTATTTTTATTTTATGTATATGGTATTTTGCCTGCATGTATGTCTGTAATGGTGTCAGATCTTGGGAGTTACAGACAGTTGTTAGCTGCTTTGTGGGTGCTGGGAATTGAACCCTGGTCTTCTGGAAGAGCAGCTCTTAATCACTGAGCCATCTCTCCAGCCCTACATTTACTTTTTTAATGTTTGGGGGCATGGCGTCAGAGTCAGGGTTGGACCATGCATCACACATGTCCTACACTGACATATCCCCAGTGATACTTTTTTATTTCAAATATTTACTTACTTTCTTACTTACTGTGTTTGCATGTTTGCGTGCATGTGTAAGAAGTTAAGAGGAGAATGTTCGGAGTAGGCCCTCACCTTTGCTTTACTGAGATGAGGTCTCTCTGGTTTCTGTTATTTGCTGTAGTTGCCTGAGGGCCTCAGGTCTAGGCTTGTGGACTAGTGCATGTGGACTTGAATTTTGTGCATGGGGACAGATATGGATCTATTTGCATTCTTCTACATGCTGACATCCAGTTATGCCAACACCATTTGTTGAAGATGCTTTTTTTTACATTGTATAATTTTATCTTCTTTACCAAAAATCAGGTGTCCATAGGCATGTGGATTGGTATCTGGGTCTTCAATTTGATTTCATTGTCAACCTGTCTGTTTTTATGCCAGTACTAGGCTGTTTTCATTGCTGTAGATATTATAGATAGAGCTTGATGTCAGGGATGGTGATGCCTCTAGAAGTTCCTTTATTATGAAGGATTGTTTTGGCTATCCTGGGTTTTTTGTTTTTCCATATGAAGTTGAGTATTGTTCTTTTGCCGTCTGTGTAGAATTGTGCTGATTTTGGTTACACTGAATCTGTAGATTGCTTTTGGGAAGATTGCCATTTTTACTGTTTTGATCCTACCTACACAAGAGCATGGGAGATAATTTCATTCTTCAAAGATGTAAAGTTCTTATTGAACAGTTCTTTCACTTGTTTGGTTAGTGTTACCCCAAGATATTTTACGTTTATTAACCCAACAACAGACTCTAGGTGTTATACGATTCCCCAGAAGATGCACATTCGTCAAAATTTACAATTTTAGGGACTTGTCATTTTCCCCTGTGGATCTTATGAACCTCTTCATTGAATGACCTAAACGCATCTCTGTGTATATGTCAATAACTCCACCTGTCCTTACCAGTCTTTTATGGAAGAGAGTAACAGTATGCCGTACATGTGGGCACTGGCATTCGGACAGTCCTCTACTTTCAGGTGTACGGAAGCGGCAGAGATGTGTTTGCAGATGTGACATGAAACTGGTTCTGTAATAACTTGACACGCCTCATAAATGCTTCTTTCTGTTGGCCTTGCTGGAAAGTCGCACACAGCTCATCTTCCCTGCTGCTCACAAAGAGCTTATTTAGCTGTGACAAAGTGGTGTCTCTACGTTGGTAACTTTGATAACTCCACTTGGTGACTGTGAGGACCCGAGCCTTTGTTTACTCATAGCGGCATGGATCAGGAATGAGACACACACCTTTTCTGTGTTCAGGACTTTTGAGAGGCATAATTTACCCTGCTTTGACGAGTTCTATTGTTTGTCTCTGCCACTGCAAGTGAGGTTGCTGTTAAAACAAGTTCAACATCATTGTCCAAGAACATGACCACCTTTTGAGCACAGGCCGACATGATTTTATACATCACTCTCTAGGCTCACAATGTTACTTCTTTGCAAATATTTGCATAGTCCTTTGATAGCATTGTATATTCATGCTAAATAAACTAGATGTGATGTCTCAGAAAAAAAAGATATTTTACGTTATTTGTGGTTATTGTAAATGGTGGTGTTTCTCTGATTTATTTCTCAATTTCTTTATCATTCATATATAGGAGGGCTACAGATTTTTTTAAGTTGATCTTGTATCCTGCCACATTACTGGAGGTGTTTATCAGCTGTAGAAGGTTCCTGGTAGAATTCTTGGGGTCACTTATGTATAATATCATATCATCTGCAAATAGCAAAAGTTTGACTTCTTTCTTTCCAATTTGTATCCAGTTGATCTCCTTTTCTTATCTTATTTCTCTAGTCAGAACTTCAAAAACTATGTTGAATAGATATGGAGAAAGTGGTCAGCCCAGTCTTGTTCCTGATTTTAGTAGAATCCCTTGGAGTTTCTCTCTATTTAATTTGATGTTGGCTGTCAGCTTGCTGTATATTGCTTTAATTTGTTTAGATATGTTCCTTGTATCCCTGATCTCTCCAAGACCTTTACCATGAAGGGGTGTTGGATTTTGTCAAGTGCTTTTTCAACATCTAGTGAGATGAAAATACGTTTTTTTCTTTCAGTTTACTTATAAAGTGTATTACATTGATAGATTTTGATATGTTGAACCATCCCTGCATTTCTGGGATGAAGCCGACTTGATCATCGTGGATGATTTTTTTTATGTGTTCTTCTATTCAATTTGTCCCTATGTTACTGAATATTTTTGCATCACTGTTCATGAGTGAGATTGGTCTATAATTCTCTTTCTTGGTTGAGTCTTTGTGATTTCTGTATTAGGGTAACTGTAGCCTCATAGAAAGAGTTTGGCAATGTTCCTTTTGTTTCTATTATGTGGAACAATTTGAGGAGTATAGGTATTACCTCTTCTTTGAATTTCTGGTAGAATTTTGTGGTAAAACCATCAGGCCTCGGGCTTTTTTTAGTTGGGAGACTTTTGATGACAATGTCTATTTCCTTGCAGGTTATAGGTCTATTTTATTGTTCACCTGATCTTGATTTAATTTTGGTATGTGATACCTATCCAGAAAATTGTCCATTTCCTTTACATTTTCCAATTTTGTGGCATACAGGTTTTTGTAATATGTCCTAATGATTCTCTGGATTTCCCCAGTGTCTGTTGTTATATCCTCCTTTTTCATTTCTGATTTTGTTAATTGATCTTCTCTCTCTGCCTTTTGATTAGTTTAGATAAGGGTTTGTCTGTCTTGTTGATTTTTTTTCCAAGAAACAGCTCTTTGTTTCATTGATTCTTTGTATTGTGTTGAAAGGAGAGAGGGCCTGCTTTTTGTCCCAGCCACCCAGCTAGCTTACACCCAAAATAATCACACAGAAATTGTATTAATTAAATTACTGCTTGGCCCATGAGCTCTACCCTCTTATTGGCTAACTCTCACATCTTCATTCAGCCCATTTCTAATAATCTGTATGTCACCACGAGGTCATGCGTTACCGAGAAAGATCCAGCATGTCTGACCTGGTGGCTGGCTCCATGGCAGCAATCTCTGACCCTTATTTCTTCCTCCTAGAATTCAGTTCTGTCTACCCCGCCTACCTATATTCTGCCCTATCAGGCCAAGCAGTTTCTTTATTAATTAACCAATGAAAGCAACACATAGAAGGACCTCCTATACCAGTATTGTCTTCTTTGTTTCTATTTTATTGATTTTGGCCCTCAGTTTGATTATTTCCTGTCTTCTACTTCTCCTGGGTGAGTCTACCTCTTTTTGTTCTTGAGCTTTCAGGTGTGTTGTTAAGTCAGTAGTGTGAGATTTCTCCACTTTCTTTAGTGTTATGAATTTTCTTCTTATCATTGCTTTCATAGTATCCCATAGGTTGGTTACGTTGTGCCTTAATTTTCGTTGAATTCTAGCAGTATTTAATTTCTTTCTGTCCTTCTTCCTTGACACAGGGATGATTTAATTGAGCACTGTTCAATTTCCAAGAGCTTGTAGGCGTTCTGTAATTAATGTTGTCGAATTCTAACTTTAAACCATGGTGATCTGATAAGATACAGGAGGTTATTCTAATTGTTTGTGCATCTGTTGAGGTTTGCTTTGTTACTGAGAATGTGATCACTTTTACAGAAGGTTCCATAAGGTGCTGAGAAGAAGGTATATTCTTTTGTGTTCGGGTGAAATGTTCTGTAGATGTCCACTTGAGTCATGATATCTGTTAGTTCTTATACTTCTCTGTTACGTTTCTGTCTGGTTGACCTGTCCATTGGTGAGAGTTGGGTGTTGAAGTCTCCTACTATTAATGTGTGGGGTTTGATTTGCTATTTAAACTTTAGTAATGTTTCTTTTACATATGTGGGCACTCTTGTATTTGGGCCATAAATGTTCAGGATTGAGACTTCATCTTGACAAATTTTTCCTGTGATGAGTATGAAGTGTTCTTCTCCATCTCTTCTTACTGATTTTAGTTTTAAATCTATTTTGTTAGATAGCTATACCTGCTTGTTTCTTGAATTCATTTGATTGGAAAATCTTTTCCCATTCCTTTTTCTTTTTGGTAATATCTCTCTTTGAGGTTGAGGTGTATTTCTTGTATACAGCAGAAGGACAGATCTTGCTTTTGTATCCATTCTGTTACCCTGTTTTTTTCTTAGAGGTGAATGGAGTCCATTGATATTAAGAGATATTAGTGACCAGTGGTTGTTAATTCCTGTTATTTTTCAGTGGTAGTGGTTAAATGTTTCCCTTCTTTGGGGTTTGCTGGTGGGAAGTTATCTATTGCCTGTGTTTTTGTCAGTGCCATTAGCTTCCTTGGATTGAAGTTTTCCTTTCAGTACTTTCTGTAGGGTTGGATTTGTGGATAGGTATTGTTTAAATCTGGTTTTGTCATGGAATATTTTGTTTTCTCCATTGATGGTGAGTGTATGTATTGCTGGGTCTAGTAGTCTGAACTTGCATCCTTGGTCTCTTGGTGACTGCAGCACATCTGTCTAGGCCCTTCTGACTTTCATGGTTTCCATTGAGAAGTTGAGTGTAATTCTGATAGGTCTGCCTTTATATGTTACTTGGTCTTTTTTCTTTGCAGCTCTTAATATTCTTTATTTTGTATGTTTTGCATTTTCATTATATGGTGAGGGGACTTTTTTTGTCCAATCTATTTGGTGTTCGGCAAGCTTCTTGTACTTTCACAGGCATATTCTTCTTTAGGTTAGAAATTTTTTTCTATGATTTTGTTGAATATATTTTCTCTGCCTTTGAGTTGGAGTTCTACTTCCTCTATCCCTATTATTTTTAGATTTGGTCTTTTCATGGTATCTGAGATTTCCTGGATGTTTTGTGTTAAGAATTTTCTTTGATAGATGACTCTATTTCCTCTATAGTATCTTCAACATTTATGATTCTCTCTTCCATCTCTTGTATTCTGTTGGTTGCTTGCATTGATAGTTCCTGTTTATTTACCCAGATTTTCCATTTCCAGAATTTCCTCATTTTATGTTTTCTTTATTGCCTCTTTAGTTTTCAAATCTTGAACTGTTTTCTTCACCTGTTTGATTGCTTTTTCTTTGCTTCCTTGTCTTTCTTTAAGTTATTTATTGATTTATTCCAAGTTTTTGTTTGTCTTTTTCTCCAATAATTTTAGGGATTTTTTCATTTCCTCTTTAAGGGTCTCTATCATTTTTATAAAGATATATTTAAGATAATTTTCTTCTCCTTTTTCTTGGTTAGGATCATCACGTCTTCCTGTTGTATGACCACTGTGTTCTGACATTACCATGTTGCTTTTAAGATTTTTGAATGAATTTTTGCATTGGTGCCTACCCATTTCTTCCTCTGTTGGAGCTGACAGTGTTTTTGCCTCTTGTTCCAATCCTTGCAGTTGCTGTCTGTGTCTTAGGGAGCTGCACCTAGTCTGCTCTGTGCAGTCTCTGTCTGTATCTCAGGGAGCCGCTGAGGTTTCTCTTGACCCACTCTCTTTGTTTGCTCTGTGCAGTTGCAATTTGTGCTTCAGTTCCTCTGAAGTCGCAGGGGATGGGTGGGTTTGGGTGTGGAGTGGGCCTTGTAGCTTACAGGGTCTGATGGATGGGGGTGTATTGAAGCAGCCAACCTGCAGGAAGTTTGCCTGCTGGCTGGTTAGTGAAGCTGATGCAGGTGGGGCAGGGGTCTGGGATTTTGCCCTGGGACTAGAGAGTGGGGTTCCCAGTAGGCTGACTGATTTCTCACCTCTTGGTCCACTCAGTTGCAGCCTGTGCTTCAGAGTTCCTCTGAGGTTGCAGTCAATGGCACCTCAGTAATTTCTTTTTATTATGTGTGTGTGTGTTTGTGTACTTGTGTATTTGAGTGTGTGCCATAGTGTGCTTATGGAGCCAGAGGACAGTCATTTGGAGTTGGTTATCTCCTACTGTGTGAGATAAGAAGGTTGGACTAAGTTTGTCAATCTGGACAGTAAAAACCTTTATCCACTGAGCCACCTCACTGAAAGCCACCATATTTGGTTACTTATTATTGTGTGCATGTGTGTGCATGTAGGTATGAACATGACATAGCACTTGTGAGGAGGTCAGAGGTCAGAGTCTGTTGTTTCCTTCCAGCGTGGGTTCTGGGGATTTAACTTGGGTTGTCAGACTTGTGTGCAAATGGGTGCCCTGGTGAACCATCTTGATGGCTGGCTCCAGTATGATGTGTTAATCTAATTAACCTTAACAGTAAGAACCAGGAGTCAGATACGGAGTGGAAACCTGAAGGATCAGAGAAGCAGAGGAACAGCCGCCAGTTGCTTCCTACCTCTTGGGTTCCTCATTCCAAAAAAAGGCTGAGATCCTCTCTCCATCCCTCTTTATCACCTCTGGTCTTCTCTCGACACAAATCTCCAGAACTCTATGGTTAACTGGTGACTAGCTCCACCCTCTGACTCCAAGCTAGCTTTATTTGTCAGAACAAAAACAAAATATCACACAATATTACCCCTTTTTGTCTAAATAAAAAGCAAAAGGTTTTTTTTTTTTTTTTTTTTTTTTTTTTGAGACAGGGTTGCTCTGTGTAGCTTTGGTGCCTTTCCTGGAACTAGCTCTTGTAGAAAAGGCTGGTCTCGTACTCACAGAGACCCACCTGCCTCTGCCTCCCAAGTGCTGTGATTAAATGTATGTGCCACCACCACCAGACTAAAGACAAAGGTTTTAACTAACCTAGTAAAACTATATACAATAATTATATCCAAATATATACAGGTAGTAATTACATTAACAATGTCTAGTCCATATACATTGACAAAGTCAGAGAAAATGCTCCATTATCTATGCTCTCTTGAGCATCCCAAAGTATAGTACCTAATTTAGTTTCTATCCTAACTTGGTTTATCAACCCAGAACTATCTTTTTATGTCTTTCAACCTTGCGTACTTTACACCTTCCTTGTCAGTTTCTTTTCTGAATTTGTTAACCAAAAAAAAAAAAAAAAACCAAAACTTTTAACCATAGCTATCTAGTCTTCAACTCCATCAGAGACCTGAGGAGGATATAATATTATGTGAGTAACAGTAAGTACAGAATAAGCAACTTCCAAACTTAAGAAAGGAGAGAAATGGCTGACTACTTGGACAGTCCCCTAAAGCTCCCTTGTAATGTTGGGCCATCCATCTTTGGCCTACAGGCCTAGAATATCTGAGAGACTTTTCTGTGAAGCAGGAAATTCTGAAGGGCTGTCCTTGATAGTGTGTGGCAATCCTGTTTTTTTTTTTATGTCCTGCTTGTCTAATTTGCACAGCATACTGTCAGCATTTTTCCACAGGGTCTTTTCCCTCATAGATAGTAAACTCCATAGGAATCTCTTCAGTGCCCATCATCTTCTCTGAAGTAGGTTGGTGCTTCCAGGAGCAGACATGTCTCATTGTCATAAAATAAAAGAACCTATGTTATTAAAATATCTTAAATGCCATTTTCTGTAGATCTCTGAATTGTTTGAAGACCAACTGTCTATCTAAAATATATTACTGTTTGACCTTGCAAACTTACCTAACATGACTACAAGTTCGATTATAATAGGTGACTAATAACAACCGATAACAGTGTTTCTTATTTTTTTATGTGGGAAAAAACCACTCTTTTTTAAAACTAGTCCGTCCCCCCATTTTAGGAATTCCCAATTGTATTACCAAATCTGCTGCTGATGGTGGTGAAGTGTGAGATTGTCTGCTGTTGTGTCGCTTGTCTAAGTGGAGAACACAGGTGGTGAGCAGCCTGGCTGAGGATGGCTGCTGCTGCTGGTGTGTAGCTGTGAGTTGAGAGTGTCTGATGGTGGCAACAACAGTAAAAACCCCAGTGACTGTCAGGGCAGCCACCTAGTGTGGCAGCAGCCCAAGGAAGGGGTTCAAGATAAGCCTGCATCTCACAGGGTGTGGGGAGAGGGAGCTAGTCATCTGAAAAACTTACACAGAGGATCCTGCGGAAGAAACAAGAAACGTGTGGGAAGAGCTGTCTGAAGGCGAGCGGTGTGGTGGTGAGGGGTAACTCTGGTGGTGCTAGGAGCCCAAGTGCTTATGGAAATTGCTGTAGAGAGGCTACAACAGAAAGATCCGAGACTCTCCCAGAGGGCTTGGGGCAAGGGAGGAGAAGCCAGTTGATTCTGGCATCTGTGATTGCATCTGCGGCTATGAGTTGCAGTTGTGTTAGCTGCACAGACAGCGGTAAGTGGCTATCTCTTGCATATGTGCCCCATGTTGAACACCAGGTGAGACATAAAAATAATTAATCTTAACAATAAAAATCAGGAGTCAAATATAGGGTTGCAAACCTGTCTCTCTCTGCCCTACTTTATCACTTCTTGTCTACTCTCTGTACCTCTAGAACTCTATGATTAACTAGTGACCAGCTCCACCTTCTGACTCCAAACACATTTTATTGTCAGAACACAGACAAAATAGCAAACAACACCACTGTTTTATGTTTTTTATTTGTGATCTTGTGTAGTTTATGCTTGCCTGGAATTTGTGTTCTACCTGTCTCAGCCTGCCAAGTCTCGGGATTATAGGCATGTGTGTTTTACTGTGGATAATGTCTGTGACTATCTCTTGAGTCTTACACCTTTTGCTTGCTCTCACCTTTAGCTGCTCATGTTTCCCACTTGGAGAATGCATCAGAGGAGGAAATGAACAGACTCCTGGGAATTGTGTTGGATGTGGAGTACCTCTTTACCTGTGTCCACAAAGAAGAAGATGCAGATACCAAACAAGTTTATTTCTACCTATTCAAGGTGAGATTTTCTAACATTTTTATTATATTTAATTACTTGATTTGTAAGTGTGCTTGTACAGGTTATGGTTCACATGTGAAGGTCAGAGAACAGTTTGTCTTTCAGGTTTCACTTGTTTTTAGATTCATTTTGAAATAGTGTCTCCTAGTCATTTCTAGACTGACTTTGAACTCACTGGTCTTCTTCCCTCAGTCACTCTAGTGCTTGGGTTATAAGCACGGGCCACCATGCTTAGTGATTTCTATAGATTTTTATGAAACCGACTTACCTCCCACTGTGGTTGCTCTCTTTATCTTTCTCTGTAGTGTTTTTTATTCATGTATGTGAGTGTTTTGCTTGCATGAATGTCTGCATGCGTGTACCACAGGAGGGCAAGGCACATGTCAGACAATTGCTCTACCATTTAGCTATATTCCCAGCCCACAAAACTTTATTCTTTTAATAAGAACAATTGTGCTTAACTTATTTTGATTTTTAATTTTAGTTTTTACCTTTTATGGTACTGGGGTTTTGAAACCAGGGTCTTATATGTACCAAACAAGTGTCCTATTGATCTGAATTCCAGCCTCTGCCCCAGCCCCTCTGAGGTGAAGGCAGAGCAGTCAGAAGGCTTAGGTCATCCTCAACTGCACAATGAATTTGAAGCTACAAGAGACTCCATCTTAAAACAAAACTTGAGTAATTATGAGTTTTAAAAACAAGCAATTCCAGTTGCCTGTGTTTATTTTCTGAGTTAAAAAAAAGTCTTTTTTTTTTCTTAGCTCAATTCCCCACTTGGCAACTTGATCTTGTGGAATGTTCAGTTTTGAGGGAAACTGAACTGGGAGACTTTGAACCTATTTCTTCAGACATGAAGTGATGGATGTGGAAACTGGGTATAATGTCTCATGCTAGCATCCCAGTACTCAGGAGGGTGAGACTGTAAGGACTGCTACACATCCAAAGCTAGCCTGTGATTCCTAGTAAGGCACAGGCTAGCCATGGCTACATAGAAAGACCTAGCCAAAAGAAAGGAAAGAGGAAAGGAGAGAAGAGAAGAGGAGAGAAGAGGAGGAGAGAAGAAAAGGGGATGGCTGGAAGAGAAGAGGAGAGGAGAGAAGAGAAGAGAAGGAGAGGGGAGGAGAGGAGAGAAGAGAAAGGGATGGCTGGAAGAGAAGAGAGCTCTGGATATCTTGGATTTGGATTGTAGAAGCAAGTATATCTGTACTGTTGTTTGCAGATGGGAGCGGGCAGAGACCACAGTGCTATGACCCAGGACAATGCTTGCTGGCTGGCTATACTGGCTGTAAGCCACATGGCCTACAGGTTGGAAAGTCTGTCAGTGCCTTCACTTGGCAGGGCATTTGCTCCAAGATAAACAGTAGCGGCAGCTATGCAGTCCTTGTTTTCCCTCAACTAAGTTATTTTTCTAAAGAAGCAGTAACAACCAGAATCTGTCAGGGTTCAATCAGATGACTCTGTGATTCAATCCTCTACCCACCCACCCCATACCATTTTAGAATATACCATTAGTACCCTAAAACTTTTTTTTTTAAGATTTATTTATTTATGTATGAGTGCTTTATCAACTTTAGGTCAGAAGAGGGCATCAGATCCCACTATAGATGGTTGTGAGCCACCATGTGGTTGTTGGGAATCGAACTCAGGACCTCTAGAAGAATAGCCAATGCTCTTAATTACTGAGCCACCTCTCCAGCCCCTCTAAAACTTTTTTTTTTTAAAAATGGATTTTCCTTCTACCTTCTATCTGCTATTTACCCTTAATCCCTTAGTTAATACAATGAAATGGAAGGAAGGGAGGATGAGAGAGAGAGAGAGAGAGAGAGAGAGAGAGAGAGAGAGAGATGGAGGGAAAGAGAGAAAAAGAAGGAGGAGGAGGAGGAGATAATAGAGGAAATTTTTAGAAGAAAACAGAAACTATGAGAATCCTGTAAAGAATCCACTGAGATTCCCAGCAGCCATGGCAAAGAGGGAATTCCTTGGCTAACTTAGCTCTCTGTTTGGCTTCAAACTCATTTTGTAACCGATGACGGCCCTGACGGCAGTCCTCTGGTCTCACCCTTCCATGTACTGGGATTATAGGTGTGAGTGACCACATTCAACCTAAGAAAATGTTTTAAAGTAGACTTAAACATAAGCATCAAGGGAGGAAGAGAAGTGTGGATTTCTCCAGAGTCCTTAGGGTTGAATTCATTTTCAGCTTAGTTCTGGGTAAAAATGGCTCTGTCCCTTTTCTGTTTGTTTGCTCTTTGGAGACTTTTGATCCTAGGACAGGAATTAAAAGCAGTATATTTGGTTTGTGGGCACCAAGAACATGCACTTGGCATCTACAGATGGAGAAGAAATGGAAAAAGAACTAGAGAAAGTTCCCTCCCAGGGGACTCCTGTGGGCAGCAGTTGCCTTATTTATAGAATGGATCCTGGCTTTTCTAGTGTTTACTCTGAGACCTTCAGCTACTTGTGGTGGCTTCAATAAGTATAAATGGACTTTTGGGTCCTTAGCAAGCAAAAATGGCAAAAAAGGGGAAACTGAGGGGAAGGGTAGAGTGTGGGGATCAGCGCAGGGTAGTCTGGGCTGCTCAAAATTGGAAGAGCTCCCTAAGCTCTGTTTAGAGACATGAGGAAAGTTTGTGGTAGCCAGGAGTTTGTTTGAGTTGAAGATTAATTCTCATGCGGCTGAGTAGAATATAGTTGGTGACTTCACTTAAAGGTTAGGTATATGTGGGGTGGGAAATGAAGAAAAGGAATAGATGTGGTGTGTGTGTGTGTGTGTGTGTGTGTGTGTGTTTTAAGTCCCAGTTATGTTGGTACATACCCATAATTCCATCATTTGGGTAGGTGAGGGTGAGAAAGAAGGGCTATGAGTTTAATGCCAGTCTAGACTACATAGGGAGACTCTGTCTTAAAAAAAACCAAATGATAAATCACACACTCACAAACACACCCTAAAAAGCATTTCAAACTAAAGATTTCTTTTAAAAATGATTTCTTTGCAGCTCTTGAGAAAGTCTATTTTGCAAAGAGGAAAACCTGTGGTTGAAGGCTCCTTGGAGAAGAAGCCCCCATTTGAAAAACCCAGTATTGAACAGGTAAAATTATTTTGAACATCTCTTTTACATGAATTTAAAGCCGAAGCACTCCTGCCAGCTTTTGTTTGCTAGTGCTCAAACCTAGAACCACGTGAATAGTCAGTATATACCATTAAGCTGTATTCTAGCGAACTCTTCATACTTCCTTCCACATTTCTGTATAGGTCTTGCATACATCCCCACTCAGCTTCAAGATGTTAACACAAAGAAAATAGGAATTACCTGGGACACTCTGGGTCCCACAAGCATGCCTGAAATTACCTGGCGCCAGTGAGAAGGAAACAAGGAACACACAACAAACCTGATTAGGAGTTTATTGGGGGGAGAGATGTACAGACCTGGTGAAGCTTGGTGTGCGTGCGGGCGGGGGGGGGGGGGGGAGGGAGAGCTGAAGATGGTGCATCCATCTTTTAAAGGCTGCCTAGCGAGCACATGCGCACCTGGGGATGATGTGGCACTGTCATACATAGAAGACGGAGCTCACACTTGTGCGCAAGGGCTCACGCAGCTGCGTCGTACGTAGATGATGCAACCATGCTGCACGTGGGTCATGGGGGAATCTTAATATTCCCGGGGCCATTAGGCACTTCTGCCTGAGGGCTTGTCTGCACATGCGTGGCCCTGGAACCCAGAAGTGTCAGCCATTACAATGTTCACTGTAATAAATAATCTAGCTTCTGTCTTTTAGGCGTGTTGTGCACTTAGACTCCACTCTGTATGTAGGGGAAAATGAGTAGAATGTGTAGTTGGTAAGAATTCATAAAGTGTGCTTTCTTGCTCTTGATGTCTTAAAATCAAATCTTTGTCTTTTTATTTGGCACTGTGGGAAAAAAAATGATTGAGGAGAGAGGGAATCATTAATGATGTGGAAAACATTGTATCCTGAGGTGTGTTTAATTCTAATTCTAGCTTTGTTTCTGTGATAAAATACTTGATTTTAGAAAAGCAGCTTGAAGAGAAAGGGGTTTTATTCAGCTTTCAACCTAGGTTGTAGTTTTTCATAGCAGGGAAGTCCCATGGCAGGAGCCCCTCAAAGCTGGTCAGAGCACAGTCACAGTCAAGAGCAGGGAGAAATGTATGCATGAGAATCGCTTATGTTCAGTTTGGTTTTTCCACTCTTAGGAAGATCAGGACCTCAGTCACTGGGAATGGTGTTACCTATAATGTATCTCATAAACTTGATTAAGATCATGCCCTGAAGACATTCCCAACGGCCAAGCCATTGTCAACAGTCCCTCTCTAGGTCTCCTTCCCTGAAATCCATCCTAGGTCATCCAGTTTACAGAGCTAACCATCACCAAATGATACCAGAGTCTTTTACATAAATGACTTTTGTAAGTAAGTGTTGGGAGAACACATTTTTCTTTTCTTCCACTCCTCTTTATTTATTTATTTTTTTGAGACAGGGTTCATTTGTGTAGCCCTGGCTGTCCTGGAACTCACTATGTAGACCAGGCTGGTTTCACACTCAGAGTGTCTGCCTCTGCCTCCAGAGTGCTGGGATTAAAAGCATGTGCAACCCCCACCCGGCTGAGAGTTAAGTTTCATGTTGATTCTAAACTAATAAGAGTTCAAGAACTAATAAGAGTTTTTGTTCTTTTATGTGATGAGATGGGAATATTCTATAGAAAGTTTAGATTAATCTCTAATGGTTGTGGAAAAATGCACATTTCTGAATGTTTCTTTTTCTTCCTCTGCTATTCTTTAAAACTACAAGAGTGTTAAAAAAGGTACAAATTTTAGTGTTTAGGTTGATGAAAGATAAGGTAGAAAGTTTAAAAAATTTCGCAGAGAGAATCATTTATCCAAGTCCTCACTCTTCATGCTTTTTCATTTAAAGGGTTTTGACCCTTCCCATCTGAACCCATGATTTTCTCCTTGATGCTCCAGGATTTAAAGAGGGAACAGAATTGTAATTCTGTTTTTCCGTTTTGTCACCTTTTCTTCCACTGTGACGAGAAGGGAGTTTTCTCCTGGGCTGTGGTGTTTATTTTGAAGAAAAGGGAACATTTTTTTGTGGACTGAGAATGTCTGTTCCTTTGCTACAACAACTAAGGTTGTGTTCATTCAGAGTTAGTGTGGTCACGTAGCTACATGAACATGCTGCCTTCCACTCTTTTCAGGGTGTAAATAACTTTGTACAGTACAAGTTTAGTCACTTGCCATCAAAAGAGAGGCAGACAACAGTTGAGCTGGCCAAGATGTTTCTGAACCGAATCAACTACTGGCACCTGGAAGCTCCGTCACAGCGCAGACTGCGATCTCCCAATGATGACATCTCTGGATACAAGGAGAACTACACAAGGTAATTGAGTCGAGGTACTGATGTGGGAGTGTCATATATCAATCTGTTGATTTCATTGGTTAAGCAATAAAGAAACTGCTAGGCCCATTTGATAGGCCCACCTTTGGGTGGGTGGAGTAAACAGAACGGAAGGCTGGGAGAAAGAAGCGGAGTCAGGGAGTCGCCATGATTCTCCCATTCCAGACAGACACAGGTTAAGATCATTACTGGTAAGCCAGCTCGTGGGCTACAGCAGATTATTAGAAATGGGCTAGTCCAGGTGCAAGAGCTAACCTAGAAGAGGCTAGATAGAAATGGGCCAAGCGGTGTTTAAAAGAATACAGTTTCTGTGTAATTATTTTGGGGCATAACCTAGAGCTAGCCATGTGGGCCGCCGGGTGCCGGGGACGCAGCCCCGCCGCCCCTAATTACAACAGAGGTACTGCACCCTGGCTCTAAACATGAAATCGCTGTTTGCCTCTGCAGGAAAGGGTTGCCCAGTTATTATGGTGACTCCACCAACTCGTAGAACATGTCTATGTTGTTTAACTTTCAAGTTCTTAGTTTGCTTTCTAAATTCAATTTTCTATCTATCTGTCTGTCTATCTATCATCTATCATCTATCTATCTATCTATCTATCTATCTATCTATCTATCTATCTATCTATATCTATCAATCATCTATCCATCTATCCCCTCTCTCTCTCTCTCTCTCTCTCTCTCTCTCTCTCTCTCTCTTTCTCTCTCTCTGTTTGTCTGTCTGCCACGTAACTTGTGTGGAGGTCAGAGAGAGCAGGTTGTAGGAATTCGTTCTCTCCTCTACCATGTGATACAGAGGGATGTGACTGAGTCCTCAGGTTTGCTGGCATGCACTGCTACCCAGTGAGCCATTCCACTGACTCTGTATTTTGGATATATTAAACTAAATAAGGTTAACTTGTACTTTTTTATTTCTTCAATGTTTCTACTATCTAATTTACAATAACTACATGAGCTGGTTGCATATGTCTTTAATTCCAACACTTGATAGGCAGAAGCAGGTCCATCTATGAGAAGACCAGTCTGGTTTACATTAGTGAGTTTCAGGTCAATCAGAGCTATATAACGAGACTTTGTCTCAAAGGAAAAAGATACATGAACTAATACATAGCTTGTATTTTTTTTTAAATTTAACCTTTTTGTATTAAGTTTAATGAGAAGAGTACAAAATCACATAACAAACTGAACCAACAAGACATGAAAGATAAATTAGAAAACAAACAATTTGGCACATTCATTATACAAAATATAAAGACCTATATTTATCTTCATTTTAAACAGCAGTGGCCAATATTATCCATTTTATTTCTTTTCATGATATTCCTACTGTGTGTGTTTGACACAGGGTGCATGTAGCTCATGTAACCTTGGATTCTCTGTATACCCCAGGCTGGTTTTTAACATAGGATCTTCTGCTCAGTGTCATGAATTCTGAGATTGCAGGTGTGCAATACCAAGCCTGTCTTTGTAGCTCTTAAGGAAGAAAATTATTGTTTAATCAATAAAAAAAGGACCCCCCCCCAAAGCAAATAGTTAAAGGAAGAGGTTTGTGTGTGTGTACACCTGTGATTCTATGCACTCAGCAGAGGTGGAATGACTGGGAATAAAATAAAACGAGGTATGGTGGCACACAGATTTTATTACAGCACCCAGGAAGCAGAGGCAGTCAGATCTTTGAGTTCAAGGCCAGGCCTATCTATACAGTGAGTCCAGGACAGCCAGGGCTACATAGAGAAGACCTGTCTCCAAAAATCAGTCAGTCAGTCAGTCAAACAAACAAACAAACAGAAATAAATAAAATAAAGTAATAGTATAGGGTAGCATTTGGGAACTATCATGAAACAGGTAGCGCATATTAATAGATACTTATGAAATAGCAAAAACAAAATGTGGGTTTTGAGTGGACTCAAGGCTTATCTCTGTCTCTCCCAGCTGTTGACCAGTCTCTTCCCTGATACTCAGTTTCTTCTTCTGTGAAGTTGTATTTTGTGGGAAGTTTGCACTGCTGTCTGGCACGAAACAGATTCAGGGAAATTTTTTTAACCCCCCTGTCTAAAACACAGTCTGCCAATGTGGAGTTGTGTAGCTGAAAATAGACAAGAGTAATGAACAATTGAGCAAGAGTTCTTCAGCAGCACAAATACTTCAACTGGAACGACCCAGAGAGATGAACATGGCTGCTGCGCAAGGACACACAAATTCATGAAGCAGTCCGTGTTTTTAATCTCAGTTTTCCCATGGTCTCCTAAAGATGCTATTGCTCCTAGACAGCAATGAGTAATTTAAATAACATGATGCTCACATTCCCAAGCTGTGGGGTGGGTGGTTTTTGGTCATTTGATGGATATTGGTCATTGTTTGGGAGGGAGAAGTGGTCACAAGTTTTTATTGATTAGGGTCAGGGAGGTGCTAGGATACTAAACAAAGGAAATTAGATTCAGGGATCTCATTCTGATAAGAAAAAGGGGGATATATGGAAATGACAGGATAAAAGAGGAGGTTATTGAATCAACTTTCAAACTAAAAAAAAAACAACTACTAGTCTCAAATATTTTACATTATGGGTTTTTGTAAATTGATACAAATTTAGGGTTATTTTTGTTATACTGTATATGTTTCTACTCTTGTTTAAGATATTTCTGTGTATTGATACAAATTTAAGGTTAATTTTTACAATATATGTATTTTTCTATTCTTGTTAAGGTATTGTACCCATGCAACTAATTTAAAAATGTAAAGTTCTAGTCCTTGAAAGCTTGTAAGGATAATAAAGAAAAGTTAACAGTGATCTATGACAGTCAAACTTGTTGTCACATTAGGTATTTTTTCATGGTTAAACTGTTATACTTGTAGGTAGATGGTCTTCAAACATTTCAGAGACATACAGAATATGACATTTAAGATGCTTTAAAAATCTAAGGCTTTTCATGATAGTGAGACATGTCTGGTCCTAGCAGCACCAGTCTACTTCACACATAGAAGGATGATGTGTATCAAAGAACTGATATATGGAGGGTTTTTTTCCATTGTGACAGAGGTAGTCATTTAGGCAAGAAATCGTCCTTGCCTTGACTGCTGACAGCATACTGTACAAACTGGAGAGGCAGGACATAAAGGAATAAGACTGATGAACTTTGCCAAGACTTTCAAAATTCCTGCTTCACAGAAAAGTCTGACAGATATTCTGTGCCTGTAAGCCGAAGTTGGATGCCCCACTTGGGTGACTGTCCAGGAAGCCAACTATTTCTATAATTTCTACCATTTTCAAAGTTGCTTGCTTTGCACTTCTTGTTTATTGAAGTAATATTACATCCTTTTTGGGTCTCTGATAGGTGAAGATGAGATAGTTGTTATAGTTACAGTTTTCTATTTTACCAAATCAAATTCAATAAGGAAACTTACAAAAGATGTGTAAAGTATATAAATTTGAGAGACATAAATGCTTAAATTGTTTTTCTAAGAAAATGTTTTGAGGTCTAAAAAAATATAGTAGGTTTTGAGATGTTAGTGCAAATTAGGATAAAAAGTGAATTTTTCAAGGTACAAAACTTTGGACTCACCAAGATAGGATAGACTTTTCTCTGAATTTTCCATATGCAGATGAACTGGACATTCTGAATGTAAGTCTTACCTGATAATTGTTCTTATTGTTTATAGTTTTATTATATTAGAGTTAAAAACCTTTCCTTTTTGTTTAGACAAAAGGGAGAAATGTTGTCAAATAAACTTTTTGTACACTGTGAAGATGTGTCTTTGCCAAGGCACTTTCTGATTGGTTTAATAAAAAGATGAATGGCCAATAGCTATGCGGGAAGAGGTTAGGTGGGACTTCCAGACACCAGAGAAGGAGAGGAGATGAATCTAGGTGCAGGAGAGAAGTCAGAGGACAAAGAGAGGGAACAGGAGGTACAAGATGGAGGAGAGGTAAAATACCATGAGGCACAATGTAAATGCTAGTGGGACAAATCTAAGGTTTAGGTTGAGCTTTCATAATTAATAGTAAGTCTCAGTGTCATTTTTTTGGTAGGCTGGTGGCCCAAGAAAAAAATCTGTTTACAGTGAGTGTTTGAATGAGACCTTTGAGGCTAATATGGCATCTGATAGAAATAGCAGAAGAAGGTAGATGCACTTACCACCCTGCTTATTCTATCATGCCCTTTGATTAAGACAGGAAGCAAGGAGAAGAACCCAGCAAAGTTGGGGGAATTAAAGTAAAGAAACCCATACTTATGGACATACCATTAACATGAAAATGAGGCAAAATAGGATTTTCTGCTGTTAATATTGGGCTTAGAGATGAAGGTACTTGTCCCAGAGATAAACTGTAAGGCTTTATTCAATAAAAAAATTTAAAAAAAAAACAACCTGAGGTAATGCACACCTATAATCTTAGTCCTCAGGATTTAAAGCCAGGAGGGTCAGGAGTTCAAAGTCAGATTGAGCTACAGGAGAACCTACCACAAAATTCAAACTCAATAAAGCAGATTTAACAGTATTGCTTGTTACTATTTTGAATAAAAGGAAAAGTACTGCAAGTTTTTAATTATAATTTAGCCAGTTGTGGTGGCATGCCCCTTTAATCCCAATACTTGAGAGGTAGAGGTAAGTGGGTCTTTGAGTTTGAAGTCATTCTATTCTATATAAGTAGTTCCAGGCCAATCAGGACTACAAAGAGAAACCCTATCTCAAAAACAAACAATAAAAGCTTTTATTATATAAGTATAAACTTTTATAATTATAAATCTTTGTAGCAGAAATCCCACCTTCTTAGAATGTCAGCTGCCTTTAATGTGTTTTAGACCTAAGTCAGCACCCCTCACTTTCAGACATGAACCCCAGATGGTGCATTCTTTTAACCCCAGCACTCAGGAGCCTGGAGCAGGAGGCTTCTGAGTTCAAGGACAGCCTGCAGGAGACTCTGATTCACAGAGCGGTTGAGATAAGAGATAGAATATTTAAATAAGTTTTACTCTTTATCAGAAGTTTAGCCACCTAAGCCAGGCTTGGTGGAACACATCTTTAATTCCAGAATTTCAGTAGCAGAGGCAGGTGGATCTTTGTGAATTCGAGGCTAGTCTAGTCTATAATGTGAGTTCCAGAATAGGCAGGACACAGAGAAACTATGTCTCAATAAACAAACAAACAAATAAAATCAACCAAAACAAAAAAGTATTGCCATCTATCGATATGATCAATATGGAAAATTACCAGATAATGCGATTAAAATAGTGCTAGGGTTATGAAGTGCACTATCAAGCCTGGTTTATGCAGTGTTGAGGACTGAATCCTGGGCATGCATGCAAGGCAAGCACTGTCCCTACTACGTTACAACTCCAGCAGTGTTTTCTTGTCTTTTAATCTTAAATCTTAAATAGTGTCAGGATAGTCAAAGTTGCATGGAGTGGGACTTCTGATTACAAAAGTTTGTGACCAGGTAGCTCCTGTGTTTATATTTTCTTAATTAATTATTGAGCTGGCTTCTTCTCATTTCCAGATACTTTTCCTGTTTTATTTATGGTTTTATTGCTGTGAAGAGACACTGTGACCACTGTAACTCTTATAAAGCAAAACATTTCATGGGTGCTGGCTTACAGTTCAGAGGTTTAGTTCATTATTATGATGGGAAACATGGCAGTGTGCAGACTGACGTGGTACTGGAGGAGCTGAGAATTCTATGAGAGAGTTCTTGATCCATAGGCATCAGGAAAGAGCCTGAGCCACACTATGCCTCAAAGCCTGTCTGACAGTGCCACTCACTATGGGCCAAATATTCAAACATAGGAATCTATGGAGGCCATTTTTAGTCAAACCACCACACTTGCCTTTAAATGAGCACAATTAACGCCCAATAATATTGACTTCAAAACAGATGAATTTTGGAATTACAGAGTAAGTAATGCTTTTTTGTAACAAGGTCACTTTCAATAATAAGTAAAATTCAAAATAATATTTGCACATGAAATATTAAGAGAGAAGGATGAAAAGAAACAGAAGTAGCATATATAAGGTTTTAAGATTGTGAATCTAGGGAGATTGTTCAGTGGTTAAGAGCACACACTGCTTTTGTAGAGGACCTGTGTTTATTTTCCAGCACTCATCTTAGGTGGTTCATAACAACCTATAACTCCAGTTCCAAGTGATCTTACACCCTCTTCTGGCTTCCTCAGGCAGCCGGCACACACCTAATGTAGATACCTACATGCAGGCAAAATAGCCATACACATAAAATAAAACTGAAAAGAAGAAAAGATTGTGAATCAAAGCAGATGCAGTAACGCTAACCTGCTTCTTCCTAATGAGCGACTTACGTAGCAGGATTGCTGTGAGTTCAAGACCAGGCTAGACTACAACCAGCAACTACAACTGTCTCAAAATATGGAGGTGGGACAGGGAGCAAGCAAAAACCCTCTTCCTTCTCTTCCATCCATCTTCTCTTTTTCCATCTTTCGAAGACCAGCTTCAACAAAAATCGTACAGGGTAGGAGTGTGAGGATTAGAATTATTAAGCAAAAGGAACAGAGATATGAGAGAAATAAGAGACAGAAACACAGAACAGCATCGGGAGGAGCATTCAGTGAATACTGAATTCGCCTCATTTATTTTCCACATGCTCATATATTTCACTCCAAAAGGGGAAGGGGAGGCAAAAGACTTTATTAGCATGATATAAGGAATAGACTTGAATTCTCTGATCTAGGTGGAGCTGATCCACCTCTATACCCAAAATACTAATTAACCACACCCTAGGTCAGAATCTCTCATTTGTAGTCACACCTGTTGTCAACAACATTGAGAGAGCAAAAATAAGCTCAAACTTTTGACCTCCAGTCAAGGAGGAACAAGCTCACAACTGTGGGTCCCCACATCCGTCCATCCCTCCCTCCATTCCCACTTCCCTGTGTAGCTCTGACTGATGTTGAACCTGCCACCCTCCTGCCTTAGCCTTCCAGAAACAGGAAATTATATGTGTGTGTGTGTGTGGGGGGGGAGTGTTAGGCACAAAACAATGTGAAAAAACGAGGCCACAGATGTGCACAGTGGTATGCTGCTCATTTCTGTCCTCACTTCACCTTCCTTACCTTTGGTATCCTCGCTGAGGGAGGACGGGCTTTGATTTTTGGAAAGCAGCACTAACTTGGAAGAGGATGGTTTGCAAAATGGCTCATTCCCATAGGATTTCCCTAGTTGAGAGCTGCCCTCTGGGACTCTCATGATTTGTGGTTTTTGCTGTTTCTGGTTCTCTAGCATCACTGCGGGAAGAAGCCCCTATTGGCAGCTCACTGCAAACCTGGTTCCTTGCTCATCCTACGGTACTGAAAGCAGTTTTGACTCTGACCCTAGAGGGTGTACCTAGGCGACAGATGGTCAAAGCTTATTACTTCCTGCACCTGACTGGGTTTTCAACAGTCTTAGAGCTCTTTATCTTCTCCCCACAGCTTCAGTGGTAAGAGAGTGTTGCCTAGGCAATTCATTCAATTTTTTTTCATTCACTCACCCTGTATCATAAGAAAGAAGTGTGCGTGTGTGTGTGTGTGTGTGTGTGTGTGTGTGTGTGTGTATTTGAAAGGAAAGAGTGTTAATATGTAGCTATCCCAAATTGGCTTCAAACTTCAGTGAAATTTACCTCAGCCACTTGAGTTCTGGGATCATGAGGGCATGTACTATCATGCTTAGTTGCATAGGTATTTATTTATTTTAGTGCATTTTATTTATGTAGTGTGTGTATATGCACATGTGCTCGTGTGTGTGTGTGTGTGTGTGTGTGTGTGTGTGTGTGTGTAGGTCAAAAGAAAAACTTGTAGGAATTGATTCTGGGTATCAGGGATGGAACTTTGGTTGTTAGGCTTAGCAGCAAATGGCTTCCCCCTTGAGCAATCTTACAAAAGGGAATTTCTCTGTTGCTTTTCTTATTTCTTTCTCATTTATATAGTTTTTTTTTTCTTGTCAGTCCTGGAGATAAAACCTAGGAACTTGCTCATGTTAAGAAACCATTCGAAGGGCTGGAGAGATGGCTCAGTGGTTAAGAGCACTGACAGTTCTTCCAGAAGATCTGGGTTCAATTCTTAGCACCCACATTGCAGCTTACAACTGTCTGTAGCTCCAGTTTCAGGGGACCTGACACCTTCACAGACATATATGCAGGCAAAACACCAATGCAAATAAAAATAAAAAACTTTAAAAAAGAAAGCATTCTGCCTCTGAGCTACATCCCAATCCGTATTTTATATACATACTTCCTTTTTAAATTTTTTTTAAAAATTAAGTACTTTATACTATTAAAATATCTTACACCTATCAAATGTTTTATAGAAAAGAGTCATTTCCAACTCTATAATTAGGCAAGGTCATTTTGGCCATGTAGATGTGATATTATGTGCATTTTTCAGATGCCTACTCTGACTTCACATGGACAGTGAAGGAATATACCACACAACACATCCAGTTATAGTGCATTTGGACTTCAGTGACTCAGGCAGCCACACTTCTCTTGTTGTTCAGTGAGTTAGGTACAGAGTCTCTGTCCTGGCCTGCAGAAGCATCCCTGCTGGCCTGCAGGAATTCTGGGGCTCAATCTTTAATACTCATCTACTTTAGCATCCAGAGTACTAGGTTTATAGGCTATAACTCATGGACTATAATCTCAATATAAACACAGATTACAATCTGTACCTTAGAAAATCACTCCATAGAAAATCTAGTAATTAGCTGTTATTTGTCCCTGTTTTATAGGCAAAAAGGGGGCACTGAATAGTGTACTATTTCCATGTAGGTAGTCAAGTGGTAAAGTGTTGACTGAGGTTTCTGTCCTGCCCAGTTCCTGCAATCGTTAAGTCCCAAAGAAATCACGCAGAGGTCTACATTAATCATAAACTGGTTGTTATAACTTATTTTAGCCCATTATTCTTGTCTATGTTAACCAAATGGCTCAGTACCTTTTTCAGTGAGGCAGTCACATCTTGGTTCTTCTGTGGCCAGGTCACAACTGTAGAGGAATGGGCTTCCTTCTTCCCAGAATTCTCCTGTTCTCTTTGACCTGCCTCTACTTTCTGTCTGCTTATCCCGCCTATACTTCCTGTCTGGCTACTGGCCAATCAGTGTTTATTTAAAATATGATTGACAGAATACAGATCATTGTCCCACACCAGTAAAGCAGAATTGGATTTAAGGTTCCCTGCATGATGAAAGGAGGATGCCCACATGGGATCACAGGGGATATATATATGGGCCAGCTGGTCTCATCCCAGGCTCACTACCTGGCAGTGATCTTGTTGGCTTGTCATCATAGGCCTACTCAACTAAGCTTCATTGCCTAGCAGGTCTCTGTGACTGGGTGTTTTGGAAGACTGTGACTTGGTAGCCCACTGATGGCCCTCGTCTCCTCTTCTTACAGGTGGTTGTGCTACTGTAATGTACCACAGTTCTGTGACAGCCTACCTCGGTATGAAACCACAAAGGTGTTTGGGAGAACACTGCTTCGCTCAGTCTTTACCATCATGAGACGACAACTCCTGGAGCAAGCCAGACAGGAAAAAGACAAGCTGCCTCTTGAGAAACGCACATTAATCCTCACACATTTCCCAAAGTAAGGGGGTCTACTTGTGGGCTTTTGCTTTATCCTGCTCTGAGGTTGTGGAGAACATGCCAAAGTCTACTTAAGTACTAAAATCATGCACATCAGGGAAAGTGTCTGGAGAGGAAGAAGGACTTTCCGTTCCCAGATTTCTCAGCTTTCCATACAGCAAGCCTGTACTTACTTTGTTTTTATTTGTTCATAGTTTTTGAGACCCTAGCTTTCTTTCAACTCACTATATGGACCAGGCTGGCATTAAACTCACAGATATCTGCCTGCCCTCCTGAATGCTGGGGTTAAAGGTATATACCACCACTTCTGTCTTAGTTAGGGTTTCTAGTGCTGTGAAGAGACACTATGACCATAGAAACTCATAAAGGAAAGTGTTTAATTGGGGCTGGCTTACAGTTTCAGAGGTTTAATCTATTATCATTGTGGTAAGAAGCATGGCAGTATGCAGGTAGATATGGTGCTGGAGAAGGAGCTGAGAGTTCTCATCTTTACCCTCAGGTAGAAGCAACTGTGTACCACAGTGAGTGTAGCTTGAGCATAGGAAACCTCAAAACCTGTCCCTCTATACTTCTTCCAACAAAGTGACACCTACTCCAACAAAGCCAAGCCTCCTAATAGTGTCACTCCCTTTGGGATCCATTTTCTTTCATAACACCCCTAACATCTGACTAGCACTTGTTAAGTTAATTAAATTTCTTTGACAATTTCTTATGTGTATATGATGCATTTTTATTGCTCTGACCTCTACTCTCTTTTGTTGCACACCCCTCTTCTGTACTAATTTATTTTCCATATCCACACATTCTTTGTCCTTCTATGTTCTACTCAGACTGTCTGTGACCATGGCGTTGGAACTATCTATTGTATTATGTGGGTTCACCAGTGGACACAGCTGAAGCCAATGTCTCCTCACCCCCAGCATCTGTCAGTACCAATAGTTTTTTGTGACTGACTGGAGAGAGGGCCAGTCTTGTGCAGTCACAGCCTTTATATGGCTCTATGTATTTCAGCTACCTTAGTGTTAAAGATGGATGAGAGAGAGCATGTAGGTGCTGTTTCTGTCCATTCTGGGGGTGCAGAAGAACCTAGGCAATCCTCTCTGAGCCCTGGTGAAGTTCACCCTATGAAAAGCAAGCTGCCAGAGCCGGGGAGGAAGCTTCCTCCTCTGAACTGTTGCTTCGAGAATGCACACTCTCTGTGACTCTTGGATCTTGCTTTGCTGATGTGTTATAGAAAAGGAAATTTGGGCTGGGCGGTGGTGGTGCACACCTTTAATCCCAACACTTGGGAAGCAGAGGCAGGTGGATCTCTGTGAGTTTGCGGGCAGCCTGGTCTACAAGAGCTTTTTCCAGGACAGGCTCTAAAGCCACAGAGAAACCCTGTCTCGAAAAACAATACAAAACAAACAAACAAAAAAAAAAAAGGAAATTCGAGTGCTACATTCTGGATTCTGGACCTTGAGGCCATAAGAATTTTGTTTCCTCAAACCTCAGGCCTCACACATTGGGTATGTAGCCTGCCAGTGAGGTCCATCCTCAGGTTAGAACCCTGAGTCTAGTCTAGGAAGAGGATGCCTACTGGAGAGGAATTAAGTATGGCTACAGCTCGTGGCTTGTTGAGCAAGGACCACAATACATGAATGACCAATACACAATACGGTTGGGTTTTAGGGGATGGATGGAAATTTTTTTAAAAAAAATTCTGCTTAGGTTGGTGTACAGTAGAAAAAAAGTAAAGATTCGAGAGCTACCAGGAGTGACGAGGCATTTCTTTCTTCCCTGTCCTACCAGGAGTAACATATTTCCTTCCTCTTGAACTGAAAACTCTCCATTTGGAACACACTAGGAGAGGCAGTTTTGTATTCTTTGATCAAAGATTATTGAAATTTTGCTTTTGGGAAACTAATATTTGGATTTCTTTGATTTTTTTAATTATGTGTACACACATCTCTATGTGGTCTGTGTATGTAAGCACGAATAGCTGAGAAGACCAGAAGTGCTTGGTTTGGCTAGAGCTGGAATTGTAGGCAGTTGTGAGTACTTGATGTGGGTTCTGGGAATTGAATTTGACTCTTCTTTACAAGATCAATATATTTTCTTAACTGCTGAACCTTATGTTTAGCCACAGAAAAACTGAATTTTTATTATCAAGATATTGTTATTGAGTTACCCAATTTGTGTTTTAGGAAAGATGTTAACAGTTCTTGAGTGTTTTGTTTGTTTGTTTTGTTTTGTTTGTTTGTTTGTTTTAAATATTTATTTATTTATTATGTATACAATATTTTGTCTGTGTGTATGCCTGCAGACCAGAAGAGGGCACTAGACCCCATTACAGATGGTTGTGAGACACCATGTGGTTGCTGGGAATTGAACTCAGGACCTTTGGAAGAGCAGGCAATGAATGCTCTTAACCTCCAAACCATCTTTCTAGCCCAACAGTTCTTGTTTTGAGAGAAGATCTCAGTCTGTAGTCTAGGCTAGCTGTGAACTCAGAGTTTTTCTCTACATAAGCCAGCCTTCGTAGTGGTGGGATTACAGGTGTTTATCACCAAATCTGGCTCTAAACATACTTTTCTAAAATTTAAGAATAAGTTAGGTACTGAGTTGGGAGGTAGGGATCAACTAAATTGAAATGTGTCAAAACTGTATGTGGGAACCTGTTACTTTGTAAGCTGATTTGAAAAATAAAAGTAAGGGAGAAAAAAATGCACTAAGCAGAAAGGTTCAAGGACTGGGGGTGTCCCTCAATGACAGAGTTTTTGTCTCCCGGGGGTTTTATCCCCAACATTACATGTGCTTATATGCTCAAGTGCACACACACACATGCACACATAGAACAACAACAACAATAGAAATCTTTTTCTGATTAAGATTACAGAACTCTCCTTGACTGCTGGATCCTAATCCAAAGGCTAACGAAGGAAATGCTGTGGCTAGTGGTGAAGGGCTTGAACCAAGTACTCAACATTTACAGTATCAACTTTTTCTAAGATGAGATGAAGGCATGCTCAGCAGGAAGCAAAATTCCAGCCATGAAATGTATAGGATTCCAGAAGAACGTTTAAGTTGCATGCTACCCCAGCTAGAAAGTGTGTGGTTCTGATTATGCAGCATCACAGAGGTCATGTCTCAGGCTTTGAAAGCTCCTTTCCTCCATTTTAAAGCCATCTCACACTTAATGTTTCTAATTTGCCACTTAAGGAGCGTTCTGTCTTCAGAGGGTAGCGGTCTATCTCTGTCAAGGCACATAGAGGGAACCTGAGTCCCATACCTGTTGTAGTGCTAATGGAGAAATTTAATTACTTTGTATAGTGGCAGTTTTATTAGTTTGTATAATAACAGTAAAATTATTTTTGCCCTTTGTAGATATTTGCTAATTATAGTGTGTTGTTCGCTCAGCTCACAATTCTGGCATGTCTGTGTGCTGAACTGAGAAATCAATGCTGCTCTTTTTCCTTCTTCTGTTACTAATGATAAAAATACCACTCACGTCTTTCAAATCTCTTTTCATAGCACATGACAACATTGGAGGCTGTTTATACATATAGTTTTGGATATTAACCCAGGTGCATTTGAACTTGGCCATGTATGCCAGATGGAGACCTAGTACCTATTTCCCCTATAGAACCTATTTCTCTGGTTTGTTCCTAAATTTCATACCCTTCTTCCTATCTTTATATGTTGCTTTTTCTTTCATTACTTGCCTTTATTTATTTATTTATTTAAATTTCTTTATCTCTCATGTATTACATCCTGACCCCAGTTTTCCCTCCCTCCAAACCTCCCAGTTTTCCCTTTCCTCCATATTATTTATTTCTTGAAACAGAGTCTAACTATCTAGCCTTGATTTCTTGCTGGTCTGGAACTTTCTATGTAGACCAGGCTGCCTTGAACTTACAGAGATCCACCTGCCTCTGTCTCCCAAGTGTTGTGATGGAAGGCTTGTACCCAGCTCTTATTAATTTTGCAGTTCTGAGACTGAATTTAAGGCTTCTTCATATATGTTAGCCATATCCCTAGCCTTTCCCCTATTTCCCTCCTTTTTTCTTTTGTGTGTGTGGAAAAAAGTAATGTGGTAACATTGGGGTATCTTGCTTTTGACCTCCAAAACTTGAGATATATTTATAGTGGGTTGAGGAGTGAGTAAGTACTCACCATCGGTCTCAACTCACACCCTGCCGTTTGGTAGTCAAGGGTGCACCTTACATGTTTCCATGGGTGCAGTGGATTCTATTTATAGTAACTAAGCACATCAATACCTCACAACACTGTCAAGTAGTAAGAGATGTGTTCAGATGCGCTAAGGAGATATGTAACTCACAGCGTGATCCGTTATTCAGAATGAAGTTCCAGAAGCTACAGAAGCAGTGCAGGTAGGTACCTAGTCAGGACACAACAGCATTGGTGGCAGTGATGCCAATAACAACTACATAGAGAGCTGGCATCTTCTGGGAGGCTCACCGAGGATGCATCTGGTCAGTGTATTAGTACTCTGTAGCCAGTGTCCTACCAAGTGAGGCAGGAGTAAAAGGAGAGGTTTGTAGAAACACTTTCCTCTATTTCAATAGACAGAAACGGCCATCTGAAATCATCACTTGAGTCTTAATTCCAATATATATTATGGTTGAAGTAGAAACCCTGTTCTAGGGTGGTTGCTACAAGTGACTGAGGCTTTTTGATTCTGGTAACAAAGGTTTATTTTTTATCTATTTAAAATGTTTTTATTTTATTTTGTTTTATTTTTTTTTGTGTGGATGTTTTGCCTGAGTTTCTTTTTGTGTACCTTGTGCATGCATGGTATCCATGGAAGTCGGAAGAGGGCATCAGATCTTCTGAAACTGACATTATAGATGTTTGTGAGCCACCATGTAGGTGCTCAGAATGAACCACCCAGCCATTTTTCCTACCTATATCTTTTAATTAAAAATATTGTCATTATTTCTTTGAGAATTTCATGTATTTTGATCACATCCATCCCCACCAACTCCTCCCAGATCCACCCCTACCTCTCTACTACCCTTTATGCCCTCTTTTGTCTTTAAATGACCCATCAAGTCCAATTTGTCCTGCCCTTATACTTTTCTGGTTTTTTTTTTTGTTTGTTTGTTTGATACAGGGTTTCTCTGTAACTTTGAAGCCTGTCCTGGAGCTAGCTCTTGTAGAGATCTGCCTGCCTCTGCAGGGATTAAAGGCGTGTGCCACCACGGCCCAACACCCCTTATACTTTTCATTGTGGGACTATCTACTGGAGCTTGGTTGATTTACCAGGAGACACGGCCTTAAAACTGACTTTCCCTTTCCCAGAAGCCATCAACTATCAAATGACCTTTCAGCTGGGGTGGAGACTGTGAGAGCCCTGACCTCTCTCCAACCTGAAATCCTGACTGCCTTGATCTAGCCAGAGTGCAGTTATATTGTCATGTCCAGAAGACACTGTATTGCTGTATTGCCTCAGTCCTCAGTCTTTCTGACATCTAGCTCTTACCTCCTTCTTGTTCCCTCTTCTAAGATGGTCTCTGAGCCTTGGGGAATACTTGCCAGCCCTCCTTAGCCTCATTCCCCAGGGAAAGGTGAGTAGGCTATCTGTCCATTCTGCAACCCCACAACACAGGACAATCAGGCACGATAGGGGTCAAGTCAAAGCAGGAACTCAGTTTACTACTGTGAGCGTCAGTTTATATAGGTTACGTGACATCGTGTGATGTGGGGGTTCCTCCAGCCAATAAGAGACAGCCAAGCCCTCCCTCTGACTAGAGGGGCGTCTACCTAGATTTTACTGTCTCATCCTCAGCAGCTTTGAGACTATCCCTCAAACTCGAGCCAGGCT
This sequence comes from Microtus oregoni, assembly GCF_018167655.1. Taxonomy (NCBI): domain Eukaryota; kingdom Metazoa; phylum Chordata; class Mammalia; order Rodentia; family Cricetidae; genus Microtus; species Microtus oregoni. Next base: position 50,500,681 of record NW_024543066.1, read on the forward strand.
TTTCTCTGTCCTACAGGCCTCAAAGTACAGGTCCTGAGATAATTTTGGCCCAACAAATATTTATAATTTTTAGAAGGTCACTCTTGTTTTTTGTTGTTGTTTTTTGTTTGTTTGTTTTGTTTTGATTTTTTTTTTTGTGTGTGTGTGCCTAGGTTTCTGTCCATGTTGGAAGAAGAAGTGTATAGTCAAAACTCTCCTATCTGGGATCAGGATTTTCTGTCAGCCTCTTCCAGAACCAGCCCACTAGGAATCCAAACAGGTACCTTTCCTTTTACATAAATCGGAGAGCAACCAGGAAGATCAAGTCACAGTGTTAGCTGTTATTCCCTTTGTATTTATTCGAGTTTCTCATAAGGAAATGGATGCTTAGAGCCAGTAAGTCTTGTAGATGCATTACCCTAACTCACATTATGGTGCTGTGTATTTGTTGATGAGCAGCACAAGCACAGACAAACCAAGCAGGTACAGCCACATTAAGGACAGGAAATCTTTGTTTGCGTAGTCCAGTTAGTGGAGGATCAAATTCCAGGAAGTTCAGCTCTGTCATGAAATGCTGGCCTTTTGAAGATACTTATTCTATTAGTATTCATTTTCTTTTCTGTTGACGTAATAAAATGCTCTGACAAAAAGCAATCTAGGAGATAAAGCGTTTATTTTGGCTTGTAATTCCAGAGGAATAAGTCTATCGTGACCAGGAAACCGTGCAACAGGTAGGGAAAGGCATGGTGGCAGACACAGGAAGCTGGCCGATTACATTTCATCATCACACAGAAAGGCAAGAAAGAGAAAAACAGGGGTCGGGCTATAAAATATCAAAGCCTTGTTCCAGTGAGGGTACTTCCTCCATCAAAGGTCCACTTCGTAATGATTCTATCACTTCCCAAAACACCAGTCTTAACTAGAGACCAGTTGTTCAACTCCATGAGCCTATTGGGGCCATTTTACATTGTAACCACAAGAGCAGTCAGTAGTAAGCTATGCCCAGAAATCAAGCTTCAGTCTGTTTGTTTCAGCTGTGATATCTGTTTTATGAAGAATGGTGGGATGGTGGGCAGAAGAAGGTTATCCTGGTTTCAGTATGTAAAGTACTTTTCAGTGTGACCAGGTTGTTCTTGCTATTGTCTTTATCAGTGCCAAGTTCCTCTTTATAATATACTAGGAATTTTGACAGACATATACAGTTGGGGTAAGTATTCCTACTTAGTTTTTTGGTGAAAGATCTCTGGAAAATATCTTTGTATGAAAACCCCTTTTACCTCTGCCAGATTAAATTCCTCCCCTTCAGGTCAGGTTACTGCCATAGCACTAGATAGACAAGGCAGAGGTTTTCTCTGTAGCTAAGGTTGTACCCTTAAGCTAGATCATACACTCTGGTGGAACATGAAGCCAGTCAGAAGGGTAATTACAACGTGTTCTTTGTTGGGAAAGTGGAATGTGCTCACCTCCATTGCCATGTCTACATGCTACAGTGATAAACGGCTGTCATCATGATGGTGCTGAGGTTCTGTAGGCTGCTCCAGTGTCTCCTGAATCTCTCCAGCCTCTGTTTACATTGCTTCTCTATATTTTGAGATCCAGAAGCCTGTCTGCAGCTTTACTCTTGAGCACATTTTATAGGTATAGAGGAAGGCATACTCTTTTCTTGTTTCTCAGACTAGCATTAAACTCTTGGGCTCAAGCAACTTTCTGCCAAGTATCTGGGACTGCAGTTGCTGCTGTACCCCATTTTTGTTGTGATTCAGTTGCCTACAGCTAGAAGTGTCAGGGTTTGGTGGCTTATTGTCACTAGGCTTGCTTATTCTATTGCCTGACTTGGCTACTGGGAACATCTGCAGAATGAACCACTACTCTCAGGAAACCCGATTGAATGAACTCTTTGGGTACCTGTGCTATAGAGTTACTGAGAATATTCACTACCTACCCTCTCTCACTTCTTTAGCTACAAATCAGTGGCATACCCAGGAAAGCGGCATACCACAATGTATAATGGAAACCACCAAATAAACCACAGTTTATTTGGAAATAAACCTCTGGTGTATAGAGCAGTTACCAGCTCAATACTACAAGGCATTCTAGCCTTAGGATTTGACACACTTACAATAAATAAGAATTGCTTCCCTCCAATTCACTTTTCATGTGTGTGTGCTCTCTGCCTTCACACATACACACACACACACACACACACACACACACACACACACAGAGAGAGAGAGAGAGAGAGAGAAAGAGAGAGAGACAGACAGACAGACAGACACACACACACACACACCCTTCATTATATCCCTGCTGTATCCATTTTTCTGTTGTTATGATATAACACCTTGACCAAAACCAACTTATAGAGGGAAGAGTTTATTTTGGCTTATGGTTTCAGAGAGCAAGAGTCCATCATTCCTGGGATGGAATGGAAGCTGGTGGCAGGAACAGAAAGCTGACCAATCATGTTTCATTTTTATAGGAAGCAGAGAAGGCAGGAAGGGAGTGGGGTAAGGCTGCAAGCTTCCAAAGCCTGCCTTCAGTGAAGTACTTTCCTCAGCAAACCCGCACCTAAGTATTAAATAACCTCTCCAAACTGCACCGCCAGCCTTGGATGAGATATAAAGGAGTCCATGGGGGAACTTTTCTCATTCAAACTACCACACATACTGTATTATGTATTTTCTCAAAAATCAATACACAGTTACAAATATTCCCACTTATGAACTCCTCTCAGAGCAAATCACATTTTCTTCTATGGAAACAGTGTTCTTGTTAAAGCCAATAAGTGTATCTGGATGCAGTGTTTTCTAGTGGATAGGCTGCCTATAATTTTGCCTCCTTTCTCAGTAAAATAGCAGACTCATAGTTTCAATCACTGCTGGAGGCTGGGGGTAAGGCTTGTGCACTTCTGTTGGCACGGGGCTTGCTTAATTGTTAACTTGGAGTCCCCTGGCTTTCTTCACTTTTAGGAACATTCTCACGCGAACAACTTTAGGCTCTCTCAATACCCCACCGTTCTCCCCACAAAGTTTAGCCTCCATACTCAATCTTCCTTTAATTAGTTTTATCACAATGACTACCATAGTGATTTATTTACTGAATGACTGATTAGATTTTTTTTAAGAAAGAGCAAACATCCATCCTTCTTTACTTCCTGGTGTCCATCTGTATGAAAAGAGCTGGACATTCTTTACTCACTACTTTATCAGTGTGGGCTTGGATACATTCTAAATCTGTTCGGTGATTTCTAATCCCCGACTCTCTAGTATCTTGATGCTCTGTGGATTTACTTTAGCATGGCTTTATGGTGCTGGGCAGTCATAGGATGGCCTCATCATCTCATGTGTACTTGGCTTCTTTTCTAAGAGAAGAATCATCTAACATCTGTTTTTTCTTCTCTTGGGGCAGTGATCAGTCCTCCTGTTACTGGGACAGCATCTTTCTGCACAAATGCCTCTTCCCATGAGCAGATCAATGGAGATAGAACAAGTCCTGGTTGCAGAGGTCCTTCTGGGCTTGAAGCAAACCCAGGTAAGCTATGGAGGGAGTAGATTGTGTAGCTCACACTGGGAACTCAGTCATCAGCAGAGTCCTGAACTACATTCAGGCCCATTCACAGTTATGTTCTTATGACTTTAATGGCTGGATGCCACTTTGCTTTAGACTTTGGGGATGTACTACTGTGTCATTAACAAACCCACAGTGCAGAACTGTTGCTATAAAAACTTGTACTGGGTGATGATAGCACACACTTTTCAACCCAGCACTCAAGTGTCAGAAGCAGGTGGATCTCTCAGAGTTCGAGGCCAGCCTGGTCTACATGTCCAGTGCTACACAGAGAATCTCTGTTTCATTAAACTTAAACAACCAACTTGTCATTACAGCACCCATGTGGTATGTCCTTTGGCAGTCATCGAATTTCAGCTCGTCTCAGAACTCTGTGGTCTCATTTTGGGTTTGGCTTGGCTAAAGCACTTAATGGGCAACAACTTTCCTCCATGTGTATCTCTTCCTTTTCTGGGGACGTTGCATTGCACACAGCATGTTCTTCTGGCAGTGGCATCACCTCAGGTTTGTTTGAGGTACATGGTGCTGTCTTTAGGCAGTACTCCTTGTTGCTGTTCAGCCCACAGCCCCTATAGTGAGTGCACTTAAAAAAAAAAACTGTTTTCTGTCTTGAGATGGATGACTCATTCTGGCATCAAAAGAAATCAGATAGATACACATGGAGTCACAGTGGGGGAGAAATGAAGAAATGCCATTGTCAGTTCCTTCAATGTTCACATGCAAATCATGGGTTATGATTGCTAGTCAAATATCTGAAGACAATCCTAATCTCCAGAACCAACTTTCATAGATTTGGTGGAATTGGAAACAAGGCCATGTAGTGGATTGTACATACACTATGGTACCTTTTCTATAGACTATGTGCTTTATAGTACCCTGCTTTTTAAAGTTAGTGAGCATACGGTGTGGAAGTGTGCTTACTAGACTGCATACTGAAGGAACAAATTATATTTGGATGTTGAAAAGCTACCCCTCCTTTTTTAAAACAGGTAGTTCTGTGTATCTCTGCTGTCTTAGAAATTGCTTTGTAGACCAGGCTGGCCTCAAACTCACAGAGCTATGCCTGCCTTTGCAGAGTTGAGTTTAAAGGCGTGTAGCACTGTGGCTGACTTCAAGTTACTATTCCTATTTTTCATTTAGTTACTGCACTGGGGATGTGTCTCAATGGTAGAGTGCCAGTCTGACACATATGAAGCCCTGGGATCTAGCCTCAACAAAAACACTACACACACACACACACACACACACACACACAGAGTTATAAAAAATTAGTGTAGGTTATTATAGTGAAAGAAAGTAAAAGTAAAATAGTAAAAGAAAAAAGCCAGAAAAACCAAGTGTGGGAATGGAAAGGAGAAAAGGTGATGACAAGCTGGGTAGGATTGCTATAATCCAGGCATTTCGAGGCTGAAAAGGAGGCCTAGGATTTTAGGATTAATTTAGGTTACATAGTAAGTCAGTCTGCAGACGGGGTTACATGAGATGTGTTTACATGCCTTAAACAAAGGAAGAAAAAGAAAAACCTTCTATGTTTCACATTCCCAGGAGGAACACTGGAGAAAGCTGTTGGGGACCAGCCTCAACAAAAATACCACTTGCCAGGGTAGGTGCATGGGGATTTAGAAAAATTAGTAAAGAATACGGAGATGCATGAAAAATAATACAACAGAAAAGATAGGATAGTATCGGAAGGGAATTCATTTAATTTTCGATTGCTTAAAATACTCCTGGTCCCAAAAGTTAGGAGTAAGATAAAAAATTGCATTAACATGATACAAGGAAATGAAAAAATGAACAGATCAGTTAAAGATTGCAGGCGACAGTCACAGTTAAACATTCTGTTGCTAGAACAAAACCAGTCACACTCACACCCTAGACCAAAATCTTCTGTAGGCAAACCACTCCCTGGGTGGAATCCAATGTTATCTTCTTCTTTTTTTTTTTTTTCTTAGTTTAGGATTTTTTTTTTACTTAATATTTTTTTTTATTGAGAAAAGGAGAAAAAAAACATAAACAAAAAACAAGTTTCCACCACCTCCCAGCCTCCCATTTCCCTCCCCCTCCTCCCACCCTTCTCCCCCTCCCCCCACTCCTCTCCCCCTCCCTCTCCAGTCCACAGAGCAGTCCTGGTTCCCTGCCCTGTGGTAAGTCCTAGGTCCTCCCCCCTCCGTCCATATCTAGGAAGGTGAACATCCAAACTGGCTAGGCTCCCACAAAGCCAGCACATTAAGTAGGATCAAAACCCCGTGCAGAGAAACCCTGTCTCAAAAAAAACAAAAAAAAAAAAACAAAAAAAAACCCCGTGCCATTGTCCTTGGGTTCTCATCAGCCCTCATTGTTCGCCATGTTCAGAGAGTCCGGTTTTATCCCATGCTTTTTCGGTCACAGTCCAGCTGGCCTTGGTGCGCTCCCAGTAGATCAGCTCCACTGTCTCAGTGGGTGGGTGCACCCCTTATGGTCCCGACTTCTTTGCTCATGTTCTCCCTCCTTCTGCTCCTCAGGTGGATAGGGGAGCACGGAACCACAATTCTTAGTTAAGGGAGCCACTTTAGGGTGGGCAAGAAACTTGACCCTAGAGGGGCTCCCAAGCGCCCAAGATGAGGTTCCCAGTTAGTTCCTTGGGCAGCTGAGGATAGGGAACCTGAAATGACCCTATCCTAGAGCAATACTGACGAATATCTTGCATATCATCATAGAACCTTCATCTGGTGATGGATAGAGATAGAGACAGAGACCCACACTGAAGCACTGGACTGAGCCCCCAAGGTCCCAATGTTATCTTCTTAAAGGAACTGGAACCTTAGTTGGATCCATAGACTTTTCTTTGAGGTAGAAACATATCTACTTCTCTATACTGGAAATACAAGATCTGGCTATTAGCCACACAAGTTGACAAAAACTTTGAGAGAGCAGAATTCTCTGGTCTGAATCTTAGTGGGATCTGAGTTTAAGGTAGAAACACAATAACCTTGTGAAGAAATAGAGTTAAGTTCCAACTCTCTGACCTTTAGTCAAGGTCAATAGGCTCATATTTTTGGCCATCCACAGCTGTCTGTACCTTTGCATATTTTCCCAGCCAGTGCTCTTGCTCTCCTTGTGAACTATCATTTTTATGATAAAATATTCCAATCTCCCCAAAGTTTACAACATTTGAGTGTTAAAATGGACCCATTTTATAATGAGAAAATTAACGATTTTAAAATTATTTATTTAAATTTTTATTATTTTTCCTGTGTATGTGTGTGTGGTACATGTGAGTGTATGGAATACAAATGGTATACATGTGAGTGTGTGGTACACATATGGTATAGGTGTGAGTGTGTGGTGCACATGTAGTATACATATGAGTGTGTGGTGCACATGTGGTATACATATGAGTGTGTGGTGCACATGTGGTATAGGTGTGAGTGTGTGGTGCACATGTGGTATACATATGAGTGTGTGGTGCACATGTGGTATACATATGAGTGTGTGGTGCACATGTGGTATAGGTGTGAGTGTGTGGTGCACATGTGGTATACATATGAGTGTGTGGTGCACATGTGGTATAGGTGTGAGTGTGTGGTGCACATGTAGTATACATATGAGTGTGTGGTGCACATGTGGTATACATATGAGTGTGTGGTGCACATGTGGTATACATGTGAGTGTGTGGTGTACATGTGGTATACATATGAGTGTGTGGTGCACATGTGGTATACAAATGAGTGTGGGGTGCACATGTGGTATACAAATGAGTGTGTGGTGCACATATGGTATACATATGAGTGTGTGGTGCACATGTGGTATACAAATGAGTGTGTGGTGCACATGTGGTATACATGTGAGTGTGTGGTGCACATGTGGTATACAAATGAGTGTGTGGTGCACATGTGGTATACATGTGAGTGTGTGGTGCACATGTGGTATACATGTGAGTGTGTGGTGCACATGTGGTATACAAATGAGTGTGTGGTGCACATGTGGTATACATATGAGTGTGTGGTGCACATCTGGTATACATGTGAGCGTGTGGTGTACATGTGGTATACATGTGAGTGTGTGGTGTACATGTGGTATACATGTGAGTGTGTGGTGCACATGTGGTATACAAATGAGTGTGTGGTGCACATGTGGTATACATGTGAGTGTGTGGTGCACATGTGGTATACAAATGAGTGTGTGGTGCACATGTGGTATACATGTGAGTGTGTGGTGCACATGTGGTATACATGTGAGTGTGTGGTGCACATGTGGTATACATATGAGTGTGTGGTGCACATGTGGTATACATGTGAGTGTGTGGTGCACATGTGGTATACATGTGAATGTGTGGTGCACATGTGGTATACATGTGAGTGTGTGGTGCACTGTGGTATACATATGAGTGTGTGGTGCACATGTGGTATACATATGAGTGTGTGGTGCACATGTGGTATACATATGAGTGTGTGGTGCACATGTGGTATACATGTGAGTGTGTGGTGCACATGTGGTATACATGTGAGTGTGTGGTGTACATGTGGTATATGTAACGGCGTAAACGAATGCAGGCAGATTGTAAATATATATATATGTATATATATATATATATACATATATATATCTTTAATGTAGAAATAGACTTACAGAACCACTGTTCCCTCGGAGACCAGGAAAGCAGAAGCAGCAGCTGGGAGCACGCTCGCCAAATTTATAGGCAAACATTAGCCCGAGGCGAACACGCCCCCTTAGGGGCAGGACTTATCCCTACATCTCCCCTTTTTGTCTAAAAAAGACAGCACTAAACCAAATACAACTATATACAATAATAACAAGTTATAAATATAACAAACAATATTGAGAACAAAAGTTTTGCTAAACATTCTATCCCAAGGAGTCTAAATAATGTAGAGAGTAACTACAATTATATAATCTTCAACTCCGTCAAAGATCTGAGAAGGGAATAAATATTACTTAACAAACGAGATATATCCAAAATGTGCAACAATTGACAGAGACAACTGACTACCTGGGCAATTACCCAAAGTCTCGTTTGCAATGTTGAGTCAACCAACTTTGGCTAAGGCCTAACATAACTGACATACCATTATTAAAGGCAAGGAACTTTTCCAAACTATCTTACCGTGTCTTGGCAGGATACGACAGTCCTGTTTTATCCATTGATGCACACTCTGTATCTCTGTCAGTGGTTGAGTTATGGGCATTTCTTTGCCCAAAAGCCAGTTCTGCCAAATAGAAAGGCTCCAGGTGGAGTGTCTTTGGTGCTCAACATTCTCTTGGGAATAGAGCGGTGTTGTCAGGAGCAATTGTGCCTCACTATCACAAAACTCTGAGTTAGAGTAAAGCTATTTTCTACAACTCTTTGAAGAGGTTGAAGATTATCTATCTCTACTAAGTATAATCTCTATATATCTAGAGAACCTGATTAGTCTAATTATAAATGACAAACTTTAATTCTCAATATCTATCTAACTTAAAGACTAAGACAATAAACAACTGTGTAACAAATGAGAATAATGACCTCCAAATATAAACACCATACAAATATACATCGCAATATAGTAAATATATATCAATACACAAACATTATAGAAGTATCTTAATCAGAGGTAGAAATGTACACTGCAATATGGTATATATATACAATATATATATATGTATATCAATACAATATACGTCAATACATAAAAAATGTTTTAAAAAGAGATAGAAACATGCATGCATACAATAGTCAATATAATTTAACTTTGTATCAATATACAAGAATTGATACCAATATATTTGTCTAAAAGCAGTAACTCACAATTATAAATTTATTATCCCATCATTCCCTTTTTTTTTTTCCAAAATGATCCCTGAGCTCATAAAATTCCTCCCCCAACCTCCCAACCCCTAAATGATGTCCCTAAACCCAGAGGCAAACTTTACTGGGAGAGGGGCCGTCGTCCTCAAGAATTACTTCCAGCTGTCATGGGGGTGACGTTCTTTCTGGGGGATCCTGTGAAAGTAAAATGATGGTTAAATTTCAGGATCAATGTCTTTTGAAATTGCAAATAGTCTCTGAGTATTTTGTGGAGGTCTGGCCAGAATGTTGTACACGATGTGCACCATTTCAGCTAACCAAGTTGGGATCGTCTTGTGCAGCTGGTACCCAAAACAGGTCTTGTAGTAGCTCTATCAGTATCATGACGTCATATCAACCAGGTAGAGTTGCTGTTGTGGGGCCCCATCTTCTTCCTGGAAACTTCAAATGTCACTTCAGGAAAAACTCATTGTTCATTGTGAAAAACTTAAACATTAATCATATAGACATACATATATATATTCAATGAAAGGCATGATAGATATATTCAATGAAAAGTATGATAGATATGAAGAAAAGCAAAGATGTTTTCTAAACTCATATTTCTTTCTGTCCCATATCATGGCTCTTGAGATGAGACAGAAACTCCAGAAACTCTGGGTTTTTCTCTTATTAACAGGCTTGGAATTGGTGAGCTACTGAGCCAGAGTCCAACTTTAAAACCAGCTCTACGTATTTATAAAGAAATGTTTAATAAGACATATATATAAAAAAATTAATACTTACAAAAATGTGTCCACCCATCAGTAATTAAATATTCAGGGTCCCTTAATTTCTTTGAAGATGAGTATTTTCCTATGGAGATAAGAAAAGAACCCTGCCCCCAACCTAACTGTATTTCTTACCATCAGTATGCTCACCGTCCTTGTGTATGAATTGTTATTTATCTTTTCCAAGTGGCTTCTCTTCTTCAAACCGAACCTTTATTAATTTTGACAGTATCCACAATTTTTCCTCACCGGTGGAGATAAGAGCAAAACCCCTTCCCCAACGCAGCACATCTCCTGGCTTCCATTGTGAGGTCAGCACATCCTTGAAATAAACTGGTTGATTTAGCTCAGTAGACTTTTCCATTATCCAATGTCTTTCTGCAGCCGTTGTTCCCTTCCCATTAGCGTTGAGAAAATTCAAGGTTAACAAAGCATTATGTAACCTATTTCTGGGGGTGTTTTCCACCCCTTTCTGTTTGTTCAACATATCCTTTATAGTTCCATTTGATCTTTCTATGACTGCTTGACCTGTAGGATTGTATGGTATACTTGTAACATGCTTGATATTGTAATAATCAAAAAACTGTTTCATTTTCCTAGAGACATAAGCAGGACCATTATCCGTCTTTATTTGTGTAGGTATACCCATGATAGCCATGACTTCTAATGTTGAAATAAGAGCGGCGGGCTGCGTCCCCAGCACCCAGCCGCCCACATGGCTAGCTTTACCCGAAATAATTACACGGAAACTGTATTCTTTTAAACACTGGTTGGCCCATTTCTATCTAGCCTCTTCTAGGCTAATTCTCACATATTAATCTAGCCCATTTATAATCATCTGTGTGTAGCACCCCAAGGTGCGCTTACCGGGAAGATTCTAACCTACGTCCATCCTGGGTTGGAGCTTCATCGCGTGTGTCTGCCCGGGAGCAGGGAGCATGGCTTCTCTCTCTGAGGCGTCTGCCCCCGAGAGGAGAGCTGTCGTGTCTGAGCTCACTTCCTCTTCCTCCCAGCATTCTGTTCTGTTTTTTGCACCCATCTGTGTTCTAACCTATGAGGGCCAGCCAAGCAGTTTCTTTATTTTTTTAACCAATGACCTTCCTCCATCATTTCCCCTTTTTCTGTTTAAACTAAAACAAAGGAAGGCTTTAACATAGCATAATTACATATAACAAACAGTTATCAAGTAAAAATTACAATAATCTTTATCATAACTAAGGAAAACTATCACTATAACTAACTATTCTTAACTCCATCAAAGACTCCAGAAAGATACAATATTACCTAAGCAAACAAGAAAAAAGCAACTTTCAAACTCTAGAAATGACAGAGACATCTCGCTGCCTGGTCAGTCATCCAAAGTTTCTCTGTACCGTTGGGGCATTCATCTTCGGCCTACAGGCCCATGGTATCCAGAGACATTTCCATGAAGCAGAACATTTCAAAGTCAGTTCCATCACTATCTGTTGTGTCCTGCAGAATGTCTCGCAGACTCTTTCATGAATCAGGAACCCTGAAAGATCATCTCACCTTTAGGCAAGTTCAGTAGTCCTCTCTCTGTGGGTTCTCTGTGTCCAATTTATGCAATAGTCCAGGCAAGAACAGTTTCTTGCCCAAATGGCTATCAAACTCCATAAAGATCCTCTTTGATGCCCATCTTCCTCTTGAAGTAGATTGGTGCTGCCAGGAGCAGCGTGTCTCATTGTCATGAAAAATCCTAAGTTATTAAAACATTAAATGCCATATTCTGCAGTCTTTGAAAGATATGAAGAATGTCTATCTAACCGAAATGTATCTCTATATATCTAGAAAATCTAACTAACATGACTACAAGCTTGACTATTACTGATGATTATCCATTAACCTCTATTTCTTAATTATACATTACATTTTTTAATGAACTACACAATCACAATATCTTAATCAATAGCAGAAATATGCATATACATATAACAAAATTGACCTTAATCTCTATCAATAAAGCAAAATCTATACTAATAAAAATTATTCATATCTATATCATATCCCCCTTTAAATGTTAAAGAACGTTTAAAAACCATATTTGGGAACATGGGCGCAGTTTTTTCTCTCCAAACTGCTTCCTGCTGAATGGGGGCGTCGTTAATTAGGTCTTTCATGGTATAACCTTTGTGCTAGTTTCATCTCAGTTGGCAGTTGAGCGAAGCAATTTTCTGAAGGTGTTCACACCAACCCTTCAGGAGGGCGTGGTCCATCATACCAAATTGGAATAGAAGAAATGAACAGGGTCTCATCCTCTGTGAAAACAAAATAAGAAACTCCTTTCCAAAGCGTCATGTCCTTAGATCCAAATTTCAAAGTCAAGACATTTTCAAAATATCTATGTTGGATTAGTTCAGCAGCATTTATAAACAAATATCTTTTAGCAGCTGTTGCTCTTTTCTCAGCATTCAACCTATTTAAACAGAGCATCATAGCATACAGTATCAGAATTATCTGTTTATTTTCCATCTTTGTACAGCTTTGTTTTAACCTCTATTTCGTTTATTTTTACTTTTAGCTTTTTGAGCGTATATCTTTGACCTGGAATAACGCTGTAGACCAGGCTGTCTTTGAACTCTCAGAGATCCGCCTGTCTCTGCCTCCCAGGCATTGGGATTAAAGGTGTATGCTACTGCACCTTGAACTCAAAGAGATCTGTTTGTCTCTGCCTTCTAGGCACTGGGATTAAAGGCATGTGCTACCACACCTTGAAGTCACAGAGGTCAATCTCCCTCTGCCTTCCAAGTGTTGGGATTAAAGGTGTGTACTACCACACACAACAACTCTCTTCCTTTTTTTTTAAGAACTTCAACTTTTAGTCTGCATATATTTTTAACACACTTTAAACCATTTAGAAATTTTCTTTGTCTTTGAATCTTTCTTTACTGTATATCTCTCTTTTTATGACCACACGAGCCTTTAAATTACTTAGCAATATGGGTAGGATTAAAGCCATGGCTTTGCCAGCTAGATCCAGTCCATTCCTTAGCTTTCCGGCCTCATGGCGGATATACAGGCTGTAGCCATGTTTACTGCCACAACTCTATGGCATTTCAAGGTCCCTGCCAGCAAGTGAGCTTCAGCAGCCTGTGGTTGCAAACCACACGAATCGCCTGCGTAAAAGAGTCAGAGTTTGCCCTGGCAAGACAGCCCAGAAAGCTGGCATTTTTAAAGGGCGCAGCTTTTTCCCTTCTACGGCTGAAAACCGAAAAGCATGCATTCAGCTTTTCGTCATCACCTGATGGAGGAAGGTCATTGGCTCATAAAGGAACTGCCCTGGCCCATTTTATTGGTTAGGACATAGGTAGGTGGAGTAAACAGATCAGAACGCTGGGAGGAAGAGGAAGTGAGGTCAGAGACTCCACAGCTCTCTCGGGAGCAGACGCCAGAGAGAGACGCCTCAGAGAGAGACGCCATGCTCCTGACTCCTGGGCAGACGCACCCTATGAAGCTCCGACCCAGGATGGACTAGGCTAGAATCTTCCCGGTAAGACCGGTTCTCACAGATTATTAGAGATGGGTTGATCGGGATAACAGGATTAGCCAGTAAGGGGTAGGGCTAAAGGGCCAAGCAGTGATTAAAAGAATACAGTGTCTGTGTAATTATTTTGGGCATAAGCTAGCCGGGCAGGCGGCCGGGGGTGCTGAGAACGCAGCCCTGCCGCCCCTATTACTACAATCACCGTTTAAGTGTTTCGTAGGTTTAAGGGTTTTGCAGCTAAAGCTGAGTCGGGAAAGCCTATCTTAGATGAGAGCGCTTGCTTGCCTCTAGCAAGCAGAGCAGACTCATGAAATTGCCACAAGAAACATGCTTTACTCTTTTCTTTTCCAAGCTTTCTCAGGCTTTCTGTGGACTCAGTTATCCACACGTCTGGGCGCCATTTGTTGAAATAAGAGCGGCGGGCTGCATCCCCGGCACCTGGCCGCCCGCACGGCTTGCTTTACCCGAAATAATTACACGGAAAATGTATTCTTTTAAACAGTGGTTGGCCCATTTCTATCTAGCCTCTTCTAGGCTAATTCTCACATTTCAATCTAGCCCATTTATAATCATCTGTGTGTAGCACCCCAAGGGGCGCTTACCGGGAAGATTCTAGAGCTTCATCGCGTGTGTCTTCCTGGGAACAGGGAGCATGGCGTCTCTCTCTGAGGCGTCTGCCCCCGAGAGGAGAGCTGTTGAGTCTGAGCTCACTTCCTCTTCCTCCCAGCATTCTGTTATGTTTTCTGCACCCACCTGTGTTCTAACCTATGAGGGCCAGCCAAGCAGTTTCTTTATTTTTTTAACCTTCCTCCATCATTCTAATAAATGAGTAATTACTGAATCAGCTTTTTCTGAACTTAAAGCAGTTGCCCACTGAAAGCCTGAATAAGTGTCAATGGTGTGATGAACATATTTTAATTTGCAAATTCTGCAAAGAGGAACACATCCATCTGCCAGGTTTCATTCCTTTAGGTGACCTTTGGATTAGCCCCTGCAGGCAGTGGCGTTTGGTTATAGAAAGAGCAAGTAGGGCATTTCTTTACAATCTCCTTAGCTTGTTGCTTGTAATTGAAAACTCTTTCTTCAAACCTTTGCTGTTAACATGATGTTTTTTTATGAAATTCAGAGGCTTGTAGCACACTACCAATCAATAATTGATCATTTTCTGCATTACCTTGTGCTAGAGGACCAGGCAGACCCGTATGGGATCGGGTGTGTGTTATGTACATAGGGCAAAGCCTGTTCCTGATCAAATCTTGAACCTGGATAAACAATGAGGTTAGTTCTGTATCATCAGGTATAAATTCAGCAGTTTCAATATGTAAAATAACTCTTTCTGCGTATTGTGAATCAGTGACTATATTAATAGGTTCTTTAAAATCCCTTAGCACCATAAGAATGGCATATAATTCCGCCTTCTGGACAGAATTATACGGACTTTGTTCCACCTTATCCAAGTCTTCTGATTTGTAACCTGCCTTCCCTGATTTATTGGCATCAGTATAGAATGTACGGGCTCCAGTTATTGGAGCATCACGGACGATTCGAGGAAGAATCCAAGAAGTTCTCTTTATGAAGTTAAGCCTCTTGATTTTTGGATAGTTGTTATTAATGTCTCCCAAAAAATTAGCACAAGCTCTTTGCCATGGTTCATTATCTTCCCATAATTTCTTTAGTTCATCAGCAGTGAAAGGCACTATAATTTCTGCTGGGTCTATGCCTGCTAGTTGACAAAGTCTCAGCTTGCCTTTTATAATTAACTCAGAGACTTTTTCCACATAAGTTTTCAGTTTCTTACTTGGTTTATGTGGTAAAAAAGATCCATTCCAAAATAATATCATCTCTCTGCATTAAAATTCCTGTAGGAGAAATTTTTGATGGTAGTATAACGAGAATACAATCGAGCTCTGGATTCACCCTGTCCACATGTGCCTGTTGTAATTTTTCCTTAATCATTGTCAGTTACTTTTCTGCTTCAGCTGTTAATTCTCTGGGACTGTTCAAATCTTTATCACCTTCCAAGGTTTTGTTCAAATGAATTATTAGATCAGGTGTTATTCCAATAGCTGGTCGTAGACTGGAAATGTCTCCTAACAGTCTTTGAAAGTCATTAAGAGTCCGTAGGCGATCTCTCCGAATTTGTGCCTTTTGTGTCTTGATTTTTTGCAAACCTATTTTATAACCTAAATAATTAACAGAATCTCCCTTCTAAATCTTTTCAGGAGCGATTTGCAACCCCCATTTTGGTAAAAGTATCTTTATTTCTTCAAACAGTTTGTTCTAGGTATCCATGTTTGAATCGGATAACAAAATGTCATCCATGTAATGGTATACTATAGATTTGGGAATTTTCTTGCGTATTATTTGCAATGGTTGGTACACAAAATATTGGCACAGGGAGGGGCTATTTAACATACCCTGGGGGAAGACGGCCCAGTGGTACCTCCTCCAAGGTTGAGAATTGTTATAAGTAGGCACTGTGAAGGCAAATTTTTCTCTATCTTCTTTTTGCAAAGGTATAGTGAAAAAACAATCCTTTAAATCAATAACTATGAGAGGCCATCCTTTTGGTAATAAAGAGGGCAAAGGAATTCCAGATTGCAGAGGGCCCATAGGTTGAATAACCTTGTTGATGGCCCTGAGATCTGTCACCATTCTCCATTTACCTGATTTTTTTCTTAACCACAAATACAGGAGAATTTCAAGGGCTGGTAGATTCTTCTATATGTCCAGCATCTAATTGTTCTTGTACGAGCTGTTCTAAAGCCTGTAACTTTTCCTCAGCTAAAGGCCATTGCTTTGTCCATATTGGTTTCTCAGTCAACCATTTTAGCGGCAAGGCTGTTGATATCTCTGAAGGGACATCAATTGCTTGTTCTTGTACAGCCCGAATGGCCGGTTTTCTCCGTTTGTAATATCTTTTAATATTATTCTCAGAAATATAGGCTCTAGAAGTAGCAGGAATGTTAATTTGGTTATTCCATTGTTGTAATAGGTCACGACCCCATAAATTCTCTGCGATATTGGCTACTTATGGCCTTAATTTTCCTATTTGTCCCTCTGGCCCTATACATTCAACCCATCTTGTGCTCTGCCTTACTCGAGATAGGGTTCTAATTCCCAGGAGCTGAACATTTACATTCTGAAGAGGCCAATACTGATGCCAAGATTCTGGGGTAATGATCCTTACATCAGCACCTGTGTCCAGCAGGCCAGTAATAAAAATGCCATTTACACACACTCTCAGTTTAGGTCTTTGATCATTTATAGAAGTTTGCCAAAACACACGTAACTTATCTTTCTGATCATTATTGCTTGTAACAGTAGGCATGGGGCTTCCTAATTGTCCTGACGAGGCACGTTCTCTGCAGAAACTGGAAATGACTGAACCATGTTTGCCATGGGGGCCTGTGAGGGCCCCCTCTCATGTTTTCCGTCTGTATCAGGTTGCCTTGTCTATCTCTTGTAGACCTGCATTCATTCGTCCAATGTCTGCCTTTTCCACATCTTCTACATAAACCTGAAGGCTTAGTGCTCCTAGTTCTGTTATTTCTAGAAGATGCATTAGTATTATTATTTCTGAACGATACGTTATTATTATTTCTGAAAATCCGTTGTCTACAATTCCTTTTCATATGACCCATTTTGCCACAATTAAAACATTTGGTATTCTGGTGTCTCCTTTTACCATTGGAAATTGCTTCTTCTACCTATGCTTCAGTGCCATAATCAAATGTATCAACATTGAGTGTATGCAAGACCCATTCTTCCAAGGGCGCTGATCTGAGCCTTAAAGGCCCCAAAATCCATTTGCATTCCACATTTGTATTATCATAAGCCAAAGACTTAATCATTATACATGTTGCTTCTGGGTCAGATATCCCTATTTGTACAGCCTTAGTTAGTCTTTGTAAAAAGTCACTAAAGGGTTCTCTCTGACCCTGTTTAACTCTGACAAATGATTCCATTCTCTGTTCTGGGTCTTGTACCCTGTCCCAAGCCCTTAAGGCTGCTGTAGTACACATGGAGATTGTGTTTTCATCCAAATTAGCTTGTTCCTGAGGGTCGGAAAAGAGCCCTTCACCTAGAATTTTATCTAGGGAAATGTCAATTCCCTTAGCTTTTTCCTGCTCTTCTAAAAGTCTAGCCTTTTGCCTGTATAAGCATTTCCATTTCAATTGCGGTCCACTCTCAAGTACCGCAGAGCTCATCTGGAGCCAGTCCAAGGGGGTTGCTCTGCTTGTCGTGGCCCAAGATCTTAGCATCTCTTTAACAAAAGAGGCTTGCATCCCAAAAGTCATGACAGCCTGTTTAATTTCCTTGAGGTCATTCATACGGACATGCTCCCATGTATCCTCCTTGATGACCCTAAGGTTTCTGGAATCAATCACCTTCTCTGTTCTTATTACTGGAAAGGCAGGCAGAGCTGTAGGTAGAGCTTTGTGGAAATTGTCCCGGAGAGATTTACCCACAGATATAGTCAAAATTTGCCTTTCTACCCTTTGCTCTTCTTCATCAGAATTTAGAAATTCCTCAATCTTTTCAATTCTATTCACCATTGCCTTCTGCAATGTCTGAATCTCCTGTCCAGAATTATATTCCAAAGCCTTCATTGAGGATTCTAAAGTATGAAGTTTGTCCATTAGAGATAACATCTCATCTTTGGACATAATTTTTATGGCATAAACCGTGCCTTCTTGTATTGACAATCTTTCCGCCAATCTGTCATAAGCTTTAGACAAAATCCGATTGTCACATTCATTCCGCCAATCTGTCATAAGCTTTAGACAAAATCCGATTGTCACATTCATTCCGCCAATCTGTCATTAGCTTTAGATAAAATCCGATTGTCACATTCAGCAGTTTTGATTCTCTCAGTTAATATTTCATTTCCTACAGAAAGGGACTGAATCTTACAATCCAAATCAGCTGTTCCTTCTTCCATAGTAATGAATTTCTCCTTAATATCAGCCACTACTGTTTCAGTTCCTACAGAAAGGGACTGAAGCTTACGATCCAAATCAGCTGTTCCTTCTTCCATAGTAATGAATTTCTCCTTAATATTAGCCGTTAATGTTTCAGTTCCTACAGAAAGGGACTGAAGCTTACGATCCAAATCAGCTGTTCCCTCTTCCATAGTAATGAATTTCTCCTTAATATCAGCCACTAATGTTTCAGTTCCTACAGAAAGGGACTGAAGCTTACGATCCAAATCAGCTGTTCCCTCTTCCATAGTAATGAATTTCTCCTTGACATCAGCCTGGAGAACTTCAAACTGATTCTTGAAAAGATTGCTGTCATTCTCAATTGTTATTAAGCGTTCAATCTCTGCCTTAAAAATCCTGGATTCGTCTCGTAAAGACTTTATCATATTTCTATTATCAAACCATTTAGTGCCAATGAAAACTACGAATCCCAGAAGGATCCATAGATGTGGGGTGATAGACACCTCTTGTAAAATCTCCCACATGGTACAATTAAAAAAACTGTTAAATTCTTGAATAGTAACGTGTTTAGACATTTTATTTATAAAAGAAAAATTTTTTACCTGCAATGATCTGTTCCTGCCAGTGGTGGTCTCTGTGTTTTTGGAGCCTGTCCTGGAACTAGCTCTTGTAGACCAGGCTGGCCTCGAACTCACAGAGATCTGCCTGTCTCTGCCTCCCAAGTGCTGGGATTAAAGGTGTGCACCACCACTGCCTGGCTGGCCTCAAACTCACAGAGATCTTCCTGCCTCTGCCTCCCAAGTGCTGGGATTTAAGGCGTGCGCCACCACCGCCTGGCCGGCCTTGAACTCACAGAGATCCGCCTGCCTCTGCTTCCCAAGTGCTGGGATTAAAGGCGTGCGCCATCACCGCCCGGCCAAGTCACTTTGTATCAGACCAAATCTGCCGCTGTGGCGGCTTTTGTTGCAAAACTGCAGGTACTTGAGTTTCTGCTAATTCAGGCAGTGGGGTTCCGCTGCAAACTTAGCCAAGGCAGGCGGGCAGGGGGGTTAATTGCTCTGGCAAGCAGGCGGGGCACAATGGGGCCCGAGTCACGAACTAAAAAACAGCACCCGGGAGCGTGCTGTGTTAGCTAGCGGGCTACGCGCTTGAGTCAGGGGCAAAATAGCCCACTTTGGACGCCAAAATGTAACGGCGTAAATGAATGCAGACAGATTGTAACTATATATATATATATATATATATATATATATATATATATATATATATCTTTAATGTAGAAATAGACTTACAGAGCCACCGTTCACGCGGAGACCAGAAAAGCAGAAGCAGCGGCTGGGAGCACGCTCGCCAAATTTATAGGCAAACATTAGCCCCAGGTGAACACGCCCCCTTAGGGGCGGGACTTATCCCTACAGGTATACATATAAGTGTGTGGTGCACATGTGATATAGGTGTGAGTGTGTGGTGCACATGTGGTGTAGGTGTGAGTGTGTGGTGCACATGTGGTATAGGTGTGAGTATGTGGTGCACATGTGATATAGGTGTGAGTGTGTGGTGCCCATGTGATATTGGTGTGAGTGTGTGGTGCACATGTGGTATAGGTGTGAGTGTGTGGTGCACATGTGTAGGTGTGAGTGTGTGGTGCACATGTAGTATACATATGAGTGTGTGGTGCACATGTGGTATACATGTGAGTGTGTGGTGCACATGTGGTATACAAATGAGTGTGTGGTGCACATGTGGTATACATATGAGTGTGTGGTGCACATGTGGTATACATGTGAGTGTGTGGTGCACATGTGGTATACATGTGAGTGTGTGGTGCACATGTGGTATAGGTGTGAGTGTGTGGTGCACATGTGGTATAGGTGTGAGTGTGTGTTGCACATGTGGTGTAGGTGTGAGTGTGTGGTGCACATGTGGTATACATCTGAGTGTGTGGTGCACATGTGGTATACATATGAGTGTGTGTTGCACATGTGGTATACATGTGAGTGTGTGGTGCACATGTGGTATAGGTGTGAGTGTGTGGTGCACATGTGGTATAGGTGTGAGTGTGTGGTGCACATGTGGTATAGGTGTGAGTGTGTGTTGCACATGTGGTGTAGGTGTGAGTGTGTGGTGCACATGTGGTATACATGTGAGTGTGTGGTGCACATGTGGTATACATGTGAGTATGTGGTGCACATGTGGTATACATGTGAGTGTGTGGTGCACATGTGGTGTAGGTGTGAGTGTGTGGTGCACATGTGGTATACATGTGAGTGTGTGGTGCACATGTGGTATAGGTGTGAGTGTGTGGTGTACATGTGGTATAGGTGTGAGTGTGTGGTGCACATGTGGTGTAGGTGTGAGTGTGTGGTGCACATGTGGTGTAGGTGTGAGTGTGTGGTGCACATGTGGTGTAGGTGTGAGTGTGTGGTGCACATGTGGTGTAGGTGTGAGTGTGTGGTGCACATGTGGTGTAGGTGTGAGTGTGTGGTGCACATGTGGTATAGGTGTGAGTGTGTGGTGCACATGTGGTATACATATGAGTGTGTGGTGCACATGTGAGGGTGTAAGGTATACTAGTGCGTGGTGCACATGTGAGTGTGTGTGGTGTACATGTGAGAGTGTAAGGTATACATGTGTGTGTGGTACACATGTGAAGGTGTATGGTATGCATGTGAGTGTGTGGTACATATGTGAGGTTGTATGGTATAAATGTTTGTGGTGCACTTGTGAGGTTGTATGTTATACATGTGAGTGTGTGTGGTGCACATTTGATGGTGTATGGTATACATGTGAGTGTGTATGGTACACAAGTGTGTAGAGTTTCGAGGCCAGTCTGGTCTATGGAGGGAGTTCCAGGACAGCCAGAGCTGTTACACCAAAATACCTTGTCTCAGAAAACAAATCGATACAAAAAGGTTATTCTTCCTTCATGCTCCACTTTATTCCTTGAGGCAGGGTCTCTCAGTTGACCCTAACACACACAGATAAAGGTTAGTCTAGCATTTCAGCTTGCTGTAGAGTCATTAGGTTCCTCCTCGCAAGGGCTGGAATTGCAAGTGAGTCACCATGCCTGCCTAGCTTTTGTAAGTTCTGATGATCCGAATTTTGATCCACACTTTTGTAAGGCAAGCACTTTTACCATAGCCATCTCTGCAGCCCTGTTTTGTTTATTAAAAGTAAGACAATTTACTAATATTTTTCAAATATATATGAAGATACCTAAATATAATATATATACACATGCATATGTACACTATTAATTTACATATTATATGTAATGTACATACCATATTGCATATGGTATGTAAATTGAGATAAGTGGGATTATAAAGAGAAATAATCAGATCAACCAGCACTAAAGGTTTGAGGAACAACTTAGTTAATTCTTAAAAGCAAGCAGACAAAAACAGAAAAGAGAATCTAGGTATTTGAAAAGACTTGTTCTCTAGGCTTGGGCTACTGGGTTCTCAGGGATTATTCTTGAAAAACAGAGATTCTTTCTATGAAGACATGCACATTTATAAAATAAAACCAAAAACAAAAGCAACAGAAACTTCTCATTTGGGGTTAATAATACATTTTTTAACAATTTTTGACATTTATGATTACAGACATTTATATTACAGCTTTGAACTCCCTGTGCAGCCAAGGATGACTTTGAGCTCTCAATCCTCCAAGAATAATGACACCAACTTCTATATCTGCAGATGAAGAAACATGTGCTTGGGGCTGGAGAGGAGGCTCAGCATTTAACAGCATTGACTGCTCTTGTAGAGGACCAATATTTGGTTCCTAGTACCCAACAGCTCACAGTTGCCTATATATAACTCCAGTTCCAGGGAATCTGATGCTTTTGTCTGTCCTCTTTGGGCAACACACACACACACACACACACACATGCACGTGCACACGCACGCACACGTGCATGCAAACACTCACATAAAAATACCTTTCAAAAAAGAAACATGGGTGGTTAAGAGCACTGCCCGCTCTTCCAGAGGACCCAGTTTCAATTCCCAGCACCCACATATAGCTCACAACTCTCTAACTCTAGTTCAGGCCCACATACAGATAAACCAGCAGGTAAAACAGGAAGTAATACATGTGAATAAAAATAAATTAAAAAAAGAAACATAGTAACTCTTATGCCAAGGAAACATCTTAGAAAACAGGCAGTCTTTAAAGTGGATCTGAAACTGGCAATGGTGCTGATCTTCTTTCTCTTCCACCACCTGCCTTTCTCCTACTGGAAGGCTGGGGACAGCTATCAGTGCTATCAGAAAATTAATCCCAGCATTCAGGAGGATTGCCAGAAGTTTGAAGCCCACCTGATTGTCAGTATTAGACCAGCCAGGGATACATACATGAACCTGTCTCACCCCCAGATTCCCTCCCCCAAATAAGTTAGATTCATTAGGTCATATTTTCCATTTCAAACCATCCATTTTTTTTTTTTTTTTTTGCCTTTTATTTTGAACATCACAGGAGAAAAGAGGAAAATGAACAACTCTCATGCTCCGGAGGAAACCAAGAGATCCCGAGTGTCGGGGGATATTCCTGTGGAATTGATCAATGAGGTCATGTCTACCATCACAGACCCTGCGGTGATGCTTGGACCAGAGGTCAGCAGGGGGAACCCGGCAGGCAGCTGAGAAGGCCTTTCTGGTCTCCCTGCCACATCAGCTGTCAGAGATGTAGGTGGAATGCTGAGGACACACTGGGGGAGGGCAGGAATGGCCAACCAAGATGTGGTCCCCCTTGACGAATATCAATTACAGGGCCACAAACCACAGTTTCGAGTAGTTGGAAACCTTTCCATCTTGATGAGTTTCAAACCTCCATCGGTAGTGCACAAAGCCTGTGATAAAATCCTTGTAGTTCACCAGGAGGTTCAGCAGTGTTCACATGCCATTTCCCTGTGTTTACTTTTTCTTTCCTCCCCTCTGGACCTTTTAGAATCATTTCAGAGTTCCAAACAGATGAAATAATAGCTCACACCCTATGC
The DNA here is from genome assembly GCF_018167655.1 of Microtus oregoni. NCBI lineage: Eukaryota > Metazoa > Chordata > Mammalia > Rodentia > Cricetidae > Microtus > Microtus oregoni. The sequence continues at coordinate 50,524,232 of NW_024543066.1, forward strand.
GTTCTCCTGTGTCTCATATGAAAGCAATTCTCTTGTATTATCCCACAAGTTAGCACTCAGGAAATTTAGCTTTGTTACAAGGGTCTCTGGTTTAGGGTTGGCAGACTGTAGCCTGCCAGTCAGATTTGCTATTTAACTTGTGGGTTGAAGTAATTTTTCTGCCTCAGTTGCCAGCTAGCTAGAAGTAAAGGTGTACACGATCAGGCTAGGCTTGTAACTGTTCTAATGGACTGTATTATCTGTACACCACTGCACATAGCAGAAAATTAAACAATTGAGGCTTGGAATATATGTCTTCCAAAATAAAATGTTCATCACTAGACTTCTCACTGAAAAATTTGCCGACCTGTTGGCCTAATATGCAACCTATATCCAATGATCGATTATCTTACCAAATTATGCCATTCAAAACATGTATTGCTATTGTTGGAGGCTCAGTTAGGAACTGAGCATGGAATTTAGTTTTCATTTCTTCATCTCTTTAGTGTGTATTTTTTTTTGACAGATGTCATGTAGTAGGCTGATCTTGGACTCATTATAGAGCCAGGCTGAATGACCTTGAACCACCACATAACGTTCTGGGGATCAAATCCAGGGCTTCCTGAATGCTGGGCAAGCACCTTACCTCTGAGCTGCGTCCCATCTCTTTAGTCTGTTTTAACTGAAGCAGTTCTCCCTGGCCTTTCCCCTTCTTTTGCAATGCTGCCTTTATTGTGGAGTCTTGTTGGCTAGTTTTGCATAATGTCTCTGTTTGGATCTCTGTAATAGTTTAGGTCAATCCAGATAAAATGTTTTTGTTGAAAGTACTGCTGACATCTTACTGTAAGACAGCCAGGAACAGGGAAGCTCAAGACATTTCCAGGAAATGAAGACATGGCCAGAGTTTATAAGCAACTTCTGTTTCTTCGGTGTGGCTCTGCTGGATTAAATCATTAAGTTTCATACTGATCTGTTTCTGTGGTTCTTTATCAATGCCAAGGATAATTCAGAGAACTGGGGGTTGCAACAGAACCATCTTATAAAATTCTTCTTTCTTTCTGGACTATCCAGTTGTGCGAACCTAAAGCTGAGCTCCTGCTTTAGGGTTTTTGTAACTTCTCACATGAGCAGAGCTTGGTCTACTCAGATTTAAAGTGGGGAGGCAATCAACCATCTCACAATCTGTTGCTGCAGTTAGTAGTGTACCAGCATGCCCAAGAAAGTGGCTGCGTTTTCAGATGTCTTTGCAAACTAGTTGTTAATTATTTTGGTAACTTGTACCACAGTGATACCTGGTAACCTAGACAGCCAGCTGGAGCCCTCAAAGCTAGTGCTGCACTGAGGACTTTTCTTCCAACCAGAGCTATTTGTCAAAAATCTCCTTGCCCAGCATGGGGTGGATTAAAGCATGAGGTGCTGGCACTTGGTCATACAGCCTGCTGTGAGTTAAGTCAGGATCAATAGATACTTCTGGAAAGAAAACTGCCATTCAAAAAGAGCTGTTAAGATGATAAAATATGACTACTGCTTTATGGTTTATTTCAAGATTTTGGAACCTGTTACCTTAATGGACTTTAATTTTTCATTATTATTGCTACTGTTATTATGTTGTGTGAAGGAGTCATTCACATGCATGGAGGTACAGGACAACTTTTAGGGGTCAGTTATCTCCTTCAGTTGTGGATTCAGAGCATCAAACTGAGGTCATCAGGCTTGTGGAGTGATGAGCCATCTCACCAGTCCTCTTTTTAAAAATTTACATTTATTTATTTAATGTTTCTGTGCACATGTGGGAACACTTTACCATGGCATGAGTATTCAGGTCAGAGGCCCTGGGGAGAACTTTACCATGGCATGAGTGTGCAGGTCAGAGGCCCTGGGGAGAACTTTACCATGGCATGAGTGTGCAGGTCAGAGGCCCTGGGGAGAACTTTACCATGGCATGACTATGCAGGTTAGAGGCCCTGGGGAAGAACTGCTTGTCTCCTTCCATCATTCTTGCCATTCTTCATTGTCAGCTTGACTATATCTGGAATGAACTACAACCAGGAAATGGAGAGCACACCTGTGAGAAATTTTCTTTTGGGTTTACAGTGGGTAAACTTATTTCTATTCTAGACTTTTAAGGTAGGAAGAAACACCTCTGATATGGATCTTTAGGTAGAAGGACAGCATGCCTTTGATTTGGATATTGAGGTGGGAAGGCACACCTTTAATCTGTGCTTCACTTTCTGCTGGAAGCCTGGATAAGGACATGGAAGAAGGAAGGTTTGCTCTTTGCCCATTTGCCCTCACTGTGTTAAAACATCTGTTCCTTCCATGGAGCCTACTTCTTCAGGATTCCAGTATATACAGAGGACCAGCTGAGACACGCAGCCTGGTGGGACTGAGGAACTACTAGATTCTTGGACTTACTGTTCACAGCTGGTCATTGTTGGAGTAGTTGGACTGTAGCTTGTAAGTCATTCCAATAATTTCATACAAACATACATACATACATACATACATACATACATACATACACACTCATTCCATAGACTTTGTGACTCTAGAGAACCCTGACAGATACAGATTTTGGTACCAGAAGTGCTTATAGAAGAACAAGTATAATGATGAATCTTTTAACTGTCTGGGATAAACTGTTCACTTCTCTACCACTTTCGGTTACTGTAGTCTCTCCAAAAACTCCCTCTCCTGGGAGCTCAGAGAGTACCAAAAGCCCATGGTGTGAACTGTATTACAAACTTACAGGGGTAAATACATTTGATTATCTTGAGTCACCAGCTGTGAATGGCACTAGATTTGATGATCCTGTATTTTAAATTTTGACAGTTTGGGGAAAAATAATGAAAATGATGCTGCTGGTTGGTTGCTTTTAGTATTTCTGTATAAACTGATAAAAGATAGGAGTGAGCTCTGTGATAAAATTAAGTAATTTCAAAATATGGTGAAGGACAATAAAGAACTTAGTATAAAGTCGACCAGCTCCAGATGTTAATAAACAGTGTAAAGGTTTCTAAGTGTGCCCTAGAAAAAAATCTTCTTTCCAGCAGCCACAGAGCTTGAGTTACAGAAAAATCAAACTGAAGCCTTCATTATAAGGTCGGCTGAATTATAGGAAAAATTCAAGCCCCAGCTTCAGAGGATGTCAGCAGTTCAAGTCAGGGCATCAATTGGTAAAGAGTGGACCCTATAACATGGCTTGGGGATGTGTGGAGGACCCTACTGAAGCTGAGAACTTTGAACCTTCAGATTCGCAAGGATTTTATCTTACTTGACCTCTCCCCTCTAAGTGTCTTAGTTAGGGTTTCTTTTGCTGCGGTGAAACACCATATCAAAAAAAAAAAAAAACAAGTTGGAGAGGGAAGGGTTTATTTGGCTTATACTTCAGTATTGCTGTTTATTACTGAAGGAAGTCAGGGCAGGAGCTCAAACAGGAAAGGATCCTGGGGGCAGGAGCAGATGCAGACCCAATAGAGGGGAGCTGCTTAGTGGTTTGTTTCCCATGACTTGCTCAACCTGTTTTCTTATATATCCCAGAACCACCAACTCAGAGATGGCACCACCTACAATGAGCAGTTCCCTCTCACACTAATCACTAAATGAGAAAATGCCCTTCAGATGGATCTCAAGGAGGCATTTCCTCAACTGAGGCTCTTTCCTCTCTGATGACTCTAGCTTGTGTCAAGTTGACACACAAAGCCAGCCAGTACACTTTGAAATACTGCTCCTTTGACCTTTCACTGAGTTTAATCCTTAATTGTCCACTAAACCAGCAGTGACTCTCTCTGAAGACAATGCCAGCAAGACAATACTGATGTCCCTCAGGACCCACCAAATCTAGTTACATCTAGATTTACAAACAAACTCAAGGCCAAAGCAGTTTTCTAGAGGGGATATAGAAAGTGTAGTCCATGTGGAATGTATTACACTGTAGTGCCAGCCACTAGTTCTTACCTCTACATCAGACCAAAAAGGTGATCCTGTCTCTTTGAATCCTCAGACTGAATGCCCTGACCTCCTGTCTCCTCCTATGTTTTTTAAAAAAAGATTTGTTTTATTTTATTTTTTTAAAGAAAAGAATGCATACTATCTGTTTTCATTTTACATACCAGTCCCAGTTCCCACTCCTTCCCCTCCTCCCATTCTTTCCACCTACACCCCACCCCCTATCCACTCCTCAGAGAGGATAAGGTACATTGCTTTGGGGAAGGTCCAAGCCTCCCAGGCTGAGCAAGGTATCCATCCAAAGAGAGTAGGTTCCCAAAAAGCCAGTACAAGCAGCAGGGTTAAATCCTGGTGCCACTGCCAGTAGTAATGGGGTGGGGGGAGCAGATCCAAGGCTAGGAGCCACAAGGTGGGTGAGAGACAGAGACCTGTCCTACGAGGTGCAGCTGCAGGTGAGAGATAGATGGATTGGCACACCATGCAGAGTGAGGTTGGATATTTATTTAGTGGGTTATGGGGGGAAATGGGGGAAGTGAAGAAGGGAGAAGAGGAGAGAGAGAAAAAATAGAAAGAGAGAGAGAGAGAGAGGGGAGGGGGAAGGGGAGAAGGGAGAAAGACAGAAGCTGCCTTTTCAGGAGAGAGACAGAAAGGAAGGGAGCTCAGGCTAGAAGCAGAAGGAAGATCTGCTTGCCTCAGCTGATGGGGGGGTGGAATGGGCAGGGCTTGTCTCTGAAAGGGACAGGACAGACATTATTACATCACTGGCCCCCCACAGTCTGCCCCAGCCATACAACTGTCACACACATTTAGGGTATCAAGTTTGGTCCTATGCTGGTTCCTTTCCTGTCCAACTGGAGCTGGTGAGCTCCCATTAGCTCAGGTAAACTGTTTCAGTGCTTGTACCCATCATGGTCTTGACCTCTTTGCTCATATTCACTCCTCCCACTCTTCAAATGAGAGCTCAGCCCAGTGCTCCACTGTGGGTCTTTGCCTCTGTTTCCATTAGTTGCTAGATTAAGGTTCTATGGTGAAATTTAAGATATTCATCAATCTGACTACAGGGCAAGGCCACTTTGGGCACCTTCTCTATTGCTTAGGGTCTTAGCTGGCATCGTCCTTGTGGATTCCTGGGAATTTCTCTAGTTCCAGGTTTCTTGATAGCCCCATAATGGCTCCCTCAATCAAAATATCTCTTTCCTTGCTCTCATCTCTGTCCTTCTTCCATCTTGCCTATACAGTTCCCTCAAGTTCTCCTCCTCCCACCCCCTCCTTCTACCTTATATTCTTATCTTTGCCCTGGCAAGTCATTCCTGTCTCAACCTCCCTAGTGCTGTGATTAAAGGCATGTGATTCCAAGGGCTGGGATCAAAGGTGTGAGCTCTATTTCTCTTTTAGATTGATTCAATCTCGTGTAGCACAGGGTGGACTTGAATTCACAGAAATATGTCTGCCTGTTTCTTCAAATTCCTAGGATTAAAAGTGTGTGCCACCACTACCTGGCCTTCATGGCTAAGTAATGTGACTGTCTCTGCAGTGTGATCTTCAGGCAAGCTTTATTTGTTAAAGCACAAAATATCACCACACTGCACTAAGAGCTTAATGAATTTGCCAGTACATTCAAGCAGAAGTCTGGGGAATATTTGTGGGAGTGGATTTTAAAGGTATGGGCTAATGGTGGAAGGGACATAAAACTAGATCATGTTGAGTTTATTGATATGGGCCCTCTGAGTAGAGACTCTGAGCTTAATATGGAAGCTTGAACAGTTAAAAAAAAAGTGTCAAAAGTTTGAATGGTTGGCTGAAGCATTTATCAAAAGATGACTGTGGTAGTTTGAAGTAATTGACCCCTATAATCTCATAGGGAGTGGTACTATTAGGAGGTGTAGCTTTGTTGGTGTGGGCATACCTTTGTTGGAGGAAGTATGTCACTGAGGGGGGCAGACTTTGAGGTTTTCTATGCTCAGGATACCGCTCTGTTGAGAGTTCTCTGTTTAGGTCTGTACTCCATTTTTTTTTTATTGGATTATTTGTTCTTTTAATGATCAGTTTCTTGAGTTCTTTGTATATTTTGGAGATTAGATCTCTATTTGATGTGGGGTCTGTGAAGATATTTTCCTGTTGTCTGAGGTTTCTGTCCTGCCCGGTTCCCGCAGTTGTTAAGTCCCAAAGAAATTACATAGAGGTCTACATTAATCATAAACTGGTTGGCCCATTAACTCAGGCTTGTTATTAACTCTTATAACTTATGTTAGCCCATTATTCTTATCTGTGTTAGCCACATGGCTCAGTACCTTTTTCAGCGGCACAGTCACATCTTGCTTCTTCTGTGTCTTGAAAGGACTGCGTCCTCTTCCCAGAATTCTCCTGTTCTCCTTGACCCTCCTCTGTAGTAATATGGGCTGCTGGGCTGCGTCCCCAGCACCCCAGCTGCCTGCCCTGCTAGCTTATGCCCGAAATAACAACACACAAACTGTATTCATTTAAACACTGCTTGGCCCTTTAGCTCAAGCCCTTACAGGCTAATTCTCACATCCCGATCAACCCATCTCTAATAATCTGTGAGCACCGGTCTTACCGGGAAAGATTCAGCATGTCTAACCTGGCGGCTTGCTTCATCGCGTGTGTCTGCCCGGGAGAGTGGAGCATGGCGTCTCTCTCAGGCGTCTGCTCCCAAGAGGAGAGCTGTGGAGTCTGAGCTCACTTCCTCTTCCTCCCAGTGTTCTGTTCTGTTTACTCCTCCCACCTATCTTCTAACCAATAAAATGGGCCAAGGCAGTTCCTTTATTAGCCAATGACCTTCCTCCATCACTCCTCTACTTCCTGTGTAGTTGTCCCACCTATACTTCCTGTCTGGCTGCTGGTCAATCAGCATTTATTTAAACATAATTGACAGAATACAGACAAATGGTGATTTTCCCATTCTGTAGGCTGTTGTTTTTTTTTTTTGTTTGTTTGGTTTTTCAAGACAGGGTTTCTCTGTGGTTTTGGAGCCTGTCCCGGAACTAGCTCTTGTAGACCAGACTGGCCTCGAACTCCCAGAGATCCGCCTGCCTCTGCCTCCCGAGTGCTGAGATTAAAGGCGTGCGCCACCACTGCCCGGCTCAGTTGTTGTTTTGTCTTGTTGACCATGTCCTTTGCTTTTCAAAAGCTTTTCAGTTTCAGGAGGTCTCATTTATTAATTGTTTCTCTCAGTGTCTGTGCTGCTGGGGTTATATTTAGCAAGTGGTTCCCTGTGCCAGTGTGTTCAAGTGTACTTCCCACTTTTTTATCTATAAGGTTCAGTGTGGCTGGCTTTATGTTGAGGTCTTGGATCCATTTGGACTTGAGTTTTGTGTATGGTGATAGATATGAATCTATTTTCATTCTTCTACATGTTGAAATTCAGTTATGCCAGCACCACTTGTTAAATATGCTTTCTTTTTTTCATTTGATATTTTTAGCTTCTTTGTCAAAATTTAGGTGTTCAAAGGAGTGTGGATTAATATCCAGGTCTTCTGTTTGGTTCCATTGGTCCTCCTGTCTGTTTTTATGCGAACACCAGGCTGTTTTGAGTACTGTATCTCTGTAATAGAGTTTGAAGTCAGGGATTGTGATGCCTTTAGACTTTCTTTTATTGCCCAGGATTGTTTTGGCTATCCTGGGTTTTTTGCTTTTCCATATGAAGTTGATTATTGTTCATTCGAGGTCTTTGAAGAATTTTGCTGAGATTTTGATGGGCATTACATTGAATCTGTAGATTGCTTTTGGTAAGATTGCCATTTTTATTATGTTAATGCTATCTACCCAAGAACATGGATGATCTTTCAACTTTCTGATGTCTTCTTCAATTTCTTCAAAGATTTTAAAGTTCTTGTCATACAAATCTTCCACTTGTTTGGTTAGAGTTACTCTGAGATATTTTATGCTATTTGTGACTATTGTGAATGGTGATGTTTTTCTGATTTCATTCTTATCATCTGTTTACAGGAGTGCTACTGATTTTTTTTTAAGTTAATCTTGTATCCTGCTAAAATGCTGAAAGTGTTTATGTGTTGTAGACGTTCCTTGGTAGATTTTTTGGAGTCACTTATGTGAACTATCATCATCAGCAAATAGTGAGAGTTTGTCTTCTTCCCTTCCGATTTGTATCCTCTTGATCTCCTTTTGTTGTCTTAATTCTCTAGCTAGGACCTCAGAAATTATATTGAATAGATATGGAGAGAGTGGATAACCTTGTCTTGTTCTTGATTTCAGCTGGATTGCTGGGAGTTTCTCTCCATTTAGCTTGATGTTGGCTGTTGGCTTGCTGTATATTGCTTTGATTTTGTTTAGGCATGTTTATTGTATCCCTGCTCTCTCCAAGACCTTTATCATGAAGGGATGTTATATTTCGTTGAAAGCTTTTTCAGCGTCTAATGAGATGATCATGTGGTTTTTATTTTTCAGTTTATTTATATGGTGGATTACCTTGACAAATTTTTGTATGTTGAACCATCCTGCATCTGTGGGATGAAGCCGACTTGATAACGGTGGATGAAGGCGCTGATGTGTTCTTGGATTTGATTTGCCAGTATTTTATTTAGTATTTTTGCATCAGTGTTCATGAGTAAGCTTGGTCTGTAATTCTGTTTCTTAGTAATATCTTTCTGTGGTTTGGGTATCAAGGTAATTTTAGCCTTATAAAGAGTTTGGCAAGGTTCCTTCTGTTTCTATTGTGTGGAATAATTTGAGGTGTATTGGTATTAGTTCTTCTTTGAAAGTCTTGTAGAATTCTGAGCTGAAACCATCTGGTCCTGGGCTTTTTTTGGTTGGGAGACTTTTGATGACTATTTCTATTTCTTCAGAGTTATAGGTCTGTTTAATTTGCTGATCTAGTCTTGACTTAATTTGGCAAGTGATATTTATCCAGAAAGTTGTCCATTGTCTTTAAGTTTTCCAAATTGTAGAGTACAGGCTTTTGAAATATGACCCAGTGATTCTCTGTATTTCCTCTGTGTCTATTATTATGTCCCCCTTTTCATTTCTGATTTTGTTAATTTTGATATTCTCTCTTTTCCTTTTGGTTAGTTTGGATAAAGGTTTGTTTATTTTGTTGATTTTCTTGAAGAACCAACTCTTTGTCTCATTGATTCTTTGTATTTTTTTTGTTTCTATTTTGTTGATTTTAGCTCTCAATTTGATTATTTCGTGCCATCTAATTCTCTTGGGTGAGTTTGCTTCTCTTTTTTCCCTAAAGTTTTCAAATGTTCTGTTAATTCACTAGTATGGGATTTTTCCAGCTTCTTTATGTAGGCATTTTGTGCTATGACCTTTCCTCTTTACTCTGCTTTCCTTGTGTCCCATAAATTTGGTTATGTTGTGTGGTCATTTTCATTGAATTTTAGGAAGTCTTTAATTTCTTTCTATATTTTTTCCTTGACCCATTGATGATTCAGGTGTGCATTGTTTAATTTCCATGTGTTTGTGGGCTTTCTTCAGTTAGCATTGCTGTTGAATTCTAGTTTTAAACCATGGTGATCTGGCAAGATACATGCTGTTATTCCAATTAATTTTATATTAGTTGAGGTTTGTTTTGTTACCGAGTATGTGGTCAATTTTTGAGAGGTTCTATGATGTGCTGAGAAGAAGGTATATTCTTTTCCTTTTAAATGGAATATTCTATAGATGTCTATTAAATCCATTTGAGTTATAACATCAGTTAGTTCTCTTATTTCTCTCTTTTTTTGTCTGACTGACCTGTCCAGTGGTGAAAGTGGAGTGTTGAAGTCTCTTACTATTAGTGTGTGGGGTTTAATATATGATTTAGGTTTTAGAAGTGTTTATTTTACATATGAGGGTACCCTTATATTTGGGGCATAGTTGATTTCCTCTTGATGGATTTTTCTTGTGCCTAATATGAAATGCCTTTAAAAAATTTTTTTGATTGATTTTAGTTTAAGTCTCTTGTTATTTATTAGGATAGCTACACCAGCTTGTTTCTTAGGTCCATTTAATTGAAATATTTTTTCTTAACCCTTTACTCTAAGGCAATGTCTGTCTTTGAGGTTGAGGTGTGTTTCTTGTATGCAGAAAAAGGAGGGATTCTGTTTTTTGTATCCAGTCTGTTAGTCTGTCTTTATAGGTGACTTGAGTCTGTTTATATGAAGGGATATTAATAACCAGTGATTGCTGTCTCCTGTTAATTTAGTTTTCATTGTTGGTGATGTTAATTTGTGTGTTTTTCCTTTTGGGGGGGATTTTCTGCTGTGAGACCATCTATTGTCTGTGTTTTTGTTGATGTAACCAACTTCCTTGGGTTGGAGTTTTCCTCCTAGTATTTTGTGTAGGGCTGGGTTTGTGGCTAGGTATTGATAAAATCTGGTTTTGTCATGAAATATCTTGTTTTGTTCTTCTTTGGTGAATGAAAGATTTGCTGGGTGTAATAGTCTGGGCTGGCATCCATGGTCTCTTAATGTCTGCATAACGCCTTACCATGACCTTCTGATTTTCATTGTCTCCAATGAGAAATCAGGTGTAATTCTGATAGGTCTGCCTTTAAATGGTACTTGGCCTTTTTCTTTGCAGCTCTTAATATTCTTTCTTTATTCTATATGTTTTGTGTTTTGATTATTATGTGGCAAGGGGACTTTTTTCTTTTTTTTATTGATCCGGTCTGTTTGGTGTTCTGTATACTTCTTGTATCTTCATGTGCATATCTTTCTTTAGGTTGGGAAAGTTTTCTTCTAGATTTTGTTAAATGTATTTTCTGTGTTTTTGAGTTGAACTTCTCCTCCTTCTATACCTATTATTCTTAGGTTTGATCTTTCCATGGTGTCCCATATTTCCTGGATATTTTGAGTTAAGCTTTTGTTATATTTAATGTTTTCTTTGGTTGATGAGTCTATTTCCTCTATTGTATCTTCAGCGTTTGTCCATGTCTTGTATCCTGCTGTTTATGGTCGCGTTTGTGGTTCCTGATTGTTTTCTCATGATTTCTGTTTCTATAATTACCTCGGCTTGTGTTTTCTTTATCGTCTCTATTTCAGTTTCTAAGTCTTGAATAGTTTCTTCCATATGTTTGATTTCTTTTTCTTGGTTTTCTTTAAGGGATTTGCTGATGTTTTTTAATATTTTGTTTGTCTTTTACTCCATTTCTTTGAGGGAATTTTTCATTTCTTCTTTAAGAGTTTCAAACATTCTCCTGAAGTTATTTTTTAGGTCATTTTCTTCTGCTTCATCTGTATTTGGTTTTTCAAGTCTTGCTTTTGCAGGACATCAAGATTTTACTGGTGTCGTGTTGCTCTTTGTGGTGTTGCATGTGTTCTTACCTTGTCTACCCATCTTTTCCTCTAGTTGGTGTGGTTGGGGCTGTCTGTTATTCTAGTGATTAATCTAGGTTCCAGTGAATCCAAGGCTTAGGTGGTTGTTGTTCCTCATGGTACAATCTGTGCCATGGTTCTAGTTACTTCATTATTCACACCGTGTTCCTGGAGGTCTCTCAGCTCTCCTGGGGTTTGCTGCACTCTGGTGGAGTTTGGTATCTTAAGCCTGCTCTGGCCTAGGTTATTGACTCAGATCTGTTTCTGTAAATGGCCCTTCTCTGGATTTGCTCCTGCAGAGGTCCCTGGCTTGGGGTTGGTCCTGCAAAGGTCTCTGGCTCTGATCTACTCCTTTGGAGGTTCTAACTTGGATGTGCTCAGACCAGCAAAGGACCTGGCTCAGGCTTACTCCCTCAGAGGTCCCCGACACTCACCTAGACCCACAGGGGTCCTTGCTCAGGTCTACTCCCTGCAAGGTCCCAGATTCATGCCTGAACACACAGCTGTCTCTGGCTCTGGCCCACTTGCTCAGCAATTTCTCCTCTCCACCTTCTTCTCTGGAGTTTGTTGTCTCTGGTATTCTCTGGCCCAGTCCTGCCTCCACAAATGTCCCTGGTCTGTATCTGTTCCCTCTCCAGTGGAGCTTGCTGTTTCAGGCCCACTCCAGCCTAGGTCACTGGTCCAGTCTTGCTTCTGCAAATGACCCTGGGCTGGATCTGCTCCTGCTCCCATGGAGTTCACTGTCCCAGGCCCACTTTGGCCTAGGTCCCTGGCTTAGTCCTGTTCTTTTGGAGTTTGCTTTCTCAGACCTTCTCTGCCTTGGTTGCTGGCTCAGCCTTGCTCCTGTGGAGTTCACACTTCCTCAGGCCTGCTCTGGTCCAGGTCGCTGTCTCAATCCTACTCCTGTGGAATTTGTTGCTTCAGGGCTGCTCTCATCACCCTTTTTCTTTTGCCAGACCTTAGGGTTGCTTATGGTGCTTCTCAATGGGACTCGTTAAATGCAATGGGTTTAGCTATGTCCGGGTAGAAATGCATTGTCCCAGATAAGATGATTGTAGTTATTATAATGGGCAACATAGCCAAAGCAATGTCCATAATACCTAACCTGTAATGGTCAGCATAGGAAAGGTGAATTTTACAGTGCTATGACTCATATGGACCATTGGTACTGACATGTCAATCGTGGTGTTTACAGGCATGAAATAGATAAAAAGCCTAAAACATTTTTTTGTTTAATCTGTATAAGCAGAAAAATTCTCAAACAAATGAAAGAAAGGCTACATTGGATAGTGACAAAAGGTAATCTTGGTCAGTGAATCAATTTTCAGACTTGAGCCAGTTTTCAGACCTAGAACCCCTTGAATGAAGAGATGGCCAGATTCACACTGAGGAAGGAACTTGGTAAAATACCAAGTTTTTACTGTTAGCTTTTCTCTACTTCTTCCCCAGAGGGATCTATGGCCTTGTACAAGGGTACACTGGGGAGAGGAATTAATCAGATTTTTTGGGGACTATTGGATACTGGTTCTGAATTGAAGCCGATCCTGGGAGATCCCAAGCAACATTATGGCCATTCAGTTAAAGTAGGGGTTTATGGATGTCAGGTGATCAATGGAAATTTGGCACAAATCTGAGTCACAGCACATCCAGTGGGTCTCTGAACCATTAGTTATTTCCCTAGTTCCAGAATGTTTAATTTGGGTAGATATACTTAGAAATTGGCAGAATTCTCACATTGGTTCCCTGACCTGTGGAGGAGGGCTGTTATGGTTGGAGAGGCTAAATGGAGGCCTTTAGAGTTGCCTCTGCCAGGTACATAGTGAATCAAAAACAGAAATTAGTGCTACCATCAAGCTGCAGGGGTGCTGGTTCCCACTACGGCTCCCTTTAACTCTATCTGGCCAGTGCAGAAGACTGATGGATCGTGGAGAATGACAGTTGACTATTGAAAACACAATCAGGTAGTAACTCTGATTGCAGCTACTGTAGAGTATCCTTATTTGAGCAGATTAGCAGATTTTTTTGGTGCATGATATCCAGTAATTGATCTAGCAAACACATTTGCTAGCTTTGTGTGGGGCCTGGAATGAGAGAAGTGCTTCAACAAGTACAGGTTGCTCTACACTTGGACTATAACATCCAGCAATGGTAGTTGAGGTGTCAGTGGCAGATAGGGATGCTGTTTGGAGCCTTTGGTATGCCCTATAGGTGAATTACAGATGAGACCTTTGGGTTTTTGGAGTGAGGCTCTGCCATCATCTGCAGACGACTATTCTCCCTTTGAAAGACAGCTCTTGGTGTGCTATTGGGCCTTGGTTGAAACTGAACATTTGACAGTGTGTTAATCAAGTACTGTGCAACCTGAGCTTCCCATCATGAGCTGGGTGTTATCTGACCCACCAAGTCTTAAAGTAGGGCATGCACAGCAGCAACCCATTATCAAATGGAAGTGGTAAGATCATGTGACCAGTTGCAGAAATAAGGATTATTATTGAGAAGAGTGCTCCTGTTGAATTTTGTTAAGAATGCATTTGTACAGATATTTCTGTTTTCCTTTAATTTCTTTTTTTTTCTTTTTTTTATTTTTTTTCCATTTTTTCTATTGAGAAAAGGAAAAAAAAACAAGTTTCCACCTCCTCCCAGCCTCCCATTTCCCTCCCCCTCCTCCCACCCTTCTCCCCCTCCTCCCACCCTTCTTCCCCTCCCCCCACTCCTCTCCCCTTCCCTCTCCAGTCCAAAGAGCAGTCAGGGTTCCCTGCCCTGTGGTAAGTCCTAGGTCCTCCCCTCTCCGTCCATTCCTAGGAAGGTGAACATCCAAACTGGCTAGGCTCCCACAAAGCCAGCACATTACGTAGGTTCAAAACCCCGTGCCATTGTCCTTGGGTTCTCATCAGCCCTCATTGTTCGCCATGCTCAGAGAGTCCAGTTTTATCCCATGCTTTTTCAGTCACAGTCCAGCTGGCCTTGGTGAGCTCCCAATAGATCAGCTCCACTGTCTCAGTGGGTGGGTGCATCCCTCGTGGTCCCGACTTCTTTGCTCATGTTCTCCCTCCTTCTGCTCCTCA